>NC_080540.1:17682726-18882726 GCF_028640845.1 Ahaetulla prasina
TGGCATTTGGGCTCTTTGCCAGAAAACAACGTTGATAGCTTTGTCTAGCTGCGTTTGTTTTGTATCGGTGTTTTCTGAATTTTTGCCAAGAAAGGCCTTTGGCAGTTTGCCTAATTGGACCAAGGTTGGTGGTAGGACTGAGGAATCGTGTCAGGAGGAATTTGCTTTAGTTTAGTTGAACTACACTGAGAATGAATTAATTCTCAGCTGTTATTATAATAAAATTTGTTTTTACAGTGAGTTTCGTACTACCTACTTGGGCCTGGGTCACAACATTGCTGCTCATGCATTTAGTTACTGCTGCTGCTAAGCCCCTCCCTCTTTATTTGCAATCTTATTAGAAAGGCGCAAGCTGATTTGGCATGCATTATGATATTTCCGTCTTGGAGATGTACCTGACCAAGTTTTGGGTTTGGCACTATCCATTGTAGGGCAGGGGAGGGGTGGTTGTGGCCGTTACCCATTTGGGAATCTTTTTTGTCCTTCATAAGTCATGCTCAGGTTTCTGGATGAGAAATCATGTTTCTGAGGCTGGGCTTGCAGGATCCGCCAGAATTGTTGCTGCTTTTCTGTTGTGTACCAACCTCCATGTCTGAGCTGCTGGTTGGCACTGGAGTTCCCAAGGCTTATAGTCCTGGGGCACTTTAATCTGCTGTCACTGGATTTGGTTTTAGAAACATCTTGAAGACTTCATGGTCACCGTGACGTTCATGGGTGTATTCAGGTCATCCACAGCCCAACTCAAGACAGTGGTCATATTCTGGATATGATCTTGTCAGAGCACTGGCATTGTGACCTGGTGGGGGAATCTGTTAGTATTCTCTGTCATGGTCAGACAATGCCTTGGTGGCCTTGAGATTCTCTTATTCTGCCCTCCTCCAGAGGGTGGCTGGACGTATTCAATTGGTCTGCCCTTGGTGAGTGATGGACCTGCTAAAGCAGGGATCCCCAACCTGTGGGCCACAGCCCACTACCAGGCTGTGGGCTGTTGGCCACTGGGCCGCGTGAGTGGCTGGCCAGTGCACCTGCATGTGTGGCCCCACCCATTCACATTAGCGTTGTGGCATCGCATGGGCGCTAGCATTGTGAAATGTTCCTGGTTCGGACTGGATCAGGCGATCCGGTAGCAATAAGGGCAGGTAGTTCGGAGAACTGGTAGCAAAAATCCCTGCCCCCCACTCCCATGCCCACCCAATTGCCCGGTCCCCACTTGCTTACTTGGCAGCTTGCTGCTTCTTTCGGGCTCGCTCACTGTTCCTGCTTTGCTTTGGCTGCTGCAATAAATTACATCACTTAGCAACTGAATCTGCCTGCCTGCAATCCATCTCATCGGTGAGCAACTCAATCTGCCTGCTTTGTCCCTTTAATTGAGTAAGTAACTGGAGGGTGGGGGGAGCTTTAAAAAATAGTTAATTGGGCTTTTTTTTAGGAGGTTTTTTTTTTTTAGACATAGCAATTTAAAGTTAAGGAAATTTAAATTTAGCTGCTTTTATCTAAAAATATAAATAAAATAACAAAATTAAATATTTGTGCAGCTTTCTGAGATTTGGTGTGTTTCTGTAGTGTTTCACTCTAACTACACAAACACACTGAACCTCACAAACCTGTATGTGTGTGAGTCAGTTGTGTCGTGTTGTGTGTGTGAGAAGTGTGAAAGTTGTATTTTAAGCTTTTTGTGGCTGTGTGAGATTCCTGCTTGTTGCAGGGACCATTTTGGGTGAAGTGCAGCTGCTTTTACATTGTGTGCGAGTCTGTTGCGCTGTGTTGTGTTGTGTGTGTGTAAAGTGTGAAAGTTGGTTTTTGGTACCTTATTGTTTTGTGTACTTTATTATTTTAATTATTTATTGTTACTGGCCACGCCCACTGGGTCATCTGACCACCAAGCCATGCCCACCAATTAAGCCACGCCCACAGAACCGGTAGGGAAAATTTTTAGATTTCACCCATGCTTGGTACCCAGGACCTTGCCGTATGAGCATACTCCTATTCTACGGGCTTTCTTTGTTATATACGGGCTGTTATTTGGGGGACTGAGGGTGGCTGCCTTTAGGGTAGCATGGGCTAGAGCCTTACTGGTCATTGGAAGGCCGTTTGTTGGACCATTTACATAGAGTAATAGCAATAGCACTTAGACTTATATACCTCTTCATAGTGTTTTACAGCCCTTTCTAAGCTGTTTAAAGTGGATAAAGGTGAAACCTAATAAACATTTACAACTGGAACTGGAAAAAAAACCCCTGAAGATTTGATTTTGGCTGCTCAAGAGCAAACTATTCAAACTAATGCAATGAAGTCCACAATTGAAAAATCGTCAAACGATTCAAAGTGCATGTTGTAATAATAATAATAATAATAATAATAATAATAATAATAATAATAATAATAATAATAATAATAATAATAATAATAATAATAATAATAATAATAATAATAATAATAATAATAATAATAATAATAATAATAATAATAATAATGTTTTAATTTGTATACCGCCCTTCTCCCGAAGGACTCAGGGCAGTGAACAGGCAAATAAAATACAAACAGAAACATACACCATAATTAAAACAACCCTTAAAAAACTGATTCAAATTTGCCAAAAAATTTAAAATAACATTACACCCCATAAAATTACAGAAATTTAAAACCCATCAAAGATTCAATTAAAATTTAAATTTAAAATTTAAAATCAGGCCAGTCCAGCCATACGAAATAAATAGGTTTTAAGTTCGCGGCGAAAGGTCCCAAGGTCAGGTAGTTGTCGTAGCCCGAGGGGAAGCTCGTTCCACAGGGTAGGAGCCCCCACAGAGAAGGCCCTCCCCCTTAGGGCCGCCAGTCGACATTGTTTGGTTGACGGCATCCTGAGGAGTCCCTCTCTGTGGGAACGTACCGGACGCTGGGAGATAGAGGCCGGCAGTAGACGGTCCCGTAACTAGCCCGGTCCTAAGCCATGGAGCGCTTTAAAGATGGTAACCAATACCTTGAAGCGCACCCGGAAAACAACAGGTAGCCAGTGCAGTCTGCGCAGGATAGGTGTTATGTGGGAGCTCCGAACCGCTCCCTCAATAACCCGCGCAGCCGCATTCTGTACAAAGAGGCAAAAGAAACAGTGGATCATATATACTCACTTGTGCAAGACGATTGCACAAATAGATTATAAACTATGATATAACACAGTCACCAAATGACTCACTAGAACATGTGTAAACATTATCGTGTGACACTAATGAAAATTTGGTAGGAACATAAGTACTTGAAAACAAGCAGATTAAAATATTGTGGGATCTCCAAATACACACTGATAAAGTCTTGGCTCACAACATACTAGATTTAACTGTGGTTTAAAAAAAGTAAGTGTGGATAATTTATGTGGCAATACCAGGAGGTAGCAGAACAGAAGAAAAAAATGGAGATCAGAAAGCATAAAGATTGAATACTGAAATAAGTTTATGGCATAAACCAGCCATGATGGCCTCCATGGCTATTGGAACACTGAGTATCTTACCCAAAAATCTTGGAGGGCACTTAGAAAATCCACACACTGAAAAAATATCCACCTGTCAATTACAAAAGGCCACACTGCTTGGATCCACATATATATGACACTGATAGAACTGGCGTGACTTCACATTGCTGTGAAATAACAACAACAACAACAACAACAACAGAAGAACCCTGTGACTCATTGGATCATCCTTTTACAGAAAGGTAGTGCAGTCTGATGGGACAAAAACATCAAATTTTAGGTTGACTGTTTTTTGTTTTGTTTTTTTACTCCAATGCTGGATGGTCACATCATCATCATCAAGGAGATGATGGCAAATAAATGGCAAATGAAATGAAATAAATGGCAAATGAACTTCAACAATAAATCAAGAGTTATTTAGCTAAACAGATTAATCAGAATGACCATGGATGTGCAAAAAGGAAGTGGCAGTGGTAGATTTTTCCAACTCCTTTTGGCTTCCCCATTGATTTTGCTTATGGGAATCTGGCAAGGAGTGTTGGAAATCACCATGACCATGAAGATGTTGCAAAGGCCACAGCTTTGCAAATAAAATTGGTCTGAACATCGTAGAAATTTCAATTCCACAGGAGTAATGTCTCCCTTTCTCATTTACCCCTTATGCCCGAAATGATCATGAAGAAGCTAGATCTTGAACGATCAAAGATCAGGATAAAGATTGGTGGAAGACACATCAACTTTCTTCAATATGCTGACGATACTGTTGTGTCTCGTCCGCTTTCACCGCAGCCGGGGCCTTCTTATCTGCTTCCGAACGCTGAGGAATGTCCTAGTATGCCTCCCGGCCCCAGCTCTGGCTCCATGCCCAGACAGGCTGAAGAGGAGGAAATACCTTCAACCCCCAGCTCTGGCTCCACGCCCAGGCAAATGGAGCAACTAGACCCCTCCCCCTCCTCCACAGCATGTGAGTCTGAGGAAGGTCAATTACCAACAGCTGCAGACTGGAGTGACCCTCGCTTCAGAAGACTTGATAGGCGGCGGCGACAGAAGGAAGGGAGGGGCAGGCCTGGATAAGTGCTGAGTCATGGAGCCACACCCCATGGCCTATATAAAGGATCTGCTTTCTGGCATTCTCTGAGTCAGGCAAAGTCTAACATATCTTGCTGAAGTCACTTTCTGGTCTCCTGCCTGCCTTGAGGACTTTGCTAGGACTTTGGCAGAGCTGCAGAGGCACGCCTGATTTGGATTTCCCTGACCCGGCCGTCAGCGGAGGAGTGGGACACGACAGATACAACGCTCCTCTCAGAAACCAAAGGAGGCCTGGAACATCTGATCAAGAAAATCAAAGACGAAAGTGAGAATTTTGGTCTCTTTCTGAACATCAAAAAGACCGAGCTCATGACCCACTGCAAGGAATGGAAACACCAAAATAGAAATTGAAGTTGAAGTGATTGAATGTGTGGGAAAATTCAGTTTCCTAGGATCGCAGATTGCTCGACGCAGTGAAGGCAGCCCAGAAATAAAATGTGGGATTGCACTGGGCCACACAGCAATGATGAACATGACATTCCAAATATGGAAAAGCAAGGACACCAGCCATTTGGCTGCCAAATGTACGTTACTCTTGTGTTCCCTGTAGCTACCAATGGTTGTGAAAGTTGGACTTTAAAAAAGCAAGACCGGTGTTCTATCTCCTTCCCCACTTCAGACCCATGAGCTGGCCTTCAGCCAGTGGATTCACGGCTCTCATCAGTCTTGGCAGAGAAATCGCAGCTGCCTGCCAAAGTTCAAACAAATGACTCGCAGAGTAAGACTTTCAGCTCTCTTTGAAACGGTTCAGCTAATTTTTGCTTCCCATGGAATGAGAGCAGTCCCAAAGCTCCTTATATATCCTATGGGGTGGGGCTCCTGCCTCCTCCCTTTGATGACGCCGCCTCTCTAATCTTCTGAAGCTTATTTATTATTATTATCAGCTGGGTCTGAAGGCATAGCCTGGGGAAGGGAGGAATCAGGGGATGACGGCCTCATTACATCCTTCGACTGGTCTGGTTCTGGCTCCTGGAGCCGGGCCAAAGGAATCGGTGCTCCCAAGGTAAGCCTTACCGGCCTTTCCCCCTCACTCTCTGAGTCACTTTCGGGCATGGGGCCAGATTCGGGGGCTGGAGTCACAACAACAGGAAGAAAATAAACTTTTGAGGGTGAAGATGGAGAAGGCTCCTGAATATTCTTTGGATGACAAAAGGTGACTAACAAGTGAGTATTGGAGTGCATAACACCAGTCATGTCACTGGAAGGCAAGATCACGTAACTGCATCTCACTTACTTTGGCCATGTCATTGTGAGAATTCACTGGAGAAAGTAATTATGCTTGGAAGAGTTAGCGGTAAAAGGAAATTAAGCTGTCCAAGAATATGGTGGCTGGACACCATCAAAGCTGACATCAGCTAGAATATAGAAAAAAATTCAAAGAAAAATGCAAGATTGGAAGATGTGGAGAACTGGCCCATAGAATTGCTAAAGGTCGAACTTTATGGATAACTTCATCATGATCAATGGCTGCAGGATTTTTTTTTTACCCATTCTTTAAGTAAGCTTTAAGTATTCAAATGCTGTTTGAATTCAAATGCTGCTGCAATATAATATATCGTTTGGATACCTTGAGATTATAAACGAAGAATGAGAATTTTAGTAGTATACAGATAATAACAATAAATACAACAGGACTGCTTTTTATCTACGTGAATGCCAGGACAATTGTCCAATTAATGATGATGTCTAATTATTCCTTACCAATTCCTGCTGCGTATCAATCACAGCCAAGGATGCATTAAGTGAAGAGCAGGTCTTTAAACCGAGAGCCCAATTCCTTTCTTCTTTTGATACATAGAAACATTTTCCTCTGTATCCAATCCAGAAATCAGGGCAGGCAGCACTTACAATGGAAAGGCATGGCAAACACGGTTTTGCATTTAAAACTGGAAAAAGAAAATCAGAATGGACAAATCACAGAGCTGACAAATACAATTCTGACAACATAGTTTGAATAGTCAATATTAATCTACCTCATTTAAACTGCAATTCCAAGGTTTAAGGAAACCAAGTGAGTTTATGTTCTGTTTCCCTCCCCCAATACTCCCAACAAAGAGTCAGTCAAAGGTCTCCTTTTCTAATTTATTTACATAGATAAATGTCCTGGCCACGTCTACCCCCGGGCCTGCCAAGTTTCTGGAGATATCGAGGAAATTATAGATAAGGCCAGAATTACTCACGAATATGTTCTTCCCTCCATTGATATAGTTTGCCTGCGCAAATTCATTGCTTTGTCCAAGACAAAAAACCAGGAAGTCCCGCCTCCTATTTATAGTCTCTGCAGATGTCACTGCATGACAATCATTCCTTGCCTTTATCCCAACGCTTCCTCTGCTGCGTGCACCGGTCACGTCTGCGCAGTCTTGCATCATTCCAAAACTGTTCTTGGGGCGTTGCCAAATCAGAAGAAGGCTCGAGAGAATCAGGCCTTGCCGGCCCCTCCTCCTCCCTTTGAGTGGGTACCAGGGAGAGAGAGGGCGCAAGAGAAGCAGGGATTGCCAGGTCTTCTCCCTCACTTTCTGAATCATCCGAGTCCAGGAGTCCGGGTCCAGGAACCTGGGTCACAACACTATCCCTCACTGCAGGGCCCTTCCCCCGGGGCTGACGATCGGGATGCGGTCGGGTTCTGCTCATGGAAGGCCTGCACCAGGTCAGGGGCATGAACGTCGGAGGCATCTACCCAGGAGAAATCAGTCCCGTATCCCTTCCACGCGATCAAATATTGGAAACGATCCTTCAGCCAGCGGGAGTCTCATACGCTGTGGACTTCGTATTCCTCCGACCCGTCCTCGACGACAGTGACGGGTGCTGTTGGGCACCGAAGGGGACTCGGTGTGGCCTCAGGAACCAGAAGGGACAGGTGAAAGACGGGGTGGATCTGCATGGATCATGGCAGGGTCAGTCGGTAGGCTACCGGGTTGATGACTGCCTCGACAGGGAACGGGCCGATGAATCGGTGGTCCAACTTCTTTACCGGGCGGTCGGACGGGAGCTGTTTGGTGGAGAGCCACACCCGGTCTCCAACCGCCAGTGGGGGCGTTGCCCATCAGGAGCGGTCGGCAGACTGTTTGTAGTCCTCCTTTGCCCGATCCAGCTGCTGATGTACCAACTGTTGGACCGCATGCAATTCCGTCAGGAAGGTCTGCGTTTCGGGAACAGGAGAGTCCGGTGGTGCCAGAGGGAAGAGCCGCGGATGGCAAAGAACGGGGTCATCTGAGTAGAGGTCATCTGAGTAGAGGTGTGCTGAGAGTTGTTAAAAGCAAACTCCCTGTCAGGCCTGGAAACCATATTGAACTTTCGGTTTCCAGACGCTGCCACATTTTTATCTTGACAGCAAACGCGAAGAGGTGATACATGCAATGATCCCCGATAGCGAACCGGTCAACCAAGCACTTACTCGACCGCGATCACACCGCAGTACCAACATCCCACCAAATAAACTACTAGCGGACTTAAAATCAGCACTCACTAATGATGCTTGGTTTAAAGAAAACTCGCAAGACCTCACCTTAAGGGATGGGATACCCTGGAAGGGGACCAAAATTTATGTACCCGCGCTATGCGGTTGCCAATACTACAGAGAAGCCACGACTCTCGCCTAGGAGGCCACTTTGGATTTTTAAAAACTCTCCACTTGGCTAGAAGACAATTCTGGTGGCCAAAAATGAAATCAGATGTCGAAGACTATGTCAGGAGCTGTGCTACCTGTGCCACCATGAAGTCCAGACCAGGGAAAACCCCTGGACTCCTGCAACCCGTAGCCGAACCGACCAGACCCTGGGAAGAGATTGCCATGGATTTTATTGTTGAACTCCCACCTAGTGGAGGAAATACAGTGATATGGACCGTAGTGGACTTGTTCTCTAAACAAGCCCACTTCATCATGCAGCGGATTACCATCGGCTAGAAAATTAGCAAAGCTCTTCCTCAAACACATCTACAGACTGCATGGAGTCCCTAAAAGGATAATATCCGACAGGGTGTTCAATTCACAGCCAAGTTCTGGAGAGAGTTCCTACGGTCCATTGGGTCGTCTCAAGGACTTAGTTCTGGATTCCATCCGGAGACTAACGGAGCGGCTGAGAAATTAAATTTGATGGTGGAACAATACATACGGTGTTACGTAAATTACCAACAAGAAAACTGGTCCGACTTGTTACCATTTGCAGAGGTTGCATATAATAATGCCGTACACAGCAGCACGGGATTAACCCCTTTTCAAATAACCAGCGGCATGGACTTCGTTCAATGCCTGAACTCCCTGCAACCCCCACTTGGTTTCCTAATGGACTGGATGAATTCCTTGAAGAAAGGTTGGGAAAACACAAAAGGCCTTAGCTGTCACAGCTCGAATTACAAAGCCCAAGCTGACAAACACCGCTCCTTCAACCCCTTTTCGCATTGGAGATAAAGTCTTTTGTCTACTAAATATCTAAGATTAAGAATACCCAGCAGGAAACTCGGTCCAAAATTTTGGGCCCTTTCCCATTGTAAAATTATTAATCCTGCTATCATTCAACTTAAGCTCCCTCGAATATTGGGAAAATACACCGGTATTCCATACCAGCTTATTAAAACCTGCTAGACAGTCTGGTCTGAGACCTCAACCTGCTGCTCCCCACCACCCTTGATAATCCAAGGTGAAACCCACTATGAAATCAACAAAACTTGACTCTAGACTATATAGAGGTCAGTTACAATATTTAGTCCACTGGAAGGGATATCCATTATCTGAATCTACTTGGGTCAAAAGTTGGAAAGTACATGCGGACACTTTGATTAAACATTTTCACGACACTTTCCCTGACAAACCTAGGAAACCTCTTGGAGGGGGGAGGGGGGGGTAGAAGGGAAGTGTGAACCACTGACACTCTTCTTTATCGACTTTTTGTTTTCTTTCCTAGGATATAGCTTCTTTCCAAGGGGACGCTGTCAGGCCTGGAAACCATATTGAACTTTCGGTTTCCAGACGCTGCCACATTTTTATCTTAAGGGGAGAAGGGGGGGGTTGAGGGGCAGGGTAACATTCTTCCGGTGGTCAAGGTCGGATAGCGTTCACGTCTGCACGAGGAGTGGCAAGAAGTTACTCGAATGAACTGGAAGGACGTGGGACCGTGTGATCATCAGAGGGGTCAGGGGGGTGGGACTACTGGGGTTTGTATAACTGGGGAAACGAATCCGGAACTTCAGTTTTGGGAATTGCACTCATCGTGTGCCAGTCTCCTCATGCTAGTAAAGGACTTTGAGAAAAGGAACGGATGCCTCCGAGTCTTTTTTTACGCAGAAGAGGTATTTCTGGAACCTTGACACTCCGCCAGGGACAGGTAATCAGCCCAGTTGTCCTGTTGCTGGTTGATGAAGCAACGGAGATACTGTTCCAGGATACCGATGACCTTCTCTGTACTCCCGTCGGTCTCCGGATGGTGCGATGACAACAGACACACCTGCACCTCCAACGCGGCCATCAGGCTCTTCCAGAAGCGAGCTGTGAACTGAACTCCGCGGTCCGAAACCACCCTGTCCGGTAGACCATGGAGGCGGAAGATGTGCTGCAGAAAGAGGTGGGCCGTTTTTGCGGCTGTGGGCAGTCCGCGGCATGGGATGAAGTGTGCCATCTTGGTGAGCATGTCCACCACCAACAGCACCGTGGTGAACCCAGAGGACGGCGGCAGGTCCATCCGGAAGTCCATGGAGATCGCCCCCCAGGGTCTGTCGGGTGTCGGCAAGGGCTGGAAGAGCCCAAGAGGGGCCCCCGTGGCGGCCTTGGCTTGCCGGCACGGTACGCAGGATGTCACGTAGGCATGCACATCATGCCGCACTCGGGGCCACCAAAAGGTGCGTGTCACCAGGTGGAGGGTCTTGAAGAACCCAAAATGTCCTGCTGCAGGGTTGTCGTGGCACTGGGTCATGACGAGGGCTTGGAGTGGTTCTGTGGGCACATATAATCGCCCCTGAAACTTGAGTAAGTCCTCCTCCAAGGTCCAAGGAGACATGGGATCCACCTCCGCTCTCCTTTGCTGCGACCAGGCGTCCTGGCGCTGCGCCTCTCGCACCTGGGCCCGCAAGTCCACTGGTTCCCGTACTGCGGCCAAGGCTTCTGCCGGCAGCACCGTCCGTGGAGGAAGGGGATCCTTGGCACAGAGGTACTCTGGCTTGCGGGACAGGGCATCCGCTCTCCGGTTGTGACCGCTGGGAATGTAGGTCACGCGGAAGTTGAACCGGGCAAAAAACAACGACCACCGGATCTGCTGCTGGTTCAACTTCCGAGCTGTGGTGAGGTGCTCGAGATTCCGATGGTCCGTTCGGACCTCCACCTGATGTCGGGCCCCCTCCAGATGATGTCGCCAAGCCTTGAATGCAGCCTTGATAGCCAGCAACTCTTTTCCCCAGATGGTGTAGTTGCGCTCGGAAGGATTGAGTTTCCGGGAATAGTAAGCGCAGGGAAAAAGTGTGCTGCCATTCGTCGGAGCCTGTAGCAGCACTGCTCCCAGAGCCACATTGGACGCATCCGTCTCCACCACAAAAGGCCGGAGCGGGTCGGGATGCCTCAGGACGGGTTCCGTGACGAAGGCTTTCTTGAGGGCTGTGATTGCTTCTTGCTGCGGGGGACCCCACCGGAACACGACCTTCTTCCTGAGGAGCTGGGTAAGTGGAGCCGTCAGTGTGGCAAAGCCCGGGATGAAGGTCCGGTAGTAGTTGGCGAAGCCCAGCAGGCGCTGAACATACTTCACCTGTCGTGTCCCACTCCTCCGCTGACAGCTGGGTCAGGGAAATCCGAATCAGGCTTGCCTCTGCAGCTCTGCCCAAAGTCCTAGCAAAGTCCTCAGAGCAGGCAGGAGACCAGTAAGTGACTTCAGCAATAAGTTCTGACTTTGCCTGACTCAGAGACTGCCAGAAAGTAGATCCTTTTATATAGGCCATGGGGTGTGGCTCCATGACTCAGCACTCATTAAGGCCTGCCCCTCCTTCCCTCTGTTGCCTCCGCCTATCCAATCTTCTGATGCGAGGTCCACCAATCAGCTGTTGGTAATAAACCCTCCTCAGGCTCACATGCTGTGGGGAGGAGGTGCCTGGGCATGGAGTCAGGGCTGGAGATTCTCCTTCTTCTGCAGTGGAGCCAGGACTGGGAAGAAGGCCCCGGCTGCTCTGAGGGCGGGCAAGACACAACATCACCCGACGAGGGGCTTCCCAGCTACACAAAGCTTCTACTTTGCGTGGGTCCATAGCTATGCCCTCGGGCGAGATGATATGCCCGAGGAATTCTATGGAAGTCCGGAAGACGATTTCTCCAGATTGAGTTGTTGCTCCCTCAAGCATTGCAGAACCAGACCGACGTGTCAAAGGTGGCTTTCCCTGGACCGGGAGTAAATCAGGATGTAGATAACCACGAACCGATCCAACATGTCTCGGAACACGTCGTTCATGAAGTGCTGGAAAACGGCGGGAGCGTTGGTCAACCCAAATGGCATGACAGTGTATTCGTAGTGTCCGTATCGGGTGCTGAATGCCGTCTTCCATTTGTCTCCTTCTCGCATCCGCACCAGGCCCCCCGGAGATCGAGCTTGGTGAAGATCGTGGCCTCCCGCAACCTCTCCAGCAGCTCCGGGATAAGCGGCAGGGGGTAGCGATTCCGCACCGTAATGGCATTTAGCCGGCAGTAATCACAGCACAGGCGCAAGTCCCCTGTCTTCTTCTTCACGAAGAGGACCGGGGCCGAGAGAGGGGACTTTGAAGGCCGGATGAACCTCGGCCAGATTTTTGTCCAGGAAGTCCCTGAGGGCGCCAACTCGGCCCGACATGGAATACAGGCATCCACAGGCAGTGGTGCGCTGGGCAGAAGGTCCACGGGCAATCGAGGGCCGGCGCGGGTAGTCGGTCCGCCTCCTTCGCTGAACACGCCGGGCGAAGTCCGCCAGCTCAGGAGGCAAGGTGATGGCAGCGGTGGGGACGTTCTGGCCAGCACAGGTGTGGCGGATGTGGTCGACGACTGCAGACTCGGGAAAGAGATGGTGCCCGCGACCAGGCCACCTGAGGATCGTGGGTCCAAGCCAGGCCAACCCAAGGACCAAGGAAAATGAAGGTCCGCCGTGACATAAAACTGGATCGCCTCCCCATGGTCCCCAATAGCCAGGCGCAAAGGCTGGGTGGCGAATTTAAAGGGGCCAGACACCAGTTCTCGTCCATCAATTGTCTCTACCCGCATCGGAGGGTCCACCAGAACCACGGGGACCGCAAACTGGGTCACAAAGGCCTGGTCCATAAAGTTTGTTGTGGCCCCTGAGTCCACCAGCGCATGTGCCTGGAGCCCGTCCGATTGGTTCCCCAACCATATCCGTGTGTCCAGAATCAGATGCCGAGGGGCCCAGAGTCTACTCTGCAACGCCCAGTGGGGCTTAGTACGCGCCCGACCTAGGGTTTCCCGAGGTCGGGCCTGCCCGCTTCCCGATTGGTCACGCTGTGATTCGGGACCGAGGCGTGCCCCACTTCGCTTTCTGGGGCAAGAAGCGGCGGCCGGGCTCCCCACAGTACAGGCACAATCCCCTTGGCGCCCGGTTCCGCCTCCTGGGCTGTCAGGCGAGGTCTGGCCGCTCCCAACTCCATGGGCTCTTCCGCAGCGGTTACAAAACGGGGCGACCCGGGGTGCTGGTGGCAGGAAGTGGGGTGCAGATGTCGACGGGCGGGGGTGCGAGACGGTCGCTGTTGCAGACGGGCGTCGAGGCGGAGACAAAGGGGCACCAAGTTGACGAGGGTCCGCGGCACCTCCACCAGCTCGTCTTGCAGTTCCTCTCTCCTGGAATGCGTCCACCAGCGCTGCATTATTCCAGTCAGAGTCCTGGCACAAAAGACGAAATTCGGCAATGTACTCCTGCAGGGGGCGCTTCCCTTGACGGAGTTCCTTAAGGCGCTTGGTTGCCATCAGCATCCGAACGGGGTCTTCGTACATGATGCGCAGGTGCTGCCAAAAACGCTGTTGGTCCGCCAGCAGGGGCTGTCCTAGAGCAAGAGGGGCGTGGCCCATCGGGCAGCCGAGCCGGAAAGAAGGTTAATCACGAAGGCCACCTTAGCCCGGTCGTCTGGGAAATCCTTTGGCCGCATAGCCATGTAGAGCTGGCACTGTCCCAAGAACGTCGGGAACATCTCAGGCTGCCCAGAAAACTTATCCGGCACGGTTATCGGGCACTTGCGACGAGGAGGAGGAGTGGGAGGACGGGGGCTGCAGGCATTCCTGGCAGCAAGTTGGCCTGCCAAGTGAGCCACTTGCTGCTGGAGCTGTTGATTAGCCGCCAGCTGCTCTAACTGCTGCTGTACCTGCTGCTGGTCCATCTTTGGTGGAAGATGTTTTAGTCAGGTCTTGGACAAAATGTTCTGTTTCCTCCCCAATACTCCCAGCAAAGAGTCAGTCAGAGGCCCTTTTTCCTTTTATTTACATAGATAAATGTCCTGGCCACGTCACTCCTGGGCCTGCCAAGTTTCTGGAGATAACGAGGAAATTATAGATAAGGCCAGAATTACTCACGAATATATTCTTCCTCCATTGATACAGTTAGTTCGCCAAAATTCATTGCTTTGTCCAAGACAAAACCAGGAAGTCCCGCCTCCTATTTATAGTCTCTGCAGATGTCACTGCATGACAATTATGACTTGGCTTTCCTTCCGCTGCTTGCGTGCCGATCACGCTCGCAGTCTTGCATCACTCAAAACTGTTCTTGGGCGTTGCCAAATCAGAAGAAGGCTCGAGAGAATCAGGCCTTGCTGGCCCTCCTCCTCCCTTTGAGTGGGTGCCAGGAGGAGAGGCTCAAGAGAAGCAGGGCTTGCCAGGTCTTCTCCTCACTTTCTGAATCATCCGAGTCCAGGAGTCCGGGTCCAGGAACAATGCAAGCTTATTGCATGATTGCAGGTAGATTCTCTACAAGAATCTCAACTACCAACTGACAAACAAATTGAGGATGGATAGGAGTCAATGGAATTCAAGGTACGCTGGACTTAGATTAGATTAAAAGTTGGAAGGCACCTTCTGGGTCATCTAGTCAACCCCCGCCCAAGCAGGAGACCCTACACCAGTGATGCTGACCTTTTCGGACAGTGTCCAAAGCACACCCGAACCCCTAAACAGTCGGGCCTGCCCGCTTCCCGATTGGTCACGCTGTGATTCGGGACCGGCAGGCGTGCCCCACTTCGCTTTCTGGGGCAAGAAGCGCGGCGGCCGGGCTCCCCACAGTACAGGCACAATCCCCTTGGCGCCCGGTTCCGCCTCCTGGGCTGTCAGGCGAGGTCTGGCCGCCCCAACTCCATGGGCTCTTCCGCAGCGGTTACAAAACGGGCACCCGGGTGCTGGTGGCAGGAAGTGGGGTGCAGATGTCGACGGAGGGTCCCGGGGTGCGACGGGACGGTCGCCGCTGCAGACGGGCATCGAGGCGGAGACAAAGGGCACCAAGTTGTCGAGGGTCCGCGGCACCTCCACCAGCTCGTCTTGCAATTCCTCTGAGAGTCCCTCCTGAACGCGCCCACCAGCGCTGCATCATTCCAGTCAGAGTCCTGGCACAAAAGACGAAATTCGCGATGTACTCCTGCAGGGGCGCTTCTTGACGGAGTTCCTGCTTGGTTGCCGCCAGCATTCGAACGGGTCCTCATACATGGTGCGAGGTGCTGCCAAAACGCTGTTGGTCCGCCAGCAGGGGCTGTCCTGGAGCAAGAGGGGCGTGGCCCATCGAGCAGCCGAGCCGAAAGAAGGTTAATCACGAGGCCACCTTAGCCCGGTCGCCTGGGAAATCCTCTGGCCTCATAGCCATGTAGAGCTGGCACTGTCCCAAGAAGGTCGGGAACATCTCAGGCTGCCCAGAAAACTTATCCGCACGGTTATCGGGCACTTGCGACGAGGAGGAGGAGTGGAGGATGGGGGCTGCAGGCATTCCTGGCAGCAAGTTGGCCTGCCAAGTGAGCCACTTGCTGCTGGAGCTGTTGATTAGCCGCTTGTAGCTGCTCTAACTGCTGCTGTACCTGCTGCTGATCCATCTTTGGTGGAAGATGTTTTAGTCAGGTCTTGGACAAAATGTTCTGTTTCCTCCCCAATACTCCCAGCAAAGAGTCAGTCAGAGGCCTTCCTTTCTTTTATTTACATAGATAAATGTCCTGGCCACGCCTACCCACGGGCCTGCCAAGTTTCTGGAGATAACGAGGAAATTATAGATAAGGCCAGAATTACTCACGAATATATTCTTCCCTACATTGATACAGTTAGCTTCGCCAAATTCATTGCTTTGTCCAAGACAAAAAACCAGGAAGTCCCGCCTCCTATTTATAGTCTCTGCAGATATCACTGCAGAGACATGCATGACAATCATTCCTTGGCTTTATCCCAATGCTTCCTCTGCTGCGCGCGCCGGTCACGTCTGCGCAGTCTTGCATCACTCCAAAACTGTTCTTGGGGCGTTGCCAAATCAGAAGAAGGCTCGAGAGAATCAGGCCTTGCTGGCCCCTCCTCCTCCCTTTGAGTGGGTGCCAGGGAGAGAGAGGGCCCAAGAGAAGCAGGGCTTGCCAGGTTTTCTCCCTCACTTTCTGAATCATCTGAGTCCAGGAGTCCGGGTCCAGGAACCTGGGTCGCAACAGTTTACCTGTAAATACAGCTAGTGTTAAATGCAGAAAATGAGAACGCAAGATGATTCAAAAGAATACAAGTTTATTGCATGATTGCATGTAGATTCTCTACAAGAATCTGAACTACCAACTGTCAAACAAATTGACGATAGATAGGAGTCAATGGAATTCAAGGTAGGCTGGACTTAGATTAGATTAAAAGTTGGAAGGGACCTTCTAGGTCATCTAGTCCAACCCCCCGCCCAAGCAGGAGACCCTACACCAGTGATGCTGACCTTTTCCGGACCGAGTGCCCAAAGCACACCCGAACCCCTAAAATGCAATGTGCATGCAGCCCCCGTGCCTGCACGTGTGCCCCCTGCACACACCCCGCCCCTGCATGCATGTACGGGCAGCTCTCCGCACACGTGCCCCGCATATGCCCTGCACACACACACACACATGCCCTGCCCTGTGCATGCATGGTCGGGACCCAGCTGGCCAGCGGAAGGCACGTGCGGATGCGTGGCAGAGCTGAACTGTGCCGATGGCTCACGTGCCATCAGAGAGGGCGCTGCGTGCCACCTCTGACACGCATGCCATAGGTTCGCCATCATGGCCCTACACCTTTTCTGACAGACGGCAGTCCATCCTCTTATTGAAAGCTTCCAGTGATGAAGCTCCCACAGCTTCCATTGATTGATTGCTCTCACTGTCAGAAAATTTCTCCTTATTTCCAGATTGAATCTCTCCTTGTTCAGTTTCCATCCATTATTCCTTGTCTGGCCTTCAGGTGCCTTGGAAAATAGTTTTGACTTCCTCCTCTTTATATTATATTTATATTATACATTTATATTATACATTATAACACAAGTAATTAATTGTTTTTTTCTCTCTCTAACACAGGGACCTAATCCAAAATGGGTCCAAAGCAGTGGTGGGTTCTCAAGAACCACTAGTAAAACTGGTGGGGGGCTCCAGCCACCAACCCAGACGTCGTCAGAAAGCTTCTGTGAATGCACAGAAGCACGCGCGTATGTGAGCAAAGCAAGCAAGCGCAGGCGGTCCCATTGCAAACTGGTAGTAAAGATAAGTAGAACCCACCCCTGGTCCAAGGGACTTGAGATTGATGATGTGCTCCCTCAGGGTCAACCTGGTCGTCTCTTACAGGTGGTCCTCAATTATAGGTAGCCTTCAATTACTGACCGCATTTGGGGCTGGCAATTCCACCATTAAGAATAGGTTTGTAAAGTGAAAAAAATCACATGACTGCCCAAGTAACAAAGGCAGTTACTCTGTCAGTTCGGGCTGGTAGTTAAACAAATCACCACAAGCAACATCGCATGACTATAATTTGAGGACTTCCGACCAGCTTCCCCATTGACTTTGCTTGTCAGAAGTTGCCAAAAACTAGAACTAGTAGATGAATTTGTGTACCGATAGAATTCTTATTAAAAGTGAAAAATGGATGGAGAAAGTTTAAGAGTGCAAAAGGTAGTAAAAAGGAGGAAGAGGATACGTGGTTTGTTGCAAGGGATAAATGTCAACAAAAGTGAAAATGGCTTGTGTAGAAGAGTGTAGTTGTCAAGGTTCCAGAAAAACCTCTTCTGCATAAAAAAAACTCAGAAGCCATTGTCTTTCAGAGTTCTTTACTAGCATGAGGAAACTGGCACACGATGAGTGAAATTCCAAAACTGAACTTCCGGATCCTTTTCCCAGTTATACAAACCCCAAGAGTCCCACCTCCCTAACCCCTTTGCTGGTCACATGGTCCCACGTTCTCCCAGTTCATTCGAATATCTTCTCGCCACTCCTCCTGCAGATGTGAACACCATCTGACCTTGACCGCTTGAAGAATGTTACCATACCCCTCAGCCCTCCTTCTTCCCCTCAGGGGAAAAATGTGGCAGCGTCTGGAACCCTAAAGTCTAGTATGGTTTCCAGGCCTGACAGTAGTACTGCCTATTTTGTTGTATGTTCTTTGAAACTGGCATCAGATGGGACTTAGGAGGTGCCTTTTCTATTGTGGTGCCTTCCCTGGGGAACTAGAGCCATGGTGGCGCAGTGGTTAGAAAGCAGGCTAATTCTGCTGACTGCCGACTGCCAGCAATTCGATCCTAACCGACTCAAAGTTGACTCAGCCTTCCATTCTTCCGAGGTGGGTAAAATGAGGACCCACATTATTGGAAGCAATATGCTGACTCTATAAAATTGCTTAGAGAGGACTGTAAATCACTGTGAAGCGGTATATGAGTCTAAGTGCCACTGCTACTAGGTCCCCCACATCCTGAAATTTGACTGGCTCAAGTTAGCTTTTAGGAAAGCTTTGAAGACCTGGCTATTCTCTTGGGCTCTGGGGCCAGGATGCTACATGAGCTTCTCCTGGGAGGTGTCATAGATGTTGGCATGCCCAATTGTGTATTTCATTGTGATTTTTAGTTTTTTTTTACCAAATATATTGTCATTGTATTTCTATAGCTATTCACTGCCTGGAATCCTACTTCTTACAAGTTGTATCACCATATATATTCTTTAAATTAATGCTCCCAAAACCTGTTTCTTTAATCACGCAAAACCACTTACCTGAAAATTCTTTTTATCCAATGTCAGGTACTCTTAAATGAATTTAAATTTCCCCATTGGAATAAGGTAATAGGGTTCTTATATCATTACCCAAAGAAAGACAACTTTCACCCAATTTTGGGTAATTTACCCAGGTTTGGGTAGCACTGCTTAAAAAAATAAATAAATATGGAAGTGAGAGTTCAGCAGGTCAGGAGAAACATAAAAGTAGATCAGCTATCATAAGAAAATATCAAATTTGACGTAGCAGTTAAGACATCAGACTAAAAACTGGGAGACTGTGAATTCTAGTTCTGCCTTAGGCACAAAGCCAACCTTGAGCCAGTCATTTTCTCTTAGCCCAAGGAAAGAGGTAGAGATAGGGGCAAGCTACTTCCAAAATTTTGCCAGGAAAACTGCAGAGACTTGTCTTGGCAGTTGCTGGAGTTAAGGCTGGCAGAAAGGCATCATAAAAGAACTTCTGAAAAAAAGCTACACTATGAATGGATTACTTGAGTGTGTGATATAAAACAAATTCCAACGCAAATTTGTTTATGTTGGATCTTACAGTCTTCCTTCCTCCCCTCCATTCACTCTGTAACTGCTTTGGCTTGTCACACAATAATCTTCCCTTCTTGGGACATTTGTGAGTGCCCCCCCCCCAAAAAAAAGTCCAGATGGCGATCACAGAAGTGGAATCAAATTCCTTCCAGGCAACATTTGAAAAATGTACAAAGTCCAATTTTCAACAGCACTGCAGCAATCTTCACCTTGACTCATTTGATACACCTCACCCCCAGTTGCTATTTCCTTCCAAATTGTTTTGTGGTTTAAATTCACACATGTGGTGATCTTCATTTAAATGATAACCACAGCAGCAACAAAACTATGGAGAAAGTTAAAAGAGAAATGTGTCAATACTTACCAGCCAATGGTATAACAGCGAAAAAAGTTACAATTGCTACAGCTACAGCTACAGCTACAGTGAATTTTTGGCCCTTGTGTATGACCGCTGAAAAATAGATAGGAAAATATTAGATGTTCATTTCATGATGACCGTTTAGATTTTTTAAAATGTTTTTATTGTTTTATAAACCACTCAGGGTTCTAGTCAAACTAACATAACATAACATAACAACAGAGTTGGAAGGGACCTTGGAGGCCTTCTAGTCCAACCCCCTGCCCAGGCAGGAACCCTACACCATCTCAGTCAGATGGTTATCCAACATTTTCTTAAAAATTTCCAGTGTTGGAGCATTCACAACTTCTGCAGGCAAGTCGTTCCACTTATTAATTGTTCTAACTGTCAGGAAATTTCTCCTTAGTTCTAAGTTGCTTCTTTCTTTGATCAGTTTCCACCCATTGCTTCTTGTTCTACCCTCAGGTGCTTTGGAGAACAGCCCGACTCCCTCTTCTTTGTGGCAACCCCCGAGATATTGGAACACTGCTATCATGTCTCCCCTAGTCCTTCTTTTCATTAAACTAGACATACCCAGTTCCTGCAACTTCATATGTTTTAGCCTCCAATCCTCTAATCATCTTTGTTGCTCTTCTCTGCACTCTTTCTAGAGTCTCAACATCTTTTTTACATCGTGGAGACCAAAACTGGATGCAATATTCCAAGTGTGGCCTTACCAAGGCATTATAAAGTGGCACTAACACTTCACGTGATCTTGATTTTATCCCTCTGTTTATGCAGCCCAGAACTGTGTTGGCTTTTTTAGCAGCTGCTGCACACTGCTGGCTCATATCTAAATGGTTGTCCACTAGGACTCCAAGATCCCTCTCACAGGTACTACTATTGAGCAAGGTACCACATATACGGTACTGGTGCATTTTGTTTTTTTTGCCTAAATGTAGAATCTTACTTTTTTCACTGTTGAATTTCATTTTGTTAGATAGCGCCCAATGTTCAAGTTTGTCAAGATCTTTCTGTAATTTGAGCCTATCTTCTGGAGTGTTGGCTATTCCTGCCAGCTTGGTGTCATCTGCAAATTTGATGAGTTCCCCATCTATCCCCTCGTCCAAGTCATTGATGAAGATGTTGAAGAGTACTGGGCCTAAAACAGAGCCTTGGGGTACTCCACTGCATACTTCCCTCCATGTGGATGTAGTTCCGTTGAGGACTACACGTTGAGTGCGGTTGGTCAGCCAGTTACGAATCCATCTGGTGGTGGTGCTGTCTAACCCACATTTTTCTACTTTATCTAGTAGTAGGTTATGGTCTACTTTATCAAATGCTTTACTGAAGTCCAAGTAAATTATATCAACAGCATTCCTCTGGTCTACTAATTTTGTCATTTTGTCAAAGAATGCGATAAGATTAGTCTGGCATGATCTGTTTTTGACAAACCCATGTTGGCTTTTGGTTATTACTTTGTTTGCTTCTAGGTGTTTGGTGATTCGTTGCTTGATTATCTTTTCTAGAATCTTCCCCGGTATTGAGGTCAGGCTGATAGGTCTGTAGTTTCCTGGATCTGTTTTTTTTCCTTTTTTGAAGATGGGAACTACATCAGCTCTTTTCCAGTCCTCTGGCAGCTCCCCTGTGCTCCAGGATCTTTGAAAGATATAGTTCAGTGGTTCTGAGATCACGTCTGCCAGTTCCTTCAGAACCTTGGGGTGTAATCCATCCGGTCCTGGTGATTTGAACTCGTCTAGGTAGACAGGTGTTCACTTACCATTTTCTTCCCTATTTTAACTTGTGTTTCTAATCTGTTTTTTGTAGTGCTGTTTTTGATAGGTTGGATTGTTTTTTCCTTTTGTGTAAAGACAGATGCAAAATATGAGTTAAGTAGATCTGCTTTCTCCCTGTTGCTTGTCATCTTCTTGCCACTTTCTCCCAGCAATGGGCCAATTGTTTCCTTGACTTTTTTCTTGTTTTTAACATGTTGGAAGAAGCTTTTTTTGTTATTTTTTACTTTTGTCGCTAGCCTTTGTTCATTGTGAGCCTTAGCTTTCCTCACTTCATCTTTACAGGCTCGGGCTATTTGCTGATATTCTGCCTTAGTTATTTGCCCCTCTTTCCACTTTTTATATTTGTCCTTTTTGTCTTTCAACTACAGCATAGTAAATTGGATGTTGACAAATTGCATTTGTCTTTCAACTACAGCATAGTAAATTGGATGTTGTTTTCTGACTTAGCTGTTGATCCCATCAAGATAAACCCTGAATGCAAGTGGTGAAATCCAAATTTTTTACTACCGGTTCTGTGGGCGTGGCTTGGTGGGCATGGCAGGGGAAAGATATTGCAAATTTTCTCCATTCCCACCCTACTCCAGGGGAAGAATACTGCAAATTTTCTCCATTCCCACCCTACTCCAGGGGAAGAATACTGCAAAATCTCCATTCCCACCCAACTCCAGGGGAAGAATACTGCAAATTTTCTCCATTCCCACCCTACTCCAGGGGAAGAATACTGCAAAATCTCCATTCCCACCCTACTCCAGGGGAAGAATACTACAAAATCTCCATTCCCACCCTACTCCAGGGGAAGAATACTGCAAAATCTCCATTCCCACCCTACTCCACGGGAAGAATAATGCAAAATCTCCATTCCCACCCTACTCCACGGGAAGGATACTGCAAAATCTCAATTCCCACCCCACTCCAGGGGAAGAATACTACAAAATCTCCATTCCCACCCTACTCCACGGGAAGGATACTGCAAAATCTCCATTTCCACTCCAGGGGAAGGATATTGCAAAATCTCCATTCCCATCCCACTCTGGGACCAGCCAGAGGTGGTATTTGCTGGTTCTTTGAACTACTCAAAATTTCTGCTACCGGATCTCCGAACTATTCAAAATTTCCGCTACCGGTTCTCCAGAACCTGCTGGATTTCACTCCTGCCTGAATGTCCCTCATCTCCTTCTCTCTCCCTCTATAAACAGAGGTGGGGAACTATGGCCCCTTTATGACTTGTGGACTTCAACTCCCAGAATTCCCCATCCCTGCTCTATAAGGAAAGGTTGAAGAAGCAGTTCGTGTGACTCCCAAGGAGCATAGAAGCACAGCCCTGGTGTCTGTTGTGTGTGGCCTTCAGGTTTCTTTCTCCACAGAACAGATAAAGTAGATCTGGAATGGCTTGCAACCTCCATCCATAGTTGTGGGATACACAAACTCAATCTCAATCCCACCACTTCCAAAGGTGCTTTTTCAAGAGGCAGCTGGACTTCCTGTTTTTTCTTTGAAGACGTTTCACTTCTCATCTAAGAAGCTTCTTCAGATGACTGAATGGTGGGGAACGGAAGGATTTATACTACTTGCAGACAGCTGGTCATTTGCAGTGTTTTAGAGGGTCGTGAAGGTCACCTGGTGGTTTATCTGTGTCCTCAGGGTAACCTGAGTGGTGAAAATGGGTGTGGAGCCTTATTGGAACTTTGAAAAGGACTGTGTTGTAGGCTGGAGATAAGATGATGTCATATCCCTATCCATTGAGAGCGAGCTGTTCAATTTCGACATAGATGGCTTCTTTAACCCATTTCAAACCAGCAGATGGGGTTTCGCTCGTTTGCAGGACCCGGTTTCTGACGCGCCATGGACCAGTGCAGTTCGCAGCCCAGGTGTTGAGGACTTCTGGCATAGAGGACAGCAGTGAAAAACAGAACATGCCATCCTAACCTACTCATCAAGACTGTGCTGGTGCAGTGGTTCGAATGCAGTACTGCAGGCTACTTCTGCTGAACTGCCGGCTGTCAGCAGTTCGAGTCTCACCGGCTCAAGATTGACTCAGCCTTCCATCCTTCTGAGGTTGGTAAAATGAGGACCCAGATTGGTAGATGGAAATATGCTGACTCTGTAAAAACTGCTTAGAGAGGCCTGTAAAGCACTATGAAGCGGTCTATAAGTCTAAGAGCTGTTGCTACCGTCCCCAACAGCATTTACAGCAGTTAACCAAATCTTGTTCTTTGAGACAAAGATATTATTAATTCCTTTCCCCTTGGAAGGATGTTCTGGGCTTCTGTCTCCAACCCTAATAGGGGCAGGATTTCTGTCCTGAAGATTATGTGGGAAACTTACCAAAGCTACCATGTTGGCTTAAAGTCAGTTTTGTGTGAGATTTTTCTTTTCAAAAAGAAATCCCAAATTCCTCTCCTCAAACCAGGAAAGAAAGTGAAACAAAATCCTGGTTTTTACATAGGGTGGCCCAGCTTCACCAATTTTGTTTCATTACTTCCCCCTCCAAGATTACAAAGGATCCCAGGCAGGTATCTACCTTTGTTTTTACCAGCATTCCACGCACTCTCTGCATCAGAGCTTCCAGGAGAAGATGTACTTGTCATCTCAGGAGTCAAGCTACGACAACGATCAGAAACTAATATCGAAAGGCAAAAGACAATATATAAAGTTATGATCTAGTTTTGCTATGGAGAAGACACTGCCCCCCCCCAACACCCAATCAGGGTTTCCCTCTCAGACAAAACAATTTAAATAAATATTTTAAGTACAGTATTTTTTGGAGTATTTTTCCCCAAAAAAGGCGGTGAAAATCTGGGTGTGTCTTATACTCCAAATATAGCCCCACCCAGTTTCTCATATGCAGGTTTCAGAGGCTGAAAAAAGCACCAGAAACGAAGCTTCAGGAAAAAAGCCCCCAAACAAAGCTTCAGAAAAGAAGCCCCCAAACAGAGCTGCAGAGGCTTTTTTTCTGAAGCTCTTTTTCTGAGGCTTTCAGAGGCAGGAAAAGAAGTTTTTTCTGAGTTTTAGAAGTTTCAGAGACAGGGGAAAAAAAAAAAAGCAAGGCAAGAGCTCACAACCAAGGAACCTGCTGCTAAAATTCACCTCTGGGAAGAGCTGATTGAGGGTATTCCGGGAGGCCAATCCACCTGCCAATCAGCTTTTTTCTTATTTTCCTCCCCAAAAACTAAGGTGCGTCTTATACTCCGAAAAATACAGTAGCTGAAACCTCACAAAATCCCCAAATCTTGCACTGCTGAATATTCACAGGCAGAATTCAAAGTGACTTGCAAAAATCTCCTATGAGTTGATTATTTTGCAAGATTTCAGGTGATTTTATATTAGGGGTGGCAGGGGTGAAATGTACTTACCTTTCCTACTGGCTCGCTGATGTTCACATGTCTGTGCGCGCGCCGTCATCTGCACATGCGCAAAGCCTTCTGTGCATGCGCAGATGGTCAAAACCGGGATGTTATGACGTTCTGGTTTGGGGAGGCAGAGCATCCTGCTGCTGGCGCTACCGGCTCTCCGAACCACCTGCTGCCGGCACTAAAAGCTCCCGCGAGCCGGATAGAACTGGCAGCATTTCACCCCTGCAGGTTGGTCTCCATGTCGTAGGACAAAATCGGACCTAGATGTGGGCTATTTTACTGCTTTTGAGGTGCGCATTGGAAGGTTTCCTTGCTTTTGCACAAGCAGGTATGTATATTGCTGAATTCTATCTGAAACTGACACTCCAGTCCACATTGAATCCCAGTTGTGAAACTCTCTTACTCAATGAAATAAAAGGGCCGTGATAGCTCAGGCTGGTAAGAAGCCTGTTATTAGAACACAGCAGCCTGCAATTACTGCAGGTTCAAGTCCCACCAGGCCCAAGGTTGACTCAGCCTTCCATCCTTTATAAGGTAGGTAAAATGAGGACCCAGATTGTTGGGGGGGCAATAAGTTGACTTTGTAAAAAATATACAAATAGAATGAGACTATTGCCTTATACACTGTAAGCCGCCCTGAGTCTTCGGAGAAGGGCGGGATATAAATGTAAACAACAACAAAAAAATGAGCCTCTCAAATCTCAGAAGATCATCTGGAAGAGTCCTTTCAGATGCTCTTCCTGGTTCATTAATTTTAGAGTATTTGGTTCCAGTACAGTTCTCAGCATAAGAAGCAGGGATGACTAAAGAAAACAATCCTACAGGTAACCAATTATCTTACTAGTTTTCCCCAATTCTACCTTGAATCCAGTCATCTCCAGATATTCAGATCAAAACTTCCCCAAGTTTGCTTTTTCAACTCATGCCTGCCTTACTTTTTGTTATTCCTCCACTTAGTATAGAAACCAACATTTTTAGCTATATAATCAATAAGAGTTTTCTCCTCTGATTTTATCAGTACTCTAGGGGTTTTCTCCTGCTTCCTTCTCAGGTAAGTGTAAGAAAGATTTGAATACCTCACCTTTAATTGTTCCTGACATCTTCCAACTTTTCTGTGTTACAAACAAAACATCAGGGTTCAGACTGCATGGAAAGAAAAGAATTTGGTATTACTTATTCCTGCACAGGAGTTTTTTCATTCATATATTATATATTAATAATTAGAGAGATAAAGATAGCTATATAGCTAGATAACTACTGTAGATAAAATACTTCCTTAAACTACTTAACTTCAAAGTGCTGCCCTCCACTTGAATCTTATTGACTGGAATGGCCAAAGGTTATGGGACCTGATATCCAATACATCTCTTGGGGACTTGATTGAGGAAGGCAGCTTTAGACAAGAAAACTCACACCTGGTTGTATGAAATAAGTTTTGACCCATCCACCCCAGGGTTTTTTAGTCCCGCTGCAAACATCTTTTCCATATTAAGAATCTCAGATGCTTTAACTAGATTTGTAATGATCTGAACCTGAAATACTGCACAATGTACAGTTAAAAATTATAAATGAACAGAATGACTTTTTAAGTGAGGTAGTTGTAATTAATGACCATAACAGTTATATATCTTATCTGAAACTCTCAGTAATATTGAGAAAAACACTGGAGTCATAATGACGGGTTGTTGTGACTCCAGCCCCCAAACCTGGCCCATGCCTGAAAGTGACTCCGAGAGTGAGGGGGAAGGGCCGGTAAGGCTTACCTTGGGAGCACCGATTCCTTTGGCCCGGCTCCAGGAGCCAGAACCAGGCCAGTCGGAGGACGTAATGAGGCCGTCATCCCCTGATTCCTCCCTTCCTCAGGCTACGCCTTCAGACCCAGCTGATAATAATAAGCTTGGATTGACCCGTGCTTCAGAAGATTAGAGAGGCGGCGTCATCAAAGGGAAGGGTGGGGCAGGAGCCACACCCCACAGGATATATAAGGAGCTTTGGGACTGTTCTCACTCCACGGGAAGCAAAAATTTAGCTGAACCGTTTCAAAAAGAGCTGAAAGCTGATAAGAGCTGTGAATCCACTGGCTGAAGGCCAGCTCGTCAATCCAAAGTGGGGAAGGAGACAGAACACGAGTATTAATATACCTCTGGTGGCTCACAAACTAATGCAGTCTGTTATTAAAACTAAGTACATACTAGATGGACATTACCTTACAGACGACCCCCATCCCGTTAAAGACCTTGGAGTTTTCATGTCAAATGATCTAAGTGCCAAAGCCCACTGCAACTACATAGCAAAAAAAGCTCTAAGAGTTGTAAACCTAATTTTATGTAGCTTCTTTCCAAAACACCACACTACTAACCAGAGCATATAAAACATTTGCTAGACCAATTCTAGAATACAGCTCACCTGTTTGGAACCCTCACCACATCTCTGACATCAATACAATTGAACGTGTCCAGAAATATTTTACAAGAAGAGTTCTCCATTCCTCTGAAAACAACAAAATACCTTATCCCACCAGACTTGAAATCCTAGGCTTAGAAAACTTGGAACTCCGCCGCCTTCGACAAGACCTAAGTTTAACTCACAGAATCATCTATTGTAATGTCCTTCCTGTCAAAGACTACTTCAGCTTTAATTGCAATAATACAAGGGCAACCAATAGATTTAAACTTAATGTAAACCGCTTTAATCTAGATTGCAGAAAATATGACTTCTGCAACAGAATCATCAGTGCTTGGAATACTTTACCTGACTCTGTGGTCTCTTCCCATAATCCTAAAAGCTTTAACCAAAAACTTTCTACTATTGACCTCACCCCATTCCTAAGAGGACCATAAGGGGCGTGCATAAGCGCACAAACGTGCCTACCGTTCCTGTCCTATTGTTTTTCTTTTCTTCTTCCTATATATGTTTATATGTGTATATACTATATAATCTTTTTGTATGATGTTGTGACAAAATAAATAAATAAATAAATAAATTAACAGCATAACTGCAGGTTCAAGTCCCACCAGGCCCAAGGTTGACTCAGCCTTCCATCCTTTATAAGGTAGGTAAAATGAGGACCCAGATTGTTGGGGGCAATAAGTTGACTTTGTATATAATATACAAATGGATGAAGACTATTGCTTGACATAGTGTAAGCCGCCCTGAGTCTTCGGAGAAGGGCGGGATATAAATGCAAATAAAAAAAAAGAATATATATATAATCTAATCCTGAGAGCTCAGATAATCATATAAACATATATCCATATTTATCACATTATTTTTTTAAAAAGTATGACAAGGCTATGGATTAGAAAAATGCATTTAAGAATGATGCAAGAAATGAAAGTGACAGAGATATTGCATAATATATACATAGGAAGAAAAGACAGTTGCAGAAATATGGTAAAAGAAAACAATGAACAATTAAGACTAAAAAAAGCACAGAAACACAGGATTGTGGTAGAAATAGTTTTAGAACTGGATAAGGAAAATTAAGCAGCGCGTAAAACAGCAAATGAAAATAAATATAAAAATAATGAAACAATTCAGAATGGAATAGAAGAAATGGAATGATCGGAGGAAGATTTTGGAGATGTTTATGAAACTTAGAATGCTTTAAAGTTTAAAATATTATGTCCATTCACACCCCACCCAAATGCTGAAAACAAATGTAGGAATACTGAAATCTACATCATATTCCTTGAAAAAGGGTAAACATAAGCACGCAATGTAATTATAAAATGCATATTCAATTTTTAATGTGTGTGAAGACTGCATTTGCGACTGTTGAAAGAACCCCATATTTGTTTGTTTGTTTGTTTATTATTTATTTGATTTCTATAGCTGCCCATCTCAGCTGACTCTGGACGGCTCACAATTCAAAAACATATTATAATTAAAACTTAAAAATATTTTAAAACAAGAACAGTAAAGAAACCCATTAAAACAATAAAAAACATTAAAAACATCTGGCCTGTTAACAATATAGCCAGGAGGGGGAACCTTGGTGCATATAGCATGCCCTAGACTCAGGAGCATAACCAGGTTTTTAAATTTTTATGGAAGGCTAATTAAGAGTTAGGGCCATTCTAAACTCTGAAGAGAGGATTCCACAGAGCAAGGGCTGCTGTAGAAAAAAACTTGCCTTCTTAGTCCCCTTTAGCTGACATTCTTTGGCTGATGGATCTGCAACATGCCTGTCCTATTTGATCTAACTGGGTATGTAGAAACTTTGGGGAAAAGGCAGGGGTGAAATGCTCCCAGTTTCGACCGGATTGCCCAATCCAGTAGCAATGGTGGCGGGTGGTTCGGAGAACCAGTAGAAAAAATCCCTGCCCGCCTCCCCTCCCCATTCCCAGCTGAGCCGCACGATCATCAGAGTTTTTTGTTTTTTGTTTACTTTTAAAAGCATTTTTTCTTCGGCCGAAAAAGTAAAGTAGAAAAAAAAAGCTTCTGAGGATTGCGTGACTCAGCTGGGATTGTCAGAATCTTTTAAAAGCATTTTTTCTACAACCTCTTTGGCCGAAGATGTTGTAGAAAAAATACTTTTAAAAGTAAAAATAAAATAAAGAAGTTGGCCATTCCCACCTAGTCACATTACCACCCCCCCACCAAGCCATGCCCACAGAACCGGTAGTAACAAAATTTCACCAATGAAAAAAGGCGATCCTTCAGGTACTCTATTCAAGGCGATCCTTCTGTTCGCTATTCAACAGAAAGTTGGCAGGAGGGATAATTAAAAATACAGAGAGATCTGTTTGTAAAGCATGCATGTAATAAGGTGTTTGGGAGAATTGCACAGGATGCAAGAAGGAACTTAGAAATATTTAAAACAGTAAAATCAATCCAGTAGTTAGCATTGTTGCAGAAAACTTACGTCTTAAAGTGAGGAGACAAGACCACGAAGGATTTGAGAAACAAGAATTAATTTATTATTTGCGCAAATAGGACACAGACCCCCACTTGGGTGGAAAACAAAGGTCTGAGCATCGAGCATGGCTTAAACATAATCTTTTATACTTTTTGGTTATAGACATTGCCATAAGAAAAAAGAAGTTATCCTAATTGGTTGAAATAAACAAAAGCCCATATATGGTCTACTCTTATCATACACCTTCTGCATACACGTGTTACTCTCGATGCCCCCTCCTCTTTGCCACATAGTTACAAGAACAGTTTGTAGAAATATTTCTGCACTTTCCCGAAAGCTTGCACTGTGGGAATAGAACGGGCATTTGCAGTTTCATATACATGCAGGTTGTTTAGATGGCTGACCACTAGATGGTAGACCACTACAGCCGGACCGTGTAGAATCTTAGCCTCTACCTATGACTCATCCCCAAGGAATCTCTGCCCTTGCAAACACCCTGACACACACTGGTACCAAGAGATATAACAGCAGAAATAATTTTCTATCATAGCAGGTATCTATCTCAGCTTAGCACTCATTGAATAGGCAGCACCTCAGCCAATCATATATTGTTTTATTGTACATGCATCTTTACTGACCTATCATGATGCTACATGTATGTATCCCCTTGTATGAATTATAATAAAAGGGAGCTTTGGACTTGACTCTGCGCTCTCATCCCGAGGAAATCTTGTGTGATGACCCTCATTATTCGGCTCATTTCATGAGAAGCCCACCAGGGAAAAACTGCAACTGGTGACCCCGATGTGATTCTGCAAAGAATACATCCTTGGACCTCTCATTCTCATCGCCTGGAAGAGGCTTGTGCACACGATATCGTCCGAAGCAAGACGAATATCCCCTCGTGAGTATGGGAGGAGGGTTTTCTAAATCGCAAGCAGTCGCACTTGCAGGAACTTAGAGAACTAACCAAGTCCTCAATTGTTATATTAAAAAACAATGGGAAATTACTCCCTATTTTGACCAAATCTGACCTTGTTGAATTATTGTCCTATATTTGGAAACAATGTCCAGCATATCTGGAAAAGGGCTCGCTCAAAGTGATTACATGGAAAAAATTGGGTACCTATTTCCATGAAAATCCAAGAGCCTCTGCAAAAATTCTGTCCACGTAGCACGTAGTCCTTGAATGCCTCAGTTTACACGAAAAAGGACTCGCAGACGCCACTTAGCCACCTGGAGAGTTGTCAGGACCTCCGCCTTATCAAAAAATGACTCAAAAGGATCCACAATCACATTCATGATTTAAACTGCTGAGTTTTCTCAGACAACTTCCCCAGGTCTGTAAATGTTGTTTGATGGTGTAAAGTCCATTTATTAATATGTCTAAGCTCATACCTGCCAATCAAGAGACTTAAACAGAGGCTTGAGTAAAATAGCATTTAATTTTGATCAAGCTTAAATGGTTAGCTGTTCCGAACATACTCAAGATACATGCAAGGAAGAACTACGGACTCATGACAGAAAGCCATGTTCTCTTATACACAAAAAGTCATAAATCCTCAACTCTGGTATCTGCGTATTCTGGAATCTGGTTTGCATGTTCCCATAGTATAAGTCAGTGAATGTAAACTAACTTCTGGATTTACATCGGGTCACACAATAGTAAGGGTCACTGAATGTAATCTGACTTCTTTCTGTGGTGTTATCTTTTCCATTTGTCTTCTTAATTACCACTTGATTTCCTGGAGGATGATTCTCAGCCAGAGTGGGGTGGGGAGAGATCAAATGATGGACTCTGACAATTTCCAGAGACTGTCATTGGTGGGATGAGGTATCAGTAACAATTCAGGAATTTAGTCAGTGTGACCTCCATAACCATCCATGATGGCATATTTATGTTCTAACCACAAAAGGGCACAATATATATATGTCAGTGTTATGGGAAACAGATATTTACCATGTGCAGTTATACAAACAAGAGACCAAGACATCAAATATCATTAGTAAGTTTCCTACTAATTCTAGTATTTTAGTATATATGTTCCCTTCAATGGTGTGTATGTATGTGTGTAACCATTTTCAGACCTGCATAAGAATTGTAGAGATAATTGTGATGCTTGATTTGCATGGAATGTGTGTATGTGCAAAACTCATTGAGAAGGTGTGAGATTTCTGTGTTGTCTTTTGGATTTGCAAGAAATGTGTGCATGTGTGAGAAATTGTCTCTGCATGTGTGTGTGTGTGTGTGTGTGTGTATCTGTATGCATAAAGTTTCGTATGCAAGCAGTCAGGTACTTTTGAAAATAAATTTTTTTTCCTTTTGCAAGCAATGAGTTATTTTTGGATTTTTCTTCTTCATATGCATGAGAGTGTCTTTGCAAGCAGCGAGTTACTTTTAAAAAAAAATTTTCTCTGTCCTCGCTGGCTTATCTTAACTACACACACACCCCTCACTCCTTTTTGAGCCAGGGAAGGGGATGGGCGAAGGGGGAGAACCATTCACCCCCACTCCATTTTTTTTTCTCTCTCTTCTTTCTTGTCTGAGAAGGGAGGGACAATTAGGCTCTCTGGAAGCATTGCTTTTGTATAAAGCTATGTAAAAATTATACAGATATATTTTCTTTTCCACCCTGAAAACACTTTTGATTTTAATTTTTAACCATGAAAACAATTTTGATTTTGATTTTAATTTTTAATTTTTCTTTTTTCTGGAACTTTTTGAGGTTTAAACTGCCTGATTAAACCTATACCTTTATAAATGTTTTCAAAGCACAGAGTTGGCTCAAAATGTGTCATTTAGCTTTGTATTTTTGAAGCTGTTAACATACATAATAAGAGTTGGAAGGTACCCTTGGAGGTCTTCTAGTCCAACCCCCTGTCCAGGCAGGAAACCCTACAGCATTTCAGACACATGGCTATCTTCTTTTCAATAAATCAATAAATTTATTTTCAATAAATCACTAGAGATGTGCTATGTTCCTTCTTGCTTCAAACACTCTACCATCATCCCAGTGCCGAAGAAGCCCACCATCAAGGAACTGAATGACTACAGACCAGTTGCTCTAACATCTGTAGTCATGAAAACCTTTGAAAGGCTAGTGCTTTCCTACCTGAAAACCATCACAAATCTGCTCTTAGACCCCTTGCAATTTGCATACCGAGCAAATAGATCAACAGATGATGCTGTTAATATGGCTCTGCACTACATCCTACAACATCTTGAGTCTCCAAAGACCTATGCAAGGGTCCTTTTTGTAGACTTTAGTTCAGCATTCAATACCATCATTCCAGACATTCTTCTAACTAAGCTAAACCAGCTACAGGTACCGGAACAGACTTGTAAGTGGATCACAAGCTTCCTAACAAACAGGAAGCAGCAGGTGAAGCTAAGCAAGATCACATCAAATACCTGTACAATTAGCACAGGGACCCCGCAAGGCTGTGTGCTCTCCCCACTTCTCTTCTCTCTGTATACCAATGACTGCATCTCCAATGATCCATTTGTTAAGCTACTGAAGTTCGCAGATGACACAACAGTGATTGGTCTCATTCGAGACAATGACGAATCCGCATATAGACGAGAGGTCGAACGACTAGCCTTGTGGTGCAACCAAAACAATCTGGAACTGAACACACTCAAAACCGTAGAAATGGTGGTAGACTTTAGGAAAAACCCTTCCATACTTCCACCTCTCACAATACTTGACAACACAGTATCAACAGTAGAAACCTTCAAATTTCTGGGTTCTATCATATCGCAAGATCTCAAATGGACATCTAACATCAAAACATCATTAAAAAGGACAACAAAGAATGTTCTTTCTGCGCCAACTCAGTAAGCTCAAACTGCCCAAGGAGCTGCTGATCCAATTCTACAGAGGAATTATTGAGTCTGTCATTTGCACCTCTATAACTGTCTGGTTCGGTTCTGCAACCCAACAAGAAAACACAGACTTCAGAGGATAATTAGAACTGCAGAAAAATAATTGCTACCAACTTGCCTTCCATTGAGGACCTGTATACTGCACGAATCAAGAAGAGGGCCGTGAAAATATTTGCAGATCCTCGATCCTGGACATAAACTGTTTCAACTCCTACCCTCAAAACGACGCTATAGAGCACTGCACACCAGAACAACTAGACACAAGAACAGTTTTTTCCCGAAGGCCATCACTCTGCTAAACAAATAATTCCCTCAACACTGTCAGACTATTTACTGAATCTGCACTACTATTAATCGTTTCATAGTTCCCATCACCAATCTCTTTCCACTTATGACTGTATGACTATAACTTGTTGCTGGCAATCCTTATGATTTATATTGATATATTGATCATCAATTGTGTTGTAAATGTTGTTCCTTGATGAACGTATCTTTTTTTTTATGTACACTGAGAGCATATGCACCAAGACAAATTCCTTGTGTGTCCAATCACACTTGGCCAATAAAATTCTATTCTATTCTATTCTTATGTATGAATGCATATTTTTTTAAGCATAAATCTGTTCTTTGAAAAATGCACTCAGCTTTTCCTGAGACAAACAGACAAACCCAAAAGCTTACAAAATGTTTTTTTTTTTTGAATCAGACTCAATGTGCCCCTTATTTGCTGTTTGTATTGTTTATTTTTCTTTTTTAGCAGCACAAGATGTGCCCTGTTTTAGGAACTATTTCTGAGATAAGTTAGAAAGTTACAGGACGTAATAAGTTAGAAAGTTATAGGATGTGAAGAGAGATTTAGGAGGATGTTCAGATACTAGTGCTGAGAAGATTTTAGAAAAGTATGAGCAAAGTAAGACAGATGGTGATTTTGCTAAGATATAATGTGATTTGTTTTTGGAAGATTTTGATAGTATGGATTTTGTTAGTGAACAACTTCCACACATGATTAAAAAGGGTGGGAGTTGGGTTTTTATTGATTGTTTGTCTTTTTCTCTGTCTTCCACATAGTACCTTTGTTAAAAAACAAAACTGAGATTTGTATGTAAACCACCTCCCCAAGTTGTGTCATCTCTTCTTTGTCCCTGCTTTTGTGTGGGTATGAATTTTAAAAGTGCTGGAAAGAAGAAAAATGACTTTTTGCCCAGGTGAACAGAGTTCAACTTTCTTTCTTCTCTGTACTTTTGTTTAAATGATTTCACCTGTCATCTCCTTCCTGAAGCATGTGAATCCAGCTACTTTTTCTCATATGAGAATATATTGTACTAGTTTATCTGTTTAATGCTGATACGTTGTTGTTTCTTTTCAAGTTCTACCTGCAAGCTATCTATTCCCCCTTGGCCCTCTCCCTAATCTTCCAACAATGCCTTTTCTCACCCAAAAGGGAGGAGGAGGGGATCCCTTCTCATGTCTGTTAAACATGTAACGATCAAAACACTTTTTTTCAATTCCCAGAAGACAGTTGGTTCTTTCTTGTTTAATGTATTCATGTAAGGATTGTATTTGAAAAGTCCTGCTGAACTCATCACCTGGGGACGGGGCTATGCTGCCATCCAAACCAACGGTGAGACCTTGTCGGTCCCTGATCGACATATCCGTCCCTACCATCAAAAGATTGACACTTCCCTACTGAGTCATACCAGCAATTGACTCTCTTCCTACGGGAGACACCTCATCATGCGGATACTTTCCCTTTTGTCCTTTCAATCCGCCCTGGTGCTGTCATACTTCCCACCTGCTACATCAAATTCTGCCCATCAACCGCAGAATCTGACTTGGGTTGTCCTGGATACGTATCATGACCTTCTTAACTCCACCTCAGCACTTCAGGTACCAGGCTCATGGTTTCCCGATTTGTATTTTGACTTTGCACAAATGCTACACGGTACAGAAGGCCACAAATTTATACAAAAACATCATTTCTACATATCAAAGAGTTGGACAACAACAGCGAAGACCTCATCTCCCTCCCGCTGGAAAGCATGGAACCTGCAAAGGATAACATCAGTCAGTCACCTGAGTGCAGATACAACTCGTGAATTCTGCTATACCGAGCAGGACTATTTTGAAAAAACAAAAACAGAGGACCATGTAGAATCTTAGCCTCTACCTATGACTCATCCCCAAGGAATCTCTGCCCTTGCAAACACCCTGACACACACTGGTACCGAGAGATATAACGACATAAATAATTTTCTATCATAGCAGGTATCTATCTCAGCTTAGCACTCATTGAATAGGCAGCACCTCAGCCAATCATATATTGTTTTATTGTACATGCATCTTCACTGACCTATCATGATGCTACATGTATGTATCCCCTTGTATGAATTATAATAAAAGGGAGCTTTGGACTTGACTCTGCGCTCTCATCCCGAGGAAATCTTGTGTGATGTCCCTCATTATTCGGCTCATTTCATGAGAAGCCCACCAGGGAAAAACTGCATTGCACCACCATATATCTGCCCAATAGTATACTTCTGCTTTCTAAGTGACACGTTGACTTTTATACAAGTTGGTAATATCTGATCTTGTTATAATCCTAACAAATAAACATAAAGCACTTGTATTATAAAGCATTGGGGTCTTGCTTCATTCCCCCCTCTTGTGACTACACTATTATCATTAGATTAACGTGTAGTCTCAAACTCATAATCCAGAGAACATTGCTCATCTGTGTTAACCTGTTCATATTCCCATAATACCATAGCCTGGGCCGTGGATCTCTTTTCAACCAATAAAAGGCACTATCCAATACTATTGGATATAGTTTTAACAAATATAGGTAGCTTAGGGAACCATCCAAAGAAGACCTCCCCCAGATTAAATCCCTTCCATGTTTGAACCGGTACATGTGCTAACTTTACCATTTTATCAGTAATTTCCTGGATAACCTTTCCACTGTCTATTTCGATGCAACAATTCGACAGATTGAACTTTCCACAAACCCCACCTTCCTTAGTCAGAGGATAGTCCAGAGCCAATCTGTTCCGCATAATATAAAGCCTGGATTTAACACTTTCTTTACTCCTAAAACTTGATGCTGTCAGAGGGGTAACAGGAAGAATCCTGGTCTCACTATTCCAAGCACACATGCTCCACATCAATTGGCTAGGAGTTGAGCATATGCAAATTTTCCACAAATCCAATACATTCCATCAGGGGCTAACCAGACAAGGGAGGTGTTATGTTGCTTGGCGATATATGAGCTGAGGATGGAGACATTAGAGAGGGCCATAGCCTCCTTTGTGGGCTGGTATCCCTTACCTGACCACCATTCGCCATTATTCCAGGTGGATAAACACCATAAAGATCCTACCTGGTGACAATCGGTAGTACGGTTTCGGGTGTAGCAGACGGATCCCACTAAGTTCGAGGTTAGGGCCCAATTACCATCTTTTCCGGAGGTGGCCGTTAGGTTACCTTGCTGTTCCATGTCTAACACTACAGAATAGTTCAATTCCTGTGCCTCCCAAGGCCATTTTTCTCCCATGATGGTTCCACCTCCCACTTGCATGGCTGTTGTTTACATGCCTTTACAAATATATATATGGTTTTCCTTTTAACAAAACTAGTAACACTTTTATTCCCAAATAGGTTCACTCTTCAATATGTTTCTCATAACATGTTTGTTCACGATTTGCAATCCCTCCTTTGTTATCTATTTATCATCTACCTGTTTCACCCTTTCTTTCACCATTTGTTTTCCTTCCTTATCAGTGAATACAGGTTTCACATCAAATTCCAAAGCAGGGATTCAGATCATCAATTCCCCCCTAATGATGCTGCTGTCTTTGCAGCTTCATCTACTAATCTATTACCCTTCTTATGTGCCTCAATGTGCATTATAACCAGCCATTCTGGGCCTTTACCGCCCCCCCCTTTTTTTCTTCTAAATAAAGTTATTATAAAATTCACTTGCTTTAGTTCTATCCAGATCCTCCAAAGGAGTGTAATATTCCATACGCATACTTTTAATCAGTATAAACATTACCCACTTCATTTGTTAACAACTTTCACTCTTATAATAAAGCAAACATTGCACCTATCTGTGCTGACCAATCAGATGGCAACCATTCTGCTTCCAGTACCTCAGTAGTGTCTCCATTCACCACTGCATGACCGATCAGCCTCTTCCCCTTTTCCACCTGGAAAGGCTCATCAATGAATACATTGATACCACCCATTATAGGACTATCTTCCAAATCCTCTTGGACTTCTGCTTGTAAATTGATTGGTTCCACACAATTTTGTTCCACATTATCCCATTCTTTTCTCTCCCCTGACAGGAATTCTGCTGGATTGCAATTTCTATCAGTCGAGAGAACTAAATCCTCTTGTGATAACAGGATAACCTCATATTTCAAAAGCTCAGCATTGGTAAGCCACCTTTGGGCTTTCTGCATTAAAATTGTCTGCACTTGATGTGGACTTTTTCACCACCAATGCCACCAAAGGTTGATTCTCTACTTTCCTCCACCAAAAAACGGTAGTAGCTACTGCTTGCATGCACAAGATCAACCTCTCACTACAGAATCCATCCATTTAGACAAAAACACTACAGGTTTCTTTTTCCCAGCTCATATCTGGGCCAACACCCTCTTCATAACACCCTCTTCCAGTGCTACAAACGAGTGAAAAGACTTCCTTCTTTAACACCTTTTCTTTCCAAACAACTTCCCATGACTCTTCTTTCAGCAATTCCTCATACAGGAAAGTAACCCCCTTTTTCCTTATTACTGTATTTACCTATCATCGATAAATACCCAACTTGAGGGGTGTTACATTTCTATCATAAGCCAGCTACACCATTGCCTCAAGCTTCAAGGAAATGCACAACTTGTTTTTACCAACAACAACACCAACACCAGCCAAGCCTCCTACAACTGACCCCATCCCATCATAACCCCTAGTGATCACAGAAAAGGAAGTGCAGGACCTATTTCACAGACAAAAGCCAGGAAAAGCTCCAGGTCCAGACAAGATAACTCCTTCTTGCTTAAAAGTCTTTGCTGACCAATTGGCCCCTATCTTCACCCCTATCTTCAATAAATCACTAGAGATGTGCTATGTTAGACCCCTTGCAATTTGTATACTGAGCAAATAGATCAACAGATGATGCTGTTAATATGGCTTTGCACTACTGAATCTCCAAGGATCTATGTAAGGGTCCTCTCTGTAGACTTTAGTTCAGCTTTCAATACCATCATTCCAGACACTCTTCTAAGCTAAACCAGCTATAAGTACCTGAACAGACTTGTAAGTGGATCACAAGCTTCCTAGCTAGCCAAACCAAACATCCATCCCTACCTTCTACTATTTTCTTTTTCCATCCACATAAACAAAATAATCTCTCCTTAAGGGAACATCCATTAAGGTAGGATCTAAGAGTTTTTTTTCTTTTTTTTTCTTTTTTGAGGAATAAGCCCAGTTGTCTTTTTCCTTCATACCTCTGGGTTAAGATCCTCAAAGTCCATCCCCTCCTCCGGGTAACACTAGGCTAAAATATCCAGACTATCGTAGAAATTTCCTCAACCCCACACAGACATACAAACATAAAAGAGGATGATAAAAAGAACACCCCCCCAAAATTAAAAGAAATCACTTACATGAGGTATTTTTGGGTCTCTGCTCTGAAATATATTTGTCCCAAACTTTAACATCAAGTCTCTGTTATCTAAAGTGATTTTAAACACCTCAAACATTTAAAAAATAAAATCAGAATCGCAATTCAGAGCAGGATTGAAAATATATCTGCTTAGCTGCCATATGCATGCAGCGTTGCAGGAACAAGCTACCCATTTGCCCTACCTCTCTCTCAGACAGGCTCGGCAAAGAAAAAATGTGTAAAAGAGAGAACAAACCGCACCCCCCCTTCTTACTTCTCTCTTCCAAGGCAAAAAAGAAGGGGGGTATACAGGGAGGGAGGATACTGCTCCTTTCGCCATTTTAACATCACAAATAACTATTTCTAACTCATGGACATTATAATCCAGATTGTCACAATCCCCTTTCAGTTTTTCTAGCTGCTCTAAGCATGCAGATTTGCCATTTAACATATCAATTCGTTCCCAATCGAGACCTCCACACACCCCTTTTTGGGAAACCCTAAACATCCAAACATCCAAAGATAAGTTTGCCTGTTTCCCCTGCTCGATTGTAGTTTTTGCCACAATCCCAGACCTCCCTGAGATCTGATCTTCCCTATCCTGACCATCAAGCGCAGTTTGACACCAGTCCCGAATTTTATCTTTTAGTTGGGGTTTTCCCCGCATCCTCCTCCACTCCTTTAACATCTATACCTGTAACACCATATACAGACATAGGAAGCTGAGGATGATATTAATCACAGTGTTGCAGTTCACAAGTACAACAATAATAGCAACAGCATTCAGTAACACAATCTGTAGAGTGCAAGGTTGCACAGCTGCTTTTGGATCTTCTGGAGTAAAAGAGTCTACCAATCAGGTCAGAAAAACAAAAATTGTTTCTCCTGCAAAGAGAAAAATCCCAAACAAAACTCATGCATATCAACATACCACATTTTTGAAAATGTTCATTCTCAATTGGTCTCCAGGAATCACTTGGCGCTTGTAGAGTTCTTTCACGGGGCAAGTTTCTCTTCCATCTGACAGAAATCTAAGGTGTTCAGGACTTGCTGCAGATAGTCACTCAAATACAATCCTTACATGAATACATAAAACAAGAAAGAAAACCTTACAATGAATTTCCACCCTTCTCCCATCTGGGGATTGAAAAAAGTCTTTTGATCCTTACATGTCCAATCATTACATGTCCATTTCTTCATTGGGAAGTTCTGCTCCACTTTGGTGTTCTGGTGACTTTCAGTGGAGGCTGATCCAAATCCAATTACTGGCTCAAATGGATGGAATGTCTCTTTTGGGGAAAGCATCTTGATCCATCTATTTGGCTTCCACAGGTTTGAGTCATCTGCAGGGCTAAAAGACATGAGAAGGGGTCCCCTCCTCCTCCCTTTCTGGGTGAGAAAAGGCATTGTTGGAGGATTAGGAGGGGTGGGATAGATAGCTTGCAGATAGAACTTGAAAAAAACAACACATCAGCATTAAACAGATAAGAAACCAGACGATTCCTGTTTTCTGGGTAAGACCCTCCCCAGCTGTTACATTTTCCTTTGTATTTGCAAACAGTTGGTAATCCTAACCTAGGAGCTTGCATGAGGGCCTCTTTGAGAACTGTTAAACTTTTCTCTTCCTGTTCCCTGCACAAGGGTTCCCTTTTTTTTCCACAACAATATACACAAGCATCAACATAAAACAACTATATATCATATAAGCATATATGTGAGCAAAAGTATGCAACAACTATAAAAAAAAGTATGCAACAATTTTGCCTTACACAATGTAAGCCGCCCTGACTGAGTCTTCGGAGAAGGGCGGGATATAAATGTAAATTAAAAAAAAATTGTTATAATGAAAGGAAACAATAGGACAGGAACGGTAGGCACTTTTGTGCTCTTATGCACACCCCTTATGGTCCTCTTAGGAATGGGGTGAGGTCAATAGTAGACAGTTTTTGGTTAAAGCTTTTGGGATTTTGAGAAGAGACCACAGAGTCAGGTAGTGTGTTCCAAGTGTTAATAACTGTTGCAGAAGTCACTTCTGCCAGGCCTACGAGAGGGGGCTTTGAAAATCCTGCCCTTTGGCCCCTCCCACCTTGGAAATACAAAACACCAAGTAAATTTAGGCAAAGCAAAAAGCATTTACAGCTTTGCTGGCTGAGGAATTCAGGGAGTTGAAGTCCTCCAGGCTTAAAAGTTGCCAATATCGGAGACTCCTGCGCTAAAGGACGGGCAGGCTTTTTGCATAAGCCTCAAAGGAGGCCAAAAAAGCCCCGAAGTACGATCCACGCAGCCCTAACAGGTTAGGCAACCTTAGCCTAAAAAAGGAAACGCGCCCCTCCTTTCCGACCAATTGTGCTGCGTGCCCCCCCCTTTTTTAATACTAGGTCTCCTGCAGCAGATCTTACACACTGATTAACGCGGCTGGCAGGAAAAAGAATTGCTTGGCGAGGGAGGGAGCTTTGGAAAACTTTTTCGCCTCGCCCTTGTTCCGACTTGCCTATAAAAGCGCGGCCGGAGCGGAGCTGCCACATTCCCGCGTCGAGGGCAGGGCTGGCTTCCCGAGGACCGCGAGGGGAGCTTTCCCACCCCCCACCCGGTCAGACCCAGAGTCGAGCCCCTTCCCCACCTGAGCGTGCGGCGTCCGAGGGCTTCTTTCCTCTCCCCGGGTTTTGCAGCTTTGGTCCTAAATCATACTCCCTTCCCCTTCTCCCTCCCCAATAACTCCTCCTCCAATCCCCGTCCCTTTTCCTTTTGCAACAGAAGCGATTCTCCTTCGAGTTGCGCTTCCCAATGTTGTCAAGATTTGGGATTTCAGTTGCCAGAACGTCCCAGACCCTCCGGCTTAAGGTTGGCAAAGGCTGCTCTCCTTTCATTCGTGCCTTCTCCGCGAATACTTCTGACCCCACTTGGAACAATGTAAAGCTAATTAGTCTGCAGGCCCCCCCCCCCACCATAACTTACCACCAGAGGGATTGATTATTCAGAAAATATTTGAATGTGCCGAAATGAATAAACTAACCTTAGAATTAACTATATTAGTTATGGAAAAGAAAAACTACAATAAAAATTATTTATTAAAAAAATAGTCTGCAGCCCCCCTAGTTATAGGCTGCTTCCTCCCCCCACAAAGAAGTCATACCCTTGCTGATGTGGGGGCGGGCGGCGGGGGGGGGGGAGAGAAAAAGACAAAATCTATGCGTGGCCAATACCTTTTATGGGGCCAAATCTAAGAACTGGCAAACTTGAGGCTCCTTTAGAAAGCTGAATTAAAGCATCCCAGGCAGATGGCCCTTTCATCTCTGCATTAACTTTCTCAGTTTGGTAGTTGAGATACAAGGATAGAAATGGGGAGGCTGATTACAGTTTATGAGAGATGGAAGGGACATTGTAGGTCATCTAGTCCAACCCCCAGGCCAAGAAGGAGACCCCAGGGGTCTGCAACCTTAAACACTCAGAGCGGCCAAATCGATATCACTCACTCCCACTGAGTCACATGACCCTCCCCCAGACACGCATACCCAGATTTTGTGGCTCCCTAGGTTTTCTTTTCTATGGGAAACAGGTCTCTCTCTCTCTCTCTCTCCCTCCCTCTCCAATCTCTCTTTCTCCCTATCTCCCTTTCTCTCATCTTTCTCTCTCTCCCTCCTTCTCATCGCTTTCTCCCTCTCCCCCCTCCTCTCTCTGTGTATCACTCTGTGTGTATCTCTCTCTCTCTCCTCCCCTCTTTGTTTGTGCGCGTGTGCATCTGTCTCTCTCTCGTGCGCAGCAACTGGCCACTCGTTTAAGGAGGGTTTTAACACAAAAGGACGCGGCTTCTCTCTTGCACAAAGGCTCCGGTCATCACCTTGCCGTGTTCTCTCCCCCCCAGCTCTTCAGCCGAGTGCAGAGGACGCGAACTCCATCCCGAAGCGGCAAGAAGCGAAGGCTGTCTCACGCGCAAATGTGTCGCGAAGGCAGGTACAGGGCCGCTTCACTCCTGCACTCTCTGGCGACCCTCCTCCCCCTCCTCTCGTGGGTGGGGTGGGGAAGACATGGCAAGGCAATGGTGGGACCCTTAGTGCAGGAGAGAAGCCGCGTCCTTTTGCGTCCTTTTAAAACCTTCCTTAAGCCACCAGGGCCTCTGGTGGCTCAGACTGCTAAGACAGTCTGTTATTAACACAGCTGCTTGCAATTAATGCAAGTTCAAGTCCCACCAGGCCCAAGGTTGACTCAGCCTTCCATCCTTTATAAGGTAGGTAAAATGAGGACCCAGATTGTTGGGGGCAATAAGTTGACTTTGTATATAATATACAAATGGATGAAGACTATTGCTTAACATAGTGTAAGCCGCCCTGAGTCTTCGGAGAAGGGCGGGATATAAATGCAACAACAACAAAAAAAAAAGCGAGCAGCCGGCTGCCCCGCGCGCGCCTTTGTTGCACTTTGGGTGCCGCTTGGAGAGGGTTCCCCCCGCGCATGTACACCCTCCCAGCCCTACCTCCACCAGCCGGGGGGTCACGAGATGAGAAGTAGGGGGAGGAGGAGGAGAAGGGTTGGCTGAAGGAGAGCCAGTCCGGATTTCAAAAAAATAAAATAAAAGTAGCGAAGCGCCGAAGGAGAGCATGCTGGTGTCAACTTGCTACACTTGGCAAGAGGGGGGGAGGGAGAGAAAACGCAGAGACAGAAATAGAGTGTGAGAGAGATACATACACAGAGGAGGGGGGAGATCGGCTGATGCTTGAGCGTCTGTGGGGAGGGCTTTCTCCGAGCCTGGCCCCCAGGGTGGGCATGTGAGGTTTGGCGGAGCCAACTCCTTTTTCCCCGCTGCCCTGAACCTCTTAAAGGCGTGACTGGGCGCGGCAGGCCCGTCCCCCTTTCCGGCGTCCCATCCTCCCAGATCCCATTCCCACTCTGCCAGCCCTCGTGTTAGCAAGGGCGGCTTCAGTCGTGGCGGGGTCAGGCCAGTGTCTCGGGACAGAGAGCAGATTGCCTTCTCAAGCGACCGAGGCACGCCCAGCACCAACAAGGTCGGAAAGAAGCTCCACAAGAGTCAGGCAGGCAAGAGCGACGGACAGGGACAGGGAGCCACAGCAGAGGGCCCAAAGAGCCCGCATGCAGCTCCGGAGCCGCGGGTTGCTGACACCTGCCCTACGCCATTTCTGACAGATGGCAGTCCTATCTTTTTTTGAATGCCTCCAGTGATGAAGCTCCCACAACTTCAGAAGGCAAAGCTGTTCCATGGGTTGATTGTTCTCACTGTCAGAAAAAGTCTTGCCTTAGGCACAAAGCCAGCTGGATGACCTTGGGCCAGTCCTTCTCCCTCAGCCCTAGGAAGAAGAAGAAAAAGGCGGCAAGGGCAAACCATTTCCAAATCTTGCCAGGAAAACTGCAAACTGTCCAGACATTTGAATTTAATAGTGAACTCAGATAGCATCACTGTGATAGAAGCCAAACAAACCTGTTGACAAACATCTAGAAAACATAAAATTGGTTGACAACATGGTTTATACAAGTCCACAGAAGTTTAATGAATGCAGTGTGAGAGGAAACATCTCCATCTACCTCATATGCATCCAGCACTAATAACAACAACAAAAAAAGATTGCCGTACAAAAAAGGAGGAAAACGACCCAGGTATCAAATAAATTTAACATTAAACATACAGAATCCACCCCAGCTGGATGTTGGGGAAAAAAGACATTTCTCCTCCCCTTTATATAGCAGGTCTACAAACAGTTATAAGCTTTCCCATTCCTATTTTAGCACAAATACTATATTAAAATACCCACACCAATACAATATAAATATAATAACAATATTTAAAAACAATTAAGAACAAATATTTACTGGCCGAATCACTAAATAAGGCAAATTAGAAATATGAAAATGGGAACTAAATTCGAAAATATGATAGAGGCAATTTATTCGACACAAAAGGCAAAAGTAATAATAAATGGAGGTACCACCAACACCTTCCAAATAACCAAAGGTGTACGCCAAGGATGTCCACTGTCGCCACTTCTTTTTATCCTAACATTAGAAGTATTTCTAAATAGCATAAGAACAAATCGAGGAATAAAAGGAACAAAAGTTAAAGGAGTTTAAAGTACAAGCCTTCGCGGATGATATGGTAGTCCTCATTGAAGAGCCTTTGGAATCCGGTCCCACCCTAATACAAGAAATAGAAAAATATGGGGAAGTGTCTGGACTTAAAATCAATAAAGGGAAAACTAAAATGATAGTTAAAAATTTAATAACCAAACAGAAGGAAGAATTGGAAAAGGAAATGGCTTTACAAATTGTAAAAGAAATCAAATATTTAGTGATATGGCTAACAACAAAATGTTCATCACTTAAGGAGGACAACTATATGGTTTTAGCTCAAAATTTAAAGATTGATTTGGAAAGATGGGGAGGTTACAACTATCACTTTTAGGTAGGATAGCAGTTATTAAGATGCATGTCCTACCTAAATTGCTGTACTTATTCCAGACAGTTCCATATTATTAGACAGAAAATTCTTTGGAGAACTTAATAAAATTACCACAAAATTTGTCTGGGCAGGAAAGAAGGCAAGAATTAAATTATCCACTCTTCAAGATAGTAGAGATAGAGATGGCTTTGGACTTCCAGCATGGGAACTTTACCACAAAGCAGCATCTTTGGCTTGGATAAGGGAATGGGTCAATTTAAATAATAGAATAATTATAGCATTGGAAGGCCATGACTTACAAAATAGGTGGCACGCTTTCATGTGGGATAAAGGAAGTAAGACACATTCATATTTTTACAGACATAGAATAAGAGATGCATTGGTATGGAATTGGCAAAACATAAGGAAAAAACACTATATGAAAATTCCTGGTTGGTTATCCACTATGGAGGCGATGATCTACCCCAATACACTAGACATAAATAAAATGCCAAGATATTCGGAAATATTAGACAAACAGGGAAAACTTAACAACATTTAGACATTAAAGGAACAGGGAATATCGATAGATTGGTGGCCATACTTACAATTGCAATCCAGATATAAGAAAGACATGGAAGAATTTGCAATTGATTTGGAACCAAATCAACTAGACAAATTATTGATAGGCCCAGAAGGAAAATTAATATCTAAATTATATAAATACCTACTAAAGTTTGATAGAATGGAAGAGGTGGTGAAAGAACCAATGATTGCATAGGCAAAGCATATAGGGCACAATATAGATTTAGATAATTGGGAATTAATCTGGAATAAAAATTTAAAATTAACCAAATCTACTGCTTACAAAGAAAATCAATATAAAATGCTTTACCCTCTGGCACCTAGTGCCAGATAGGTTGGCCAAAATGTACCCGAACCTAAGTCCAAAGTGCTGGAAATGTAATCAACATCAAGGCACCTTCTTTCATGCCTGGTGGACGTGCCCCGAAGCAAAAAAGTACTGGATTAAGATACAGGGATAGTTACAGGAGATAACAAAATGCCAAATTGAACTGAATCCAGAAACATTTCTTTTGGGAATGTTTAAGACAAAATTAGATTAAAAAACAAGATACTTGATTTTGCACATTCTAACAGCGGCAAGAATTGCGTTCGCGCAATATTGGAAACTTGATAACATACCACCAGAGAGTCTGATTATCCAAAAAGTATATGACTGTGCAGAAATGGACAGGCTTACCATAGAACTACAAGAAAAAGATTCAGAATACTATGCAGTCTGGGAAAACCGGTACACATGGACAATCAATAGAAATAGAAAATAATATATATATAAGGCTATTGATGATTAGATGTATATAATATATATAGAAATTATATGGAAGGTAGATCTGAAATATACAATGATGTCACAGCTCTGCTGAATATGTACAATTGTTATGAAAAAAATCGTAATAAAAATAAAATTAAAAAAAAGAAAAGAAAAGGAAAGTGGGACAAATTGTGGGATAGAAATTATAAATTAACAATGGCAGTAGCCTATAAAGAAAATTTGTATAAAATGTTTCATAGATGGCATTTGGCACCAGCGAGATTGGCCAAAATGTTCTCAAATTTACCACCGAATTGTTGGAGATGTGGCTACAAACTAGGCACATAACAACCATAAGTAGTGGATGCGCCCCAAGATAAAAAAAAAATTGGCAAAAAATTAAAAATTGGCTGGAGGGAATTACCCAACTAAAAATGGAATTTAAACAGGAACTCTATTTATTAGGAATAATTAACCCAAAAATAGACACATCTTTGCAATACCTAATACTTCATATATTAACGGCAGCAAGGATCATTGTCGCATATGGATGGAAACAAAACAATGTTCCAGGAGAGGAAATAATAACGTTATGTCTGTTATGTGTTTTTAATGTGTTTTTGTTTTTTGTTGTATTTTTCTTTATTATTATTTTTAAAGTTAAAAGTTTAATAAAAATTATTTTTTTAAAAAAATAATAATTTAGGAAAAGTCAAATACTTAGTGTAAAAAAAAGATATTCTTTCTTCTAAAATAAAGAAAGAGATCTGAAATGCACAGACTTTCTGGCTCTTTGCCCACAAAAGCAAAAATTACATCTTGGTTTGCAGTAGAGGAAATGAGACAGTCTTCTGCTGGGACAAAAGAGGTCCATCCAACCAGCCGCCCTTCTTGATGTAACCTCTCAGCTTCTTGGAGGATGATGCAGAGGAGCACAAGAGAGATAAATTATTATTATACAGCCATGGTGGCACAGTTAGAATGCAGGCAAACTCTGCCCATAGCCAGCAGCTTGATCCTGACTGGGCTCAAGGTTGACTCAGCCTTCCATCCTTCCAAGATCGGTAAAATGAGGTCCCAGGTTGTTGGGGCAATATGTTGACATTGTAAACCACTTAGAGAGGGCTTTAAAGCACTGTGAAGCGGTATTTGCTGTTATACAGACAAAAACGTAACACTATGCGAAGCAATGATGTAACGCAAATATATTGGTGAAATGGGGAACAGAAAACTCTGTTAGGCTAGTATGTGAAGATGGATTCTCTATAGGGCAAGTACCAAATGCAGGTATGCCGAAAGAGACTACATACACTTTTGCTTCTCCGGTAAGTTCTTGTGAAGCGAAACGCTTCCTCTTTTTTTTTGATGAGGTTGTCTCATCCAGGTTTCCTACAGTTTTCTGGCCGGCTGCAGAGAAAAAGTTTCTCCATGGAGCATATGGTACTACTGGCCCCTTTTTCATTTATATAGGCACAGAAGCCTTCTCCTCGCACTGGAAACCTGCAAAAGAAAAAAGAATAATGGATAAGGAGTTACTATCTGCATGGCAATCATAACTCTAATTAATGTTGCAGGAATGATCCTTCCAAGAAGATTCCCAGCTTTACAGAGCATAGAGAAAAGGTAAAAATAATATGCATACACAGGGACACAAACCCAAAACACAAAGAATCATTTGAAGAGATCTCTCATGCTTAGAATGTTTGCACAGCATACGGTGATCATGTTCTCAGCTTCAGAGAGAAGGAAAATCTCACTTGACAAATATAAACGATTTGCTAGTTGTAACATGGTAGCTGTTCTGATCTAGGCTTCCTTACAAAGTATACAGCACAATCTTAGTCCCAGCAAACCTCTTTAATTCAAACGGCTGTGCATTATTGTCATTTCTTGTCCAAAAAGGCTTCTCAAACAGTCTGTCTGGGGAGTATTTACAAACACTCACTTTATCTCCCTTGGAATGCTGCCAGAGAACTAATTGCCACACGCAAGGCAAGGGCAAACTTAACACAGAGTCAAACAGAGCTTTTCCAAAGCTTTTACCGACCAGATGAACTAACTGCTTCCTGCAAAAGCTCACATCCCATTCGCTCCTCTTTTATGTCTTATGGGAGGGGTCAATCATCTCCAAGCCTTACTCCCAAGTCGACTCTGTTTTCTTAATTGTTCCTGTCTTCTGTCAGCTCTGTCCATTGGGAACAGGCTGTTGCTGTTTTTCTTCCTCGCTGATGTCAGACTCCTGAGACAGCAAAGAACTACCAGATGGCTTTGGCCGCCTCTCTGACTCTGACTCAAGAGCCCTTATCTGAGCCTATCCCAGATTCCAGGACTGGCCCACATTCCTTCCCAACCTCCTCACTGTCTGAATCTGCTGCCAGCTCTGCTAGCCGCTGGCGGGCCACAAGAGCAGCTAATCCAAACTAGATTGTGTTGTTTCCCTGTGTCACATAATACATGATAAACTGATAAACTGAAAGACAAAAAGGATAAGTACAAAAAAATGGAAAGAGGGACACATAAATAACTAAGGCAGAATATCAGCAGTTTGCCTGAATCTGCAAAGATTTATTTATTTATTTATTTTATTAGATTTTTATACCGCCCTTCTCCCGAAGGACTCAGGGCGGTGTACAGCCAAATATTAAAAAGCCCACAATATACACATTAAAAACAAAACTAAAACAAGCATATTACAAATGGCCGAGAATTTAAAACAATTTAAAATTTTAAAATTATAAATAGCCCCAATTAAAATTAATAAGACATTTAAAACTTTCAAGCCAGTCCCGCTTGAATAAATAGGTGCGTTTTCAGCTCACGGCGAAAAGTCCGAAGATCAGGCACTTGACGTAAACCAGGGGGAAGTTCGTTCCAAAGCGTGGGAGCTCCAACAGAGAAGGCCCTACCCCTGGGGGCCGCCAGCCGACATTGTTTGGCGGACGGCACCCTGAGAAGGCCCTCTCTGTGTGAGCGTACGGGTCGGTGGGAGACATCAGGTAACAGCAGCGGTCCCGTAAGTACCCGGGCCCTAAGCCATGGAGCGCTTTAAAGGTGGTAACCAAAATCTTAAAGCGCACCTGGAAGACCACAGGAAGCCATTGCAGACTGCGCAGGATTGGTATGAAGATGAAGTCAGGAAAGCAAAGGCTCAGAATAAACAAAGACTTGCAATAAAAGTCAAAGATAATTAAAGAAAGTTTCTTTCAACATATAAATAACAAGAAAAAAGTAAAGGAAACAGTCAGTCCACTGAAAGAGAAGATAGCAAGGAAGAAACAGGCAGTAGAGAGAAAGCAGAGCTGCTGAACTCATTCTTTGCATCACTCTTCACCCAAAAGAAACTATAAGCCAACCTACCAAAAACATAACTCTGACAGACAGACTAGATATAAAAGTTAAAATAAACAAGAAAATGGTAAAATAACACCTGTTTTTAACAGATTAACAGTTGGAAGGTACCTTATAGGTCATCTAGTCCAACCCCCTGCTCAAGCGGAAGAACCTATACCATTTCTGACAAATGGTAGTCCAATCTCTTCTTGAAAATCATGAAGCTCGCACAATTTCTGAAGGCAACTTCTGTTCCATGGGTTGATTGTTCTCACTGTCACTGTCTGATCTTGATGACTATAAATCATCGGGACTTGATGGATTATATCCCAGAGTTCTGAAGGAGCTGGCAGGTGTTATTTCAGAACCATTGTACCAGGGTGAAAGGCTCCCGGTTCGGACCGGATCACGCGATCCGGTAGTGATGGCGGTGGGTAGTTCGGAGAACCGGTAGCAAAAATCTCTTCAGCCAAAGTGGTTGTAGAAAAAATGATTTTAAAAGTAAAAAAAAAAAAAAGTTGGCCATGCCCACCCAGTCACATTAACCTCACCCCCCACCAAGCCACACCCACAGAACTGGTAGTAACAAATTTTACATTTCATCACTGCATTGTACCAAATCGTTCAAAAATCCTGGAGCACAGGGGAAGTACCTAAGGATTGGAACAGGGGTGATGTGTTTCCCATCTTCAAGAAAGGAGAAAAAACAGACCCAGGAAACTACAGACCAATCAGTCTAACATCAATACCTGGGAAGATACTGGAAAAGATAATAATAATTAAAAAAAACCAGATATGCGAACAACTGGAAGCAAATAAAGTTATAACTAGTAGCCAGCACAGATTTGTTATAAACAGATCATGCCAAACCAATCTTATTTCATGCTTTGATAAAGTCACTAAATTAGTAGATCAGCGAAATGCTATGGACATAGTACGCTTAGATTTCATAAGGCATTTATTTGACAAAGTAGACCACAATCTATTTCTTGGTAAGTTAGGAAAAAGTGGAATAGACAATATCACCACCAAATGGATTTGTAGCTGTCTGATAAACCATACTCAACGAGTAGTCCTTAATAGTACTACATCCACATGGAGAGAAGTAAGCAGTGGGGTACCACAAGGCTACATTTTAGGCCCAGTACTCTTCAATATCTTCATAAATGACTTAGATGAGGGAATAGAAGGGAAACTCATCTAATTTGCAGATGATACTAAACTGGCAGGAATAGCCAACACTGCAGAAGACAAACTCAGGATCCAAAAGTTATTGACAAATTTGAACAATGGGCGCTATACAACAAAATTAATTTTAATGTGGAGAAAAGCAAAGCTTTACATTTAGGCAGGAAAAATCAAAAGTATACAGTAAATACAGATTAGGCGAGACCTGGCTCAAAAACAGTAAGAGTGAGAGGGACCTTGGAGTCCTAGTGGATGATCATTTGAATGTGAGCCAGCAATGTGCAGCAGCAGCCAAAAAAGCTAATGCAATCCTGGGTTGTATAAACAGAGGCATAGAATCAAGATCACGTGAAATATTAGTAATAGTGTTCTGGTCTAAGACTATAGTAATAAATTGTATTGTATTGGGTTTGGTTAGTCTAGAGAAAAAAAGGACTGGGGGGGACATGGTAGTAGTATTCCAGTATTTGAGAGGCTGTCACAAAGAAGATCTCCCATCTCCCATCGTCCGGTACGCTCCCACAGAGAGGGACTCCTCAGGGTGCCGTCAGCCAAACAGTGTCGACTGGCGGCCCCCAGGGGGAGGGCCTTCTCTGTGGGAGCTCCGACCCTGTGGAACGAACTTCCCCTCGGACTTCGACAATTACCTGACCTTAGGACCTTTTGCCGCGAACTTAAAATTTATTTATTTCGTATGGCTGGACTAGCCTGATTTTTATTTTTATTGGATGGGTTTTTAAAATTTTGTTATTTTATGGGGGAGTACGTTTTTTAACATTTTTGGGCATTTGAATTAGTTTTTTAAGGGATGTTTTTAATTACTGTGTGTATTTATATTTTATCTGCCTGAGTCCTTCGGGAGAAGGGCGGTATACAAATTAAAATATTATTATTATTATTATTAAGAGGGGGTCAATTTATTTTCCAAAGCATCAGAGGACAGGGCAAGAAACAATGAATGGAAATTAATCAAGGATAGAAGCAACCTAAAATTAAGGAGAAACTTTGTAACAATGAGGACAATTAACCAACAGAACAGCCTGCCTTCAAAAGTTGTGGGTGTTTCAACACTGGAGGTTTTTAAGAAGAGACTGGACAGTGACTTACCTGAAATGGTATAGGATCTCCTGCTTGAGCAGGGGGCTGGATTAGAAGACCTCCAAGGTCCCTTCCAGCTCTCTGTTCTAATTCTGACTCTCCAAATCAGATCCCTTCACCTAATTCAATTGTCAAATCAGCCTGATTTGTTTGCTTTCCAAATAAGTTTCTTTTTTCAAAGAATGCTGTGTCAACATTTTGAATGAAGGATTTGAATCAGATCAGAGGTAGTATGATACGTCATACATACAGTACCATCCTTAACTCATAAGCTCACATTTGCTATTTTACTATTTCCTTGTTAATACTTTAGCACAGTGTCTCTCAATCTTGAGACAACGTTAAGAGGTGTGGATTTCAACAGTTGTCAGGTTTAAGAACCCTGCCTTATAGATACTGCCGTTCAGGGAAAACTCCAATTTTATGAGCTCTTCCTCCCTACATACAAAAATATAAAAATTAGCACCAGATGCATCTGCTCTTAGAGATGGTGTATCACTCATCCATCCTGTACTTCTCAATCCATCTCACCTGGCCAGCAGTTCAGGGACCACCAGATGTTACATACTATTGCTTGAACAATTTTCTTCTTTTTTCCTCCCCTTTCTGTGTCTTATATGTTGGGGAGAAAAGCTTAACCAAAAATTATCTCGATTCTTATTATTCTTTCAGCCACTCAAGCTGAAGTGTACTAACTATAAATGCTTTGAATAGGTAAATAGCTCTAAGTCCTATAAACAAATAAAACATACTTACTGATTTTTAAACTCTGTGCCATTAGACCATTTCCAGATCTTGTTTTCTCTTGAGAGACCAAACCAGTAATCGAAGCGTTTGAAAATTCCTACCCAAAATTCCTAGGAGAAGGGAAATAATATATATAAAATCCCCATTCAGCAAACTAATTGGGATAGAAGTCTGTTGACTATCTATTGAATGCCAATATACATCATTTGTGTCAAATTATTTCATTTGTATAAAATCATAAAATTAAGGTAAAATTAATGTATATGTAACTGCCGTGTCAGAACTATTTCAGATACAATGGGATTGTCCATTATTTTAGGGAGGTTTCTACACAAAAATTGGGTCTTTTGTATCCAAAGTCTGCTAAAACAGGTCCATTAATTTAAGCTTTGTACTGCAATGAGATACATATCTCTGTATTTAACTTTAATTTAAATGCATTGCACAGGTTTCAGCAGAAATGTATGACTTTAAATTTAAATTAACTTTAAATGTATTGCCCAGGATTCAGCAAGAATATATGAGTTTCTCTTACTCATAATGATACCCCTCCTTAAATATTTATTAATAACTCAGTAAGTTAACAAAAAAAATATTAGGTAGCTTTTATGTAGCTAATGTATTTATTTGGTTATGTGCATTCAGGCTGATATTGACACTTAGTGTTCTCTTAGATTGACTTCTCTGGGAGGATCTGTCAATTACAAAAGGCCACATCGGTGGTGGTATTTAGCCTGTTCCAGTGGTGGGATTCAGCCAGTTCGCACCACTTCGGGAGAACCAGTTGTTAACTTTCTGAGTAGTTTGGTGAACTGGTTGTTGGAAGAAATTATTAGGGCAGAGAACCGGTAGTTAAATTATTTGAATCCCACCACTGGCCTGTTCTATCCGGTTCAGGCCAACCGGTAGCAGCGGCTGCAGGAGGCCCCGCCCACCTGCCTGGACATCATCACGTCCCATTTATTGAGGTTTTTTTACCCTTTACGCATGCGCAGAAGGCCCTACACATGCACGGAGGTGGCGCATGCGAACGTATTTGCGAATTGGTAGCAAAGGTAAGTAAATTCCACCCCTGGGCCACACTTGCTTGGATCTGCATATATACTATACTGACAACTTCCTAGGTTCATGGAAAGATCTTTATATTAGCAGTGAAATTCAGCAGGTTCTGGAAAACCGGTAGCAGAAATTTTGAGTAGTTCGGAGAACCGGCAAATACCACCTCTGACCCCAGAAGGGGGTGGGAATGGGGATTTTGCAGTAGCCTTCCCCTGTCACACCCACCAAGCCACGCCCACAGAACCAGTAGTATAAAAATTTGGATTTCACCACTGCTTTACATGCATATATAAACCAGCTAAAGAACCGGCAGTTGTTATTTCACATTGTTGTGAACAGAGAATAATACAGGGGTAAAATGCTTCCGATTTGGACTGGATCGCCCGATCTGGTAGCGATGTCAGTGGGTGGTTCGGAGAACCACTAGCAAAAATCCTGCCAGCCCCCTCCACATGCCCAGGTGAGCCGCGCGATCATCAGAGGTTTTTTTTTTTTACTTTTAAAAGCATTTTTTCTTTGGCCGAAAAAATGCTTTTAAAAGTAAAAAAAAAAAAAAGCCTCTGATGATCGCACGGCTCAGCTGGGATTATCAGAACTCTTTAAAAATATTTTTTCTACAACCTCTTCAGCCGAAGAGGCTGTAAAAAAATGCTTTTAAAACGTTCTGGTGATCAGGCAATTCAGCTGGGATCATCAGAACCCTTTAAAAGCATTTTTTCTACAACCTCTTCGGCCGAAGAGGTTGTAGAAAAAATGCTTTTAAAAGTAAAAGAAAAAAAAAGTTGGCCACGCCCACCCAGTCACATTACCTCACCCCACCAAGCTACGCCCACAGAACCAGTAGTAACAAATTTTACATTTCATCCCTGGAATAATAATAAATAACTTGACAAACTTAAAAACAAACTTAAAAACACTGAACTTAAAAAATATTCAAGTTCCACATAAACTCTCTCTACCTGAAACTATTGTAAGTGACCTGTCCACCAACACCACACTTAGATTCATACTATGCTACAGAGCCCCTGACTACGACATCACTCATGCAAATATGTTAACCTCACTACTAACATGGGCTATCTCTTGCCCATATCCTCTCATCTTTCTGGGAGACTTAAATCTACCTTCTATAAACTGGATAACAAATGAATATACAACTGAACCAATCCATACTACACTATACAACGCAGTTACAAACCTAGGTCTTGAACAACTAGTAACTAACAATACTAGACTCATGAACTGCCTTGACCTCATCTTTTGTAATAATGCAAACTCAATTTATGGACTACAAGTAAAAGAACCCTTTTCCAACAGTGACCACTGCATGATAGACTTTTATCTAAACATACGCCCTCGCATAAATCATCACAACAATAGTACTCCAAACTACAATTTTAAAAAAGCCAACTATGACCTTATAAACAATGATCTCTCATTTCTTGACTGGCAAAATCTATTCTCAACCTGTATCACTGTAGAAGACTACTATAAAGTATTCCTACTTGAAATCAATAAAATCATCAAACTATACGTACCACAAATCACCACCAAAATCAAAAAGAAAAGCAAATTACCCATATCAATAAAAAAACTGCAATCCAAAAAAAAATCCCTCTGGAAAAAAAAATGGGTTATGTAGCAAACTTCAAAAACTGCTACAAGAATATTTGCAACCAAATAAAAACAGAATGTAACACTTACCACACCAAACAAGAAGAAGACCTTCTACGCACTAATTCCAATCGTGCTTTCTATAATTTTGTGAACAATAAACTTAAAGAAACAAGATCCATCCCACCACTAAAAGAACCTAACGGCAAAGAATGTACTGACGAAACAGTTAAAGCAAACCTCTTCAACACATTTTTCGGCTCAGTCTTTGTAAGCAGTGATGGCTCATATCCAACATTCCCCAATTGTACCAATAATATTAACAACAACCTAACACATATAGACTTCACTGAAGATAATGTTGAAAAAGCCCTTCACAACCTGAAACCATCTTTATCTATTGAACCAGATGGACTATGTGCATACTTTTTAAAAAAACTTTCAATTAATATAGCTGAACCCTTAAGCATAATCTTTAATAAAGCCTTCAAAACTAGTTCCCTTCCAAAACTCTGGTCTCTAGCCACAGTCATCCCTATCTTCAAAAAAGGAGATCCAAGCCTAGTTGAAAATTACAGACCTATCTCTCTATGCTGTGTCTCATGCAAAGTAATAGAATCTATCATAAACCAATCCATTACACTCCACCTTGAAACAAACAACCTTCTCTCTAATAAACAATTTGGTTTCAGAAAAAAATTATCTTGTAACGTATAACTTCTTCATTGCAAAAACATATGGACTACCAACCTTGATCAAGGTAAAGCAATAGATGTAATCTACATAGACTTCTGCAAAGCTTTTGATTCAGTAGTACATGATAAACTACTCCTCAAACTAAAATCCCACGGCATTTCGGGACCTCTTCACAATTGGATAAATGCCTTCCTGTCAAACAGACAACAAGTGGTCAAAATTGGTAACGCTATATCAAATCCTGTTCCTGTCAAAAGTGGCGTTCCCCAAGGTAGTGTTCTTGGTCCAACGCTCTTCATACTATACATAAATGATCTCTGTGACCTCATCTCAAGTTATTGTGTTCTCTTTGCTGACGATGTCAAACTATTTAATACCACTAACAATACTTCTACCCTTCAAGAAGACCTCGACTTAGTTTCCGATTGGTCTAAAACTTGGCAACTCCAAATCTCTACCAGCAAATGCTCAGTTTTACATATTGGAAAAAAAGAATCCTATCAATAAGTACAAACTTGATGGTCATTACCTTACTGACGACCCTCACCCTGTCAAAGATCTTGGAGTGCTCATATCAAATGACCTAAATGCCAAAGCCCACTGCAACTACATAGCAAAAAAGGCTCTAAAAGTAATTAACCTAATTTTACGCAGCTTCTTTTCCAAAAACTCTACACTACTAACTAGAGCATACAAAACATTTGCCAGACCTATTCTTGAATACTGCTCATCAGTCTGGAACTCACACCACATCTCTGACATAAATACAATAGAACACGTCCAGAAATATTTTACTAGAAGAGTTCTTCACTCCTCCGAAAACAACAAAATACCTTATGCCACCAGGCTTGAAATCCTGGGATTAGAAAACTTACAACTACGTCGACTTCGACATGACCTGTATTTAACACACAAAATCATCTATTGCAATATCCTTCCTGTAAATGACTACTTCAGCTTCAATCGCAATATTACAAGAGCAAAAATAGATTCAAGCTTAATGTCAACTGCTTCAAATTTGATTGCAGAAAATATGACTTCTGCAACAGAGTTGTTAATGCTTGAAACTCATTACCTGACTCCATAGTCTCTACAAAAAATCCCAAAATCTTCAACCAAAAACTGGCTACTATTGACCTCACCCCATTCCTAAGAGGACTATAAGGGGCGTGCATAAGAGCATAAAAGTGCCTACCGTTCCTGTCCTATTGTTCTCTTTATTATATCTAATTAATATAGCTATGCATATCCTTTACTTATATATATATATATATATAATTTCATGATATGTTTTCTTTTTTTACTATGACAATGTTTATGCATACTGTTGTGACAAAATTAAATAAAAAAAACAACAACTTACCTGTTCAATCATTTTTCTGAGAAAATAAATGCAGTCCAATGTGACCAGAACACACACACACACTAATAAAAAAATAATTGTAGTGGCAAATGAACTTCAATAATAAGTCAATGTATTTATTTAGCTAAAGAGATTAATCTGAATGGCAGGCAAAAAAAAACAATGGTACTGGGAGAGACTTCTAACTTCCTACTGGCTTCCCCATGATTTTGCTTATGGAAAGCTGGCAAGGAACACCAGAAACCACACTCATGTGAGCATAGGGATGATGCAAAGACCATAACTTTGTGAATAAAACTGGCCTGGACATCGCAGAAATTTCAATTCCACAGGAGTAATTGGTGGAATTTTTACCCCATTCCTCACCCCATTCCTAAGAGGTTTGTAAGGGGCGTGTATAAGCGCATAAACGTGCCTACCATCCCTGTCCTACTGTCCCCATTTATTCATATCCATTTCCTGTATTCATAATCATGTTTATACTTATATCTGCTATCTTATACATCTTGACAAATAAAAAAAAATTCCTAAATTAGCAGATTTTAGGTACCTTTGATTCAAAAATCGTTGCAGTGTAATACTCGAGGGTACGAACAGACGAACAGATAAGCATGAGAATTTTAGCAGTATATAGATAATAAATATAACAAATATAATTTGACTGCTTTTTACATTTGTGAATCTTGGGACAATTATGGAATTAATCATGATGTCTAATTATTCCTTACCAATTCTGTCTGACTATCAATCACAGCCAAGGAGGCATTAAATGAGGAACAGGTTGTTAAACTGAGAGACCAATTCATTTCTTCTTTTGATGCATAGAAACATTTTTCTTTGTATCCAATCCAGGAATCTGGGCAGGCAACACTTTGGCTTGCAAGGGAATGACAAGACGGACATGTTTTTGTCTGTTTAACTGGAAATAAAACAAAATGGACAAATCGTAGAGCTCACAATTAACAATAATTTCTGACAACAAAGTTTGAATAGTCAACATTAAGCTACCTCATTTAAATTGTAATTCCAGGGTTTAAGGAAACCAAGTGAGTTAAGCTGTAAATACAGGTGGTCCTCATTTACCAACCACATTTGGGGCTGGCAATTCTGGTTGCAGCTGTTGAGCAAATATTCACAGCTCATCAAGGGCAAGGTTATGTGACTGCGACTTGCAACTTCCTGCTAGCTCCTCCACTGACTTTGCTCTACAGAATCTGGCGGTGGAGGTCACCAATGATGATCATGTGACGATGGAGCTCTGTGACCATTGTAAACATGCGCTATTTGTCCAGTGCCCAAATTGCTTTCATGTAACGCTGGGAATGCTGTGATACCATGACTTCAAGGACTGATCACATATCTCCTTACTCAGAGCGGTCATAACTTTGAACAATTGCGGAATGTATGTTACACACACACACATACACACACACAATATGTATCTATACACAAATACATATACAACTTTATAATGTAATTTTAGATTTGAATCCTGAATACAGGTATCAGTACATTTCTTGTAACTCCTACCTGATGCAAACAACTGTTTGCTAGCTTGCAAGATAGTCCCCAATTTAGAGATCTTAGCTTGCATTTAGTTAAAATACAGGTGCTTCATGGCTCAGCAGTTAAAGATGCCGATCTTGTCAGCTGGAAAGCCAGACAGTCTTGGTTTGTCCTACCTTTCATATAACAATGTTTCCTTCCTGGAGCATTTTTAAGAGTATCAAAAAAGATGGCAATCACAGCAGTACAATAAAATCCTTCCCTTTGTGGATAAGAAGGAAACATTAGACAGAAGTCCTAGCTTCAGTTGCACTGCAGAAAGCATCATTTTTAACAATTTGACAAACACACACACAGTTGCTGCCAACTTCCTTCCAAATCATTCTATGGTTTAAATGCATGTAGCGATCTTGATGTAAACAATAGAAACTATGGATAAAGTTAAATAGAAATGTCTCACTACTTACCAGCCAATGAAATTATAATGATAATCAAAACAATGATCAGAATAACAGCTGCTATAATGATTTTTTTCTTTGAAATGTACTTATGTACGAGATCTGAAAAACAGACAGGAAAATATCAGGAGATGAAGTTCAAGATTTTATTGCGATTTTTTGTTTTGTTTTGGTGTCTTGTAAACTGCCCAGGTTGTAGTCATACTATAAGTGGCTATGTAGGACAGGCAGATACTATGGCATACTAAGACAGGCAGAGGGAAAGGATCAGCTACTCTTAATGCCAGAGACCAAACATTTACCCCAAAGAACTGGCTGTAATTTGTATGAACAGTTTTTGTGCTCTGTATGTTACAACTTAGAATCTTCAGTTTTGTGAGTTGCAGCTGGCATATGAAACTGCAAGGCAGGGGAATTTGGGAAAGGAAGTTGTAAATATTTGGACAGCTTTTGGTTGAAAGTCTAATGTAATACATTAGACACTAATGTTGAAAGTCTAATGTAATACATTAGACACTAATGTATTAGTGTCTAATGTGTTGACACTTCAAGTTTTTGGTCTGACTCACAAATAAACCCTGATCTCCATCCCTTCGCAAGGAAAGACAGAAGGCAGCAGTTAGTGTAACTCGAAGGAGCCCAGAAACACAGCCTTGTTGTCTATTGCGTGTGGCTTTCAGGTTTCTTTCCCCACAGAACAGATCAAGCAGATCACGAGTGGCTAGGATCCTCCATCTTTCTCATAGGAGACACAAAGTTAATCTGAATCCCACCACTCTTAAATGCCCAACGGTCCTGCCAGAAGGAAAGGCTGGCAACACCTTGGGAGACTGTCAAGTCCAAAAATGTAATATCCCAAAATATATTTCCCAGTAACTGTTTTCCACAGCTGCAAATATTTTTTCCATAAGGCAACGTGGGAAGGAAGTTGACAACAATGAACACATGCAGGAGGGAGGAGCTGGAAAAATAGGCTAGGCAAAACAAAAACAAACATCAGCTGCAAACGAGACAATAAAACAAGACAGGGCATGTCTGAACGCAAATACAAGACTTTTCACACACAATCAAATATTTCTAATGTGCTACTGAGGAATCCTGGGTACAGGCAGTGGCAGATTACAGATTATCAGAGTTGGAAGGGACCTTGTAGATCATCTAGTCCACCACCACCTGCCCAAGCAGGAGATCCTACACCATTTCGGACAGATGGCAGTCCAATCCCTTCTTGAAAGCCTCCAGTGATGAAGCTCCAATAATTTCCAAAGGCAAAGCTGTTCCATTGGTTGATTGTTCTCACTGTCAGAAAATTTCTCCTTATTTCTAGGTGGAATCTCTCCTTGATCAGTTTCCCTCCATTATTCTTTGTCTGGCCTTCAGGTGCCTTGGAAAATAGCTTGACCCCTTTCTCTCTGTGGCAGCCCCTCAAATATTGAAAGACTGCTATCATGTCTTCCCTAATCCTTCTCTTCACTAGACTAGCCATGCCCAGTTCCTGCAACTGTTCTTCATATGTTTTAGTCTCCAGCCTCCTAATCATCTTGGTTGCTCTTCTCTGCACTTTTTCTAGAGTCTCAACATCTTTTTTATAGTATTATAGATATTCCTTCCTGGTTAATGCAGTGATGTTCATAGGCCCCAGCTCTGCCTTGAAGGCCCTCCTTAAGAGGGGTTTCCCAGCAAATGAGGCATCCTTGCAGTTCTAAGTAACATACTTGGAATTAAGTGCACCTCTACTTTGCCTTGCTAAAAGGTAGTATAAAGGTACCAGAAAAATCTTCTCTGCAAAGGTGCTTGCCCTTTGCAAAGCAGTTCTAAGGAATCTCAACTGCATGGCAACACAATTTGTTATGGGAAACAACTGAGGAAGAGGAAGAGGGAAGTAGAGGCGCTTGAAGGAATATTTAGAAGAGAAACCATGTTGCACAGAAAACCACCGTGAAAAACAGAGCATTCCAATGCAACCTCCTCATCTTCTCCAACATCAATTAACCAGATCTTGTTCTTTTGAAAGATATTAACATCAATTTCTTCCCCTTCTGATGGCTGACCTGGATTTCCCCCTCCAAACCCACTGCCCAAAGTCAATGGCAGGGTTTCTCTCCTGAAAATACTCACGAAGGTGATGTGCAGGGGTGGGCTTCAGATCCTTTAGCAACAGGTTTGCTGCCCTGTTGCTGGGTAGGCATGGCCATGATGGGTGTGGCCTAGTTGGCCACCTGTACCATGGCAGGAGCGGGGCATTTTTTGCCCTCCCCAGGCTCCGGAGGCTTTTCTTGAGCCCCCGAGAGGGCAAAAATTGTTTCCCCCAGGTTCCGGAGGCCAGAAACAGACCCGTTTTCAGACTTCCGGAACCTCTACGTGGCCCCTATACTCACCTGGAATGATGAACGGGCCACGTGGAGATTCCTGGGAGGGGCGGGGTGGGTGTGGCTAGCCAGGGGGGAGATTTGGGGGTTTGCTGAACTCCGGCGATCCTTGGCTAGAGGATCAGCCAAACCCTGCCGAACCCCCAGGAGCCCACCCGTGGTGACATGGAAAACTGACCAGAGGTTACCCTAAAATTGGCTTGGTCTGAAGTTTTTCTTTTCAAAAAAAGGAACAGCCTCAACTTCCTCTTTTTAAAGCCAGGAGGAAAAAAGATAAAGGATCCTGGGTTTTTTTGCCTTCATGTGGCCCAGCTCCACCCACTGTGTTTCATTACTTCCCCCTCCAGGATTACAAAGGTCCCCAGGCAGGCATTAGCTTTTATTTTTATTTTTACCAGCATTTCTTGCCCTCTTCTGCTCCGCAGACCTTCGAGCAGAAGATTCAGTTGTCACCTCAGGAGTCAGATTATCACAACATCCAGAATCTCCCTCCCCTAAAGAAAGGCAGAGCGTCACAAGTATGGCAATAAATAGAGATATGGTCTAGTTTTGCTATTGAGAAGACGCTGCCCACAATACCCAACCAGGACTCCCTCTTTCCCAGTCAAAACAATTTGAAGAAATATTTTAAGTAGCCGAAACCCATAAAGATCCCGAAATTTTGAAGTACTGAATGTTCACTGGCAGAACTACAATGTTTTAGGTGAGTATCATAGGGGGTGGCACCCATGTCATAGGACAAAATTGGGCGTGGATCTGGGGTGTTTCCACTGCTTTTGTGGTGCACATTGGAAGACCTTCTTGCTTTTGCACAAGCAGGGATGTATATTGCCGAATTATATCTGAAGCTGACATTCCACATAGAATCTCAGGTATGAAACTCTCTGATTTACTCAAAGAGCCTCTTTGTCAGCATTCCAGAAAACCCCTCCTGCGGAAAAGACTCCGAAGCCAATAGCTTTCAAAGTTCTTTTACTAGCATAGGTAAACTGGCACAATTGGATGAAAACCGAAACTGGGGATTCGGGTTCCTCCCTCAGTAATACAAACGCCAAAATCTCCACCCTCATGACCCCTCTGCCGGTCACATGCTCCAATCCTCAACCGTCCCATGTCGAAGCATCACTCCGGCCACTCCTTCTCCAGATGTGAGCCCGGCCTGACCTTGACCGGCAGGAAGAATGTTGTTATGTCCAATACCCCTTGTACCCTCACCCCCCCTCTCCTACTTCCCACACCGGAGAAAGTGACAGCGTGTGGAAGCCTTCGGCCTAGTGTGGCTTCCAAAGCTGACACTCTTAAAGCTTAGAAGATTATCTGGCAGAATCTTCTCAGATGTTCTTCCTGGTTGGTTGGAATTTGAGTGTTTGCTCCCAGTGCACCTGTTATCAGAAGAACCAAGGAAGAAAACAATCCTACTGGTCAGTGGTGGGTTCTAACCAGTTTTACCACCGGTTCGCTTCGTGCACGTTTTGCACAAGCGCATTGAATAAAAATACAACGGAGGCATGGCAATCTACTCTGCTGCGCCTTACCGCTGGGTTAAAAACAAAGGAATAGCGTGGGGCAGGAGGGAGGGCCCAATTGACGAGTGGAGCGAACCAGTTCACTCACACATCAAGATTTCCGCTACCAGCTCTCCCGAACTGGGGTGAACCGGTAGCAACCCACCACTGCTACTGGTAACCAGTTCTCTTACCAGTTCTCCTTAATTCTAGCTTGAGTCCAGTTATCTCCAAATGTTGCAGATCAAAACTTCGGCCCATTCAAATTTGCTTTTTCAACTCATGCCTGCCTTACTGATTGTGATTCCTCTGCTTAGAATAGAAACCAATGTTTTTAGCCATAGAATCAATTAAGAGTTTTTCTCTGACTTCATTAGTACTCTTAGGGCTTTTCTCCTGATTTCTGTAATTCTCAGCTAGATGAAAGAAAGATCTGAAGGCCTCACCTGTAATTCCTCCTGACATCTTTCAAGCTTTCTGGTCATCCCATCCCCGCCTCCCCCAAAAAATCAGGATTCAGACTGTATGGAAAGAAAAGAAATTGGTATTACTCATTCGTGCACTGGAATGTATTATTGAGATAATATAGAAAAGATACTGCTGCTCTGGCCCACCACTGCTTGGCTTTCCTGTGGTTTGCGTGGCTGGATCGCCTGCCTTCCCCTTCTGCCTCTGCCTCTGTCTGCTGCCTGTATCGCCGCATGAAGACGAGCCTCATGCTGCCTGTCGCTCCGGCCCACCTCAGTGGCATGTCAGGATTGCCTGCCTCCTCCACATTTCCGCCTGCTGTGCTGAGTGGGCAGCGGCTGCTGCCAGACACCCATCGGCTTCTGTGCACTCATTACCTATGCTGGCCACGCCCACCCTCCTTCACTAAGGTTTATTTTGGAGGTAGGGCTTATATTAGGCACGTGCTAGGTCTTATTTTTGGGATAGGTCTTTTTTGGGGGGGAAACACAGTATTTATCTCTTAATTTTCATGCTCTACCTTTTCTTCAAGTATTCCTCTACCCGAAATAATTCACATACCTGATCTTCCCATTCTAGTTTCCAGTTTCACCCTTCAGATGATCCTCTGAGTGAGACGGACTGCAGCTATTCCAAAGATCAACAAACGAAAACCGTGGGTGACCAGAGATTTAAATTCCAAGGCTGCATCAGACTAGCCTTCTCCTCATTGTTTCATACTCTCTGGAAATGAATTAATGAATCAGTACTGTATACCCTAAGGAGCAGGATGCACAATGATAGAAAATTCATGCAAATACAGAAAAGAAGAAGACTTGCGTTGTTTGCCTACAGGAATTTGCCTTGCAAATTCCCCTTCCCCACCCCATCATCTTTAACAATAAACCCATTCTGATTAACAAATCCATGTGAGCCATAATATCTTGTGTATATTTAACATTTTCCTGTGTTTTCTGTGTGATGACTGAAAACAGAATGCAAACTAGATTTAAGCCAAACGCCTTCTCAAAAAGGCTTCCGTTACCCCTGAAGATTTCAGAGTGTAGGTGGGTAACGTTTTAAATGGGTGCATTTTTAAAAAAAAAACATTTCCTGCTATGCCAGCCTCCTCACAAAGCAGCTGACTATGTTAGTCAAGCTTATTTTCATTATAAAGGTCAACTGTGAAGGTCAACACATGACAAAGCACCAACTTTCATTTATCTGGGGGTTTTTTCTTCAAAAAATAAAGTTGTAAGCTGTCTTCAAAGCAATCTTTCCCAAAGTTTAAATGATCAAATGCCCACATTTCTTTAAAAAAAAAGATGCTGGCTAATAGGAGGGGCTAGATGATCTCTGAGGTCCCATCTATGTTCAGTTACATATCTCTGCCCGTGCCAACCAAATGATAATAGATAGTTCTCGACGTACGACCACAATTGAGCCCAAAATGTTCTGTTCTTAAGTGAGACAGTTGTTAAGTGAGTTTTGTCCCATTTTACGACCTTTCTTGCCACAGTTGTTAAGTGAACCACTGCAGTTGATAAATTAGTAAACCAGTTGTTAAGTGAATCTGGCTTTTCCATTAACTTGGCTCGTGAGAAGGTCGCAAAAGGTGTTCACATGACTTTGGGACACAGCAATGGCCATAAATATGAACCAGTTGCTGAGCACCTGAATTTTGATCACATGATCATGGTGTTGCTGCAAAGGTCGTAACTGTGAAAAATGGTCATAAATCCCTTTTTCAGTGCCATTGTAACTTTGAACAGTCACTAAATGAACTATTGTAATTCAAGGACTACCTGTATTAAGGTGCTTTCTCTCAAGGTTTGGAGGCTTTGGTGTGGGTGGAAAAGGACAGGTTTCAGCTCAACCCTAAGAAGACCAAGTGGCTTTGGGTTTTAGGCAGGGGTAAAATGCTCCCGGTTCGGACCTGATCACCTGATCCAGTAGCAATGGCAGAGGGTGGTTTGGAGAACCCGTAGCAAAAATCCCTGCCTCCCCATGCCCATCTGAGCTGTGTGATCATCAGAGGTTGGTTTTTTTTTTTTACTTTTAAAAGCCGAAAAAATGCTTTTAAAAGTAAAAAAAAAAGCCTCTGATGATCGTGCGGCTCATCTGGGATCGTCAGAACCGTTTAAAAGCATTTTTTCTACAACCTCTTTGGCAGAAGAGGCTGTAAAAAATGCTTTTAAAAGGCTCTTCTGGCGATCCCAGCTGAGTTGCCTGATCATCAGAGGCTTTTAAAAGTATTTTTTTACCAGCCTCTTCGGCTGAAGAGGTTGTAAAAAAATGCTTTTAAAAATAAAAAAAAAGTTGGCACACCCATCCAGTCACATTACCCACCACCACCAAGCCACGCCCACAGAACTGGTAGTAACAAAATTTACATTTCACCCCTGGTTGCTCATGAGATCTGGTGACTTGCCTTTGGTACTAGATGGGGTGGTACTACCCCACAGAAAACCAGGGAGCAGTTTGGCAGGACTCCTGGTGGAGCAAAGATATAACTTATCTTTAGAGCACATCACATTGCATCTTCATCTTTCTAATAATTGCAAATACCTCCATCATTTGTATCCCTCCTTTGTTATTTTTACAAATAACTCAAGGGGGGTCATTCCATGTCAAGCGGTCTGATTTCAGAAAAGTTGTACAAGATGGCCAAGTTTTGTTGCCTCTCAACAAAATATTGCCGGAGTTATTATGTCTCAGAGTTGCTGGAACTTCAGAGTCATACGGTAGATGGCTGTGGTCTGGGGTCACACAAATGGCTATATCTTCGCAATTATTGCATCAGCACATGTAACACTTTACCAATGTTCATTGGGGACATGTGTGCATGTTCACACAAAATTTCATCAAAATCTGTAATGGCGGAGCAGGGACAACCCCCACCCCCCACAGACGACATGGAATGATCGGAGGCTATAACATATCTAACACACCTTCATCTTATTTTACCCCAAAACCCTGTGAGGTGGGTTGAGCTGAGAGAGTGAGTGGCCCAAAGTCACTCAGCTGGTTTTCATGGCTAAGGCAGGACTTGAACCCACAATCTCCCACTTTCTGGCCCTGTACTTTAACCACTAGACCAAATTGGCTCTCTTCTGATGTCAAAATCCTCTCAATTTTAAAATTTCCCTGAGCAAATTCTAACCAATCAATCAGAATAGAGCTGGAAATACCATTTCAGACAAGTGGTTGTCTAGTCTTTTCTTAAAAACCTCCAGTGATGAAGCACCCACAACTTCAGAAGGCAAGCTGTTCCACTGGTTGTTTTCACTGTTAGGAAGTTTCTCCTTAATTCCACGTTGCTTCTCTCCTTGATTAGTTTCTATCCTTTGTTTCTTATCTTGCCCTCTGGTGCTTTGGAAGTTGACCCCCTCCTTCTTTGTGGCAGCCCCTCAAATACTGAAATGTTACTATCATGTTCCCCCTAATCCAGTGGTGAAATCTAATTTTTTTCGCCACCGGTTCTGTGGGTGTGGCTTGGTGGTGGTCATGTGACTGAATGGGCGTGGCTAACTTTTTTTTTTACTTTTTAAAGCATTTTTAACTAGTAAAAAATGCTTTAAAAAGTTAAAAAAAAGCTCCGATGATCAGCACTTGACTAGCCTGACCCCCCCACCCCCGCCAAGCCAGACCCAACGGCTCCTAGCCCCGAAGACTGGCCTCCTTTCCACCTTGGTTGATATGTAGCAACCTCCCTGCCTGAGCTGTTGGAGGCCAACTTGGGGCTGGCTGTGGAGTTCCCCAGATTTATGGTTCTGGGGGACTTCAATCTGCCACCCCTGGGTGCTGCCTCTCCTTAGCAGCTCAGGAGTTCGTGGCCCATGGTGGTCACTGGCCTATCTCAGATTATAACTGGCCTGATTCAAGATTAAGGTGGATAAAAATCAATGATTTTTAAAAAAAATTTAAATCAGATTTTTAAAATTTAAATCTGATTTTTCTAATTTTTATCAAATTTATTTTAATAAAATGCTTTTGGAGTAAAAAAAATCTGTCTAAAGATAGTTTTCTATTTAAGATACATTAATAATGTAGTTTATTCAGCATGAAACTGGAGCTTAGTTACGTAGCAGGAGGCTATATATTCTGCAATATTGGGATTGTTGGTGAGTCAACAGCAGGTCAGAAGAGCAGCTGCTGCGGGAGAGAGATGACAGTTGCTCTTTAAAAATTATGATTTAAATCGAGTAGTTTTAAATCAAGCCTTTTTTACTTAAAGGATTTAAATCAACTTGATATAAATCAAATCCACCCTGCTCAAGACAGTGGTCACACGCTAGACTTAATAATAATAATAATAATAATAATAATAATAATAATAATAATAATAATAATAATAATAATAATAATAATAATAATAATAATAATAATAACAACAACAACAACAACAACAACAACAACAACAACAACAACAACAGAGTTGGAAGGGACCTTGGAGGCCTTCTAGTCCAACCCCCTGCCTAGGCAGGAAACCCTACACCATCTCAGTCAGATGGTTATCCAACATTTTCTTAAAAATTTCCAGAGTTGGAGCATTCACAACTTCTGCAGGCAAGTTGTTCCACTGATTAATTGTTCTAACTGTCAGGAAATTTCTCCTTAGTTCTAAGTTGCTTCTTTCCTTGATCAGTTTCCATCCATTGCTTCGGAGAACAGCCCGACTCCCTCTTCTTTGTGGCAACCCCTGAGATATTGGAACACTGCTATCATGTCTCCCCTAGTCCTTCTTTTTATTAAACTAGACATACCCATACTTGATTTTTTGTTTATCAGAGCAATGGCAACATGACTTTGTGGGGGAAGTAAGATTATTCCTCTTGTCGTGACCAGATTACGCCCTGGTGTCCGTGAAGCTCTTGCATGCTGCCCCCACCCCACCCCCGCAGGGAGGCTGGACTCATTTGGATGGTTCATCCATGGCAACAGATAGATCCCGATGGGTTCCAGAGGGAACTGGGAGATATCCCAGAGGTGTTGCTGCACAGTTGTGCTGAAGCTCTGGCAGCAGCCTGGAATCCTAAAAGCTTTAACCAAAAACTTTCTACTATTGACCTCACCCCATTCCTAAGAGGACCATAAGGGGCGTGCATAAGCGCACAAACGTGCCTACCGTTCCTGTCCTATTGTTTTCTTTTCTTCTATACCTTTATATACTATATAACCTTTCTGTATGATAGTTACATATATTGTTGTGACAAAATAAATAAATAAATAAATAAATTAATTAATTAATTAATTTAAGGGCAGACACGGCCTTGGACAAGATGGCGCCCATTTGGCTCTCGACTCGTTGTTCCCAACCCTCCCCATGGTTTACGGAAGAGCTACAAGTTCTGAAAAGGGCCAAGAGACACCTAGAGCAGCGGTCTCCAATCTTGACAACTTTACAACTTGTGGACTTCAACTCCCAGAATTCCTCAGCCAGCACATGCAGGCTGAGGAATTCTGGAAGTTGAAGTCCACAAGTCGTAAAGTTGCCACGGTTGGAGACCCCTGACCTAGAGCCCCACTTGAGGAAGACAAGGGATGATCCCAACCAGAAATGACTTAGAGTCGCTATTAAGGCCTACCTCGTGGCGAAACAGCAGTATTTTTCTTATTGCGTCCTCAGAGTGCCTCCTAGGTCAGGGGGGCTCAGGCGATCTCTTGCAGGGATGGGCAGAGGAGTTGTTCGGCACCTGGTAGACAAAGTCACTTGAATTCATTTCCAATTTGGACCATGCATGGAGAAAGCCCGTGTGAGTGGTCTTGTCCTGTTATCTGGGAATGGTTTGATTCCATGGTGAAATGTAAAATTTGTTACTACCAGTTCTGTGGAGGTGGCTTGGTGGGGTGGGGGTGGGTAATGTGGGTGGGCATGACCAACTTTTTTTTTTACTTTTAAAAGCATTTTTTCTACCACCTCTTCAGCCAAAGAGGTTGTTTAAAAAATGCTTTTAAAAGGCTCCTCTGACAATCCCAGCTGAGTTGCCTGATCGTCAGAGGCTTTTGTTTTCTTTTAAAAGCATTTTTTTTGCCCTTCATGGCATGGTTACTGGGATTGGCCCGTATCATTTGTGCCAGCAGAGGAGGCATGCTGTGGATCCAGTCAGCCTGACAGAGGTGGGTTTCAGCAGGTTCTGACTTGTTCTGGAGAACCGGCAGTGGAAATTTTGAGTAGTTCGGAGAACCGGTAGTAAAAATTCTGACTGGCCTTGCCCCCATCTATTCTCTGCCTCCCAATTCCCAGCTGATTGGGAGGAAATGGGGATTTTGCAGTAACCTTCCCCTGGATTGGGGAGGGAATGGAGATTTTACAGTATCCTTCCCCTGCCACGCCCATCAAGCCACACCCACAGAACCGGTAGTAAAAAAATTTGAAACCCACCACTGCAGCCTGAGTATTCTTGTTGGCGGGGCCCATCTCTGCTATTGCTCCTGCCCTCTGGAACATTTTGCTCTTGTATATCTGAGGGCACAGATAAACCTCCAAGTGGCCCCAATGATTCTCAGAAAGAGTACTAATGACCAGATGACTTCTAGGAATGTAAGCCCTTCCATTCTCCACCATTCAGTCAGAACTGAAGAAGCTTCAAGGGTGAGAGGCAAAACGTTTTCAAGGAAAAAAACAAAGAAAGTCCAGTTGCCTTTTGAAAATGCACTTTTGGGACAACCATGACCTGGATGACTGAAAATCTCCATAGACAAGCAGTCAACAAATTAGTCTCAGACCAGTACTTGGTAGAGAATCAGAATCAGAATAGAGCTGGAAGGAACCTACAAGGTCTTCTAGTAACCCCAAGCTCAAGCAGACGACCTTATACTATTTTAGACAAGTTACTGTCCAGTCTCTTTTTAAAAATCACCAGTGATGACGCCCCAACAACAATCTGACAGCAAGCTTTTCCAGTGGTCAATTGTTCTCACTGTTAGGAAGTTTCTCCTTAATTCCAGGTTGCGTCTCCTCCTTGATTAGTTTTCATCCATTGTTTTTTCTCCTACTCTCTGGAATTGGAAAATAAATTGACCCCCTCCTCTTTATGGCCATCTCTCAAATAATAGAATACTGCTATCATGTCCCCAGTCCTTCTTTTCTCTAGACTAGCCAAACCCAAATCCTGCAACCATTCTTCATATATTTTTGTCTCCTGGCCTTTAATCATCTTAGTTGCTCTTCTCTGCACTTTTTCCAAAGCATCAACATATTTTTTGCAATGTGGTGACCAAAACTGGATGTTGTATTCCAGGTGTGGTTTTACTAAGGCTTTATAAAGTGATACTAATATTTTATGTGATTTTGATTCTGTGCCTCTGTTTATACAACCACGGATTGTATTAGTTTTTTTTTGGCTTTTGCCACACACTGCTAGCTCATATTAAAACAATCATCTACCGGGACTCCAAGGTCCCTCTCACAGTTACTGTTTTTGAGCCAGGTTTCACCTAATTTGCACCCTATACCTTTGGTTCTTCCTGCCGTGTAAAACCTTGTTTTTCTCCACATTAAATTTCATTTTGTTGTTCAAGTCTGTCAAGATCTTTTTGGATCCTGAGCTTGTCTTCTGGGCTGTTGGCTATTACTGACAATTTAGTATTAACCACAAATTTATTAGGTTCCCCTTCTATTCCCTCATCTAAGTCATTTATGAAGATATTGAAGAGTACTGGACCTAAGATGGAATCTTGTGGTACCTGACTGCTTATTTCCCTCCATGTAGATGTAGACCCATTAAGGACTACTTGTTGAATATGGTTTGTCAGTCAGTTACGAATCCATCTGGTGGTGACGCTATCTATCCCACTTTTTTCTAACTTACCAACAAGTAGGTTGTAGTCTATTTTGTCAAATGCCTTATGAAATCTAAGTATATTATGTCCATAGCAGTTCTCTGGTCTACTAATTTACCATATGTTTTGGATAATAAGACGCACCCGAGTATAAGATGCACCTTAGTTTTTTGGGAGGAAAATAAGAAAAAAGAAACTGATTGGCAGGTGGATTGACCTCCCAGAATACCCCCAATCAGCTCTTCCCAGAGATGAATTTTAGCAACAGGTTCCTTGATTGTGAGCTCTGTTCCTTGCTTTTTGGGGGGTTTTTTTCTTGCCTCTGAAACTCTGTTTCAGAAAAAACTTTTTTCTGCTTCTGAAAGCCTCTGAAGCTCTATTTGGGAGTTTCTTTTCTGAAAAGTCTGTAGCTCTGTTTGGGGCTTTTTTTCTGAAGCTCCGTTTCTGATGTTTTTTTCAGCCTCTGAAACCTCCATTTGAGAAGTTGGGCAGGGCTACATTCGGAGTATGTAGCCAGATTTTCACTCTCTTTTTGGGGGGACAAAGGTGCGTATTATACTCCAAAAAATACGGCACTCACTTTGTCAGAGAATGAAATAAGATTGGTTTGGCATGATCTGTTTTTAACAAACCCGTACTGGCTACTAGTTATAACTTTGTTTGCTTCTAGTTGTTTGCAGATCTGCTTTTTGATTATCATTTCCAGTATCTTCCCAGGGACTGATGTTAGGCTGATGTTAGTCTGTAGTTTCCTAGGTCTGTTTTTTCCCCTTTCTTGAAGATGGGAACTACATCACCTCTTTCCCAATCCTCAGGTAATTCCCCATAGCAGCTATGAAAGCCTCAGGTTAGATATTCAGATGCTGGGAAGTTTCTATAGCACTGAGATTGGATAATATGTATTTTACTGAATGTGGTTTTAGCATATTCAACTACCAACAGGAAATCTGTAAAAGACAGACTAGGGATACAAGTTAAACTTGTAGGGTCTCTGGTGGCTCAGATTGCTAAGACAGTCTATTATTAATACAGCTGCTTGCAATTACGGCAGGTTCAAGTCCCACCAGGCCCAAGGTTGACTCAGCCTTCCATCCTTTATAAGGTAGGTAAAATGAGGACCCAGATTGTTGGGGGCAATAAATGGCCTTTGTATATAATATACAAATGGATTTGTTAAGACTATTGCTTAACATAGTGTAAGCCACCCTGAGTCCTGAAGGAGCAAGACCTGAAAAACATGATGTTGGAACCACTGGACCATATTTTTCAAATATTCTGGAGCCCCAGGGAATTTACCAGAGGACTAGAAAAGAGCTGAAAGGGAAAAATGGATCCAGGAAACTACTGATCAATCAGCCTGATAATAATACCTGGGAAGCTCATAGAAAACATAAGCAACCAATCTGTAACACCTACAAGTTATAACTAGAAGCCAATATGGGTTTGTCAAAAAAAGATCATGTCAAACAAATCTTATTGCATTCGAATGGTTGGAGGAACTGCCAAGCAAAATGAAAAGAAGGACTAGGGGAGACATGATAGCAGTGTTCCAATATCTCAGGGGTTGCCACAAAGAAGAGGGAGTCAAACTATTCTCCAAAGCCAAGAAACAATAGATGGAAGCTAATGAAGAAGAGAACCAACCTAGAACTAAGGAGAAATTTCCTTAGGTAAAACCAGGGGTAGTCAACCTTTTTATACTTTATTTTATTTTATTTTATTTATTTATTTATTTTATTTGTCACAACAATATATGTAGGTATCATACAAAAAGATTATATAGTATATGAGTAAATATAAGGAAGTATAAGCATATCTATATATAGGAAGAAGAAAATAAAAACAATAGGACAGGAACGGTAGGCACGTTTGTACGCTTATGCACGCCCCTTATGGTCCTCTTAGGAATGGGGTGAGGTCAATGTAATGTATCTTTAAATGGTTTTGGCGGGAAACAAGCACGTTGCTGATTGGTTAAAGCCGCCGGTAGAACTGTATATAAGGAGAGGTTTTTCCTCAGCCTGGTTGCTGGGTTCACCATATATTAAAGAGCTGTTGTCACTACCCTGGTCTCCAGCCTCGTTACTTCCCGAACTTAACACTGGCGACGAAGGTGGGATCTCGAGGCTAAGAGCACCAGGAACGAGCTGAACGCACGGAGAACCGAACCCAGCAAACTCAGGGCAGAAACGCGGAGATGGCCAGCTACACTCCACCCGCACCGTTTGACCCAGCCAGGGAGAAATGGGGAACGTACATGACCCGTTTCGAAAGTTTCCTAGAAGCAAACGAACTGCAAGGAGTTCCAGACAACCGCAAAAGGGCATATTTCCTGAGCCACTGCGGTCCTGAGGTCATTGACATTGCGGAAGCCCTGGCAGAGCCAACGCCGGTACAATCGGTACCGTGGCAAACTCTGCAAAATCTATTGAAGAACCATTTCGCGCCAACACCGTCCAAATACGTACGGCGTTTTGAATTTGGGGAGCGCAGACAGCAAGAGGGCGAATCCATCAGCGATTACATGGCCGCCCTGCGAAAAGCCTCCAAGGACTGTGGGTACCGAGACTTGGATGAGGAGCTGTTAGAGCAACTCATCCGTGGGGTCAGAGACATGCGCTATGGAGGCGGCTGCTATCAAAAGCAATCTAACGCTGGCAAACGCCTGGACGGCCAGAGCTCATGAGATGTCCACCCAAGCGGCGGAAACCCTGCAAAAGCCACTCTCGCCAACGGCGAGCACAAGCGCGAAATCAACACCGGTCCATAGTGAAGAAATCCAGCCCGAGTCAGACGGCGAGGATGAGGAAGGAGTTTGCCTCACCGAGAGAAGGGGAAAAGAAGACCGGGATGAATGCGGAAGTTGCGGAGGGCAACACCAGCGTCAACGATGCAAGTTCAAGGACGCTACATGTCGGCGGTGCGAGAAGAAGGGGCACCTGGCTCAAGTCTGTCGAGCACGCCAACCTTCCCGCCGAAAATTCAAACCAACCAATCAGAGCACGGGATCGGCAAGGCGACCCGCGATTGGTCAAAACAAAAAGGGCGCGAACTCAAATCGAACGACCGTGATCATAGGCCGTGCAGCAACCCGCGTCGAGAAGAAAATTTTCACTAAACCAAAAATCGAAGGAGTGCCGTGCCGACTAGAAGTGGACACCGGGTCAGCGATCACAATCATGTCCTGGGACACTTTTGCAAAAGCTTTGCCGAGAATCGCCAAACGCAAACTGCAAACACAACGGCTACGAGTGCACGACTACCAAGGGAATCGCATCCCTGTTCGAGGGACCACCTCCGTCCGTGTCGAGTACGGACCACACAAGAAGACCCTGCCCATCACGATAGTCGAAGGGACACTGCCAAGTCTGTTGGGACTAGACTGGTTCCGTGCATTGGGCATGGGAGTGACTGGCATCTACAGAAGTGACTTTAACCTAAAAGACACACTCATGAACGAGTTCGAAGATGTCTTCAAGGACTGCCTGGGCAAGTACAAGGGGACCCCTATTTCCTTCAATTTAGACCCCCAGGTAGCCCCCATTAGGTTAAAGGCAAGGAGAGTCCCTTTTGCCCTTAAACCTAAGATTGACAAGGAGATAGACAAGCTCATCAGTCAGGGGATTCTGGTGCCAGTCGATCACGCAAAGTGGGAGACGCCTATTCCAAATGGCTGGAAATCATTCTCATGAGATCCATGACAGCCAAGGCCGTGATCTCAGTCCTAAGGCACCTATTTGTAACCCATGGGTTGCCCGACACGCTAGTGTCCGATAACGGTCCACAATTCACGGCAACCCAATTTGAAGAATACTTGGCAGAGGAGGGCATCCGACATGCCCTCTCGGCGCCTTTCCACCCTGCGACGAATGGCCTTGCAGAGCGTTCCGTCCGGAGCGCTAAAGAGGCATTGTCCAGACTTAAGCCAGGCGACTGGCAAACAAAAATAGATATTTTCCTGGCAGTCCAACACAGAACCCCCTGTGTCACAACCGGCAGAAGCCCAGCCGAATTGTTAATGGGCAGCTCAGGTGCCCCTAGACCGTCTACATCCAAACTATCGCGGAGGGTTACAAGGGAAATAGGAAAACAAGAGAAATGGACATAGGCGACCGGTGTGGGCACACAACTATGGTGAAGGCCCAACCTGGATAGCAGGACAAATCCTAAACAGAACAGGTCCCAAATCATACTTAGTAGAATTAAGGGACGGCCGAGTATGGGCGCCACATAGACCAAATCTGACGCATAGCTGAACAATCTGAATCAATAGAAACGGGCCCCGACTACACAATGTTTGATTCCACAGCTGACTCAAAACCGGAGAACTCGCAGGACTTAGCTGAAATTCCGGAGGTCCAGCGGCGCCCACAGGTTCCAGTAGAAAACAGCAGGGACGACTCTGCTAATAATCCAGGGCCGGATGGCCTAGAGAAAGGGCTGAGAGGAGCAAACAGCCCCTCCGGTCAGCTCGACCCACTCCCAGGAATGTACTGCGCAGGTCCGAAAGAGTCAGGAGACGCCCAGTCTATTTGCGTGATTACGTTGAAAAATAATATGTAAATATCATGTAAATATGGGTAAAGTGTTTTCTGGGGGGAAGGAGTGTAATGTATCTTTAAATGGTTTTGGCGGGAAACAAGCACGTTGCTGATTGGTTAAAGCCGCCGGTAGAACTGTATATAAGGAGAGGTTTTTCCCCAGCCTGGTTGCTGGGTTCACCATATATTAAAGAGCTGTTGTCACTACCCTGGTCTCCAGCCTCGTTACTTCCCGAACTTAACAGTCAATAGTAGAAAGTTTTTGGTTAAAGCTTTTAGGATTATGGGAAGAGACCACAGAGTCAGGTAAAGTATTCCAAGCACTGATGATTCTGTTACAGAAGTCATATTTTCTGCAATCTAGATTAAAGCGGTTGACATTAAGATTAAATCTATTGGTTGCTCTAGTATTATTGCAATTAAAGCTGAAGTAGTCTTTAACAGGAAGGACATTACAATAGATGATTCTGTGAGTTAAACTTAGGTCTTGTTGAAGGCGACGGAGTTCCAAGTTTTCTAAGCCTAGGATTTCAAGTCTGGTAGGATAAGGTATTTTGTTGTTTTCAGAGGAATGGAGAACTCTTCTTGTAAAATATTTCTGGACACGTTCAATTGTATTGATGTCAGAGATGTGGTGAGGGTTCCAAACAGGCGAGCTGTATTCTAGAATTGGTCTAGCAAATGTTTTATATGCTCTGGTTAGTAGTGTGGTGTTTTTGGAAAAGAAGCTACGCAAGATTAGGTTTACAACTCCTAGAGCTTTTTTTGCTATGTAGTTGCAGTGGGCTTTGGCACTTAGATCATTTGACATGAAAACTCCAAGGTCTTTAACGGAATGGGGGTCGTCTGTAAGGTAATGTCCATCTAGTATGTACTTAGTGTTTGGGTTCTTTTTTCCTATATGTAAGACTGAGCATTTGCTGGTTGAGATTTGGAGCTGCCAAGTTTTAGACCAAGCGGTTAGATGATCAAGGTCATTTTGAATGATAGATGTAATGTCTGTGGTGTTAAATAGTTTGACATCGTCAGCAAAGAGAACACAATTACTTGAGATATGGTCACAAAGATCATTAATGTATAGTATAAAGAGTGTTGGTCCAAGGATGCTGCCTTGAGGAACGCCACTCTTGACAGGAACAGGATTTGATGGAGCATTGCCAATTTTGACCACTTGTTGTCTGTTAGACAAAAAAGCAGATATCCATTTGTGAAGGGGTCCTGAGATGCCATAGGATTTTAGTTTTAGGATAAGTTTATCGTGTACTACTGAGTCAAAAGCTTTGCAGAAGTCTATGTAGATTGCATCTATTGTTTTGCCTTGATCAAGATTTGTAGTCCATATGTTTTTACAGTGGAGAAGTTGTAAGTTACAGAATAATTTTTTCCTGAAACCAAATTGTTTATTGGAGAGTAGGTTGTAAGTTTCTAAGTGTGAGGTAATGGATTGGTTGATGATTGATTCCATGACTTTGCAGGTGATGCAGCACAGAGAGATCGGTCTGTAATTTTCGACTAAGCTGGGGTCTCCTTTTTTGAAGATAGGGATGACTGTGGCTAGTGACCAAAGTTTGGGAAGGGAACTGGTAGTGAAAGCTTTATCAAAGATAATGCTTAGGGGTTCTGCTATATTAATGGAAAGTTTTTTAAGCAGTATGCACATAGTCCATCGGGTCCAATAGATAGCGATGGTTTTAGGTTATGAAGACCTTTTCCAACGTTATCTTCTGTGAAATCTATATGAGTTAAGTCATCATAATCATTGCTAGTACGTTTGTGGAATGTCGGATATGTGTTATCGGAGTTAACAAAAACTGAGCCAAAGAAAATGTTGAAGAGGTTTGCTTTAACTGTTTCGTCATTGCATTCTTTGTTGTTAGAATCTTTTAGTGGTGGGTTGGATCTTGAGTCTTTAAGTTTATTGTTAACAAAATTATAAAAGGCACGATTGGAATTTGTGCGCAGAAGGTTCTCTTCTTGCTTGGTGTTTCAATTTGTGCATTCAGTTTTTATTTGGTTGCATATATTTCAGTAACGGTTTTTGAGATTTGCCTACCGCCCACTTTTGTATCTCTGTTAGTAGTAAAATTTTCTACCGCCCACCGGTTCCACAGTAATGGTGATTTATAAAGTAGGTTTGGGGGGGCGGGCGCCGGCTACCACCTCTGCTTGTCTGTTACAGCTGGGTGGTATGGGGGGAGATGCACGAGCTATTCTCGGACGAGGCTCTTTTGTTTGCAGTCATACTATAGTGCCATTTAGTTTCACTTACGTAACGTGAACTCAGTGGTGGGATTCAAGTAATTTAACAACCGGTTCTCTGCCTAATGATTTCTTCCAACAACTAGTTTGTCAAACTGCTCAGAAAGTTAACAACCGGTTCTCCCTAAGTGGTGCGAACTGTCTGAATCCCACCACTGCGTGAACTAAACTTATGCGTGGGCGATACAAATAGTATATTTTCAGAAATTTAAATTGTCACAGGGAATTTTATGAAAACCTAATGAAAATGTTTTTAAATAATGCTATGAATTTTTTTTTAAAAAGTCAATTAAATTAAAAAAAGGAAAGTGCTTCAGTATTGGACAAAACCCCTACCGCCCACCATGAAAGCTGGAACGCCCATTAGTGGGTGGTAGGGACCACGTTGCCTACCACTGGGTAAAACCATAAAAATAAAACAAGAAATCAAGTTCTAGTACATTGAAAGGATTAAGCATCAAGATGTTTGAAAATAAAAGGTATGTAGTTTTATTGAATCAAAGTTAGATACCATAATAGTTTTTGCTGACCAGGACTTAATGACAAGGTTTTATGGTTTCTTTATAAAGAGATGGGATATGGGAAGAAGAGATCGAAAGTTTTAAGAACAATTTTTCCTCCACAGCCCAACAGCTACAAAGCCCTGTCGCACTCCTCCTTCATGCCTCCCACAGCATGAAAGTTATCACAAGACACGTACACACCAAAATGCAATGAAGTAATGGTCACAATCATCGCATTACACGTGTCCTTAATAGCGCTTGCAGCACGGATGCGTGACCCAACCTAGTGCACCTGCTGGCAGTTAAGAAGCAAACCCGCTGCTTGCAAAATCAAACCCCCAACTCCGGAGGAACCCTGCATGAATTCACTCCTCATCACGAAGTTGTGGTTGGAAAGCGACTCCCCCTCAGGCAAAGGGGCAGGAACGGTTCTGCACAAGCTTCAAAGGGAGCCGTACAACTTACTCCACTGAAAGTCAGCTATGAAATACACTCGATATGGGAGGTCTTGTTAGGCCTGATCCTCTCCTCCCCCACCCCCACCCCGCCCCAAACAGACGCCAGCCCATCCCGGTTCTTTCATAATATTTACTCTCAGTCCCGGAGAGAAAGCAACCGCTCGATCTCCCCATCTTGCAGCTGTCGATGCTACCAAGGTAACCTGCCTCTCCCTTCCTTCCTTCCTGCGGTCAACACCTACCATCTGCTGCCTTTTACAGCTCCTGAGCCTCTTCAGCAGATCTCAGAGCGGTTAACGCGGCTACCAAAAATCGGTCAGGGACGGAGTTTTCTACCCTTCTTCGCTTTTCTCTTCTTCTCGCCTCTGAATGGAAAAGTTGACGCAGCATCGTGAAGCGCAGCGGGAGAAAACGCGGGGAAACCCCTCCGCCGACAGCCCAGACAGCAGGCGCCAAGAGCAGGGCTGGCCTTCCCGAGGTCCTCCAGGGAAGTTTCCCCACCCGCTGCACACCCAAAGCCGAGCCCCCCCGCTTTCCTCACCTGAGCCTGCAACTCCCGAGGGCTTTTCTCTCCTCACGTTTCGCCACACTTAATAGCTCGCGGACCCGTCACCGAAAGAACAAGCTGGAGCCTGCCAAATCCGGGAACTGTTGTGAGGGTGGGCGATGCCTAGGCACCGCCCTACCCATTAAAACTACTGTAGGAAGAAGCTTCAGGGTTATTTATTCCATAAAGCAACAGAGGACAGGACAAGAAGTAACGGGTGGAAGCGTGTTGAAGAGAGAGCCAATCTGGAAGTCACGAGACATTTTCTGCGAGAACAATTAATGGAACGGCTTGCCTCCCAGAATCGTGGGTGCTCCATCGCTGGAGTTCTTCAGAAATAGACTGGACCCATCATTCGATCGAGATGGAATAAGATCTTGCCTTGAGTTGGGAGTTTTATTTATTTTTATTTATTTGGTTTTATATAAAATAATTGATATTTATATTTTACTTGCCTGCCGAAGTTGTGAATGCTCCAATACTGGAAATTTTTAAGAAGATGTTGGCTAACCATTTGTCTGAAGTGGTGTAGGGTTTCCTGCCTGGGCAGGGGGTTGGACTAGGAGACCTCCAAGGTCCCTTCCAACTATGTTATTCTGTTCTGTTCTTTGTCAAGTGTACGTAAGATAACAGCTAAAAGTATAAACATGATTATGAATACATGAAATGGATACAAATAAAAAGGTACATTAGGACAGGGACAGTAGGCACGTTGGTGCTCTTATGCATGCCCCTTACAGACCTCTTAGGAATGGTGTGAGGTCAACAGTAGACAGTCTAATGTTGTTGTTCTGGGGGTTTGGGGAAGAAACCACAGAGTCAGGTAGTGCATTCCAGGCATTGACCACTCTGTTACTGAAGTCGTATTTTCTGCAATTGAGTTTGGAGCGGTTTACCTTAAGTTTGTATCTATTGTTTGCTCGTTTATTGTTGTGGTTGAAATTGAAGTAGTCATTGACCAATAAGACACTGCAGCAGATAATTTTATGTAGTCTGCTTAGATCAGACCAAAGGCAGCATAGTTCTAAATTGTCTAAGCCCAAAATTTCAAGTCTGGTGGCATAAGGTATTCTATTGAACTAGAACAGGGGTCTCCAACCTTGGTCCCTTTAAGACTTGTGGACTTCAACTCCCAGAGTTGACCAAGGGACCAAGGTTGGAGACCCCTGGATTAGAAGACCTTTGACATCCCTTCCAACCCTGTGATTCTGTGCTCTATGATTCTAGAGCGCTGTTTCCCAACCGTGTCAATTTAAAGAAGTGTAGAGTTTAGTTCCCAGAATTCCTCAGCCCCCATGCTGGCTGGGGAATTCTGGGAGTTGAAGTACACATATCTTAAAATTAGCAAGGTTGGGAAACACAGCCCTAGAGCGCTCTCCCTTCACCCCTCCCCAAGCCTGGGAGTTTCCTAATCCAAGGCCAAGTAGTGTGCAGCCCCTTGTTTATAGGCTGATCAGTGCCCCCAAAGCAGGGGTGAAATGCTCCTGGTTCAGACCAGATCGCCCGATCCGGTAGCGATGGTGGCAGGTGGTTCGAAGAACCGGTAGCAAAAATCCCTGCCCCCCCCCCATGCCCAGCTGAGCCGCACGATCATCAGAGGTTTGGGGTTTTTTTACTTTTAAAAGTATTTTTTCTTTGGCCAAAAAATGCTTTTAAAAGTAAAAAAAAAAGCCTCTGATGATCGCAGGGCTCAGCTGGGATCGTCAGAACTCTTTAACAGCATTTTTTTACAACCTTTTCCGCCAAACAGGTGGTAGAAAAAATGCTTTTAAAAGTAAAAAAAAAAAGTTGGCCACGCCCACCAGTCACATTACTCACACCCACACACCAGGCCACGCCCACAGAACCGGTAGTAACAAATTTTACATTTCACCCCTGCCCCAAAGCAATACCAATGTTGATCTGAAGAAAAAAGCAAAGACAAAATCGATATGTGTACAATGCCTGGAGCAGATCTCAAAATGGACAATCTTGAAGTTCTACAGAACTCTTCTTCAAGAATTGTCTGGTTTCTGAAGGGTAAATAAATTTCATAATCACAAGGTTTAATCTCCAACCTCTTGTTTTTAAATTTTATCTTTGGGATCATGAGGCCTGAACTAGAGCAGCTTGCTTAAATAACAGGAAGAAGCTTTAAAGTATAAATAGAAATCTCTTTGTTAGGTCTACTCCAAGCATTGAACTCCCCAGCTGAGTGTGGGATGGATGTGAGAGGTATAAAATCTAATCAGAGATGAATAAAAGATGGTCCTGAAGTTGCACCATTTGCATTCAATTCTAACCCCAAAAAAGTATTAAACAAGGTTGCATTCCCAACACTTGTCTATGGAGATTCTCAATCATCCAGGTCATGGTTATTCCAAAAGTGCTTTTTCAAGAGGCAACTGGACATTCTGGTGTTTTTTTTTTACTTTTTCTTCCATTCCCCATCATCTTGTCAGAGCTGAAGAAGCTTCTTGGATGAGAAGTGAAAGGTCTTCAAAGAAAAACCAAGAAAGTCCAGAAGCACCTTTGGGCATTCTCACCACTATTTAATTTTTACATATGTGCTATGGCTCATGTGTTACCTATGCAGCATCGTCTGCTTACCAAAATTTTAGCCTGATTTATTTGCTGCTTTATGCTAACAACACTATAATTCTCTTTATCCCAATCAGGTATTTTCTGCATATTCAGAATACTGAGAGTCATAAGTTGAGGACTGTCTGTATTCTGATAGTCATTCATCTAATTGAATTCATCTAATTGCAAGATCAAGGGATGCGGTGGCTCAGTGCCTAAGACACTGAGCTTGTCGATCAAAAGATCGGCAGTTCAGTGGTTCGAATCCCTAGTGCTGCATAACGGGGTGAGCTCCTGTTACTTGTCCCAGCATCTGCCAACCTAGCAGTTCGAAAGCACGTAAAAAATGCAAGTAGAAAAATAGGGACCACCTTTGGTAGGAAGGTAACAGCATTCCATGCGCCTTTGGCATTTAGTCATGCCAGTCACATGATCATGGAGATGTCTTCAGACAGCGCTGGCTCTTCGGCTTTGAAACAGAGATGAGCACTGTACCTAGATTTGGAAACAACTAGCACATGTGTGTGAGGGGAACTTTTACCTTAATTGCAAGATCCAATCTGAGTTGGTCACTAACCCTGAGGATGGGTTCCAGCACGAGTCCAGAAGCTCAGAGCACTAAACCTTTGGTCCCGGTGACTTACCCAGATTTGATCTTTCAACATTATCCTCAGACATGTATATTTGCCTTCAGTCATTCATTTAATGACTAAAGTTTCAATAACATTGAAAAAAGTGACTTATGACTGTTGCAGCATCCCCCTGGTCACGTGATCAAAATTCAGATGCTTGGCAACTGGCTCATATTTATGATGGTCTTTTGCGACCTGACAAGCAAAGTCAATGGGGAAGCCAGATAGACTTAACAACAGTGTTATTAACTTAACAGTGGGAAGAAAGGTTGTAAAATGGGGCAAAACACTGAACAATTCTCTTACTTAGTAACAAAAAAAATTGGGCTCCATTGTGATCGTAAGTCGAGGACTATCTGTACAAGACTAAATCTAATGTGTCTTGTGCTACTCCGACCCAGTACGGATGTTTCATCTTCAACCTCCTGGACATGTTGAATTCATGAAGTGGCTGCTTGGCTTCATACCATTATTAATCATACTTGTAATGGAAATATCTCAGTATCAGCTGCTAGTGAACTGTATAATGAGAAAATGTTCAGGTTTTTTTGCTGTTTGATGCCAGATGGTGCATTTACATACTCCCATACTTCTTATCTTGAAGCTATTTCCTTTATTTAAAACAAGAGTTTTATTATGACTTCCCTGTTCTACCTTATTTATCTTTCCCAGGCTAGAATTTTTGAAAAATCTTTCAGTACCAGCACCTTGCCCTACCAAGGTGGTCACAAGCCAAGGTCATACCTATCTTCAAAAAGGGAGACCCTAGCCTAGTTGAAAATTACAGACCAATCTCTTTATGCTGCATCACCTGCAAAGTCATGGAATCAATCATTAACCAATCTATTACCCTCTACCTGCAGACAAACAACCTACTTTCTAACAAGCAATTTGGTTTCAGAAAAAATTTATCCTATAATCCAAAACTACTACATTGCAAAAACATATGGACTACACATCTCGATCAGGGCAAAGCAATAGACGCAGTTTACATAGACTTCTATAAAGCTTTTGATTCGGTGGTATATGACAAATTACTTCTAAAACTAAAATCCTATGGCATTTCTGGACTTCTACATAAATGGATAGCTGCCTTCCTATCAAACAGACAACAAGAGGTCAAAATAGGAAGCGCTCTATCAAATCCTGTTAATAGTGGTGTTCCCCAAGGCAGTGTTTTAGGTCCAACACTCTTCATACTTTACATAAATGACCATTGTGATCATATTAAAAACAATTGTGTTCTCTTCGCTGCTGATGTTAAACTATTCAACACTACAAACAATGCAACTACCCTTCAAAAAGACCTTGACTATGTGTCAGATTGGTCTAACAAGTGGCAACTTCAAATCTCAACCAACAAATGCTCTGTCTTGCACATTGGCAAAAAAAATCAAAACATAAAATACAAATTAGATGGACATGACCTAAAGTGTAGGAGGAGAAAAGGAATCATTTCACAAAGAGACAATAGAGATATAAAGAGTGTTAACAATTAGAAATATTTGTGTATTTAAATATAGAATATATTGTGTGAAAAATATTTAAATAACAGAATATCTAGCCATATATTGTTATATGCAAAAATGGAAGTACTTCACCCAAGCGATAAAAGTGACAACTACTGCGGACTATAACTAAAGTAGGTAAAAAAATAGCGACAATTCCTGCACCCAAAACAGCTTCACCTACGAACCAAAAATCGATAACGACCGCATTGGGGAAAGAAAAATCAGAACCGATAATGCACAGGCTTTTTTAATAGGCTGGGGATGCCAAAAAATCTTCTTCATTTAGAAGTCACTTCCCTTTAAGCTTCTTTTCTCACATACAACAGGCTGGTATAAAGATTTAGCAGATGTTTCCTCAGATAGTACCACTTTGCTCTGAGGTGGAACAGCCATTGCTGAAAAAGGCAGCCAACATTTACTGGTGTGGGTAGGATTCTGTTTTTAATTCTGCATGCAAATCCTCAGATGAATAAAGAGGGTTTCTGACAAATCCAGTAAAGTTCTGTACTGCACATATCAGAAGCCATTCCCTTCTTTCCTATTGTACCACAGTTGGCCGTTAAGGTTTGGGATCTGTGAAGGGAAAGAGAAAAGTACCTTCAGTTTAGAAAAAAGGGTAAACAATAGCCACCTGTTCCATCAAAAGACACCTGCTTTTTACAGCCTCCCACCACATACACGCACACAAACACACATAAAGGCACACAAACACATGCAAAATGGTCATATATAGAAAGGCGAGGCCTCCATAAATATGCTACATTTAGTAAATTGTAGGAATTTAGCACCCACCCCCCTCCTAGAAGAATGAAATATTCTAGGAAATATTTTAAAAAGCAGAATATTATACCTTCCTGGATGAGAAATGGAGAAACATATTTTAAAGACAAAGGAGCTCCCTGCAACTTCCTGACTCCCCCCCACCTTTGTCAATGGGCCATTAAAAGCCTCAGCTAAGCTCACTCATTCTCCCCACCTTTGTCAATGGGCAATTAAGGCTTCAACCAAGCTCACTCAATCCCCCCATGATTTGCAACACAATACAACTGAAACTCACCACATGGCAAGGCTCAAGCAAGCTTGAGAGACAGCCAGCAAGGCTAGCTAAGACCCCCACCCCCTGGGAGTCTGACAACCAATCAGGATACTCTTCCTGTGCCCCAGAAAGGTCAAAGCTCAGAAAAAGCATAAAACCAGGGAGCACACAGGATCTCAGCCTTTTTCTGTTCAGGAACTCAAGCCATGTGATCCTGACCACCATTAAACCATCTTTCCAAGCAGCCTCCATGTTTCCAGTGTCTTTGTCCCCACTTGGAACTGAACCCAGATGGATATTTCTTCCAACAATTGGCACCCCAGATGGGACTCCAAGCTAACCTAACCAATGGACCTGGCCCAGGTAAGCCTCCTTGCTAGCAGCAGACCCATTGAGTCTGTGGGTAAGTTTTCCTGGACCTTGGCCATTTGGAACTAGGTTTTAAAGGGTTTTGAGTTTGAGCACAAAGACTGCTTGGAAAGAAGGTGAGTACCTCTAAATTTTAATTTTAAGCATGGAAAAGCATGGGAAATATGTGTATGCCTGCATGTGTGTGAATGAGAGAGCCCTGCTCCCAATCACAGCTGGATCTTGCATCCTCTGTGCATTTCCTAACCGCAGAAAGACCAAAAGTCTGGAGAGCATGGGGGTTTTGCCAGAGCACAGGACCTTCTGTTAGGGAAGGAAGAAGTGTGATAGTGGGATTCCACCTAGGGAAACAGTCTGATTCCACCTCTTTGAGCAACCTCTAGCCGCACCTCTGCCTACTGCTAGCTCCACCGAGCCGTGACCGGTAGGATAGAGAAAGCAAGGGGGGGAAGCCAAATGTGGAACTTTGTGTTTATTGGAAATGGAAGCCGAGCGAGAGGAAAGTAAGTGTGAATGAAGCAATTAAGAGAGTAAAAAAGGAGAAAAGGAAAAAAAAAAGGAAGCAGGAGATCTGCTTGGGGCCCTGGATGCCCGGAGGCTGCCAGTACTGCCTGGTATGCTAAAAAGGAAGCAGGAAGCAGTGTTGAAGAGGTGCTCGTACCTACTGGCAGGGCAGTAGGTCCTCTGGGATCACCTTTTGATCCAAACGGAGCTCCCTTAACAGGAAGGTGCCCATACTTGACAGAAGGAGTCAAGTCCTTCCCAGAACCTTTTTCTGAAAATTGTAGGAGGATCCACCGGCTAGGCCAAAGTGAAAATAAAACCTCACATCGGAGAGGAAACATGGGAAGCAGTAGCTCGAGGGTGGAGGAAATCCCTGGAAGACCTGCTGGGGCCTGGAGTGCCCGGAGGCTGCCAGTTTTACCTGGTATGCGGAAAAAGAAATTGAGGAAATTGTGTAATAAAGATGAGAATAGGAAACAAATTTGGCTAAATAAAGGTACTTAAAAGAAAAGGGAAATATATAAATAGGAATGTTTGGGTTTTTGTTTTGTTTGTTTGTCTCTTTCTCTGTCTTCTATGGAACCACGTGGTCTGTCTGTTAAGATTTGTGCCTTCCCTAAGATTTATGGCGGGAATGATCAGTGTGTGTGTAAATCTCAGAGTTTTGTTTTCCTCTCTGTCCTCCTTGTTTTTATGTGTGTATGTCTGTCTTTGTGGGCCCTTGAAGTAATTGTAACTGTAAAATGTATCTGATCTCTAGAGACAAGAATTTTAAATTGTTAGGGAAAAACAAAAACAAAAGGTTGAAGCAATAAAATAGGGAAAAGAGAGAGAGAGAAAAGAAAGAAAGCCTTTGCCCTATTTTCGTGTGGCCACCGGGAATAGGGTACAGAACTTTTCATTTCTGCTTTTTTCTCCTCCTCTTTATCTTAAAGTAACAACTCAAGTTTATAAGGAAACATTTTAAGTTCACTTACAAGATAAGTTTATGAGGAAACGTTTTAAGTTCACTTACAAGAGAAAAAAAAAATTCAGTCTTGCATTTACTGTGTGTTTAAATGATTTTACCTGTTCATCCTCTTCCTGAAGTATGTGAAGTTTTTTTCCTTTTTCATCAGTTGTGTCTCCATTTTGTTGAAACTGCATTATATTTTAGTAACTGCAATATTGATGTGTTGTTTCTTTTCAAACTCTGCCTGCAAGATATCTACCCTCCTCCTTTTTTTAATCCTGTTACAATGCCTTTCCTGAGAAGATTACCCACAAAAGTGGGGAGGAGATCCTGTTCTAATGTCTTTCAGCCCTGAAAAGATGACTCTGCAACTGTGGAAGCAGAGCACATGGTTCCAGATGCTGCCCCCAGAGGAGACCTTCCATTTGTTGGAGCCAGGAATTGAGTTTGAATCCAGCCCCCACTGAAAGTCATCACAGCAACCAGATTGGAGCAGACCTTTCCAAACCTGACTGACCACCAAGCATGCCACCCAAAAGATATGAAAGAAAGGACCCTGAGATGTACAAGTAAAGACTAAAAGACTCTTTTCAATTCCCAGAAGATAACTGGAAAGACTATGGGGGAGGGTGGGAAATTCATTGTAATGTTTTCTTTCTTGTCTCATTTACATTGTAATCAGTCTAAAGTACTCATGTAAGGATTGTATTTGAATGGCTACCACAGCAAGTTCTGAACACCTTAGATTTCTGTCTGGTGGGAGGAAATATGTCCAAAATGTTTGTATTGCCTGTATTGTAAAAGTAGCTGCATACACAGGCACACACAGAGAGACACACCATTCAGAATTAGTCTATTCCTTCACTTACCTCCACACAAGACTTTTAGGTTGATTTTGCTCTGTGGCACTAAAAGCCCAAGGAGTCAGATCTCCTGCTAATTCCATGGGGAGGCATCCCCTCAGGCAATTCCTCTCTTGAAGAGATAGCAGAAAAAGTGATATCCAAAACCCAAGCCCTGACTATGACTCACAAATGATGCTGCCCAGTTGCCCAGTAAAGCAAGATATGTTGCACTGGTGGTCTCATGAGTAGAAGTCCCAGGGCTCATTGTGTGTAATTTTTAAAAAAAAAAAAAGAAAGGAAAAAGCCTGGATTGCACACTGATTAACCTCAATTTGGACTGGAAAAAATCTTGGATAGACTAAAGTAAGAGCTAGGGCAGGTTTAGTAACCAACCCTTGGAAATGGACAGCCTGTAATTTAAAGGAAAACCATGGCTGTGAAAATTTTGGGATGTGTGCTTGCTTGAAACCTGACTGGAAGCTCTCAGAAAGTGATATCTAACAGCTGAAATTAATTGGCATAGAAAATTGGATACTGTAAAATTCTTACCAGAACTTTTCCCCTGGCTGCTAGACCTTCATGGTTGAAAGCTTTTGGGAGCCACTGAAGGAATCTTTTTTTCTGTTGTCTCTATCAATGGCTTCGTTTGCATCAGGAAAATTAAAAGTACCCACTGATTTGATCAATTTTAATTTTTGCCAAGAGCATGTTTCAAAACTCACATTTTGAAAAAAAAAAAAAAGTAGGGATTGTAGGAATTTAGCACCCACCCCCCTCCTAGAAGAATGAAATATTCTAGGAAATATTTTAAAAGCAGAATATTATACCTTCCTGGATGAGAAATGGAGAAACATATTTTAAAGACAAAGGAGCTCCTGCAACTTCCTGACTCCCCACCTTTGTCAATGGGCCATTAAAAGCCTCAGCTAAGCTCACTCATTCTCCCACCTTTGTCAATGGGCAATTAAGGCTTCAACCAAGCTCACTCAATCCCCCCATGATTTGCAACACAATACAACTGAAACTCACCACATGGCAAGGCTCAAGCAAGCTTGAGAGACAGCCAGCAAGGCTAGCTAAGACCCCCACCCCCTGGGAGTCTGACAACCAATCAGGATACTCTTCCTGTGCCCCAGAAAGGTCAAAGCTCAGAAAAAGCATAAAACCAGGGAGCACACAGGATCTCAGCCCCTTTCTGTTCAGGAACTCAAGCCATGTGATCCTGACCACCATTAAACCATCTTTCCAAGCAGCCTCCATGTTTCCAGTGTCTTTGTCCCCACTTGGAACTGAACCCAGATGGATATTTCTTCCAACAAAATCAGAGACTTCATTGTTGTTGGACCTCCAATAAACTAAGGAAGCAAAATACTATTATTACAAGTTTATCCTGCCTTTATGCCTAGGTAACTCAAGGTGGCGAAAATATAAAATACTCCTCCCACTTCTTATTTTCCCTACAGCAACAACCCTTTGAGGTGAATTGGGCTGAGAGAAAGGGACTAGCCCAAAGTCATCTAGCCAGATTTCATGCCTAAGGCAGGACTAGTGTGTTGATGGCCAGCAATTGGCTGTTGCTTCCTTGTGCTCCCAAGTACTTAAGAGTACTTAGAAGCCAAGGACTTGGCAGCACAAGGAAACAACAGCCAATCACTGGCCATCAACAGAATAATCAACCAATACGAAGGCACCACATAAAAACCACACACAGAACAGCCCCAAGCATACATTCCAGTAGAGAGAAGTTCCCTTAGGGTCAGCTCCAGCACGAATCTGAAAGCTCTGAAGACTAAACCTCTGGTCCCTGTGACCGACCCAGATTAGATCCTGCAACGTTATCCTGGGACCAGGGGTGAAATCCAGCAGGTTCTGACAGGTTCTGGAGAACCGGTAGCGGAAATTTTGAGTAGTTCGGAGAATTGGTAGCAGTGATTTTGAGTACCACCTCTGGCTGGCCCCAGAATGGAGTGGGAATGGAGATTTTCTAATATCCTTCCCCCAGGAGTGGAGAGGGAATGGGGATTTTGCAGTATCCTTCCCCTGCCACGCCCACCAAGCCACGCCCACCAAGCCGCACCATGCCCACAGAACCTGTAGTAAAAAAAATTGGATTTCACTACTGCCTGGGACATATATATTTTTGCCTCATTTGTGAAGTGGTTCCCTGATGAAGAGAAAGCTGACCCTATAATCATTTTAAATTGCTTTTAGATTCCATGGAAACTCTAGATATCTATATTATCTATACTTCTCTCTTTTTCCGCAAAAACACTACATTACAGAAGGTTTCCTTTGTACTAGAAAGATATTAATACTCAATGTTGTGAGAATGGATGGAAAGTTACTCTTTTATAAAATGTATCAGAAGAAGTATAAAATATGTTAAATCAATAACTCTTACTGCAAGCCTCAGTAGCAAGGCCAAATAAAAACCACAAATGATAAACAGCTAATCAATGTGTGTCAGCTCAATCTGAATGTTCAAGGACAAACAGTAAAAGACAAGATAGATCAGCGGTTCTCAACCTGTGGGTCGGGACCCCGTTGGGTGTCGAATGACGATTTGCCAGGGGTCGCCTAAGACCATCGGAAATATGGGAAGTATACTTGCGAGTCGAAGAATCACGCTCCAATGGTTGACTCCACAAGCTAGCTGCAGGCCTTCAAATCACTAGCCGAATTCGGCTTCAGGCGCGATGAATTAAAAAAGAGAGAAATCTTTGCTCTGATGTCTCCCTCTCACTCCCAATCGCTAGCCTAATCTGGCTTCAGGCACAATAAACTTAATAGGGGAGGAGTCTCTGCTTTAATGCCTCCGTTCTCAAGGCAATCGCAAGCAGTTCAGATCGCTAGCCAATACGGCTTCAGGCGCGATAAATTCAAAACGAAAATAATTTTACGGATGGGGTCGCCACATTGTGGGGAATTGTATTAAAGGGGTCGCCACATCGTGGGGAATTGTATTAAAGGGGTCGCAGCACTATAAAGGTTGAGAACCACTGAGATAGATCCTGTTGTAACAAAGCAGGGGTAATCACGTTTGTCATAAACGCAGAATGTAAGGGATCTTAGGCGTGACGTATATTGTGTGGAAATGTATAAATGCATGGTGTGAAACTTGAAAAGCGCGCTTCACGATCTCAATCAACATTGGGAAGGGACATGGAGGCCTGCCTTTGCAAACACAATTCAATAAACCTTTTTGTTTGTACATCAGAGTTGTCTGTCGAATTGAGTATAAATTCTGGATGTTTAAAATCTCACCGTGTTTGGTTTAATGGTGAGCCGTTGATCCACATCCACTTCTTCTCTGGAAAGTTTAATTTGAGCCCAATCCATGCCCTCATGTTTGTTTTGTTCTGGATGAATTCCTGTAAAATATCATTTTATTTTCATTACAAGGTTGGCTGTTGGAATCCCTAACCATGTTCTATTACAGTTTGTGTTAAATTTCCCCAAATAAATTAGCCTCCCAAATAAATCTCCAACTTCCTCCCAATAATGCCTCTGATGCTATGGGGAAGCTTAGCAGGTGAATTTTGCCACATCTGTTTATTCTTCAGGTAGAAAAGGATGGAATAGACGACAAGATAGTTAACAGAGGAAGTCCATATTATGTATTCATTTGTCTGGTGCCACTTCGTCTGAAGTATCACCTGAAGCCTGCTAGTAAACACTAGCCCATCCACTTAAATCTTTCTGTTTAAAATTAAAAAAGAAAAAGTAATAAATTTATGGATTCTTCATCTGTGACAAATTCTTTTACCTGTTCTCCTGTACTAGAAATCACCAATAGCTGAGATCTTTTTGTCTCACAGTCCTTGTGGCTTTGGTTCCAGGACTGGATTGTAGTAGAAATCCAGTAGCATTTGTCTTCATACGGAAGCCATGTTATAGGGCATATACTGCAGGATCTATTCTCTAGGAAGGAAAACAAAGATTTTCTTTTTTAAAAAGCATGTTTGTAATCAACTCTATGGGTATATTTCAAACTCTTTAAAGTTACTTTGAAAGGTAAGGAGAGGTTCCCGTTTAAAAATATGATAATTTTTACTGGGTTAGGGTTATTCACTCAATATCATGGTGAATCTGCATAGGTTAGCATTTCCTTTTTTTAAAAGAACTTTATTAGATTTCATAAAATAAAAAGGTTAAAATATATAAAATTACAACAAAAAGGAAAGGTGGGAGAGGAGAACAACAGGGTAAGTTTCAAAGTGACATAAGGAAAAAAATACACACCAAAAATAACATTAAAAAAGATTAGTTCCATCTCTCTTCAGTATAGACATATAATAAAATACACTCTTATTTTAGTTTAACAAAAGAAAAAGATAGAAATATAAAATTATAAAGATATACACATCAAACAATTAACTAATAACAGCAACAATATATAATTTAAACTTCATTTGAATTAAACACATAGTTCATAAATTATTTATATTATCAATACCAAAACATGTTATTACTAGATATTTCTACAATAATAAAAATCTATAATAAAACATTCTTTAAAATTAGACAACATTATACAAGATTTATATAACCAAAACATATCTAATTTTCAGATCCCAAAGTCAAAACTTCATTTTTCTCTTTATCAAGCAAAAAGCCCAAAAGGGTTTCCAGAAAAGCAGTCAAATTATTAACTTTAACTGAAGTTGATTTTGTCATCTCCTCCAGCTCCATTAATTTCATAATCCATTTCTCCCAATTATGGGAATTCACATTTCCTTCTACCTTTGTGCATAGATTTTGCATTTTCAAGTATGAAATCACTGGGATTATTTACAGCTGTGAGGTGGTTGAAGTAGACCTTACCTTATCCCACCAGACTTGAAATCCTAGGCTTAGAAAACTTGGAACTCCGTCGCCTACGACAAGACCTAAGTTTAACTCACAGAATCATCTATTGTAATGTCCTTCCTGTTAAAGACTACTTCAGCTTCAATTGCAATAATACTAGAGCAACCAATAGATTTAAACTTAATGTCAACCGCTTTAATCTAGATTGCAGAAAATATGACTTCTGTAACAGAATCATCAGTGCTTGGAATACTTTACCTGATTCTGTGGTCTCTTCCCATAATCCTAAAAGCTTTAACCAAAAACTTTCTACTATTGACCTCACCCCATTCCTAAGGGGACCATAAGGGGCGTGCATAAGCGCTCAAAACGTGCCTACCATTCCTGTCCTATTGTTTTTCTTTTCTTCTTCCTATATACATATATGCTTATACCTCCTTATATTTACCCATATATGTGTTTATATATTATATAATCTTTTTGTATGATACCTACATATATTGTTATGACAAATAAATAAAAAAAAAAATAGACCACCAAGTCACAATGGGGAGCCAGCTTCATAGGTCCAAGAAAGGGGTTTGAAGTCCATGGCTTAGTATGCTTGCAGGCATGGGGATCCCTCACCACTGGGGATGGTCTGTGGGGCTAGAAAGGCAGATTAAGCCCTATTGATTTCCTCCACTTCATCTTATAATAATAACAGAGTTGGAAGGGACCTTGGAGGTCTTCTAGTCCAACCCCCTGCCCAGGCAGGAAACCCTACACCACTTCAGACAAATGGTTATCCAGCATTTTCTTAAACACTTCCAGTGTTGGAGCATTCACAACTTCTGGAGGCAAGTCGTTCCACTGATTAATTGTTCTCACTGTGAGGAAATTTCTCCTTAGTTCTAAGTTGCTTCTCTCCTTGATTAGTTTCTACCCATTGCTTCTAGTCCTACCCTCAGGTGCTTTGGAGAATAGTTTGACTCGGGTGAAATGTAAAATTTGTTACTACCGGTTCTGTGGGCGTGGCTTGGTGGTGGTGGTGGTAATGTGACTGGGTAGGTGTGGCCAACTTTTTTTTATACTTTTGTAAACATTTTAAAAGTAAAAAAAAAAGCATCCAGAGGAGCCTTTTAAAAGCATTTTTTTACAGCCTCTTCGGCCAAAGAGTTTGTAGAAAAAATGCTTTGAAAGGGTTCTGATGGTCCCAGTTGAGTTGCCTGATCTCCAGAACCCTTTCAAAGCTTTTTTTTACAGCCTCTTCAGCCGAACAGCTTGTAGAAATTTTTTTTGAAAGGGTTCTGACGATCCTAGCTGAGTTGTCTGATCATCAGAACCCTTTCAAAGCATTTTTTTACAGCCTTTTCGGCTGAAGAGGTTGTAGAAAAAATGCTTTGAAAGGGTTCTGACATCCCAGCTGAGCCGCATGATCATCAGAGGCTTTTTTTTAAAAAAAATTAAAAGCATTTTTTCAGCCGAAGAAAAAATGCTTTTAAAAGTAAAAAAAACTTCTGATGATTACGCAGCTCAGCGGGCATGCGGGGGGAAGGAGGGGGGCAGGGATTTTTGCTACCGGTTCTCTGAACCACCTGCTGCCATTGCTACCAGATTGGGCGATCTGGTCCAAACCGGGAGCATTTCACCTCAGGTTTGACTCCCTCTTCTTTCTGGCAACCCCTGAATCTTCAGAATCATGGACTCTGAACTGCATCAACATAGCTATGAGATTTCTCTCCTTCCCTCTGTTTCTCTTTCTGTTTTTGGTGACTCCTTCAAGGCTTATCAATTTATCGCTGCCTAAATGTTAGTAGATCCTAGTTGGCTTGAAGTAGATAGCATGTAGTCCTGAGAAAGGGGCCAGACATGCACAAAAAGCTGTTAGAGTTCAGGGGAAAAACAAAAGTAGGTAGATGATGCCTCCCTGAGGGAAATAGGCATTCCAGAAATGCAATTAAACAATCAGTAAGAGGTGATAGATATATTTGGAGATAAAAATTTCCGAGAAAGTAGAACAAGGGTCATAGGAACATTTCAGTAATATTGAATTGCAAATTAGGGCATACAAAACTTTTGCTAGACCAATTCTTGAATACAGCATATCCAGAATACAGAACCCACACTGCATATCGGACATTAATACAATTGAAGATGTCCAGAGATATTTCACAAGAAGAGTCCTCCACTCCTCTGCTCGCAACAAAACACCTTATGCCACCAGACTCCAAATTTTGGGTTTAGACAACTTAGAACTTCGCTGTCTTCAGTCCAACCTAAGCGTAGTACATAAAAATATCTGCTACAATGTCCTACCTGTCAATGAATACTTCAGCTTCAACCACAACAATACACGACCACACAATAGATAAAAACTCAAGGTAAACTGCTCCAAACCTGATTGCAGAAAATATGACTTCAGCAACAGAGTGGTCAAAGCCTGGAATACACTACCAGACTCTGTGGTTTCTTTCCCCAACCCCCAAAACTTTAACTTAAGACTGTCTACTGTCGACCTCACCCCATTCTTTAGAAGTCTTTAAGGGGTGTGCATAAGAGCACCAGTGTGTCTACTGTCCCTGTCCAAATATCCCCTTTTATTCATATCCATTTCATGTATTCATAATCATGTTTATACATGTTATCTAATACATACTTGACAAAATCAATCAATAAAAAATAGAAAGAGTTACCTGTAGATGCATTTGTAGCCTCACACAAATGTTGCCTTAGACAAGTCTTGAGTTTTTCTAATTCGCTATTTGCTTTGTTTTCATCTTGTTTGCAATGATGTGCATTTGAAATTCCAGCCATTTCCTGGGAGTTTTGCGAGCTTCTGTTTGTCGCTGTTGAGGAACCGCAGCCCAGGCCTATAAAACATTAAGCCAGAATTATAGTTACATAATTAAAATTGCACAATATCACAGATATTGTATTCTGGATAAAGAGAGAGTCCCACCTGGATTCTGCTAGGGATTCATAATAATATTCAACCAGTACTAAGTCTCCATTTAGCCCTTTTTGATAGCTTCTCACAAGCTTTATTATTTTATTGATATCCTGCCTTTATTATTTTTATAAATAACTCAAGGCAGTGAACACACACAATATTTCTTTTCTTCCTTCTCCTATTTTCCCCACAACAAATACCCTGTGAGTGGGTTGGGCCGAGATAGAGTGACTGTCCCAAAGTCACCAAGCTGGGTTTCATGTCTAAAGTGGGATTAGAACTCACCATCTCTTGGTTTCTAGCCCAGGGGTCACCAACCTTTCAGACCTCAGGGACCACTAAATTCATAATTTTAAATCCCGTGGACCACTAATATGATCTGCCTAATGACCGGCTGGGTGGGCGTGGCTAGGTGGTTATGTGACTGGATGGGCGTGGCCAACTTGATGCCACTCATGTGCCTTGCCAGCCTCTACTCGCCCCAGCCACTCCTCGCCTGCCCACCCAGGCTCCTTAGGGCCCCAACAGTAAGCAGTTGTTGGAGCTAAGCAGCCACCACAAGAAAGAGTTGGCAAAACAGCTGGCTCAGTTCAAATTGGATTTGGCCAAGAAGGAGGCTCAGTAGAAGAACCTCGCTGAGGACTAGGAGCATAGGCTTTCCAAACAGAGGGAAGACCTGCGGGAGTGCAAGGCCAGGTACCGGCGCCTGGAGGCTCAGTGGGCTGAGATGGTCAGCCAGTTCCAGGACATGAGACAGTCCCACTGGAATAAGACCCTCTGGCTCTTCACCACCAGCAGTGCTTCCCTCCAACATTCGCCCAAAGCAAGGCCAAGCAGACCCCAAGTCAGAATTTCTGCCCCCCTCCAACCCACACAAAAAGACCCCAAAGGGGGAGACTCTCTGCAGCAACACAAACATTCATTGCACGTATCCAGCCCAGGGGATGTAGCTTGAGGACCCCTGATTTGGTGGCGCCTGAGGAAGGCCCACGGGCCCAGCGGATACCCCTCCATTATTTAACATCTCTAAATAACATCTTTATCATCGTTCCTCCCCCCCTTCTTCCATAGTCCACCCCGGGTTGCTTGTATGGGGTGGTGAATTGACTGAGTCAGCGGTTTGGTCATCTACCGCACATGGATTACCTCTGTTTCCCATCAGGACAGACTGGTCATGGTCACTTTACCATCTGCTTTGTCATCTGCTATCATCTTGACCAGCCCAGGATGGGCCTTTTGCCGGACCTTCTCAGTGATGCGAACATTTACTGCGGCTGACCTACTTGCCCCCCTGGCTAATAAAGCCCCCCTGATTTGCGATCTTATTCAGGGGGAGTCCGCGGACCTTATGGGCATTACGGAGACCTGGTTGGGTCCGGAGGGGGGGGGTTCCCCTCGTTGAGCTGTGCCCTCCAGGTTTCCGAGCATTTCATCAGCCGAGGGCCCAAGGTAGGGGTGGGGGGGTGGCGGTTGTCATTAAGGAAGATCTAGAACCGAGGGAGGCCACTGTTCCTCAGATTGCCGGTTGTGAATCCCTCTATGTGAGGTGGGGCCATAGGAATCAGTTGGGCTTGTTGATCGCGTACCTGGCTCCTTGCTGCGTGACCACAGCCCTGCCCGAGCTGTTGGAGGTACTTGCCTCTGTGGCGGTTGAGACCCCCAGACTCATAGTCATGGGGGATTTCAACTTGCCATCGGCTGGCTTGCTATCGACTGCAGCTCGGGAGTTCCAGGCTTCCATGACGGCCTTGGACCTGATTCGGGTAAATGATGGCCCCACGCACATGGGGGGAGGCACACTGGACCTGATTTATATCTCTGGTCAGTGGTTAAATGATCTGGAATTAGATGATTTAGTAACAGAACCGATGTCATGGTCCGATCATTTTCTCCTTCGACTAGACTTCCGAACCGCCATCCACCATCGCAGGGAGATGGAACCTATATGGTGGTTCCGTCCCAGGCGCCTGATGGACCCTGAGAGGTTCCGGACGGAGCTTGGGCCATTCCCTGAGGATCTGGCCCACGGCACGACTGAGGAACTAGTTGCGGCCTGGGAGCGGGCCGCGGCTGGGGCCTTGGACCGTGTCGTGCCTTTGCGACCTCTGACCCGGCGCAGATCTCGTTTGGCCCCTTGGTTCTCCGAGGGGCTGAGGGAGATGAAACGCCGGAGAAGACGTCTAGAGAGCACCTGGAGGTCCAGCCGTTCGAAGCTGATCGGACACTAGTTAGGTCCTATTCTAGGACCTACCTAGTGGCAATGAGGAGGCGAGGCGCCATATGCCTCCACCCTCATTGCGTCGGCAGATAACCGCCCGGCCGCCCTGTTTGGTGACCGCTCCCTCCTTCATCAGGAGGTGCGGGATGACCCGTTGCAGGGATGTACTGAGGAGTTTAGTGGTTATCTATACGATAAAATCGCTCAGCTCGGGATGGTCTGGACCGAAATTGGGATGATCCAAGCGAGGAGAGGAGACACGTCTTGTTGAGTCCATTTGGGATGAGTTTGACCCTGTGGCTCCGAGGCGTGGACAGGTTGTTGGGGAGACTTCACGCCACTACATGTTTACTGGACCCGTGTCCTTCCTGGCTGGTACTGGCCACTCAGGAGGTGACACGAGGCTGGCTTATCAACGCTTCTTTGTTGGAAGGGGTTTTCCCTGCCGCCTTGAAAGAGGCGGTGGTGAGACCCCTCCTCAAGAAGCCCTCCCTGGACCCAGCTATTTTGGGTAATTATCGTCCAGTCTCCAACCTTCGCTTTGTTGCGAAGGTTGTAGAGAGTGCTGTGGCGTGACAGCTACCCCAATACCTGGATGAAGCCGTCTATCTAGACCCGTTCCAGTCCGGCTTCCGACCCGGGTACAGCACGGAGACAGCTTTGGTCGCATTGGTGGATGATCTCTGGAGGGCCAGGGACAGGGGTTATTCCTCTGCCCTGGTCCTATTAGATCTCTCAGCGGCTTTTGATACCATCGACCATGGTATCCTGCTGCGCCGGTTGGGGGGATTGGGAGTGGGAGGCACCGTGTATCGGTGGTTCTCCTCCTATCTCTCTGACCGGTCGCAGACGGTGTTGACAGGGGGGCAGAGGTCGGCCGCGAGGGACCTCACTTGTGGGGTGCCGCAGGGGTCGATTCTCTCGCCTTCTGTTCAACATCTATATGAAACCGTTGGGTGAGATCATCAGTGGCTCTGGGGTGAGATACCAGCTGTACGCTGATGACACCCAGCTGTACTTCTCCACCCCAGGCCACCCCAATGAAGCTGTTGAAGTGCTGTCCCGGTGTGTGGAAGCCGTACGGGTCTGGATGGGGAGAAACAGGCTCAAGCTTAATCCCTCCAAGACGGAGTGGCTGTGGATGCGGCACCCGATTCAGTCAGCTGCAGCCGCGGCTGACTGTTGGAGGCGAGTTATTGGCCCCAAAGGATAGGGTGCGCAACTTAGGTGTCCTCCTGGATGAGCGGCTGTCGTTTGAAGATCATTTGACGGCCGTCTCCAGGGGCCTTCCACCAGGTTCGCCTGGTTCGCAGTTGCGCCTTCCTTGATCGGGATGCCTTATGCACAGTCACTCATGCGCTCGTTACCTCTCGCTTGGATTATTGTAATGCTCTCTACATGGGGCTCCCCTTGAAGTGCACTTGGAGGCTTCAGTTAGTCCAGAATGCAGCCGTGCGGGTGATAGAAGGAGCTCCGCGTAGCTCCCATGTAACACCGCTCCTGCGCAGACTGCACTGGCTACCTGTGGCCTTTCGAGTGCACTTTAAGGTGTTGGTTACTACCTTTAAAGCGCTCCATGGCTTAGGGCCTGGGTACTTACGGGACCGCCTGCTGTTACCATATGCCTCCCACCGACCCGTACGCTCTCACAGAGAGGGACTTCTCAGGGTGCTGTCCGCCAAGCAATGTCGGCTGGCGGCCCCCAGGAAGGTCCTTCTCTGTGGGGGCTCCCACTCTGGAGCGAACTTCCCCGGGTTTCGCCAAATACCTGACCTTCAGACATTCCGTCATGAACTGAAGACACAACTTTTTATTCGCGCGGGGCTGGCTTAAATTGATTTTAACAAATTTTTAAATTCTTAGTAATTAATTTTAAATGGGGTTTTTTAGCTTATTATATATTTTACTTCTCAGGCCAATTTTTAAAATAAGTTTTTTAACTGCATTTTAAATTTGTATATTGTACCGTCTGTTTTATTCTTGCCTGTACACCGCCCTGAGTCCTTCGGGAGAAGGGCGGTATAGAAATCAAATAAATAAATAAATAAATAAATAAATAAATAAATAAATTTAGTGCAATATAAAAAATGCAAATAATTTTTCTGTGGACCACCAAAATTTTCTTGTGGACCACAAGTGGTCCACGGACTACCAGTTGGTGACCACTGTTCTAGCCTAATGCCTTCACCACTACACCAAACTGGTGCTTTAGTATTTTCACTTGGGGCAATTTCTTCATTAAACGAATTAAGAGACCACAAAACACCATGCAATTGTTCGCGTTCTCCTGACCTCTTTACTAAGAAAGTTGAGCGCCTGAGGAAAAAGACGATGGACTAGGACAATGATGGTGAACCTTTTAGACACTGAGTGCCCAAACAGTGCGTGCGCATGCCCAAACCTAAAGATACGTGTGAACGCACACATGCGCGGACATGCGCACAAGCGCAGCAGAGACCCGAAGACCAGCTGGCCGGCGGGAGGCGGGGCATCTCAACATGGGCAGCATGGCAAGAGGTAAGATCTTTTTCTTTCATGAGCTTCTGCTTCGTCATTTGCAGGGAAATAGACGCTCACAAAAGAAACGCCACAGAGATCTGACCTGGGACGACAGCGCGCGTGCCAGAGAGAGAGCTCTGCATGCCATGAGTGCCATAGGTTCGCCATCAAGGGACTAGGAGAAAGACTGAGAGGATTGTCTGCAAGAATGGTCAAATATTAAGATGCGATTGTCCTGTTTTACATTGTTGTGGCCAAAAACCTGGCTTGCTTAAAGCGATCAAATCACTTTGAAGCTTCAACATAAATGTATTAAGCCTGCAAACAATGAAAAAGAGGTAAACAAGGTGGAAATTACAGCATGACATTGGGATATTTTTAATATTCCCACCTGGATAGCCTTCTCATTATTTATCCCATCCTACTAGGTCTGAATGGCAGCTATATTATCTTTGAGATTTGAATGTAAACAATGTTATTCATTGGGTCACTGGTTTCTGTCTGATTCTCCCACCTGTGGCCACTCAGGGTCAATTCATTTTAGAATAAAATAACAGAGTTGGAAGGTCTTTGGAGGTCTTCTAGTCCAACTTCATGAAGGAGACCCTATATCATTTTAGACAAGTGGCTGTGCAATCTCTTCTTAAAAAGCCTCCAAAGATGGAGCAACTTCTAAAGGCAAGCCATTCCACTGTCTCACTATCATGAAATTGCTCCTTAATTCTGGGTTGGATCTCTCATTGATGAGCTTCCATCCATTACTTATTGTCCTGTCCCCAGGTGCTTTGGAGAATAGATCAACCCCCTCTTCTCTTGCAGCCCCTCAGATATCGGAAATCTATCAAGTCCTTCTCTTTCTTAGATGAGACATACCAGTTCCTGAAACTGATCATTGTACGTTTTAGCCTCCAGTCCCTTAATCATCTTTGTTGCTCTTCTCTGCACTCTATCTAGAGCAGGGGTAGTCAATCTTTTTATACTTACCGCCCACCTTTTTATCTCTGTTAGTAGTAAAATTTTCTAACCGCCCACCGGTTCCACAGTAATGCGCTGTGTATCATCGTCTGCGCATGCCTCTCACGCATCGTGGATTGGGTTTGGGGGGGGGCGCCGGTTACCAGCTCTGCTTGTCTGTTACAGCTGGGTGGTGTGGGGGGGAGATGTGCGAGCTATTCTGGGACGAGGCTCTTTTGTTTGTGGTCGCACTATAGCGCCATTTAGTTTCACTTAGGTAACGTGAACTAAACTTATGTGCGGGCGATATAAATAGTATATTTTCAGAAATTTAAATTGTCATGGGGAATTTTATGAAAACTTAATGAAAATGTTTTTAAATAATGCTATGAAATTTTTTTAAAAAGTCAATTAAATTTAAAAAAAAGGAAAGTGCTTCAATATCGGACAAAACCCGTACCGCCCACCATGAAAGCTGGAACACCCGCTAGTGGGCGGTAGGGACCAGGTTGACTACTACTGCTTTTAACCCTTGAATCTTTTAGTGTCTCCTCAGTACATTTGATTCTTGCTTATGGAGCTTCGTCATGCTTTCTCCTCCTACAATACTTACCATAAACCCCCATCAATATCACTGCCACTGTCAAGAGAAGATTCCCAGTGCAGGAAAGCCATAGAACAATCCAATGCCAATGATGGCATATTCTGTGATCTGCAAAGTTCAAGCAAAAATATTTGGAATGTTACTCTAACGTAAGTGGGTAGGAGCTTCTATCTTATGTATTTTGTAGATCGCCTGACACTTATAACAAAGTCATATTAGAAAGGCAAGTTATTGAATCTCTCAGCCCAGCATGTTCTCTTGACCTTCCATTGCACACATGTGATATTCCAAGCCTTTGCCAAATAAACTTTCGCTTTCCATATTCCAGATTCTCTTTCTGAATGTTACAAGCTTCCTCCTTCTCATTTTGCCACTCACCTTTAAAAATATATGTTGTAGGCATGCTTTCTTTGTTACTACTTTGTTGTCTCTTTTTCACCCCAATCTGTGTTAAAAACTTGGTTTATATTACATATGTATAAGCCTTTGTTTTCCTTTTCTTCCTTTTTGCTTTTTTTATTTCATGAATAAAAATATAATTCAAAAAACTTGGTTTTCCCCTGCAGTATTGAATCAGGGTGATTTATGAATCACTTGATTGGTTGCTATTTTAATATTTATGTATTCCCCAGCAGACTGCATTTTGTCCTGTATTAAGTTTTTTTTAACGCTTTTAATCCATTTTATTTAATCCAGATGTTGCCAATAGAAAAAAATATTTGCAGCTCAGGGTTGAATTGTTGAATTCGTGGTGGTCTCCAGGGGTCAAATCCTTCCGGTTTGCCCCGGATCGGGTGATCCGGTAGCAATCTTGGTGGCTGGTTCGGCGATCCAGTAGTGATGGTGGAGTGAAGCTCCACCCACCCGCCTGGGTGTTGTTACTTCCTGGTTTTAACCAAGAAGTAGTGTTCATTACCTTCTGTGATGGCGCAGGTTTTGCACATGCTCAGTAGGTCTGCGCGTGCATGTGACGAGCAAACTGTTAAGAAAGGTAAGTAGATTTCACCCGTGGTGCTCTCTGAGCATGGTTGTTTTCTTGCAGACATTTCATTACTGACGTAGGTAACATCATCAGTGCTGAAAGAAGTAGGATTTGCTCTCTGTTTATATACAATGGCTTGCCCCGTCAGTGTTCGTGAGAATATTGTTCTCTTCTTGTTAGTTTCTTGATTAAACTGTTGTTTAGGACTTGATTGTTTATCTGAGTTAGTTATTCCTTAATTGGGGTATTGTTTATTGCTTGATTATTGGTGTGGTATTAATTCTGATATTAATCCCTGTTTATCTATATCTTGATTGTTGGCTGAGGAGATGATGTTCCGTTTTTAGCTTTTGACTGTCTCTTTTGAGTGGCATACAAATGTTGTTTATATTTATGTGCCTGTTGATGGCTAATTTGTCTGAATGCCAGGCTTCCAGAATTCCCTAGAGTTTTTAGACTTAATAATGATAACAGTAACAGAGTTGGAAGGGACCTTGGAGGTCATCTAGTCCAACCCCCTGCTCACACAGGAGACCTATACTAGGGATTTGAACCGCTGAACTGCCGCCCTCTCTGATTGACAAGCTCAGCGTCTTAGCCACTGAGCCAGGTTTGGCTGGGTTTAAGATGCTCACAGTGTCCCAGTTGAAATTATAGTTAAATTTGAATGTTAGTTGTACATTGCTGTGTAGTAAATAGCAAGGACATAAAAGATATTAAAATAAATAAATTTCCAAACAATGGTACTGGCTATAGTCAAATTTCTTTCCCCTCTAATAATTATCTTAAAGATTATATTATACAAGTAAAACTTAGCCAACTACAGAATTAATTAAAAAGTACAGAAAAAGGAAAAGAGAGAGAAAAAAGAAAAAACAGAAAAAAACCCTCCCTTTTCATTCCAAGCAAGTATAATCTACATTAACATCTTATTAGGTAAAAGTTCCCCCGCAGATGCGTGCTAGTTGTTTTCAGCTCTAGGAGATGGGGCTCATCTCCGTTTCTAAGCCGAAGAGACAGCGCTGTCCGAAGACTCTCCGTGGTCATGTGGCCGGCATGACTCAACACCAAAGGCGCACAGAACGCAGTTATCTTCCCACCAAAGGTGGTCCCTATTTTTTCTACTTGCATTTTTACGTGCTTTTGAAACTGCTAGGTTGGCAGAAGCTGGGACAAGTAACAGGAGCTCACCCCGTTACACGGCAGCACTAGGGATTCGAACCGCCGAGTTGCCGACATTTTGATCGACAAGCTCAATGTCCTAGCCTCTGAGCCACCTTGTCCCCTAACAGCTTATTACCATCCCTTAAAATATAACCAAGTATTTCTTCATTTCATACCTCACCCAATTTCTATCTCATCCCTCTTCTATTAAACAGCAAAAGTCCATTAAGGGTTATCAGAAATAACAACATTATATTACAATTTCTAGGAGCTGCTCATAAATCAACACATGCCAAGTAATTTTGCAGTTTATACGGCACTCTGTATTGGACAGAGAATTTTAGATCTTGCTTGGTTGAAATGCATGACAGTTACATTTTTCTTAGTTTTTGCTAATATGCCAAGTCAAGCTGATTGAACGTGAGATTTCAAGACAGATGCTATGGGTGTCAAGATTTACTTCCCAGAACCCTGATGCTGTTTAATCAAAGGGTTCTGAAGTACACTCACTCTGTATGATCTTACTGGAGAAGCGGAAACTATGGGAGAGAAGTGGCTCTCAAATAACCTAATCTTATCATAATAAATGATAGAGTTGCTCAAGACTAGGATGGGCAGTATGTAAATTTAATAACTGAATAAGCACATGTCCCAAAGGTGCTTTCTCAAGAGGCAACTGGACTTTCTGGTTTTTTTCTTTGAAGACGTTTCGCTTCTCATCCAAGAAGCTTCTTCAGTGCTGGCTGGATGGTGTGGAATGGGAGGATTTATACTCCTTGCAGACAGCTGGTCATTTGCATTCTTTTATAGAGTCATTGAGGTCACCTGGAGGTTTATCTGTGTCATCAAGGTCACCTGAGTGGTGCAAATGGGTGTGGAGCCTTCTTGGAACTATTCCAAGGTATGGAGTATAAATCCTTCCATTCCCCACCATCCAGTCAGAGCTGAAGAAACTTCTTGGATGAGAAGCGAAACGTCTTCAAAGAAAAAATAAACCAGAAACTCCAGTTGCCTTTGGGGCAACCAGGTCCTGGATGACTGAGAATCTCCACAGACATAAATAAGCACACGTGAAACAATTGTAATGAAAGCAGCAGAGAACCAATTTTTGAACTGACAGAGATTAAAGAAAAAGAACGAGAAAGGCTCTCTATCTTCCTCAGAAGACAGAGAGGAAGATCCCTGCTGAACTGCCTTTCGATCAAACTTCTTGTGTGAAGTGGGCGTGGGTGGGTGAAGAACAGAAATTTAGAACTATCTATTGTTCCAAGCCACATAAACCTTTAGAGTTAATGGTTGGCAGCCCTTAGAATTTTATCTGTAAAACCACAAGGAAAATAAAATGCACCTTAACTTTTAGCACAAAGCTAACAAACACAGAACTATCTTCAAATCGCACTCGATACTTAGTCCCCATTGCATTCCTACAAGATTTTTTATAGATCCACATTACCAACGATCCTTCGTGTTTTCATACATGGCTAAACAATGCAACCCCTTTTTTGTTTTTTTGAGGTCTGCAACGCTCTGTGTCACTGGGTTCATTAAGGCCCCTAAACTATGATTAACTTTTGTACAATTGCTTGGGAGCAAAGGTAGCCTGCAGGACGTCCAGTGCAAAGAACTTCCTTCTGTTTTCTCTATGAGAAGATGCAACAAAGCAGAGCCAGTCTTGCGTGCAATATTTCAGATATTGTACTTGCTTCTGTTATTACAATCAATATTGCATTATATCTCATGGTTTTTGTCCAAGCTAAATACACATACATAGTGGGCCATCCCACTTTTATCTACACAGCAACAATCTTTGGGGAGAAATTGACCTGGGAAATATTGTGACTGGCTCAAAGTCAACAAGTCAACTTTGCAGCCAACTTTAATATGGGGTTTTATCTGCACCCCTTATCCCTACTGGCTTTGTGGGCTTCTACTTAGAGTCTGTATATAAAAAAAAGCTGAGGACTTTTCAAAGTATGTTGCCTTTTTCAGTCTGAGAGGCTTTTCCTGAAATAAATGAACTTACCTGCCTGTTGAACAACAATGAAATTTGCACTTCTTCTGGATGAGGAATCTTCAGAGCATTTGATGTCTGCATAGACTAGACCGGTATCCATGGTCAACTGCAATCCAAAATAGACGGGCTAGGTGTAAGTGAGGTGTTCTTAATACGCCCGCATATGAGTAACGGAAGTGTTGCTGATCTACACTACCTATTACTACTCCTAAGTGTTAACTATATTTTTTCTGCCCATGTACAGCTGTGGTTATGTGCTCCTACGCTGAAAGGAGGAAAATCTCTAAGAGAAAACGACTGTAATAAAATGTGTTCTTCTCTAGGTGGTTTCCAGACAACAGTGCAAATGAAGCTAACAGTCCCTGTTGCAATTTACAAAGGAAACTAAAATTAAAAGTTCATTTTTTGGTCCTTTCTCTATGTTTGTGATCTGCAGTAACAGGCGAGGAGGTTCAACAGGTGAGACTCCTCTGCACCCACCCACCCAAAAGAAACTACAGTAGCCCAGGATGGCAACCATACCCCAATCTAGGACATGCCATTTCATCTGATCTCTTCTTTTCTCATTTTCACCCTCCCCATTTTCATCCACCCAGTATGATGTGCCCATTGAGTACGAGTGGCTGTTATTTGTCTATTTCGGGCGAACCGGTAATGGCAGTGGCGTGTGGTTTGGTGAACTGGTAACGGTGGCAGTGCAAAGCTCTGCCCACCTGCCTGGATGTCATTACTTCCTGGTTTTAACCAGGAAGTTGTCGTGTCCCACTCCTCCGCTGACGGCCGGGTCAGGGAAATCCGAATCAGGCGTGCCTCTGCAGCTCTGCCAAAGTCCTAGCAAAGTCCTCAGGGCAGGCAGGAGATCAGAAAGTGACTTCAGCAAGATATGTTTAGACTTTGCCTGATTCAGAGACTGCCAGAAAGCAGATCCTTTATATAGGCCATGGGGTGTGGCTCCATGACTCAGCACTTATCCAGGCCTGCCCCTCCCTTCCTTCTGACGCCGCCGCCTATCAATCCTTCTGAAGCGAGGGTCACTCCAATCGGCAGCTGTTGGTAATAGACCCTCCTCAGGCGCACATGCTGTGGAGGAGGAGGAGGGGTCTAGTTGCTCCGTTTGCCTGGGCATGGAGCCAGAGCTGGGGCTGGAGATACTTGCTCTTCTTCAGCCTGTCTGGGCATGGAGCCAGGGCTGGGGCCGGGAGGCCTGCTAGGACATTCTTCAGCGTTCGGAAGCAGATAAGCAGACCCCGGCTGTGGTGGTGAGATCGGACGAGATACAACAGAAGTAACCTGTTTTTACCCTCTGTGCATGCGCAGAAGGCTTTGCGCATGCACAGAGGGTCCAAAATCTCACATGATGCACATTTCCGAACTGGTAGGGAAAGTAAGTAGATTTCACCCCTGCCCTCAACTGTAATAAATATGGAGAAGAAACTTTCAAATCGATGTCCAATCACTCCCCACAAACTCCATCAGCATGGCCAAAGGCAAGGAATGCTGGGAATTGTGGTTCAACAGGCCCTGGGATCCCAACACTATAATTGGACGATGGTTTGGATCAAGAAAATAAAACAGTTGCACAAAAACTCTGTTAATTGGGCATTTTTGAGAATCGCAGTCCTAATGAAACAGAACATCAGACAAGGGATGTGTTAGGGCTGCTTAACCGTGTTATATTACATCCGGCAAAGCCTGAATTGCGTTTAGGAAGCCAGCCCTGCATTGACCAGAATAAGAGCAGCTGTTTTTCAGATCTTTCTTTGCTTTTTTACAGTCATGGAGAGATTCTAAAGAGTTCTCAGTTGCTGAAATATCTCAGACTTTTTTTTTTTTTTTTGCTACATTGGCTCAAACCGCACATTTTGGAACGACAGTTCTTATTTCCTGTGCATCACAAGATACGATAGCTCTAATTCTGGTCAGAAAAAAAAAGACAGGCTTAAAAAGCTATTTTGCAAACAGAAAACATTATTCTCATAAACCTGACCACTATCTCTTTCTGTATAGCGGTCAGTCTCTTATTAAATGAATGCCACTCCCAGTATGGTTTTTTTTTTTTTAAAAATGTAATTTCTTCAGAGCAGGAATTCATAGTCATTTTTCCCCCTTGGTACCTGATAATCACCATGAAGGGACACCTACCAACTCTAGATAACAACACAGCCTGTGAAAAAAAAATTGTTTTACACAGAGGTGGGAAGATGTTTCAGTTTGCTCTCTGGAATTGTTTGCTTCTAGGTTTAAAGACCCACATCTTTTATAATTAGTGACCACAATGATTATATTATTAGTATTAATAACAATACAAAACTACTGACTGTTGTTGAAAGCTTAAAGCAGGGATGTCCAAACTTGATCCCTTGAAGAGTGGTGGACTTCAACTCCCAGAATTCCCCAGCCAGCAACTTGCTCATATTTATAGCTCACGCTGGCTGGGGAAGTCTGGGAGTTGAAGTCCAACAGTCTTTTTTTTTTAATTTGAATTTATATCCCGCCCTTCTCCGAAGACTCAGGGTGGCTTACACTGTGTTAAGCAATAGTCTTCATCCATTTGTATATTATATACAAAGTCAACTTATTGCCCCCAACAATCTGGGTCCTCATTTTACCTACCTTATAAAGGATGGAAGGCTGAGTCAACCTTGGGCCTGGTGGGACTTGAACTTGCAGTAATTGCAAGCAGCTGTGTTAATAACAGACAGACTTAGTCTGCTGAGCCACCAGAGGCCAAGTTTGGACACCCCTGGTTTAAAAAGCTTGTACAATCAGGGATGCTATTTATTTGCTGCTTAAAAAGCAAAATAAAATTCTGTAGGCCAATTCTGATCTGAGGATGCTCACAAGATAATTAGATGCTTTCAGCCTTATTCTGGCAGAGATCCAGCCATTCCTGATCTTTCCATCTGGTTCCTCTTCTCAGTCTTCTGCAGTGCATATAGCCCCAGGAATTCACCACCATCTGACCTTGGAGAAGAGGTCAGGTGACTGGTTGGGAAGTGGTTGCTGCATCTTCTGTTTCTTCCCTTGTGACAAAGCAGTGAGAGAAAGCATCAGTCCAATCTGTGGCCATGGGACCCTTCCTGGCTCAGTGACAAACAGATCCCATCAGACTACAGCTTCGAGTTCAAACGTCTAAAATATGCATGTGTCTTCATAAACAGAGTTTATGTAGGGCATTGATAATATATTTTTTTAATTGAACATGGAACAAAGTGAAAGTCACAGATTGGGCTGGGAGACCAACTTCCATAAATGTTAGCCAGGATGCCACCAAACTCAAGGATGTTGTTGGATATAATGGTCTGATGACCATTATACACCCACACACCCAACCAGGAATATATATAAAAGTCAAATACCACTCACTCATCACAAACTCTCCAGAACTGTAAAGCCTACAAACTTAAAATTTGGCACGTATGTTCCTCTTGGCTTCCAGGTGCTCGCTAAGAAAGGATTTTTTTGAAATTACCATCACATCATTAGTATTTTATATACAGTATTATATTAACATACTATAATGCTAAGGAGTTAGACGTTCTATTCCCCCTCCGCACCTGAAAGGAACTCTGTCCCAACTGCCAGTTTCCTTATATTAACACGAAGCCACAGTTATCATGTGGGCTGAGTGCACCATGACTCACAAAGGAGGTATTGAGGCTCAAAACAGGATGTTCCAGGACATTAGGGGCAGCAACCGTCTTTGAGGGGGAGTTATGGTGCTTTTGGCTGGTGACTTCAGACAGACGTTGCCTGTTGTGCTACAAGCAACACATGCAGATGAAGTCAAGGCCTGTCTCAAGTCAAAGTCCTGTCCTTGAGAGTTAACATGTGTTACCTTCAACATGATTTGAGGGCAGAAGAGCTTTCTAACTTATTACTTGATATTGGTGATGGCAAGCTTTTGGAAGAGGAGGGAAGAATAACTATTCCAAGTAACCTTTGCGATGTTGTGAGAGATCTGTTCAGCTTGATTGATAGAATATACCCCAACATTCATCAGGTTGGAGTGGATTGAGCATATGAAGTATGAATCTGTGGACTCGGTAATGGAGGCCAAGGATGCTGTACATTACCCTGTAGAGTTCTTGCACACTCTCAACCCACCAGGATTACCACCTCATGTCCTCTACCTCAAGGTTGGCGCTCCAATCATGCTGTTACGCAATCTAACCCCTCCGAAACTGTGCAATGGCACCAGGCTTCAAATGAAGACTCTGTACAAACACATAATTGAAGCCACAATTTTCACAGGCGTCAGTCAGTGAGAAACTGTTTTCATACACCAAATTCCTCTGATCCCATCAGACTACCACTTCAAGTTCAAACATCTACAATTTCCCATTAAGGTGTGCTACACTATCACCATCAATAAGGCACAGGGACAGATTTTGAAAGTGGCTGGTGTGCATCTGAGGAGTGACTGTTTCCCCCAGTTGGCCAGTTGTATGTGGCATGCTCCAGAGTCAGTTCACCCGATAGCCTGGTCATAGCAATAGCAATAGCACTTGGATTTATATACCGCTTCATAGTGCTTTACAACCCTCTCTAAGCGAATTACAGAGTCAGCATATTTCCCTCAACAATCTGGCTCCTCATTGTACTAACCTCAGAAGGATGGAAGGCTGAGTCAACCTTGAGCCTGTTGAGATTCCATCTGCCAAACTAGTCCTTGACTTATGACCATAATCGAGCTTAAAATTTCTGTTATTAAGTGAGACATTGTTAAGTGAATTTTGCCCCATTTTATGACTTTTCTTGTCTCAGTTGCTAAGTGAATCATTGTAGTTGATAAGTTAGTAACTTGGTTGTTAAGTGAATCTGGCTTCCTTATTGACTTTGCCTATCAGAAGTTCACAAAAAGTGATCATATGACCTTGGGACACAGCAACGGTCATAAATATGAACCAGTTATCAAACACCTGAATTTTGATCGCATGATCATGGGGATACTGCAAAGGTTGCAACTATGAAAAACAGTCATAAATCACATTTTTCAGTGCTGTTGTAACTTTGAACATTCAGTAAACGAACTGTTGTAAGTTGAGGACTACCTGCAATAGCACCTTTTGCAGAAGAAATACTGATGATTTGCAGCAGTGATCTTTGCAAACCTTTGGAATAACCCACTTCACGCTTCCCTCCATGTAAATATAGTTCCATTGAGGACTGTGTGTTGAGTATGATTGGTCAGCCAGTTACGAATCTATCTGGTGGTGATGCTGTCTATCCCACATTTTTCAGTCTTACCTAGATGAAGGCTGTCTACTTTATCAAATGCTTTACTGACCAAGTAAATTACGTCCAGAGTATTTTCCCAATCCACCAATTACAAATGTCTTCATGTAATTAGAATAGAATAGAATAGAATTTTTTTATTGGCCAAGTGTGGTTGGACACACAAGGAATTTGTCTTGGTGCATATGCTCTCAGTGTACATAAAAGAAAAGATACATTCATCAAGAATCATAAGGTACAACACTTAATGATAGTCATAGGGTACAAATTTAACACTTAATGATACAACACTTAATGATAGTCATAGGCTACAAATAAGGAATCAGGAAACAATATCAATATCAGAGATGGATTTCAGCAAGTTCTGATCAGTTCTAGAGAACCGGTAGCAGAAATTTTGAGTAGTTCGGAGAACCAGTAGTAAAAATTCTGACTGGTCCCGCCCCCATCTATTCTCTGCCTCCCAAGTCCCAGCTGATCAGGAGGATATGGGGATTTTGCAGTAACTTTCCCCTGGATTGGGGAGGAAATGGAGATTTTATGCTATCCTTCCCCTGCCACGCCCACCAAGCCACACCCACAGAACTGGTAGTAAAAAAATTTGAAACCCACCACTGATCAATATAAATCGTAAGGCTACAAGCAACAAAGTTACAGTCATACAGTCGTAAGTGGAAGGAGATGGGTGATGGGAACGATGAGAAGATTAATAGTAGTGCAGACTTAGTAAATAGTTTGACAGTGTTGAGGGAATTGTTTGTTTAGCAGAGTGATGGCGTTCGGGGAAAAACTGTTCTTGTGTTTAGTTGTTCTGGTGTGCAGGGCTCTATAGCGTCGTTTTGAGGGTAGGAGTTGAAAGAGTTTATGTCCAGGATGTGAGGGGTTAGATTACAATTTAAATTACATTACATTAAAATTTAAATTAAATTACATTAATTAAATTAATTGGAAATTAATGTAGGAGGAGCAGTGGAATTTGAAAACACCAGAGTGCCAGGTTGATCAGCTGGGCAGCAGCCAGACAGGCTGAAAGGTGGCACTCAACTAGAGGCCTGAGTGGCGGGCTCCAATGGTTCACAGCTCGGCGCTGATCATTTTGGCAGCAGGCAGCTGGGCCGAATGGCGGTGCTCTCTTGGTCTCTTCACTGCAAATGGAACTGTCTCAGTTATTAATGAATGATCGAAAAGCTTTCAGTGTGAACTCCATATTTGTGGGCAATTTCACTGCAGCGAAAATTACCACATTTTTGTTTACGTAAGAATAAAATTGGTAGGCGTGTTAGTAACAAAATATTTTCTGTCATTTCAGTGCAGTAGAGTTTCCCCTCACTGTGACTGCAGTAGAGGTAGTCCTCAGTTTACGACCCCAATTGAGCCAAAAATTTCTGTTGCTAAGCAAGACTGTTGTTAAATGAGTTTTGCCCCATTTTAGGACCTTTCTTGCCACAGTTGTTTAAAAGTGAATCACAGAAGTTCTTAACTTAGTAACAAGGTTGTTAAGGGAATCTGGCTTCCCCATTGACTTTGCTTGTCAGAAGGTCACAAAAGAGGATTACATTATCCTGGGACACTGCGATCGTCATAAATAGGAACCAGTTGCCAGGCATCTGAATTTTTATCACCTGATGCTTCAACGGTCTTAAGTATGAAAAATGGTCATAAGTCATTTTTTTCAGTGGCGTTGTAACTTTGAATGGTCACTAAACAAACTGTTGTAAGTTGAGGACCACCCTGTAATTGTTTTTGCCCATCTAGGACAGCAGTGATATGATTGCAACTTTCATTTTAATGAAATCTCTTCTCCATGAAGGGAAGATTAGCTGTGCAAATTGGCCATTATGTAATGATTGATTATCATATTATATAATCTGATGAAATTAATTTGTGATGTTGAAATCCTTCCTGGAATTGGGGCATTTTGGGAAAGGGGTGGTATCCAAGTAACACCCACAATGGAACCAACACTGCAGACATCTTCCTCAAAGCACAGATTTATTAGGCATGTCATATTGGCACATCTGGGGAAAACCGAATCTAAAATCCCCCGGGTTTCTCTCTAGTAAAAAACCTCTTCAGACCATCACGTGGCTCAATCAGATCACAATTCAAAGTTCATCCAAACTCACTCCCTGCCTCTTCACACCTGGTGGGAACATTCTTGGCTCTCAGAGGAAACAAAAATGTTTGTAACAAAAATAAGAAAGAATCTTATTTCTGTTACAAAGCTCTCGTTATCTCTATCTCCCCCAGCCTGTTCCCACAGGTCTCCCAGCCACAGCTATGGCAACCCTGAAGATGCCAATCAAAATGACTCCAGGGCTGACAGGTAGGATATTTATATCTGCCTTCAAGGTGAACTAACTCAGCCAGCTAGCATGCACATACTATGAATAGTATACAAAAACTTTCCCAAACATAAAAGTGCCAATGGATGAGCAGGAATTGGGGTTTTCGGAGTTTATAGAGGAATTCAATTATAGCCCCACTGTTTGAGCCACATAAATATTCTGGGAAAACTACTGGATGCCATGAATTGTGGAAAGATGTTGGAAAGCATGGAAAGACCAGAATGGACATGGCATCAAAATAGGATTTCATGACTAGAGCTTGCCATTATGCACTATTTCATTTTTTCAGAGTACAAGATGCACTTGTTTCCCTCCTAAAAGAGGCTGAAAATTTGGGTGCATCTTATACTCTGAATGTAGCCCTGCCTACCCACTGGCCCCTACCCTTCGGCCTCCACACATCCTCTTCCTGGCTGCAGAAATTGCCACTGACAATAGCTTGTATTTTGGGGCCCTGCATGTTGTGTTTTCAGCCTCCAAACTCCAGACGCGCGGTGCCCAAAATGGCTACCCATAACTGCTGCTGCCTTCTCTTACCTCTTCCCCACTTTGCCTGCTTTAGTCACTGGCGCTCCCTCCGAAGATCAGCTGTGCTTTAGAAGCATAGTGTTGTGTCTGCGCCCCCTGAGCCGGGCCTCCTGCCAGAAAGTGACTTGGAAAGTGAGGGGGAAGGGCCATCAGGACTTACCTCGGGAGCACCGGCTTCCCTGGCTCAGCTCCAGGAGCCAGAGGCAGGCCAGGTGGAAGAGATAACGAGGCCTCTGTCCCCTGACTCTTCCCCCCCAGGCCACGCCTCCAGACCCAGCTGATGGCAATCAGGCCTGGCTGGACCCTAGGTTTCATAGGCAGGAGAGGCGGGAATAACAGAAACAAGAGTGGGGCAGGCCTAGGAAGTGCTGAGTCATGGAGCCCCACCCCACAGGATATAAAGGCAGCAAGAGCTGCTGTGCCTCTTCGTAGCAGGCAAATCAATTGATTAACTAAGAGCTGAAGTCTGTTCCTGGGTGACGCATTGGCATCGAGGGAGATAACAGAGACACTTGGCAGACGCTCGCTATTTTGCTGCCAGAGCTGATAGTGCCGGCTAATTAAGTCATCGCTCGGACGGAGGCGACAGGGGACAGAACACATAACCCCAACCATCCCCAACCTCAAAAGCAGCAAGCGAACTAATGTGTTGAAGCTGACCAGGCTAAGGATTAGCCAGATGAATACCTGATAGGCAGAATTTCCCGCTCCCCCATTTTCCTCCCCCAAAACTAAGGTGGTTCTTATATTCTGGTACATCTTATATTCCGAAAAATACGGTAGCTTTCTTCCACAAAATGCTTTCCAGATGTTTGCTTTAAATCAATTGCTCCAGTTGAAAATTTCAAATATCCCACATGGAGTGCAGTATAATCTCCAAGGACCCAAGGTGTGATTTATTGTTAACAGTTCTGATAATCAGGAATGCTTGAATAAAATATTCTAGAATCACCAGAGCAATTATCACTGATGCTGCTTTCAGAGCCAGGAAGCTGAAGATATAAGAACATTCAAGATAAGCTAAACTCCGGGTACTATATCTGGTGCATAATATTAATATCTCATCAGAATTGCGCTGAAAGACTTGTTCCATAGATCAGTTATTATTTTCTGAGCAAAATACAGTGTCCTTTAAATCTTGAAAGAGATTAAGAATTATTTACCGGGGAGAATGACCTGGTCTTCCGAACCTTCTGCATTGCCAATGATGTGGGAGCCTCATTTGACCGCAGAATCCTCTAGCTTCCTTTCTTGCTTGCTCACTTTTTAGTCACATGGTCAGATGGGGATGCCTCAAACTGAGGATAACTGGTGACTGCACAGACACACATCTATGGAATCATTGAAATGTAGCACCTGGAGTTGAACCCAGAAAATAGCTGGCAACTCCTGATCCAGCAAAATCACTCCAGTAAATCACTTCACTCCTTCCGCAGTTTTACATGGTTTCATGTAAACGTTAGAAAGAAGTGAAGAGAGTAGAGAGCTCTGAGGGACTCGTGTGTGTGTGTGTGTGTGTGTGTGTGTGTGTGTGTTTTCGTAGGTTTTCACAGGTATAGGTATGTAGGTCCTAGCTGTGTGCCCATTAGTCTTAATGACCTGGGTAATGGGTTGTGCTGCAACATCCTGAGCTCTCCTGAGATGTTGCAGCACAGTCCATTACCCAGGTCGTTAAGACTAATGGGCACACAGCTAAGACCACACCCACACAGGATGCTACGAAACAGCTGACCAATCTGCAAACATAACTCCACCAACCAATCAAGATGTAACAACACAGCCAACCAACCGGCTTAAAGCAACAAAGCCAGCACTCCACACCTCCCCATCAGTATTTATAGAGAGACGGCAGCTCCAACCACACTTTGCTCGCACAAGCACAAAGCCAAAAGTACCAGCCTGAAGATGATGAGTGGGACCTCATCGAAACATCGCCTAGATATTTTCAAACTTACATGGGAAAAGACCCAAATACGCCAAGACCTACACACACACACATACACACACACACACACACACACACATATATATATACAGGTTTTGATATGTTCGGGTCTTTTCCTGTGTAAGATTGGAAATATTTAGGCAACGTTTAGATGAGATCTCACTCATTATCTTAAGGCTTTGGCTTTGTTCTTATGTGAGCAAAGTGCTTCGTGCTTCGTGCTTCTAGGAGCATTGCTCCTAGAAGCACGAAGCTGTAAACACCAGCCTGAAGATGACGAATGAGAGTTCGTTGAAACGTCGCCAAGACTTCCAATTTTACGCGAGAGAAAGCTCGAATAACCAAAGACCTACACACACACACACACACACACACACACACACACACACAGAGATTTGTATTAAAGATGACACCATTTCTGCCTGCTTCACTCTAAATGCAAGTTCTCTCTTGCTTTCGTTGCAAAATTCTTTGGAAGAAAGTATTGTTGCAGCTTGTTCGTTTCTGGATCTGTATTTGCATTAATATTTGCCTCACCCTTCTTCCAGACCTCTATGTGCCACACATCGAAACGTAAACTCATTGGAAGGGGAATTAGATCCTCCTTTACTTTCTACATCTGGCAGCCTACATGGCATTTAATTTTTATTTGCTGCCTGAGTTCTCCTTTATTGTCAATGTTTGCGTATCATGGTAACTATCCTGCCCTTCCTGAGCAAACCTGATTATTGAAGATTGCAAATGCTGCCTGCTATTATCAGTCCTGAAATCCTTTATGCAGCTTAATAAACAGGGGAAAAGAGATTCAAAATCTCCCCTCAAAGTGAGATGGGCGCCAAACAAATCTAATAAATAAATAAATTAAATAATTCTCACCAGAAAGTATTGTGTAAGTATAAATTTAACCCAGTACCATAAAACACTGCTTTAGTCAAAATAAATACTTTAGTTAAATGTATGCAAAGTACTAGAGGTCATTTCTAAAATCATTAGGATTTAATGCATTGACAAAACCAATTTTCATACCAGTAAAGATTTCCCTTAATAATAATCAATTATAGACAACTGGGATTCTGTAGGCCAGTTCTGATCTGAGGATGGTCACGAGATAATTAGATGCTTTCAGCCTTATTCCGGCAGAGATCCATCCATTCCTGATCTTTCTATCTGGTTCAGTGGTGGGTTTCAATTTTTTTTTTACTACCGGTTCTGTGGGTGTGGCTTGGTGGGCGTGGCATGGCATGGCATGGCATGGCTTGGTGGATGTGGCAGGGGAAGGATACTGTAAAATCTCCATTCCCACCCCAATCCAAGGGAAGCTTACTGCAAAATCCCCATTTCCTCCCGATCAGCTGGGACTCGGGAGGCAAAGAATAGATGGGGGTGGGGCCAGTCAGAATTTTTACTACCGGTTCTCTGAACTACTCAAAATTTCCACTACCGGTTCTCCTGAACTGGTCAGAACCTGCTGAAACCCAACTCTGATCTGGTTCGTCTTCTCAGCCTGCTACAATGCATATAACCCCAGGAATTCACCACCATCTGACCTTGAAGAAGAGGTCAGGTGACTAGTTGGGAAGTGGCTGCTGCTTCTTCCCTTGTGACAAAGCAGTGATAGAAAGAATCAGTCCAATCTGTGGCCATGGGACTGTTCCTGCCTCAGGATTCCATTGCCGATGAGCATGTGACGGCATAATGAATTCTTCTGGGTACCACTGGAATCTTCCTTGAGGTGTCTTGAGATAACTCTCTACTTCCTAGCAGAATTACAGGAAAAAAATATGAGCTTAATGTAAGTGTTTCAGTGTGAATTAAAACATGCTGTTGGTTTGGACTCCACCTACACTCTTTTATCTTCCTCTGCCCTACATTCCTCTCAAAGGTCAAATGCAGCCTTCAGCTGAGAAAGATTTGCAAGCCCCCCTGCAAAGTATTAATCTCTTAGAACTGAGATATTTCATCTTGACTTCTCATATATATCTATGTACCACTCATCTCTTAACTCCACCACCTAATTGATGTGGTTGCTGCCTACTTTCTTCTGTTTGACCCTTGTTAGAAAATGGTGCTCCATTGCTGAATTAGTCCATAGTTGACTTCCCACAGAAACCACGCAGATACTTTTTCCAGTCGAGAATTTAAGGTCATGGACCTGCTCTATTGCTCCCAGGGTTCACAGTTCAAGTTCATCTTTGAGTACTTGAAAATGAAGGCTGAATTGCAAGTTGATGACAGATATTTTCAACATTATATGGGCTGAGTTCAGTGTTCTATGGAAGGAGACAGTGGCGGGTTTCAAATTTTTTTATTACCAGTTCTGTGGGTGTGGCTTGGTGGGTGTGGCATGGCTTGGGCATGGCAGGGGAAGGATACTGTAAAATCTCCATTACCTCGCCACTCCAGGGGAAGGTTACTGCAAAATCCCCATTTCCTCCTGATCAGCTGGGACTCGGGAGGCAGAGAATAGATGGTGGCGGGGCCAGTCAGAATTTTTACTACCGGTTCTCTGAACTACTTAAAATTTCCGCTACCGGTTCTCCAGAACTGGTCAGAACCTGCTGAAACCCAGCTCTGGAAGTAGATCCTATCATTCCATTTCCTTCTTCCTACTTCCTCCTAAGTTTTGAATACAGAGCTGTGAGGGAGATGGGCGAATTCTAAATTTGATAAATAAATAAATACAGAAGCTTTATTTATGCCCATGAATGTGTCTGGCCTTTTTTCAAACTGTCTTGATGGATGGCATCAGGTTTGGTACCAATGAATTATATGCTTGGAAGAAGAATATATAGCATGAAAAGCTATTTTCTTTCTTACATTCATATAGTGTCTGGAAGCCGTACGGGTCTGGATGGGGAGAAACAGGCTCAAGCTCAATCCCTCCAAGACAGAGTGGCTGTGGATGCCGGCACCCCGGTACAGTCAGCTGCAACTGCGGCTGACTGTTGGGGGCGAGTCATTGGCCCCAATGGAGAGGGTGCACAACTTGGGCATTCTCCTGGATGGTCGGCTGTCTTTTGAAGACCACTTGACGGCTGTCTCCAGGAGAGCTTTTTACCAGGTCCGCCTGGTCCGCCAGTTGCGCCCCTTTCTAGACCGGGATGCCCTATGCACGGTCACTCATGCCCTTGTGACATCTTGTCTTGATTACTGCAATGCTCTCTACATGGGGCTCCCCTTGAAGAGCACCCGGAGGCTCCAGTTGTCCAGAATGCAGCTGCGCGGGTGATAGAGGGAGCCCCTCGTGGCTCCCATGTGACACCTCTCCTGCGCAGACTGCACTGGCTACCTGTGGCCTTTCGGGTGCGCTTCAAGGTTTTGGTAATTATCTTTAAAGCGCTTCATGGCATTGGGCCGGGATACTTACGGGACCGTCTTCTGCCACCGATTGCCTCCCACCGACCCGTACACTCTCACAAAGAGGCACTCCTCAGGGTACCGTCAGCCAGGCACTGCCGGCTGGCGACGCCCAGAAGAAGGGCCTTTTCTGTGGGGGCTCCCGCCCTCTGGAACGAACTTCCCCCAGGACTTCGTCAACTTCCTGACCTTCGAACCTTTCGCTGCGAGCTTAAGACACATCTTTTCATTTGCGCAGGACTGGACTAGGATTTTAAATTTTTAAATTTGGTTTTAATGGGGTTTTTATTATTCTATTGGGGTTTTAATATTCGGCCGTATGTAATAAGTTTTTTAATTGGGGTTTTAACTTGTATTTATGTATATTTTACGTGGCTGTTAACCGCCCTGAGTCCCTCGGGAGATAGGGCGGTATATAAATTTGATTAAATAAATAAAATAAATAAATAGAAAACATTTGGGAACATTAAATGCCTAAATTGCAAAAGTACATCTGAACCAGCCAAGCAGGTCCCAGAGCCATTTGATTTCCCAGGAAGAGGTTCTGTGTAAGTTGAGAAGGGCAAAGAAGAAACAGCAGGTTCTGAATATGAGAGACCAGGAGCATTTTGACTCTGTGGTTTGGGCACCTATGAGAAGAACAGGAAGGAGGAGGTCAATACCAAAGCATCAACAGCTTTTGCTGACTAGAGTGTAGATACTCCTTCCTGCAACACTCCTTTCTACACTGTAGAAAGTGTAAATTAATCTACAGATTCCTGTTGGGAAATTCCCTGTGTGATGATGATGATGATAGTAATAATAATAATAATAATAATAATTGTTAGACACACCTTGTCAGCTTAATTAGCCATGGTGTGGGAAACAAAAAAAGAGCTTTTTCTCTTCCTTCAACCATTTCCATATTTACAAGAATTTGGATTTCCCAAGGAAGATAGGAGAAAGTGGCTTTGCCTCTGGATTCCAAATTATTAGAGGAGACAAGATTTTATCTACAGATAATCCTTGATTTAGGATCACAACTGGGACCAGAATTTCCACTGTAAAGCAAGGCAGCTGTTAAGTGAGTCGTGCCTAATTTTACAACCTTTTTGCCATGGTTGTTAAGCAAATCACTGCAGCTAAGGGAATCATGTGGTCATTAAGCAAATGCCGCTCCTCTCCCCCCCATTGACTTTTTTTGTTGGAAGCTGGCTGGGAAGGTCGCAAATGTGATCATGTGGCCCCAGGTTGCTTACAATCCTCTTAAATATATGTCAATTGCCAAGCATCTGAATACTGATCATGTGACCATGAGGATGCTGTAAAGGATCGCAGACTCAGGTGACCCTGAGTATACAGATAAACCTCCAGGTGACCTGAATGACTCTCTAAAAGAATGCAAAGGACCAGCTGTCTGCAAGGAATATAAATCCTTCCTTTCCCCACCATCCAGTCAGAGCTGAAGAAGCTTTTTGGATATGAAGTTTGGGAAGGGAACTGGTCGTGAAAGCTTTTTCAAAAATTATGCTTAGGAGTTCTGCTATATTAGTGGAAAGCTTTTTTAAGAAGTATGCACATAGTCCATCTGGTCCAATAGATAGGGATGGATTCAGTTTGCGAAGAGCTTTTTCAACATTATCTTCTGTGAAATCTATATGTGCAATGTTTTTATATTTTTGTGATCTTTATGCAGGGGTTCCTCAAGACTTGAAATTTATTATAAGGGTTCATCCAGGATAAAAATATTGCGAAAGGTTCCTATAGATCAGTGTTTTTCAACCTTGGCAACTTTAAAATGTGTGGACTTTTAACTCCAAAAATTCCTTGTCAGCTTGCTCAATCTTTTTGATTTTAATCACTATTTTGATTATTGGAAGAGGAATTTGGATGTGAAATGACAGGATAGTCAACTGAAACTTATTTTCATTTTACAATTAGGTCTGATGTATAAAAAAAGGTAAAGGTTCCCTTCGCACATATGTGCTAGTTGTTCCCGACTCTAGGGGGCGATGCTCATTCTATTTCAAAGCTGAAGAGCCAGTGCTGTCCGAAAATGTCTTCCTGGTCATGTGGCTGGCATGACTAAATGCCAAAGGTGCACGGAACACTTTTACCTTCCCACCGAAGGTGGTCCCTATTTTTCTACCTGCATTTTTTAAGTGCTTTTGAACTGCTAGGTTGGCAGAAGCTGGGACAAATAACGGGAGCTCACCCCATTATACAGCACTAGGGATTCGAACAGGTGAACTGCTGACCTTTCAATCGACAAGCTCAGTGTCTTAGCCACTGAGCCACTATGTCCCTTTCCAGATGTATAAGCAGCATCTAAAATTCCTGAATAACTCTCAGAACTGATATGTTCAGTGGTGGGATTCAGCTAGTTCGCACCTATTCGAGAGAACCGGTTGCTACCTTTCTAAGCAGTTCAGAGAACCGGTTGTTTTTTTTCCCCCCTTTACAGGGCTAATCCTGTAAAGAAAGCAGGAAGGAAACATTCTGGTGTTGTTTCTAGCCTAACCTTTATTGTCCTGCTTACAGAAACTGCCTCTCTGGTTAACCCTTATTACATTGTAACAGCTAAGGCAAAGCACCCATCGACGTGAGTGATGTTGAGTTGGCCACACCCACACGGTCACATGACCACCAAGCCACGCCTACCCAGCTGGTCATTAGGGCAGAGAACCGGTTGCTAAATTATTTGAATTCCACCATTAGATATGTTCTTTTCATGTGATTTCCTCGTGGGTGTAAATGCAAAATAATTGATTTCCTTGTTCCTTGTTTTAAGTATAATTAGAATGGGCGGGGAGGATAAAAGTGTAGGCGGGAAGGTTAGAGTATAAAAGCATTCTCCAATGCATCCTCTTGACTTGTGAATCACAGTGTTTTGAGCACTTTACGTAGCTGCTAATGTCATAGCATCAGTAAATCTTCTTCCAAGCATTGCCATTGACAGTCTACAGTCTGTAAGTACCTTTTACCCTAAGACTCACTAACTCAATTATGTTTGAATGGAATGTATTATTTAATATATTATGGCTCGAAGCATAGTCAGGTGAATGTTTAGGCTGGATTAGACACTTTTTATTACTGGTTCATCGCACAGTTAGCCAGATGTTCAGACTGGATTTGGGATTTTTGTCAACTTATCAAATCCTTCCTAAGGACCTGGGATAGGCAGATACTGATGTTTTATGATGTTAGAGGTATCGTCACAGGATGTCAGCTGCTCCGAGTGAAGCTGCCTTTTGCAATTGACTGATGGTGAATTTGTCTATTATTATTATTATTATTATTATTATTATTATTATTATTATTATTATTATTATTATTATTATTATTATTATTATTATCACCATCTCTTTTATTCATTAAACATGAAACTCAAGTCAACTGAACATTTAAAAATGTGTCACAAATACGATTGACTGGTGCTAATGGTTGATACGGGTTGCTGCCAGCATCCTAGGTATCAACCAAGTATTTTCTTAAAATATATTTATTTATTTATTTATTTATTTATTTTTCAAATTTATATACCGCCCTATCTCCCTAAGGACTCAGGGCGGTTCACAGGCAGTTAAAATACATATAAATACAGATTAATATGATGTTCCGAGTAGCGCAGTTTTCTTGCAGTTCTGCTGGTGTTATTGCAGGAAGCTGCAATTTCTTGATGTGTTTTGTAAAATTCTTGGACATGGTACCAAGTGCCCAGATGACAATGGGTATCACTGTTACATGTTTCATCCATAGTGAAAACACTTTTCATTAAGTGGTGAAAAAAGTAATTTCCTTTTTGTTCTACTGGGTACAAACTGTTTTCCATCAGATGATTGAATACTGAATTTGCCAGTACTCTTGTAAAAAGTTTGAATGTTGTTGGCAGACAATTAATTGGGCGATAGTTGCTTGGTTCTGTACCCTTTTTTGGATCTTTCATTATCGAGTATGTCCAGCCAGCTGTTAACCATTCTTCACTTGTTGCATTTTGAAGCATTGTAATAATAATAATAATAATAATAATGATGATGATGATGATGATGATGATGATGATGTAAGGTTCTACATTTAGGCCAAAAAAAACAAAATGCACAGGTACCGGATATGTGGTACCTTGCTCAATAGTAGTAACTGTTAGAGGGTTCTTGGAGTCCTAGTGGACAACCATTTAGATATGAGCCAGCATATCTGTGTGAAGCAGCTGCCAAAAAAGCCAACACAGTTCTGGGTTGCATAAACAGAGGGATAGAATAAAGATCACGTGAAGTGTTAGTACCACTTTATAATGCCTTGGTAAGGCCACACTTGGAATACTGCATTCAGTTTTGGTCGCCACGATGTAAAAAGGATGTGGAGATTCTAGAAAAAGTGCAGAAAAGAGCAACGAAGATGATTAGGGGACTGGAGGCTAAAACATATGAAGAACGGTTGCAGGAACTCGGTATGCCTAGTTTAATAAAAAGAAGGACTAGGGGAGACATGATAGCAGTGTTCCAATATCTCAGGGGTTGCCACAAAGAAGAGGGAGTCAAACTATTCTCCAAAGCACCTGAGGGTAGAACAAGAAGCAATGGGTGGGAACTAATCAAGGACAGAAGCAACTTAGAACTAAGGAGAAATTTCCTGACAGTTAGAACAATTAATCAGTGGAACAACTTGCCTGCAGAAGTTGTAAATGCTCCAACACTGGAAATTTTTAAGAAGATGTTGGATAGCCATTTGTCTGAAGTGATGTAGGGTTTCCTGCCTGGGCAGGGGGTTGGACTAGAAGACCTCCAAGGTCCCTTCCAACTCTGATGATATTATTATTATTATTATTATTATTATTATTATTATTATTATTATTATTATTATTATTATTATTATTCCACCACAATGTGAAATCACTGGTGTATTATTATTATTCCATGATTAGATTTCAAGATTTCATAACCTTTTATCATTTAAAAATCACTTGCCATTTAATCAAATGGTCAAATTCAAATTAATGAGATGGGTTACAATCAATTTGCCTTGATACATTTCCCATATTTGTAGAAATAAGAGAAGAGCATACTAAAAACTAGTAAGTTAGGTTTGTCACAAAGTCTTTGGTGGCACATATGACCTCCCTGAACCACCACTTACTCAGCAATCATTTGAAATTATGAAGGTGATGGTCAAAGGAAGTTTACTACTTAAAACTAAGGAGACATTTCCTAACAGTTAGAATAATGAATCAATGGAATGACTTGCTCCAGAAGTTGTGGGTGCTCCAACAATGGAGGTTTTTAAGACGAGATTGGACAACCATTTGTCTGAAATGTTATAGGATTTCCTTTTTTGAGCAGGGGGTTGGACTAGAAGACCTCTAAGGTCCCTTCCAACTGTTATTCTGCCCAGAGCTACAATTTTGCAGCAACCCTGCCATTGTGTGATAAAATGTTGGGCCCTTGAAGGTAGGCAGTATAAAGCGGAAGCAATTATGCCCTTCCTCAAGGCACATGAGCTTTGGAAAATTATGTGATTGTCCCCCCTGCCCAGCCCTCCCCCAAGATCTGCTGGACACTCCAGGCAGTTTGCTCCTGCTATTGAGATGCCCATGCAGGCCTATCTGATGTTTTAGAAGACTTTCAAAGCCCTGTTGGAATTGGCTCCAAGGCGGCTTTGGCAAAGAAGGCCTGGTGCAACCGGGAGTTGCATTGGATAGGCCATGTGAGCCTCTCAACAGTAGGAGAAAAACACCTGAAGGTAAACTATGTGTGGCATATTCTTGGGAATGCTGGGTGATGAGGGCAATCACGCTATTCCCCAGTGGTCAGACGCCTTGGAGAAAAATGCGAGCCGGCATTTCTGAGTGGCAATGGTGATGCTAGGACTAATGTCGGGGCCTGGGTAGTGTCAGCAGGTTGAGGCCAGCTGCCTGGGGAATTCTGGGAATTGAAGTCCACACATCCTCAAGTTGCCACAATTGAGAAACACTGCCCTAAGGCCATGGACTGTTCTGCTTGGTGGCCTCGATAGGAGAAAAATAGGCAGATGTGTAAAATCAGGCAGCGCTCCTTAGAAGCAATGGTGGCACTAGGGCTGACATTGAGGCCTGGATGATGGCAGCTGACTGAGACTGCTGAAGGCTCCAGGCTTCTTCTTCAGGGCTAAGCCCAGGGCTTCCACTGAAAGTGCCGCACTGCAAGGCCAGACTGGGGCGGCTTAAACTATGTGTCAGTTTTGGAAGACAATTTTCTTTTTTGCTTCTTAACTGCCACATATTTTAGCTGGGGAAGTTGAGAGTGGGTTGTTGTTGGAGCGGTAGAAAGTTAGTCATAACAACATTCCATATTCAAGGACATCCTGCGTCTGATGGAGACTGCCTGAAAATTGTATCCAATTGAGTGGGAAGAGTTGATTGGACAATGTGATGAACTTGTGGGTGTGGGGCAGGGCTGTGAACTGTCAACTGAGTGTGGAAAACCTGGAAGCTTTCAGTTTCGGGATTTCCCAGCTTGCCAACATGACATCTCTAATAAATTGAAACTTTGAGGAACCTCAAATCTCAGAGCTTTATTTCGTTGGGGGTGTTCCTTGGAACCCTGACACAATGTACTGCATTGCAACACCTTTCCAGCTCATGCTTAATCTGCGCTGGGCCTCCCAGGGCCTGCCCCACCCTCTGAGGCATCTCTTGCATGCTCACTTACAAACACTAGGAATGAGATTGTCCCAAAGGTGCTTTTTCAGGAGGCAACTGGATTTTCTTGTGTTTTTTTTTTTGAAGACGTTTTGCTTCTCATCCAATGAAGCTTCTTCAGCTCGGAGTGGATGGTGGGGAATGGAAAATTGCTGAAGAAGCTTGTTGAATGAGAAGCAAAATGTCTTCAAAGAAGAAACAAGAAAGTCCAGTTGCCTCCTGAAAAGGCCCCTTTGGGACAACCATGAGCTGGATGACTGGGAATCTCCATAGACTTTTAGGAATGTGATTGTTGAGCAAATCAGTCACATGGGCGTCTCACTTAATGACCACAACAACTCACAACTGCAATTCTGATCTCAGTTGTAGTTGTAAATTGAGGACTACCAGGCAACCTAGAACTGAATGTCCTGACAGAACAATTAATCAGTGGAACAACTTGCCTCCAGGTGTTGTGAATGCTTCAACACTGGAAGTTTTTAAGAAGAGATTGGACAACCATCTGTCTGAATTGGTACAGAGTTTCCTGCCTGAGCAGAGTGTCAGGGTTCCAAGTAACAAACCCAATGCAATCAAAACTCTGAGGCCTGGAGGTTTCTCAAAGTAAGAATTTATTAGGAATGTGGTATTGGCACATCTGGGGAAAACCCAACTCTGAAGGGCCCGAGGTTTTCCCCACCCAAATCAAAATCCAAAGTTCTTGGCCCCAGGTCACATGTCCATCACATGGTCCAAACAGACCGCGGTCCCCACTTCAGTCCACGCCTTCCAAACACCTGGTGAAGACGTCCTTGGCTCCCACAGGAAAGAATGTTAGTTTGGTTACATACATATATATATACAAATACATACATATTTCCCCAGCTATCTCTATCTCCCCCCTCACGTTCCCACAGCTCCAACCAGCCTTGCTGTGGCAGCCCTGAAGATGCTCCCAAAAGGGCTTCAGGGCTGACACAGTGGGTTGGATTAGAAGACCTCCAAGGTCCCTTCCAACTCTGTTTATTCTATTCTATTCTATTCTATTCTATTCTATTCTATTCTATTCTATTCTATTCAAAAAGCTTCCCCTTTTTACTTCTTCTCTTGCCCTCTGGTGCCCTAGAGAATGAGTCAATCCCCCTTTTTTTGTGACAGCTTCTCAAGTATTGGAAGACAGCTATCATGTCTCCTCTAATCCTTCTTTTTAATAGGCTAGCCACTAGACATACCTAGCTCCCACAATTGTTCATGATACCTGCTGAGTGCACTTGGTCAGCCAACTGCAAATCTATCTGGTGGTGATGCTGTCTGTCCTACATTTTTAGAGTCATCCCATTTAGGGTCACCACAGGTATTTGTTATTTGCTTTCAGGTTCTTTAGTTGCTTTGAAATCTGGACAGATGTTGTAATGGCTCTTTTCAAGGCTGCCTACCAGAGATAGAGACTGTCCTTTGCTCTAGAGTTCTCTCACCCCATTTGAAGGAAGTTCTCTGTTTTTCCATGTCTTTGATATTGGAGCCTTTTGCCAATACTTGCAGCTTCCTCCCCCTTTATGGGCAGAATCCAGTTGGTCAATGCACCTTCCTGCAATAGATAAAGTTGCTCTTTTTGTGATCAGTTTTTTTGTGAGCAGGACACAGCCTGGTCATCTCTGAAGCTGCTTTCCAAATAACAAATAGTGCCGTTAAATCTGACAAGTGAGTAAGTCTGCAGAATTTTTAAAGAACAGGTTTTTTTCAGAGAATTAGAAGATGATTTTTAGGAAAGGGACTCGAATTTCATGTTTTTTTCGGGCTAGTTAACTCTATTTAGGCTAGTTAGTTCTATTCCAGGCTAAACATACATAAAGAGACAACAATTTCTTCAGCCATAATAGGAAATGCCTGATAGAGTTTGAGACACAGAGAACAAGAGTGGAAAAGAAGAGCAGTGAAGAGAAAGCCCATACTGGGCTGCCATTTTGTCCAGGTTCAGATATGTGTTTGCAAATTTCCACCATCTTTATCCTGCAATAAGACCCATTAAAAATCAATGGGATAATCTGCTAGGTAGATGCTGATAGAATTGCATTTCCTAAAGCACTTGTGCAATTGTACTGGATACATCACGGGAGGTATTATTTCTACTTTGCTTTGCTCTAATATTGCTGCCTGTACAGCTGACAATTTGTTCAGTTTTGGAATCAGTCTTGCTCCTCGAGGACAAATAATGTTAGGCCTTCTTTAGAAAGCCTACAGAAATGTTTGTCAGGCAGGATATATTAATTTTTAAAAAATTATAACTTTTTCCTGGGAATTGAACTAGAGGAAGAACAAGTAAAGGAAACAATAGCCTGGGCAAAGAATTTTTGATATTCAGTTGATCTAGAAAAATGGCAACAGTTATGGGAAAGGAATTACAAATTAACAATGTCCACAGCATATAAAGAAAATCAATATAAAATATTTTGAAGATGGCATATGTCCCCTGAGAAACTGGCAAAAATGTTTAAAGATAAATCAGCTAAATGTTGGAAATGTCATAAGTTACCAGGATCTTACTATCATATATGGTGGACATGCCCAGAAGCTAAAAACTATTGGAATAAAATTAAGACATGGTTAGTAGAAATGATACAACAACATATTGATTTAAAACTGGAGCTCTTTCTATTGGGTATCCTCCCAGAAAAAAATAGTGAAGAAAATATTTATTTGATTATACATGGTATAACAGCTGCAAGGATTGTTTTTGTGCAAAATTGAAAAGTAGAAGAAATACCTTTAGAAGAAGAAGTAATTAAAAAAATCTTAGAATGTGCAGAAATGAATAGATTAACTTTGATAATTAAAGAAAGAGAAGATTCAGAATATTTTAAGATATGGGATCAGTTTTACCATTAGCTGGAAAAGAGACATAGATAAACAAATGAATAGTTATGTAAGAGAATGATATAATTAGAATAGTGTATTTTTGGAGAAATGTTGTAGTAGATTAAATGTGAATGAAGACAGAAGAAACAACAAAAAGAGGAAGATATGAAGAAAACACCGAGATGTCACATGGAAGGAATGACTGCTGTATTATGTATTTGTTTGTATATAAAATAAAAGAAATGTTTGTCAGGCAGCCTACAGCGCCTGCTGAGGAAAATATGTGTGGATGGGAAAATATTAAGGTTAGGACAGAATTCCCCAACTTTTTCGGCTGTGGACCGCTGGGATGGGGGTGGGGGTAGAAGCAGTGGTGGGATTCAAATAATTTAACGACCGGTTCTCTGCCCTAATGATTTCTTCCAACAATCAGTTCACCAAACTGCTCAGAAAGTTAATAACCGGTTCTCCTGAAGTGGTGCGAACCGGCTGAATCCCACCACTGGGTAGAAGGGAACAATCTGTATGTGCGGTGAGCACACACGCATGCTGCTCGTATGAGTGGGGATGCGTGCATGCTCACACACTCACCTGCCACCTCCGTGGCCCAGTTCCAAAAGGCTCAAGGCCTGGTAGTGGGCCACGGCTCAGGGACTGGGCACCTCTGGGTTAGGGGAATGTAGCTGTTCTAAAAAATATTTCTGAGGCTAGCCTTTGTGTCAAAGAAAATAGGAGATCCCACGGTGATTAAAAAACCTGAGTTACTGAGTTCAGAGGAGAAGTTGAAAGCATACTCTTTATTTTTTTCAGTTGTGCCTGACTTTTTGTAACACTATTTCTCAACCTTGGCCACCTTAAGATGTGTGGACTTTAATTTCTAAAATTCTGGGACCTGAAATCCACACATCTTAAAGTTGCTAAGGTTGAGAAACACTGATTTAGAGCCTTTTATAGATTAGCTCTCTCCATTTTTTTTTTCTGATGCTATAAAATTTTGCTTTTTGCCATTCTTAGCATAACTGGTTTTTCTAAGGAGTTTGATTGTACAACATACCCAAAAGATGTATGTTTACCTTCTTACCTTACCTTCCTAATCCTAGGTTTCAGTGACCTGTCTGGCTTGACATGGTCAGTGGATTTAAAACAAGATCGGAACAATAAAAATGTTGATTTGGGGTGATTTTACATTGCTATTTATTTCAGTTATATCTTAACCATAATTTACAAGATAGGGCTTAGTGCACCAAGTTCCAGAAAAGGATTCTGGAGTAAGTTAGAAAGTTTGAACACAGATAATATATAACAACACTGTATTGGGAACCCTGGAGAAAATCTACTAGCAATTCTGTGTAAAACTCTCCTTTCGCTGAGCAAAGGGATCAGTAATCAAGAGTTCTAAGTGGTTCTTCTGGAATGTTGGAGATACATCATGGAGAAGGGCAAAGTTGACTAAGTCATTCCCTGCTCACCATTGGTGTCCTCAGCAAAAAGGGACCCCACCATCACAAAAAAGTAAGCAAGAATTGGCATAAGGTAGGCTTATAGAGTATTGGAATAATATCATATTGGTTGTAACTTTTTCCAGGTCCACCGACTGTCCTACTATTGCAATGCCTTGTCTGCTGTGCCCATCTCTCTTGAGCTGCCTCCTCCTCCTCCTTCCTTTCCCATTAGCCTCCAGTTCTGCGTCTAAGGGAGACACAGTGGTCATAACCAGAAGTGGCCCTATTAAGGGCAAGCAGTTTCTGGCTGACCTTGGATCTGTGACAGCCTATCTAGGCATTCCTTATGCTGAGCCTCCCCTGGGGAAGTTGCGTTTCCAGAAACCTCTTCCACATCAGCCATGGAGTCAAACATTGGAAGCCACCAGTTTTGGCAATTCCTGTCCTCAATTTATTTTCCGGGACGTCCCTGAAGCAGATATATGGTCTCCTAAAACACCATTGTCAGAAGATTGCCTTTCCCTCAACATCTGGGTGCCACATCCACAACCTTCTTCACCAGTCCCTGTTTTGGTCTGGATACACGGAGGGGGATATGCATTCGGCACATCTTCTGTGGACGTGTTCAATGGGACACATTTGGCTGCCACTGAGAATGTCATTGTGGTCACCATCAATTATCGCTTGGGAGCCCTGGGCTTTCTGTACTTGCCACCAGCTGCTCCAGGGAACCTAGGGTTATGGGACCAACAGCTGGCCGTGAAGTGGATAAAAGAGAATGCAGCTGCCTTTGGGGGAGATCCTTCTCGGGTGACCATTTTGGGCCACAGTGCTGCAGGATCTTGTGTGAATCTCCATCTTCTCGCACCAAAAAGCCAGGATCTTTTTGCCCAAGCAGTGATCCAAAGCGGAACAGCCAATGCCTATTGGGCTTTGAGGTCTCCTGAGGAAGCCAGACGGTTATCTCTGGAATTTGTTCATTTGCTAGGCTGCTCTGAGGACAATAATATCAGCATAGTGCATTGTCTGCAAACAAAAAATGTTTCTGAACTTATTCGGCATGAAATAGCTATGTCCTTCAAAGGCCTCCTTGCGGATTTTCCCTTCAGGCCAATCATAGATGGGGACTTTTTGCTTGGTGATCCAGGAAAGCTCATGGAGGAGAGGCAAATTCAGGTCAAACCTCTCCTCATAGGTGAAACCTCTGATGAAGCAGCCACATATGTCCACACTACTTTCCCTAACATCACCGACAATCTCATCAATCAGGAGCAGCTTCTGAAAGGGATACAGCAATTGGTGCCAAATGCAACTGAAGATTTTATTCGGACTATTGCACTGAAGTACAGTGAAGGAAATCACGGCCCAGCGAAATACCGCTCTGCTATGTCCCACTTCTATACAGATCGGATCTATTCATGCCCAATGAGGGAAGCTGCAGCAAATATCAGGAAAGCTGGGAGTCCTGTATATGCCTATTTATTCACACATCGCCCTTCATGGTCAGTCTGGCCTGAATGGATTGGGGCATCTCACGGTGCTGATGTTCCTTTTGTTTTTGGAACCCTTAAATCAGCACTGCCTTTCAATCAAACATACACAGATCTTGGGCACAGGGAAGGAAGGAAGGAAGGAGCCACCAAGAGTAATTTACAGAGAAGATTACGCAGTGTTGCAAAAGATAAAGCATGAGAGTGAAATTCAGCCTGTGGGGGAAATCAGTTTTCAGATGAATGGGACTATTTAATAGACAGATGGAGACACTGGGAATGTGTCCTTGTAGCCCAGTGATAAACGTTATCAGAACTTTCCCATAGGCACCCCTGAATCTCAAGATGCAAATATTTCTTCTAACTAAGACCATTGTCCCCTCTAGATAACAGAAGGGCAGGAAGTAACTTGAGATCAGTTAGGTTATTAATTACCAATGTTTATGCATGCACATAAATCCCCCTCCATTTTGAAATGTATACTGTAAATATGAGTGTCAGGTCTGCCATCATAATGTACTCTACTCACAATAGAATTCCCTATGCCTTTAGGCTTGAAGTTTTGGGCTTGGACAATCTGGAACTGCGCCGTCTGCGGTCCGATCTAAGCACAGTACACAAAATTGTCTGCTAGAATGTCTTGCCTGTCAATGACTTCTTCAGCTTGAGCCACATGTCCAAACAATCGAGACAAACTCAAGATAAACCGCTCCAACTTCAGCAACAGAGTGGTCAACGCCTGGAATGCTCAACTCAACTCCGTTGTTACAGCCTCAAACCCTCACAGCTTCAACCTCAGACTGTCTACCATGGATCTCACCCCATTCTTAAGAGATCCGTAAAGGGGTGTGTGCATAAGCGCACCAGTGTGCCTACTGTCCCTGTCTTACTGTCCCTATTTATCTGTATTTACTCCCTTTGTTCTTGTTTATGTTCATACCTATACTTGTTGTCTTGTACATGTTTGACAAACAGACAAACAAACAAACAAATAAATAAATAATGGCTTCAGCCTACTTTGCTTTGCTGGCCTCTTGCCATAAAATGCGGGGAGGGGGAGAATGAGGTTGTAGGGAAGGAATATGACAGGATGATAGAAACCAGAGGTGTCAGTCTGGAACAGGCTGGCTGATCCAACAACATGAGCATGAGAATGGAATGTGAAACTCCACCAAAGCAGCACCAAACCTTAAAGCTGTTACCAAAACTCCTAATATTATTGGAGTCTTAAACCTGATCAAGATGGGAGGACCTGGAAGAAGGGGAAAAGGCAGGCTTTGCGCAGGAATAGTCAGATCCAGCTTTTCTTGCGCTGTAACCAGTTGAGTTTAGTAAAAGTATACCTTTTGCTACAAATGGATTTGAGGGTCTTTCTTTCCTAATCATCCAATCTGGGACAAGCCTGACAGCATCCTTTTCTCTGCAAGAGTTCCTCCCACGATTTTCTCAAGGGAATTTCTCCAGTACACACTGTTAACAGTAAATACTGCAGCGAGCCTTGATTACTTGCTTTGGGTCCTGCATTTTGATTCCACAAACCCCTCCATGTTTAGTATAAGAGGAATGCAGAGCACCTTAGGTGGACTTTTAAGGTTAAGATTAAGGCACCAGGCTAGATATCAAGAGACTGTGAGTTCTAATCCTACCTAAGCCATGAAAGCCAGAAGGGTAGAATTAGAACTCACAGTCTGATAACATTTAGTCTGGTGCCTTAATCTCAAAAACCCATCTAAGGTGCTAGACTAATCACTCTCTCTCGGCCCAACTCACCTCACAGGGTTGTTAATTTGGGAGAAATAGGAGGAGGAAGGAATGTGGGGTATGTTCTCCACCTTGGGTTATTTGTAAAAATAATAAAGGTGAGATACATATAATAAACAAAAATAAATAAAATTATCTTATTCTAACTAATTAAGGCAAGTTTGGCCTTGGAGTACAAAATGAAGCAGGGCACATCAATACAGTCAGTAAAAACAAGACCAGGAGCTGACTGTGGCTCAGTCCATGAGCTTCTCGTTGCAAAATTTAGACTTAAATTGAAGAAAGTAGGGAAAAGCACTCGGCCACTCATGTATGAACTATATCGTATCCCTGATGAATATACAGTAGAGATGACAAATAGATTTGAGGAATTAGATCTGATAGACAAAGTGCCTGAAGAACTATGGACAGAGGTTCTTAACATTGTATAAGAGGTAGCAACTAAAACCATCCCAAAGAAAAAGGAATGCAAGAAAGCAAAATGGTTATCTGAGGAAGCTAAAGAAAGAAGGGAAGCAAAAGGCAAGGGAGGAAGAGAAAGATACACCCAGTTGAATGCAGAATTCCAGAGAATGGCTAGAAGAGATAAGAATACATGATGAAGTTTATGAATGTCAGTACAACAAAGATGTATAAAACAATGGATATAATATGAACAAATTTGTAAATAAGCTAGTGTAAGTAGAAACTTAGCTGAAGTTTTCTTTTATTTCCTTTTCTTTTTTGTTTTTTTGTTGTATTGCTGCAATTACTGTTAACATAGTACAGTTATAGTTATTAGCATGTATGTTATTTATCATTGATCTGTCTCTGGTTGTGCTTATTTGCATTGTTATCCTGACATGGCACTTTCTATTCAATAAAACAAAATAAAATTAAAAAAAAAATCTTAAAAGACGATGCAGTAAAAGTGCTACACTCAGTTTGCCAACAAATTTGGAAAACACAACAGTGGCCACAGGATTGGAAAAGGTCAGTTTACATTCTAATTCTAAAGAAATGCAATGCCAAAGAATGTTCAAACTATTGCACCATTGCACTCATTTCACATGCTAGTAAGGTTATGCTTAAAATCCTACAAGCTAGGCTCCACCAGTATGTGGATCGAGAACTACCGGAAGTACAGGCAGGATTTTGAAGAGGCAGATTCATTTGAACTAGAGTTCAAATTGCCAACATACGCTGGATCATGGAGAAAGCTACGAAGTTCCAGAAAACATCTACTTCTGCTTCATTGACTATGCTAAAGCCTTTGATTGTGTGGATCACAACAAATTGTGGCAAGCTCTTAAAGAGATGGGAGTATCAGACCATCTCATTTGTCTCTTGAGAAACCTGTATGCGGGTCAAGAAGCAACAGTGAGAACTGGACACAGAACCACTGATTGGTTCAAAATTGGGAAAGGAGTCCTTCAAGGCTGTATTAAACTGCCTATTTAACATATGCAGAGCACATCATGAGAAAGACAGGCTAGTTGAATGCAGAATTCCAGAGAATGGCTAGAAGAGATAAGAATACATGATGAAGTTTATGAATGTCAGTACAACAAATGGGATGAGTTTGATTCTGTGGCTCCCGAGGACGTGGACAGGTTGCTGGGGAGGTTGCATGCGACCACGTGTTTACTGGACCCGTGTCCTTCCTGGTTAGTACTGGCTGCTCAGGAAGTGACACGAGGCTGGTTCCAGGGGATTATAAATGCTTCTTTAGCTGAAGGGGTTTTCCCCGCCGCCTTGAAGGAGGCGGTGGTGAGACCTCTCCTGAAGAAGCCTTCCCTGGACCCAGCTATTTTGGGAAATTATCGTCCAGTCTCCAACCTTCGCTTTTTAGCGAAGGTTGTAGAAATGGTTGCATGGCAGCTTCCCAGCACCTGGAGGAAGCTGTCTATCTAGACCCGTTCCAGTCCGGCTTCCGGCCCAGTTATAGCACAGAGACGGCTTTGGTCGCGTTGGTGGATGACCTCTGGAGGGCCAGGGACAGGGGCTGTTCCTCTGCCTTGGTCCTATTAGATCTTTCAGCGGCTTTTGATACCATCGACCATGGTATCCTGCTGCGCCGGTTGGAGGGATTGGGAGTGGGAGGCACCGTTTATCGGTGGTTCTCCTCCTATCTCTCTGACCGGTCGCAGTCGGTGTTGACAGGGGGGCAGAGGTCGTCCTCGAGGGGCCTCACTTGTGGGGTACCCCAGGGGTTGATTCTCTCGCCTACCCTGTTCAACATCTACATGAAGCCGCTGGGCGAGGTCATCAGTGGGTTCGGGGTGAGTTATCATCTGTACGCTGATGACACTCAGCTGTACTTTTCCACCCCGGACCACCCCAACGAAGCGGTCGAAGTGCTGTCCCGTGCCTGGAAGCCGACGGGTCTGGATGGGGAGAAACAGACTCAAGCTCAATCCCTCCAAGACGGAGTGGCTGTGGATTCTGGCACCCCGGTACAGTCAGCTGCATCCGCAGCTGACTGTTGAAGCAGTTAGTGGCCCCAAAGGAGGTGGTTCGCAACTTGGGCGTCCTCCTGGATGGCGGCTGTCCTTTGAGGAACATCTGGCAGCCGTCACCAGGAGGGCTTTACCAAGTTCGCTTGGTTCGCCAGTTGCGCCCTTCCTTGACCGGGATGCCTTATGCACGGTCACTCACGCTCTGGTTACGTCTCGGCTGGATTATTGCAATGCTCTCTACATGGGGCTGCCCTTGAGGTGCACCCGGAGGCTGCAGTTAGTCCAGAATGCAGCTGCGCGAGTGGTAATGGGAGCCGCCCGGGGCTCCCACGTAACACCTCTGCTCCGTAGGTTGCACTGGCTTTCTGTGGTCTTTCGGTGCGCTTCAAGATCCTGGTTACCACCTTTAAAGCGCCCATGGCTTAGGACCCGGTACTTACGAGACCGCCTGCTGTTACCATATGCCTCCCATCGACCCGTACGCTCTCACAGAGAGGGCCTTCTCAGGGTGCCGTCCGCCAAACAATGTCGGCTGGCGGCTCCCAGGGGTAGGGCCTTCTCTGTGGGAGCACCGACGCTCTGGAACGAACTCCCCCCTGGCTTACGTCAAGTTCCTGATCTTCGGACCTTCCGTCGTGAGCTAAAAACATACTTATTTATTCAAGCAGGACTGGCATAAATAGTGATTTTAAATTGGGGTTTTAGAGATTTTAAACATTTGTAAATTTTTAAAATTTTTAAATTATCGGCCATTTATTAATAGTTTCTTTTAATTTCTTTTAATTGTTTATACTCTGTATTTTATTTTGGCTGTACACCGCCCTGAGTCCTTCGGGAGAAGGGCGGTATAAAAATTTAATAAAACTAAACTAAACTAAACAAAGATGTATAAAATTATGGATATAATATGAACAAATTTGTAAATAAGCTAGTGTAAGTAGAAACTTAGCTGAAGTTTTCTTTTATTTCCTTTTCTTTTTTGTTTTTTTGTTGTATTGCTGCAATTACTGTTAACATAGTACAGTTATAGTTATTAGCATGTATGTTATTTATCATTGATCTGTCTCTGGTTGTGCTTATTTGCATTGTTATCCTGACATGGCACTTTCTATTCAATAAAACAAAATAAAATTAAAAAAAAATCTTAAAAGACGATGCAGTAAAAGTGCTACACTCAGTTTGCCAACAAATTTGGAAAACACAACAGTAGCCACAGGATTGGAAAAGGTCAGTTTACATTCCAATTCCAAAGAAAGCCTTTCCATTCAACAAATGCACTTTATATCTAAAGCAATGAAGCCATAAAAATAATGCACGCTGTTCTTTGTGTATGTTTACAGGTTGTGTAAGTAGTTCATAATTTACGATCACAGTTGGGATTAGAATTTCTGTTGCTAAGCAAGACAGTTGTTAAGTGAATCATAAGTGCAAGGACCAGTTGTAAGTCACTTTTTTCAGTGCCACTTTGAATGGACGTTAAATGAATAGTTGTAAGTCAAGGACTACTGTACTGGAAACAGCCCTGAAATTTTTAAGGATTCTTAATAATGTCACTTATAGATAATTGTTCTTTTATGAGTTCAGTGGTATCATACAAATTCCTGGGTACATTATTTCTCCAAGTGCAATAGAGGAGGCAAAAGGGAGATAAGAAACAGAGCATTACTCTACCATTAAGAGAACAAGCAAAGACTTGCAAGGGAGTAAGTACTGAAGGGGAAACTCACAAGAGGGAGGGTGCCCAGGGTGTGTGACTGGCAGATCCAAGAGTCTATGAGGAGCTGACCTGGGTTTGGAGTTTGACCTCCAGTAAGGAGGAGACCCAAGAGATTTCACCAAGCCAAACTCCATCCCTCCCTCAAAGTCCCCTTTGGGAGTTCCCCTTGATTGTATTTCTCAAGTCAAAACCAGTCTCTTTGGAAAAGAGTAACATCAGAATTACAGAGTTGGAAGGGATCTTGGAGGTCTTCTAGACCAACCTCCTCCTCAAGCAGGAGACTGGCTTCCTGTGGTCTTTCGGTGCGCTTCAAGATCCTGGTTACCACCTTTAAAGCGCTCCATGGCTTAGGACCCGGTACTTACGAGACCGCCTGCTGTTACCATATGCCTCCCATCGACCCGTGCGCTCTCACAGAGGGCCTTCTCAGGGTGCCGTCCGCCAAACAATGTCGGCTGGCGGCTCCCAGGGTAGGGCCTTCTCTGTGGGAGCACCGACGCCTGGAACGAACTCCCCTGGCTTCGTCAAGTTCCTGATCTTGGACCTTCCGTCGTGAGCTAAAAACATACTTATTTATTCAAGCAGGACTGGCATAAATAGTGATTTTAAATTGGGGTTTTAGAGATTTTAAACATTTGTAAATTTTTAAAATTTTTAAATTATCGGCCATTTATTAATAGTTTCTTTTAATTTCTTTTAAATGTTTATACTCTGTATTTATTTTGGCTGTACACCGCCCTGAGTCCTTCGGGAGAAGGGCGGTATAAAAATTTAATAAAACTAAACTAAACTAAACAAAGATGTATAAAATTATGGATATAATATGAACAAATTTGTAAATAAGCTAGTGTAAGTAGAAACTTAGCTGAAGTTTTCTTTTATTTCCTTTTCTTTTTTGTTTTTTTGTTGTATTGCTGCAATTACTGTTAACATAGTACAGTTATAGTTATTAGCATGTATGTTATTTATCATTGATCTGTCTCTGGTTGTGCTTATTTGCATTGTTATCCTGACATGGCACTTTCTATTCAATAAAACAAAATAAAATTAAAAAAAAATCTTAAAAGACGATGCAGTAAAAGTGCTACACTCAGTTTGCCAACAAATTTGGAAAACACAACAGTAGCCACAGGATTGGAAAAGGTCAGTTTACATTCTAATTCTAAAGAAATGCAATGCCAAAGAATGTTCAAACTATTGCACCATTGCACTCATTTCACATGCTAGTAAGGTTATGCTTAAAATCCTACAAGCTAAACTCCAGCAGTATTTGGATCAAGAACTACCAGAAGTACAGGCAGGATTTTGAAGAGGCAGAGGAACTAGCGATCAAATTGCCAACATACACTGGATCATGGAGAAAGCTAGGGAGTTCTAGAAAAACTACTTCTGCTTCATTGACTGTGCTAAAGCCTTTGATTGTGTGGATCACAACAAATTGTGGCAAGTTCTTAAAGAGATGGGAGTACCAGACCATCTTATTTGTCTCTTGAGAAGCCTGTATGCGGGTCAAGAAGCAACAGTGAGAACTGGACACGGAACCACTGATTGGTTCAAAATTGGGAAAGGAGTCCAGCAAGGCTGTATATTGTCTCCCTGCCTATTTAACTTATATGCAGAGCATATCATGAGAAAGGCAGGGCTAGATGAATCAAAAGTTGGAGTTAAGATTGCTGGGAGAAATATCAACAACCTCAGATATGCAGATGATACCGCTTTAATGTCAGAAAGTGAAGAGGAACTAAAGAGCCTCTTGATGTGGGTGAAGAAGGAGAGTGCAAAAGTTGGCTTGAAACTCAACATTAAGAAAACTAAAATCATGGCATCCAGCCCTCTCAATTCCTGGCAAATAGATGAGGAAGAAATGGAGGTAGTGACAGATTTTATTTTCCTGGGCTCCAAGATCATTGCAGATGGGGACTGCAGCCAAGACGCTTGCTCCTGGGGAGGAAAAGCTATGGCAAATCTAGGCAGCATACTAAAAAGCAGAGACATCACCCTGCCAACGAAAGTGCATATAGTCAAGGCTATGGTTTTCCAGTTGCAATGTATGGCTGTGAAGGTTGGACCATAAGAAAGGCTGAGTGCCAAGGAATTGAGGCCTTTGAACTCTGGTGCCGGAGAAGACTCCTGCGAGTCCCTTGGACTGCAAGGCGAACAAACAAGTCAGTTCTAGAGGAGATCAACCCTGATTGCTCTTTAGAAGGGCAGATCCTGAAGATGAAACTCAAATATTTTGGCCACCTAATGAGAAGGAAGGACTCACTGGAGAAGAGCCTAATGCTGGGAAAGATTGAGGGCAAAAGAAGAAGGGGACGACAGAGAATGAGGTGGCTGGATGGAGTCACTGAAGCAGTAGGCATGAGCTTAAATGGACTCCAGAGGATGGTAGAGGACAGGAAGGCCTGGAGGAACGTGGTCCATGGGGTTGCGATGGGTCGGACATGACTTCGCAACTAACAACAATTTTTTTTTTTTTTTTTTTTACATTTATACCCCGCCCTTCTCCGAAGACTCAGGGCGGCTTACATATGCACCTGTCAAATCATAGTTTTAGTTGATTGTGAACATGATGTTTCTGTGAAAGAGAAGAGGGAACTCCCTTAACTCAACTCAATAAAACTCTTTAACTTTTTGTCAATTTGCTTCAACACTTAATTATGTGAATTAGTAAATTGATGAACTATTGATTTAGCTCTTGCCTTGCTGTCCATTGGGCTAATAAGCTAATAGGCTTTCAGAGCTACACATAGTACAGAAATTCAATGCAAAATTATCTCCAGGCATTCACCAAGTCCAACTCCATGATCATCTCAATGGTGCCATCTGCTGGCAATCACCAAACAGTTTTATTACCTCTAAATCAATGTTTCCAATCTTGTCAATTTCTCAGAAATAGACATCAATGGCCACACTGCCTGTGGAATTCTAGGACTGACACTCCATACTGCTGAAGCATCAATGAAATTGTCAAGAATTGGAAACAGTACTCTAAATTAAGCTTTGAAAAATGGAATCAGGAATGAGCTTTGGGTAAAGAAGAACCATGAGGAGTTTTTGTGTGGTAAAAAACATTATAGAGATATTTTTTATGCTGATTATAAATTCCTGAGTTTAATCATGTTTTGGGAAATGTTTCCTTAATTTACAGCATGTTTGGTTCACTATTTTGTGTTTAGCTTTGCCTGCTGGTCTTCAAAGTTCTTAAAAAAAAAACAGCAGAGCAGTTCCTGCAAGCCATCTTAACCCTATCCCTCTTATCTGAATAAAAGGGAACATTCGGTCACACATATTAATAACACATCAACGTCTCCTAAATCTTGCTGAAAACAAAATTGAGAATTCTGATTTACCACATGTAGAGAATGAAATGTTGTACCAAAAGTATAGGGCTCACTTGTCCTTCAGTAGTTGTTGCTTTGGCACTGGGATGATAGTAGAGTGTTCGAAGCAAGAAGAAACATAACACATGTCTAGTGATATATTAAATGTTTGGGTGAAGATGGGGGCCAGTTGTTCAGCACAAGCTTTCAAGCAAGAAGGAGTTATCTTGTCTGGGCCTGGTGCTTTTCCAGGCTTTTGTCTGTGAAATAGACCTTGCACATCATTTTCTGTGATCATCAGAGATGGAGGCCCCAAAGGGATGGAGGAGGCTTGTCTGTTGTTGTGTATCTGAGATGGAGACAGTGGTGATAGTTGACAGTAGGTTCCTCTCAAACATATTTTTTTTATTTTGTTTGTAAAACATATTTTGGTCAGCTGCTAGAAGGTTTGTGGTAACCAGTGATAAAGAGTTTTTGATACATTTGCTGGTTCATTTGTTGAGAGCTGATTCCTCAGCTTTTCAGAGCAGCTTCTTTTTGCTGCTCTGATCTGCCTTGTTGATACATTTCTGGCCTGATTGCACAGCGTTCTATCTCTTTTCCTCCTAGGCTTCCTCTTTGGTACAATGTAGCTGCTTGAGTTTAGCTGTGAACCAAGGCTTGCTGTAACTGTATATTCACAGTTTTTTGATCGGCACACATAGGTCTTCACAAAAACTAACATACAATGTTACAGCATCTGTTAGTTCTTCCATGTTTGCAGAAATATCTTCAAAAATGTTCCAATCTGTGCAATCAAGGGAAGCCTGTAGCTTTAACTTTGCCTCCTCATTCCAAGACTTCACTGATTTAATTGTTGGTTTTGTGGTTTTAAACCTTTGTCTATAAACAAGCACAAGGTGAAATACAATGATCAGAGTGTCCCATAGTTGCTCATGGTAAAGATCAATAAGCATATTCTAATGCTGTGTAGCAGTGGTTTAAAGTACTCCTACCTCTAGTAAGACAGTTGACATGCTGAAAGTCTCTTGGTAGTTCATGGCTTAAGCAAGCATGGCTGACTAACACAATGAGGAACAAATCTAGGTATTTCTCTTCAGCCCACATAATGTGGTCAGCTAGAGTTTATAATGTGTTGTTTATGCAACCTTGTGGGGGAATATATGTTGCAAATAGAAGAAATGATGAAAACTTTTGTGGAGAATAAAATGGTTTGTAATTGATAATTAATATCTGTAAATTCACATCACAGAATTTCTTTAGTGTAGTTACATTTTTACACCATCGGTTGTTGATATAAAGAGACTCCCTCCTTTCTTTTTACCAGATGTTTCTGCAATTCTGTCTGCCCTCTGTATCTGAAAACCTGGCATGTGCAGGCTGCTATCATCAATAGACTCATTTAGCCATGTTTCAGTGAAGCAGAGAGCTGCTGAGTTGTAAAAATCAGAGTTGCATCTGTTTAAAAGAAGTATTTCATCCATCTTATTAGAGACTGGTCTGATATGTTAGTATTTCCTTGGCACTTCAGTCCTGAGTTTTTAAAAAAGAAGGTGGAGGTATTAAATCCATTGGGCTTTTCAGATACAGATGACTGTCATGAGTGCTCTAAAGCATGAATGCTGTCATGAGGATTCTATCTATCTATCTATCTATCTATCTATCTATCTATCTATCTATCTATCTATCTATTTATTTATTTAGTCAAACACAACAGTATATGTAGGTATAAGCATGTAATAACTATACGAATTGGATACAATCAAAGGGAACATTAGGACAGGAACGGTAGGCACGCTGGTGCTCTTATGCACGCCACTTATAGATCTCTTAGGAATGGGGTGAGGTCAATAGTAGATAGTCTTTGGTTAAAGATTTGGGGATTTTGGGAAGAGACCACGGTGTCAGGTAGTGCATTCCAGGCATTAATAACTCTGTTACTGAAGTCATATTTTCTACAATCAAGATTGGAGCGGTTCACTTTAAGTTTAAATCTATTGTGTGCTCGTGTATTGTATTAAATTCAAGAACAGTAGAGATCAATGTATCTCCAAGTTTATGGTCTTCCTAGCCTATAAAGAAACTCTGAGAACCACTTCAAGTTCCTATGTCCTGTGCTGAAGTCAACTTACAATTCTGGATTTTAATATATTAATATAACAACAGAGTTGGAAGGGACCTTGGAGGCCTTCTAGTCCAACCCCCTGCCCAGGCAGGAAACCCTACACCATCTCAGTCAGATGGTTATCCAACATTTTCTTAAAAATTTCCAGTGTTGGAGCATCCTCATCAAACTCCTAGACACACCATTGGTCAAAGCACCAACCTAAAGCTCACCTACATCCTCCTGCTTTCCTTCTTGTCTTCCTTTCTATCTTGGCTGGTTTTAGACAATGATTTGCCTTTAGCATCATCTTTTCAGTTTCTCTCTCTGCTCTATTGGCCAAAATGCTGACTGTGATGTTGGCATTCATGGCTACAAATCCAGGAAACAGAATGAAGAAATGACTGGGGAAGAATTTGGTAATGGCCATTGCACTCTGTGAGTTCATTACTCAGCTGCGAGGCTTGAACTGGAATTTCTCCTCTGATCAGGTCCAAAACCAAGAGTCTTCATTGTCTCACACCTATAGACAAAATTTTGAGAGACTGAGGACTCTACTATCTGCATGTACAACATACTCTATGAACTATTAGGGAGGGATTGTTTTCATTCTCTTTCTCTCACACACGATATCTGGGCCAAGTTGCCTCTTACTCCTCTGGAGGGCACCACCTCCCTCCTGGGGTTCCACCTCTTCATTACAATCCATCACACTTCCCTTGACACTTGATCCCAGATTGAACAGCTAGTGCTGCAATACAATAAAGGATCTGTCACCATGTCTTACATTGCCCTTGGTTATATGGGCATTCAGGCAGCCATCTGTTTCACTGTGGTTTTCCTAGCCATGGAATTGCCAGGTGGTTTCAATGAAGCCAAGGCAATTACCTTCAATATGCTGGTCTTTTGCAAAGTTTGAGTGTCCTTCATGCCAAGCTATTTGAGTATTAATAGAAAGTATAATAGAAATAACAGCCGTGCAGATCCTCTCCATTTTGGCTTCCAATGCTGGGCTAGTAGATTGCATCTTCCTTCCCAAGTGGTACCAAACTGGATTGCAGCTTCATTTGAGTACTAAAGAGCACCCACTGGTGAAAATAAGAAAGTAATAGTTTCAGAATATATCCCATGGTGAAGTGCTTTTCAGTGAATCTTGTTGGGAAGAAAGCCAACCATTGGATTATGAATGCATACCAATGAAACTGCTGGTAATTATCTTTTGAGAATTCTTCCTAATTTCACTGAAAATGCAGCAGTACATTAAAGAGCCAGTTTAGACTGCAATATTTCTGTATCAAGGACTTGTCTTTTTTTCCTATAAATTTTTCTCTGTAGTGTTTGTGCTATTTGAACACTTAAAAAACTTTAAGATAAATATGAAAGCTGTTACAAATTTGTACCCGAGTATAAAAATTATTATTTTAACTTTGACACAATATGAACAGTAGATATCCAAATAAAGCCTGCTAGGTTTGAATGGATAGATCATTTGTATAATAAGATATAGAGCTCCATAGACAATTTCTTTTAAGCAACCAGATGGGGAACCCTAACTTCTTCCTAAAATCACATAGTCTTTGCCAGATTTTGGTATGTTTTTTTGTCTTATTACATTGTCTTTAATGGATTTAATGTTAGAATGATTTTACAATTTTTATAAAAAAATTTTTTTAAAGGAGGGAGTGATCAACATAATTTTGGGTGAAAACTCAGAGTTTTCTGATAGAATACCTTAACTCAATGTTTCTCAACCTCAGCCATTTGTAAGGTAAAGGTAAAGGTTCCCCTCACACATTTGTGCTAATCGTTTCCAACTCTAGGGGGTGGTGCTCATCTCCGTTTCTAAGCCGAAGAGCCAGCGCTGTCCAAAGATGTCTCTGTGATCATGTGGCCGGCATGACTAAACACTGAAGGTGCACGGAACACTGTTACCTTCCCACCAAAGGTGGTCCCTATTTTTCTACTTGCATTTTTACGTACTTTCAAACTGCTAGGTTGGCAGAAGCAGGGACAAGTAACGGGAGCTCACCCCATTACACGGCAGCACTAGGGATTCAAACTGCTGAACTGCTGACCTTTCGATCAACAAGCTCAGCATCTTAGCCACTGAGCCACCATGTCCCTTGTAGAGGTGTGGAATTCAACTCTCAGAATTTCCTAGCCAGCATATGCTGGCTGGAGGATTCTGGAAATTGAAATCCACACTTCTTCAATTGACCAAGGTTGAGAAGCATTGCTGTAACCCTGATGTAAAGATTCTAAACACATATGAAAGAAATGCAAGTAACTAAAATTTTCAGGGATACTTGCCATGAGATGAAGATAAGGAGAATGATGGGTTTTATGGTGTAAGCTACTCAGCATAGTAGGCAGCATAGATCTTGGGTAAAATTAATAAAACAGGTGTGAAGATGTAACTTATCACAATATGCATTTTGCTATACATTTTCTGATTCTGATTTTCTACTACTGCTGAGTTTATTCATTCCTTAAATGAATATCTATGTCTGGGTTAGTCTGAAATGACCATGTGCTTTTCTGATCCCACCCACTACTGATCATCTGACTTTGCCTCTGATAAGCAGGTAGTCCTCAACTTTTGATCACAATTGGGAGCAAAATTTCCATGGTAAGTCATTGTTGTAAGTCAAGCTGGCCTCGATTTTCTGATGATTTTTACATCATCATAATGAATCACTGCAGTCATTAGGTAAATCAAATTCCCCCATGGGCATTTTTTGCTGGAAATTAGCAAAACAGGCGGCAGACCATGTTCATGTGACCAGAGGACACGGCAACCAGTTGTAAACGCAAGGTGGTTGCCAAGTGCCTGAATTGTGATCACCTGATCATAGGCATGGTGCAACAGTCAATTAACAGTACAGGCCATAATTTGCTTTTTCTAAGGCCAGCGTAACTTTGAACCATCGTTAAATGAACGGTTGTAACTTGGAGAGTACATGTAATGAGTAGCTAATTATGATAAATGTTACAATTGTGGTTGAATGCTGGAATAATAGGGGAAATATTATTTTAACACTAGTATAGCTAAAAGTAACTTAAACCTATCTCATTGGGGGATGAAATGATAGCATAGGTCCAGCCTATTCTCCAAAGCACCTGAAGGCAGGACAAGAAGCAATGGAGGGAAACTAATCAAGAAGAGAAGCAACCTCGAACCAAGAAGAAATTTCCTGACAGAACAATTAATCAGAGGAAAAACTTGCCTTCAGACGTTGTGAATGCTCCAACACTGGAGGTTTTAAAGAAGAGATTAGACAGCCACTTGTCTGAAATTTATTTATTTTATTTATTTATTTATTTTGTCACAACAATATATGTAGGAATCATACAAAAGATTATATAGTATATAAACATATATGGGTAAATATAAGGAGGTATAAGCATATATATAGAAAGAAGAAAAGAAAAACAATAGGACAGGAACGGTAGGCACGTTTGTGCGCTTATGCACGCCCCTTATGGTCCTCTTAGGAATGGGGTGAGGTCAATAGTAGAAAGTTTTTGGATAAAGCTTTTAGGATTATGGGAAGAGACCACAGAGTCAGGTAAAGTATTCCAAGCACTGATGATTCTGTTACAGAAGTCATATTTTCTGCAATCTAGATTAAAGCGGTTGACATTAAGAAATGGTACAGGGTCCCCTGCCTGAGCAGGGAGCTGGACTAGAAGACCTCCAAGGTCCCTTCCAACTCTGTTATTCTGTTATTGAGACAAAGCAAAGTAGTTGCCAGGGGACATTTTGGTGTGATATTGGACAAATGGAGAAATGACCTAAGCTGAGTTTACATTCAGGCCAAGCATCTTGTTCCTTAATACAGGGCCTTTATAAGCATTTAGTCCTTTGGCCTCTGGTCACAAGACTGGATTGCAGCTTCATTTGAGTACTAAAGAGCACCCACTGGTGAAAATAAGAAAGTAATAGTTTCAGAATATATCCCATGGTGAAGTGCTTTTCAGTGAATCTTGTTGGGAAGAAAGCCAACCATTGGATTATGAATGCATACCAATGAAACTGCTGGTAATTATCTTTTGAGAATTCTTCCTAATTTCACTGAAAATGCAGCAGTACATTAAAGAGCCAGTTTAGACTGCAATATTTCTGTATCAAGGACTTGTCTTTTTTTCCTATAAATTTTTCTCTGTAGTGTTTGTGCTATTTGAACACTTAAAAAAACTTTAAGAGAAATATGAAAGCTGTTACAAATTTGTACCCGAGTATAAAAATTATTATTTTAACTTTGACACAATATGAACAGTAGATATCCAAATAAAGCCTGCTAGGTTTGAATGGATAGATCATTTGTATAATAAGATATAGAGCTCCATAGACAATTTCTTTTAAGCAACCAGATGGGGAACCCTAACTTCTTCCTAAAATCACATAGTCTTTGCCAGATTTTGGTATGTTTTTTTGTCTTATTACACTGTCTTTAATGGATTTAATGTTAGAATGATTTTACAATTTTTATAAAAAAAAATTTTTAAAGGAGGGAGTGATCAACATAATTTTGGGTGAAAACTCAGAGTTTTCTGATAGAATACCTTAACTCAATGTTTCTCAACCTCAGCCATTTGTAAGGTAAAGGTAAAGGTTCCCCTCACACATTTGTGCTAATCGTTTCCAACTCTAGGGGGTGGTGCTCATCTCCGTTTCTAAGCCGAAGAGCCAGCGCTGTCCAAAGATGTCTCCGTGATCATGTGGCCGGCATGACTAAACACTGAAGGTGCACGGAACACTGTTACCTTCCCACCAAAGGTGGTCCCTATTTTTCTACTTGCATTTTTACGTACTTTCAAACTGCTAGGTTGGCAGAAGCAGGGACAAGTAACGGGAGCTCACCCCATTACACGGCAGCACTAGGGATTCAAACTGCTGAACTGCTGACCTTTCGATCAACAAGCTCAGCATCTTAGCCACTGAGCCACCATGTCCCTTGTAGAGGTGTGGAATTCAACTCTAAGAATTTCCTAGCCAGCATATGCTGGCTGGAGGATTCTGGAAATTGAAATCCACACTTCTTCAATTGACCAAGGTTGAGAAGCATTGCTGTAACCCTGATGTAAAGATTCTAAACACATATGAAAGAAATGCAAGTAACTAAAATTTTCAGGGATACTTGCCATGAGATGAAGATAAGGAGAATGATGGGTTTTATGGTGTAAGCTACTCAGCATAGTAGGCAGCATAGATCTTGGGTAAAATTAATAAAACAGGTGTGAAGATGTAACTTATCACAATATGCATTTTGCTATACATTTTCTGATTCTGATTTTCTACTACTGCTGAGTTTATTCATTCCTTAAATGAATATCTATGTCTGGGTTAGTCTGAAATGACCATGTGCTTTTCTGATCCCACCCACTACTGATCATCTGACTTTGCCTCTGATAAGCAGGTAGTCCTCAACTTTTGATCACAATTGGGAGCAAAATTTCCATGGTAAGTCATTGTTGTAAGTCAAGCTGGCCTCGATTTTCTGATGATTTTTACATCATCATAATGAATCACTGCAGTCATTAGGTAAATCAAATTCCCCCATGGGCATTTTTTGCTGGAAATTAGCAAAACAGGCGGCAGACCATGTTCATGTGACCAGAGGACACGGCAACCAGTTGTAAACGCAAGGTGGTTGCCAAGCGCCTGAATTGTGATCACCTGATCATAGGCATGGTGCAACAGTCAATTATTTGCTTTTTCTAAGGCCAGCGTAACTTTGAACCATCGTTAAATGAACGGTTGTAACTTGGAGAGTACATGTAATGAGTAGCTAATTATGATAAATGTTACAATTGTGGTTGAATGCTGGAATAATAGAGGAAATATTATTTTAACACTAGTGTAGCTAAAAGTAACTTAAACCTACCTCATTGGGGGATGAAATGATAGCATAGGTCCAACCTATTCTCCAAAGCACCTGAAGGCAGGACAAGAAGCAATGGAGGGAAACTAATCAAGGAGAGAAGCAACCTCGAACCAAGAAGAAATTTCCTGACAGAACAATTAATCAGAGGAAAAACTTGCCTTCAGAAGTTGTGAATGCTCTAACACTGGAGGTTTTAAAGAAGAGATTAGACAGCCACTTGTCTGAAATTTATTTATTTTATTTATTTATTTATTTTGTCACAACAATATATGTAGGAATCATACAAAAGATTATATAGTATATAAACATATATGGGTAAATATAAGGAGGTATAAGCATATATATAGAAAGAAGAAAAGAAAAACAATAGGACAGGAACGGTAGGCACGTTTGTGCGCTTATGCACGCCCCTTATGGTCCTCTTAGGAATGGGGTGAGGTCAATAGTAGAAAGTTTTTGGATAAAGCTTTTAGGATTATGGGAAGAGACCACAGAGTCAGGTAAAGTGTTCCAAGCACTGATGATTCTGTTACAGAAGTCATATTTTCTGCAATCTAGATTAAAGCGGTTGACATTAAGAAATGGTACAGGGTCCCCTGCCTGAGCAGGGAGCTGGACTAGAAGACCTCCAAGGTCCCTTCCAACTCTGTTATTCTGTTATTGAGACAAAGCAAAGTAGTTGCCAGGGGACATTTTGGTGTGATATTGGACAAATGGAGAAATGACCTAAGCTGAGTTCAGGCCAAGCATCTTGTTCCTTAATACAGGGCCTTTATAAGCATTTAGTCCTTTGGCCTCTGGTCACAAGACTGAAGTGCATATGTTGTCCTTTAAAAGGAAAGGCGTTTTGATGGAAGATTCCAATTTTTGGAGTGAGGAGGGGGCTGTCTACTTCCTTTCTGTGTCAACCACATACTGCTTTCCTGTCTCTGGTTTTCTCTTTTTGTCAAACTTCCTTTTCGAGGGGATTGAATTAAAGCAAAACAATCGCTTTAAAACTGCATCTTGATATCAGCCGCCTTGCAGTGACGTTCTTTCAAAATCAGAGAGGAAAGCTGATTGCTTTAATTGAGGCAGATCGAAAGTATAATTTAAAGTGAAGAGGTTGTAAAAAAATTCAGCCGAAGAGGTTGTAAAAAAAAAAAAAGGTTTTAAAAGGCTCCTCTGGTGATCCCAGCTGAGTTCCTCATCACCAGAACCTTAGAAAACATGTTTTCTTCAAGCTCTTCAGCCGAAGAGCTTGTTAAAACTATTATTTTAAGAGGTTCTGGCGATGAGGCAACTTCAGCTGGGCTCGTCAGAGGAGCTTTTAAAATCTTTTTTTCCTCTGGCGATCCCAGATGAGTTGCCTGATCATCGCAGGCTTTTAAAATCATTTTAAACAACCTCTTACAACAGCCCCCGCCCATGCCCACCTAATCCCCCCTCCCCACTTACCTAATTACTGCTCCGTTTGGGCTGGCAAAGCCATGCTTTACATCAGTTGCATCAGCTAGCAACTGAATCTGCCTGCCTGCAATCCATCTCCTCAGTGAGCAACTCAATCTGCCTGCTTTGCTGACTGAGGAACTCTGGGAATTGAAGTCCACAAATCTTAAAGTTACTAAGGTTGGAGACCCCTGATCTAAAAAATATAAATAAAATAAAATAAAATAAAATATTTGTGCAGCTTTCTGAGATTTGGTGTGTTTCTATAGTGTTTCACTCTAACTACACAAACACACAAAATTTTATGTGGCATTGTGTGTGTGAGAGAGAAAGTCAGTTGTGTTGTGTTGTGTGTGTGTAAAGTGTGAAAGTTGATTTTTGAGCTTTTTGTGGCTGTGTGAGGTTCCTGCATGTTGCAGGGGCCATTTTGGGTGAAGTGCAGCTGCTTTTACATTGTGTGTGTGAGTCAGTTGTGTTGTGTTGTGTTGTGTTGTGTTGTGTTGTGTGTGTGTAAAGTGTGAAAGTTGGTTTTTGGTACCTCTTATTGTTTTGTATACTTTGTTTTTTATTTTTATTATTTATTGTTATTGGCCACGCCCAGCCAGTCATCTGACCACTAAGCCATGCCCACCAATGAAGCCATGCCCACAGAACCGGTAGGGAAAATTTTTAGATTTCACCCCTGTCCCAATGACTGACCCAGATTGGATCCTGCAACGTTATCCTGGGACATGTACATTCTCCTTCATTTGTAAAAGAGAAATACACTGCTGATCAACATGATTTTTATTTTATTTATTTAATTTATTGATCAAACTTAGTTGCTACTCCTCTTGCAGTTCAAGCAGCTCTTTTATGCAGCAATTTTTGTTAAGCAAATAAGAGTGCAGAGATCTCTCTCTTTCTTTCCCTTATTCTAATAAAAGCCCAGCATCATACAATAGACCAGGGGGTATCAAACTCAATTTCATTGAGGGCTGCATCAGGGCTGTGTTTGACCTCAGGTGGCCGGAGTGGGCATGGCCAGCTTGATGTCACTTGTGTCGGGGGGCGCCTATGGCCCGAGGGCTCTGCCAGTGAAAATAGACTCCCAAGCTCCGTTTTCAGCTGGGATGGCCTCCTGCAGCTCTCTGCCACTGAAAACAGAGCCCACCCCCCCGAGCTTTGTTTTTGTTGGCAGAGGGCTGCATTTTCACTGGCAGAGGAACCGGGGGTGGGGGCGGTCCTTTGCTGTTTAGAGGGCGGCCTCACAGGCCTTGAGTTTGACACCCCTGCAATAGACTGAGATACATTTTTCTTCTCTCTTTACACCAATTCTGACTCAAACATAGCTCATCCACAGTTACTTGTTTCCTGATTTGAAAACTATGAACAGGGAAAGGAGGTCAATGGAAGCATAAACCTTGGCTATTTCACACTTATGACGGTTGAAGCATTTCCATGGTTGTGTGATCAAAATTCAGAGGCTTGGCAACAGTGGTGGGTTTCAAAAAAATTTACTACCGGTTCTGTGGGTCTGGCTTGGTGGGTGTGGCTTGGTGGGCACGGCAGGAGAAGGATACTGTAAAATCTCCATTCTCTCCCCACTCCAGGGAAAGGATACACCGCCCTGAGTCCTTCGGGAGAAGGGCGGTATAAAAATCGAAATAAATAAATAAATAAAATAAATACTGCAAAATCCCCATTTCCTCCTGATCAGCTGGGACTCGGGAGGCAGAGAATAGATGCGGGGCGGGGCCAGTCAGAGGTGGTATTTACTGGTTCTCCGAACTACTCAAAACTTCCGCTACCGGTTCTCCAGAACTGGTCAGAACCTGCTGAAACCCACCTCTGCTTGGCAACTGGTTCCTATTTATGACGTACACATACACCCTGGGGATTGTGTGATCACCTTTTATGACGTTCTGAGAAGCAAAGTCAATGGAAAAGCCAGATTCACTTAACAAGTGTGTTACTAATTTAACAGCTGCTGTGATTCACTTAACAACTGTGGCAAGAAAGGTTGTAAAATGGGGCAAAACTCACTTAACAAATGTCTCACTTAGCAACAAATTTTGTGCCCAATAGTGGTCAGAAGTCAAGGGCTACCGATAGTTGTTATGATAAAAATAATCCTGGCCTACCTTGTGGTAGAAACAGACTGGTGGAGCGTGGAAACTGTTGAAGAGTCTGCAGACACCAATAGGCCAATATTCTACATACCATGTGGAGGTTACTGGAACATACCGTTTATTCATGGGAACTAGTAGGCAATTATCAACCTTGAGCCAAATGTGAGCTTGGACCATCACCCCAATAGGAATCCAAATGGGAATATATCAATTTAGCAAGAATTGTGGATAAATTGTACATAGAGTGATTGTGTGCTTCTGGAAAGATGTTTGCGTCCTAGATTTTAAATATTGGTTCTATGAAATTGGTCAGCTAGGAGATAACCAGATGAAGCCTGAAAGGGGAGGGGGTCAAATATGTCATTAGTTTGGAGGTGCTGTGCTCTCAGAAAATATTAAATCCAGGTCCCCCATGAATTCTGTTGACTTTTATCTCATGCCAATTTGCCTCAACCATTAGTAGATCAGAGTCAGCTTTAATAGGTAGCCTGTAATAATCTTGCGATATAGTACTTTGAACTCAACTCCTGTTTCTGGTTACTTGTACCTGACATTAAGGTATCATTTAATTTAGCTTTGTTCTGATGGAGCGACAAGGTGGTTCCATATGGCCTAAGTTTAACTCACCATTTGAATTGTAATGATACCTATTTAAGAATTTATACTGAAGAAAAGTAGCAACATCTTGACATGGTGGTTTCCAGTTCGGGCTCATGAAGTGTTAGACTTCATATTGGGAAATACTGGGTTTTTTAACTTATCTTTTTTCTGTCTTTCACTTCTTTTTCTTTTCAGGAAACTTTCTTATTATAGAATCATAGTGTGCAACTCATTCAGCTGCTGTAATCAACTGCTATGTTTTCATAAAACTCAGCAATTTTTTAAAAAAGAGCTCAGTAACATGCAAATTTCTCTGGATGGTTCTGAGGAATGAGCTACCTTTAAAAATAGTGATAAAGATACTAAAGTGCATCCAGCTTTGATTCCCACAATGTAAAAAAGATGTTAAGACTCTCGAAAGAGTGCAGAGAAGAGCAACCAAAATGATTAGGGGACTGGAGGCATATGAAGAACGGTTGCTGGAATTGGGTATGTCTAGTTCAGGGATAGTCAAACTTTTTATACCTACTTTTGTTTTTTTTTTGTATCTTTGTTAGTAGTAAAATTTTCTAACTGCCCACCGGTTCCACAGTAATGCACTGTGTATCGTTGTCTGTGCATGCTTCTTGCACATTGTGGATTGGGTTTGGGTTTGGGGGAGTGCCGGCTACCAGCTCTGCTTGTGTATTACAGCTGGGTGGTGTGTGGGGAGATGTGCGAGCTATTCTGGGACATGGCTCTTTTGTTTGCGGTCGCACTATAGCACCATTTAGTTTCACTTACATAATGTGAACTAAACTTATGCGTGGGCGATACAAATAGTATATTTTCAGAAATTTAAATTGTCACGGGGAATTTTATGAAAACCTAATGAAAATGTTTTTAAATAATGCTATGAAATTTTTTTTAAAAGTCAATTAAATTAAAAAAAAAGGAAAGTGCTTCAGTATTGGACAAAACCCCTACCGCTCACCATGACAGGTGGAACACCCACTAGTGGGCGGTAGGGACCAGGTTGACTACCACTGGTCTAGTTTGATGAAAAGAAAGACTAGGGGAGACATGATAGCAGTGTTCCAATATCTCAGGGGCTGCCACAAAGAAGAGGGAGTCAAGCTATTCTCCAAAGCACCTAAGAGCAGGACAAAAAGCAATGGGTGGAAACTAATCAAGGAGAGAAGCAACTTAGAACTAAGGAGAAATTTCCTGTCAGAACAATTAATCAGTGGAACAACTTGCCTCCAGAAATTGTGGGTGCTCCAATTGTGGAATTTTTAAAGAAGAGATTGGACAACCATTTGTCTGAAGTGGTGCAGGGTTTCCTGCCTGAGTAGGGGGTTGGACTAGAAGACCTTCAAGGTCCCTTCCAACTTTGTTATTGTGTATTCTGTATAAGTAACTTTTGGGGAAACATTGGCATTTGTTTAGTTTTTTATTTTTACGGGAGAGCCCTGGATTCATTTTCCATCTGTGAAATCAAGACTTTTGGATTTTATGACTTGTACTGGACTTGTGCTGGACTAAAATCCCTAAAATCTTTCTCAACCATAGCTGGTTGGAGAATTTTGGGAGTTGAAGTTCACACATCTTCAGGTTGCCAAGTTTGAGAAACACGGCCTCAGAATGTTTACTTTTATCAAGCCGACATTAAATTAAAAACTGCAAAAGAGGCAGAAGAAATTGATCTTGCAAAGCACAGGCTGTGGTTTCAAAGGATGAATGGAGGCAGGCACGATAAATAACCAAGCAATGAAGGATCCATATTGGGGTCAGAGGTGGGTTTCAGCAGGTTCTGACCACTTCTAGAGAACCGGTAGCAGAAATTTTGAGTAGTTTGGAGAACTGGTAGTAAAAATTCTGACTGGCCCCGCCCCCATCTATTCTCTGCCTCCCAAGTCCCAGCTGATCAGGAGGAAATGGGGATTTTACAGTATCTTTCCCCTGGATTGGGGAGGGAATGGAGAGTTTACACTATCCTTCCCCTGCCATGCCCACCAAGCCATGCCATGCCACGCCCACCAAACCACGCCCACAGAACTGGTAGTAAAAAATTTTGAAACCCACCACTGATTGGGGTTGTTTGTTCTTTAGTTTTTTCTCTCTGTATGATGCAAAAGTATGCTGGGGGAAAAAAGTAGGAAGAAGAGTGAGCAACAAGGTGGATGTGCTGAACATCTTGGATATATTTTTATTTACTTATTGTCTATATGCCGCCTTTATTATTTTTATAAATAACTTAAGGCAGCAAACATACGCAATACTTCTTCCACCTCCTATTTTCCCCACATCAACCACCCTGTGAGACAGTTGGGATGAGAAAGTCACCCAGCCGGTTTTCTTACCTATAGTGGAACTAAAACTTACAGTCTCCTGTGGTTTTTAGGCCAGGGCCTTAACCAGTAGCCCAAACTGGCATTCTTTTTTCTAACAAAGTTCTTGGCAAAGTTTACAATCCCTTCGGAGTTTCATAATGAAGCGTGACAGGACTCAGGTGGACTTTGGCAAACATGTTTTCTCCTGCTGTGCACACATACCTGCAGCTGTCATGCATGTGTACAATTTCTGGAGATGATAACATTTCTATTGTAATTATTAAAATCACTATAATTGCCAGTGTTGTTATTTGTCCCTAGTGCCACTGCTCTTATTTGTCCCTAGTGCCAAGAACTTTGAAAGTTTTCACGTGTCACTTCAGATGATGAAACTGATGGTGTTTAAAATCACTAATAATTTCTTCAGCGAATCCAGAAAAAAGTGTGGTAGATAATTATACCAATAGTTATTATGATTGGGGTTTTGGATTACCATAAATTAGGAACCATGTAGGATCAATTCTTCTAAAAATCAGAAATATCTTTTTAAGTACTCAAGGTAAGCCTTCGACAAAGTCAGTGTATTTTTTTAAAAAGATGGTGGTTCTGCTATTACTGCTTTCTTTGAACTTTGGGGCAGTAACAACTCAAAGACCAGGTCAGCCGATGCAAAAAATGTATCCTCATAACTATTATCAATGGGGAGAGTATCTCATTGCTGGAGTCGTACCGACCAGGACAGCTGTGTATCCAACACACATTTTCAGATCTGACCCATCCGAAGACTTTTTCCCGTAAGTTAGCTTTCAATTTATCTTCTCCAGTTTAGTTCTTCCTTGATGGAATCAGGTGGTTGGTTTTTTACCAATAGTAGTATACTCTTAGATTCCCAATTTTGGAAAAAAGTAAAGTGCTTTAAAATATGAGAGATGTTACAAAGCGAAGAGAGGAAACACCAAGGTTCACATGAGGATTTTAGTGAAGTATGAGCCGGTGGATAAATCATAAGGTATGTAGTCATTAAGAGTTGACACCAATTGATTGATTACCATTGTACAGGAATAATGGTAGAATTAAACAAGTTGGAATGGTATAAAGTCGGGACCGCTCGGTAACCACTCCCGAAGGGAAAGGATAAGGAAAGAGGAGTAAAGAAGGAAGAAAGTAGGTAGGCAGGTAGGTAGGTAGGAAAGGGAGGGAGAAGAAAGGATAGGAGGAGAAGAAGGAGGAGAAGATAGAGGGTTAGAAAGGATGGTAGTGAGAAGTGGGAAAGAGGAGGGGAAGTAGGAAAGAGAGGAGAAGGATGGTGGGGAAAGTCGAAGAAGGATGAGAAGGGTAGAAAGGATTAAGGGAGGGAGTGGCGGTCGAGCAGCCCTGATTGAGCATAATTTGAGTATAGGATCGATTGTTGGATAAGTGATTGTATTGTACACTGGTCAAATTGTGAGAATTATTGTGGAAAATAAAAAAAATTTGCCTTGAAAAAGGCCCAACGTAAGAGTTGACACCAATTTGAGAGCACTTCATCAACACCTAAAGGCCCTTATTTCCTTTTTAACAGCTGTTCTTGGAAAGTTGCAGTCTACACATTGCTTTTTATTGAGATTTCAGGAATGCTGATTTTTTTAAAAAAATCTTCTAGTGTGATGCCTTCTCCAGTAATCTTGGAGCTACCTTACCTGGGATTCAAATGGATGGGTTAAAAGCTTTTAAAGGAGAAGTTCCACTGAAATGTTCAGGACAATGAGATTTTTAGTTGAAAGAGCAAGCTTAAGAATTAGCATTTAAATGGGCTGATGTCCAGTTTAATTTTATTCTAGGTTACTGGAAAGGAACTTCCAACATATCTTTGCCATCTTAAAAGCCATAGAGGAGATCAACCAAAACTCCCTGCTGTTGCCCAATATTTCTCTCGGCTACAGCATCTACGAAAATTGCTTCAGCACAAGGACAACCTATGAAGCCACCATAGATATAGTTTCTTCTGGTCATGGGATGGTCCCTAATTTCAAGTGTGGAAGGGAAGACAATCCCTTGGCTGTGATTCAAGGAGGGGACTTTGAAACCTTCTTTCAGATGGCTACCATGTTAAGCATTTACAAGATCCCTCAGGTATGAACAAGTCCACACTTTTGAGTCAACCACTTCCATCAATTCTGCAAAAATTCGAAAAAGGACATTGTGTGGACAATGTAAAGTGGGCCAGTTCTTTTCTTCGGTTTGGGAGCTTTTTATTGAAGTCTGCCACAAATAAATTGTGATATATAAGAATATGAATTGATAGAATTTGACTGGTGGTTCTGGACTCCTGACTGAAGAAGAATGTCCATATAGAATGGACCGCTGAGGTTCAGTGAGACCCAAGAAAGAAACAAAGGATGGAAATAGCATGAATTGTTCTTTTTAAGAACAATGGAGGAAAATAATTTCTGCTTTACAGATCTGGTTTCAGAATGTTTTCTAAATTTCCTTTGGGTATTCTTTATTACATATTTTCAGACAACTTCCATAAACATCTTCTATACAACTTAGGCAATATAAATATATACTGAAAGCAATATCAGAAATATGGGAGAGGAATGTACTGTATATGCTCTCAGTTTTTATATTTTGCATGCCATGAAGCTATATGCAAACTGGAGTGGGCTTTAAATGTTTGGGTTTTTTTTGCAATATGGTATTTAAAAAGTTAAATATTTCAATAAAGATATGCATAGAAATGAATAAACTGGGGAAAATATGCAAAAATATGTGATTACAGAAGATCATTTGTAAAAGTGACCATATACAAAAATGTATATACTAGGATTAATGTGTCATTGTTTTCATATAAAACACATACCTGTATGAGATATGATAAATTTCACAGAATTAAAGACACGGTTTAAATCAGTAGAGAGAAATGCAAAGCAATTCCAACTTTAAAACTTCAGAAAAACAATAATAAGCAACTGGGGTTTGAATATAAGATTCCCTTTTGTTACTTTCTCAATTCTAAACCTGACATTATGCAAATAGTTTGAAAATTATTGTAAATATATAGCAGGTTAATCTGGATTTTTGAAAATAATTTTAAGCATTTAAAAATGGCAGACAGATGGGCATTATGTTTTTGTGTGATACTCTAACATGAAATATATTATTTATTATCCTGGAGCTACTGCTACAAGACATCAAACCTATTTTAGAATTTAAAAAAAACAAATAGCAATGAAAACTATGCTGAAAAACAATCCATTTATAACTGTTAATTATATTCTAATAGTAAAATCTGGTGCAGATATGCTCAGAAGATTTAGAACATCAGTGGACCCTTATGGGGTCTGGGAATAAGGAGCCTAGAACTAAGAAAAGCTACATTCTTTTTTTTAAAATAAAAAAAAATTATATATTTTTTTACGTTTAATGTTTGATTTGTATACTACCCAGTGTCCCTCTGTGAGGGAGTTGAGAAGTTTTAATGAATAAAATGAATGATGCATAAATGAATAAAATAAATAAATGAATAAAATAAAAATAAATTCTTCTAAATAAAGCTGAATCAATCCAGAGAGATGGACTTTTGAAAGGCCCTTAATCAGACTTCACAGAGAGGCTAAAGCCTTTTTTTTTTTTTTAAAGAGACTGAATAGTATTTCCAACACTAAGCATTGATTCTGTTTCTCACTTAGCTCACTTATGGCTTTGTTAACCACATTCTGAGTGATGAAGCCCAGTTCCCTTCCTCTTTCTGGATGAGCCCAAAGGAAACCCCACAGTACGTGGGGATCATAAAGCTGCTCCTGCATTTTCAGTGGACATGGATTGGAGTCGTTGCCCCAAAACATGATAGCGGAGATTGGTTTATGAAGACCATTGAGACAATGGTCTTCAGGAGTGGGATCTGTGTAGCCTTCACATTTAAGATTCCACAAATTCATACTGAGAGGGTGGATGATTTTTATGAGGTATTCTCACGTTTTAATGCTCTCCTTACACACCGGACAAGCAAGGTGCTCATTTATTATGGGGATCTTGACACAATGCTTCTGTTGCCTCTTATGTTGTCCAACATTGAAGAAGCCAATCAAACCCCACTGGGGAAAGTTTGGATCTCCACAGCTTTGTGGGGTTTCACTTTAAGCACAACTTTTAGATACTGGGACATCAAACCCTTCCATGGAGCACTAACCTTCACCATCCAGGGAAACCAAAGATCCAAATTCCATGATCTTATTTTGATTCAAGATGATTCCCTTGAATCGCTTTGGTCAGAAATGTTTGACTTCCATGATTCCAACTATAGATTGTCAAGGAAGACATGGAAAAGGGGCCTTCTGAGAAGAAACACAGCAGGCTTCCTCCCAGGTTGGCCTGAGAAAGGAATGTCTCTGGAGAGCTACAACATCTACCATGCAGTCTATGCTGTGGCACACGCCCTCCAGAATATCTTCACATCTTTATCTAGCCATGTTGTCATTCCAAGAGAAGACAAGGTAGATCTTCCAAACCTTCTACAACCATGGCAGGTAAGAGTGAATTCGACTTAAATGACAGCTGAAGTAAATCTTACGTTTTGGATGGTTTTCTTTTCCAGAATCTTTTTATTTCATTCCAGCTCTGGGAATATCTTCTGGTATTTCCTTCCAGCATGTAGACTTGGTTCCTCTACATTCATTTTTTAAAAAACAATGTGTGATTGGATCCTTCATTTGCTGAAAGGCCTGGAGAGCACTTCCATAGACTCTATTGTCCTCCTGTTCTGCAAATCGTAAATCACAGAAGGTCGATGTAGCATCCCCCTTCATTGTTTTTGGAGAGTTGTTGTGTTTGTATACCTAAAGATTGGGAAAGGCTGGAATGGACAATTTTAGGGTAGACAGACTGTGGTTTTGACCAGATCTAAGGATGTTTCTCAAGACTTGTTTTGCTATGGAAGATATTTCACTGGCTTCCGTAAAGGAGTAGACTCATAATGAAATATGAGTTGTGACAGTGTGATGACAGTGTGATCCTTACCTAGTCTCCTGAAAGTTGTAAGTGAAGAAACGTTTCATCAGGCAAAAGTGAGTGCTGCTGAATATGAAGAACATATATGAGTGGGTAAGGTTTATGATGTAATGCCATGGTCCATCATTTTTGTTCCCATCAGTTAATAGCTGATGCCAATGAGAACCACCTAAATCAACCTGTGTGCCAGGACATCAGGCTAACATCTGTGTATTTCTTAACATGTCATCAGAAAGAAAATTCATTGAAAAGTCAGCATTTTTCACAATGTGTTCCAAGCAACCACATACAGAAGACATTTCTCACACAACAATCATGTTCATATAACACATTAAAGCCACATCAGTTTTAGTGTGTCAGCCAACCACATTTTAGCACTAAATGTCAGGTGAATCCAGACCTATGTGGTTACATTATGGCTTAGCATGTCACCCAAACTCAGAAACTGTTTAAGGTATTTGTAGGATTTTGTTTGGTTGATTGCTTATTGAGTTTTATCTAGTATGATGAGCCAACAAAAATCTTCTATAATTACAGCAAAAATGATAAATAAATAAATCAAGCAAGCAAGTTAATCATGTAAAATCATTGTTCAATTAAACTATGGAAAACATCTGAAAAAATGTCTAGTATGAGCTGATATTTACTGACCAGCGAAGGGATTTGGAGTGGCTGAGATGAAATATCTATACAATAACTAAGTGCTGTAGAAAAGAATGTACTTATATGTTATATTGATTTATTAAACTTCCTCAGAGATATTATGGAGAAAGTAAAGAAAATAAAGCTGGAACAATTTTCCCATAATGCAAACAAGGCCAGCTGTATTGCTAAATTTAGGCAACCATTTTTAAAAATGGCCAACTATTCATCCTCATCTTGCCATTTATTGTACATAAATATGCTGTACAGTAACAAAGCGGCCAGTTTGATATAATGGTTAAACATCAGGCTCGAAAATGGGAGACCATGAATTCTAGCCCTGACTGGGCATGAAACCAGTGGGTAACCTTGGTCCACTCATTTTCTCTCAGCCTTAGGAAGGAGGCAATGGAAAACCACCTCTAAAAAAAACCTTGCCAAAAAAACTGCAGGGATTTGTCTAGGCACTCGCTAAGAATCAGACATGATTGAATGGAATAAAGAAGCTTATGAGCTTTCCTACCTCATACTGTATCTATACATATATATAAATAAATGGCTGTGTGTGTATATGTGCATATGTTCCAGCATAACTCTGGAACACCTCGAGCAATTTCAACCAGACTTGGTACACAGATGACTTACTCTCTGGAAAAAAATACTGTGGAGGGGGGGGAAATACGCTCGGGTGTGTGTTCTGTTAAGATACAGCCTGTTGTGCCTTAAAATGGAAACTATTTGATTAGTGGAAACTAATCAAGGAGAGATGCAACTTAGACCTAAGGAGAAATTTCCTGACAGTTAAAACAATTAATAAGTGGAACAACTTGCCTGCAGAAGTTGTAAATGCTCCAACACTGGAAATTTTTAAAAAAATGTTGGATAGCCATTTGTCTGAAATGGTGTAGGGTTTCCTGCCTGGGCAGGGGGTTGGACTAGAAAACCTCCAAGGTCCCTTCCAACTCTGTTGTTGTTGTTGTTGTTGTTGTTGTTGTTGTTGTTATTATTATTTTAAAATGGATTCTGCTGTACAGCACAGCGGAGTTGCCATGGTAACAGCTTCACAGTACTCCACTAGGAGGCTCCCTCTGGTAAGGGGGAAAATCCAACATTAGAAATTACGTTTGGTCCAGACCATTGGGCGATCCGGTAGCGATGGGGGCGGGTAGTTCAGAGAACTGGTAGCAAAAATCCCTGGCCCCTGCGCCCATGCCCAGCCAATCGCCCGGTCCCTACTTGCCTACTTAGCAGCTTCCTGCTTTTTTCAGTCTCGCTCGCTATTCCGGCCTTGCTTCAGCTGTTGCAATCAATTGCATCAGCTAGCAAGTGAATCTGCCTGCTTGCAATTCATCTCATCGGTGAGCAACTCAATCTGCCTGCCTTTTCCCTTGAATTGGGTAAGGAAGGGGGGGAGGGGAAGCTTTTAAAAAAAATAGTTAATTGGGGGTTTTTTTAGGAGTTTTATTTTTTTTTACACATAGCAATTTAAAGTTAAGGAAGTTTAAATTTAGCTGCTTTTATCTAAAAATATAAATAAAATAAAATATCTGTGCAGCTTTCTGAGATTTGGTGTGTTTCTGTACTGTTTCACTCTAACTACACAAACACACAAAATCTCACAAAGCTGTATGTGGCATTTTGTGTGTGTGTGTGTGTGTGTGTGTGTGTGTGTGTGTGTGTGTGAGTCAGTTGTGTTGTATTGTGTTGTGTTGTATTGTGTTGTGTTGTGTGTCTTTAAAGTGTGAAAGTTGGTTTTGGAGCTTTTTGTGGCTGTGTGAGGTTCCTGCTTGTTGCAGGGGCCATTTTGGGTAAAGTGCAGCTGCTTTTACATTATGTGTGGGTCACTTGTGTTGTGTTGTGCTGTGTGCGTGTGTAAAGTGTGAAAGTTGATTTTGGGTACTTCTTATTGTTTTGTGTACTTTGTTTATTATTTTTATTATTTACTGTTATTAGCCACGCCCACCCGCCCACCCGATCACCAAGCCACACCCACCAATTAAGCCACACCCACAGACCCAGCAGGGAAAATTTTTAGATTTCACCCCTGGTCCAGACATTTTCAACAAGGCTTTGATTCTTCTTGAGGACAAATGTATGGCCGTGATTACCACTACGAGACCAACACGACATACTTCACGCAGATTACATACGAGAAAAGAACTACAGCGTCAAACAGCTTAGTGCATATATCGTAGAAAAGAAGCCACTTCCAAATCAAGATCAGAAAAAAGCATATCAAATGATCATGTACAAGAAGATGGTATCATTTTACTTGACATTTCTGGGGGCACAGGGAAAACATTTTTAACTAATTTAATTCTTGCCGAAATCAGGGCTCAGGGTGAAGTTGCTCTTCCTGTCTAATACAGGACTGGGATAAATAAACACCTGGGAAACACCAGGTTATCAGCTAGTGCTAATATAAAAAGGAAGCTAATATGATGATGATGTTATCCATTCAATTATGTCCAAGTCTTGGCAATTCTATGGGATAGGTCTCTCCACATCTTCCAAGAACTTAATACAGGTTCATTTTAGACCCACCAAAATTTAGTATTTTTATATATATGGTACACATTTGTAGCAGCACAAGACTCATTTCGCCTGCCCCCCAAGAGTTAGAGATGGATTGGTCCAAAGTATTGCAGTGAGATTTGAGGGTAAATTAAACTCTCACCCAATTCCCCCATTCCCCCATTCACAGTCTGTTACCTCATTCGTACCCTATCCTTGGATCAAGCCAGGGGTGAAATGCTCCCGGTTTGGACCGGATTGGCCGATCCGGTAGCAATGGCGGCGGGTGGTTTGGAGAACTGGTAGCAAAAATCCCTCCCCCACCCCCGCCCATGCCCACCCAATTGCCCGGTTGCCCACTTGCCCGCTTGCCGCCTCTCTCCGGCTCATTTGCTTTTCCCGCCCAAATGGTAGGAATAGGTTATAAAAAATGCTTTTAAAAGGTAAAAAAAGGCTCTGATGATCACAGCTGAGCCACACGATCATCAGAGCCTTTTTATACTTTTAAAATCATTTTTTTACAACCTATTCGGCCAAATAGGTTGTAAAAAAATGCTTTTAAAAGAAAAAAAACACGTGCTGTTCTACTTATCCCATGCCTCCTTTTGGTGTGCACTGTGTGCACGCGCGCATCTCACATTTGGTGTATGGTGCGCACTGGCATGCAGCGGGCATGCGCAGCCAGCGAACCGGTAGTAAACCGATTCAGATTTCATGATTGGTCCAAGTGCCTGTCTCCTCCAGGGAGCTTCCATGGTTAAAGAGGGACTAGAACAGGGGTTTTAAACTCAAGGCCCGCAAGCCGGATTGGCCCATGCGGTGTTTAGATCTGGCCCACGAGGCCGCCCTGGAAACAGTGAAGGACTGGCCTGCAGTGCCACTGCCAGTGAAAATGGAGCTTGGGAGGGTGGCGGGCGGAGCTCGAAAGCCCATTTTCGCCACCACCGGCACCCCCAACATGAGTGATGTCGAGCTGGCCATGCCCATTCCGGCCCCCCAGGTCAAACGCAACCCTGTTGTGGTCCCCAATGAAATTGTACTTGTACTTGCAGAAATAGAATTTCAGTGACACTGCACAGTTTTTAAAAAAAGATATTAAACAGTTTTCCAGATGATTCTTCACTATTACTATAGCAATAGTATAGTATATTCATCTCTGAGGAAGCAGAGATACTAATAGCCTAATATTGGTATATATTTTTTTATAAATGTATCCAATAGTTTAACTGGTAACATAGATGTAAGGAAAAATGACACTTAAATGAAGATGTTTTCCTTGCTGTATTTTTGAAAAGAACTGAATCTTGAACTACTATAGAAATCTTTGGCACTTTGGAAGAACAATCTGCAATTGACATAGAAAGAGAAATCTTCCCTATCTAAAGTCTGCTTCCTGCACTGCAAAAAAATTTCATAGAGACAACCATTTAAAAATATATATCCTTTTAAAAAAGAAGCTTTTCCAGTGATCCAGAAGTGGCCCAACTACTATTCAAAACCTGGATTGGAGTTTTTCAGTACAACTTGCATTTCAGAGAATAAAGCAGTACTGGAGAAGTTTTTCTTCTACATTGCTGTCTTGAATACCACTAGCTTCTGTTCTGCTCAGACATTAATGTCAATAGTCTCTTGCTAAGCAGGGCATTGTCCATTGAAGGTATTCAATCATATCACCTTGTTTTTCAACCACTTCTTCCAAACTTGAGATTTCTCTGAATCCAACTTCTGAGCTAACTTGATTAGGATAAGAATACATCTTCTCTTCTTCTATTATATCAGGTCTTGGCTTTGCTCGGTTAAAGTTGCTTACCTTCACTGTGTAGACAACCAGACATATCAATGAACATATCAATTCCATAGCCAAGATTCCCAGCATGAAGCAGAGATACATTTTATTGTGATTAGGAAACAAATGTTGCAGTGACACTATCAGCAATAAAGCCACATTTCCTGTTGACTGAATTAGTAGGGGAACCCTTTTAAGATGCCTTGTGGTTCGGTAGATGCGGAGGTAACCTTTGCTTCTAGCTTTGCCGTGATGAAAGTGAATGTATCGTTCCAGGAATAGATGAAGCATCCAGAGAATTACCTAATTTGAGTTTGACACCCCTGGACTAGAACCTGGGTTTCCTCATTCCAGTCTAGTGCCTTCACCATTACACCACTCTGGCTATAGGACTGAGAAGAAGGGAATGGATCCCAAACAGGTCTTGCGGTGAAGGGGCACTAGAACCTGGGTTAGGGTTAGGTTGGGAGAGGTGCATAAAATGAAGCATGGTGGGTTGTGAAAAGAAAGGATGGGGAATTGTTTTTCTCCCTCCCTTATAACACTGGAATTCAGGAGGATGGGCAGCAGAGGTGTCCAAAGTTTGTGTACATAAATGAACTTGATTATTTAGGTGTCTTGCTCATCTTTTAGGGGCCTCTGGTGGCTCAGCAGACTAAGTCTCTATGTTATTAACACAGCTGCTTGCAATTACTGCAAGTTCAAGTCCCACCAGGCCCAAGGTTGACTCAGCCTTCCATCCTTTATAAGGTAGGTAAAATGAGGACCCAGATTGTTGGGGGCAATAAAAGTTGACTTTGTATATAATATACAAATGGATGAAGACTATTGCTTAACACAGTGTAAGCCGCCCTGAGTCTTCGGAGAAGGGTGGGATATAAATTCAAATTAAAAAAAAAAATCTTTTCTGTGCCTTCTGTAACCTTTCTTGAGGTTCAATGATATTTGTACTTGTGGTGTTGCAGTGTCTGTTTGCTAAAAAGTATTCCCAGTATGCATTTTTCTTGCTGAGTTTTTTTCTTCTTCTTTTCTTGCTTTGCTGCAACCCACACACTGGTTTGTTGTTTTCATTGCACTATCCTCCATCATCATTGCCATGGTGAAATCTGTATCCTGTTTGGTCCTCACCCAAATTTAGAAATGCCGAGAAATATGGAGAGAGAGAGAGAGAGAGAGAGGAAATGTCATGGGTCAAAGAACCCTGAGGTTCTGCCTGGTGACACTTCTGCAAATTCAGGGAAATTGCTCACTGGGCCAAAGCGGTTATTTTATTTCAGCATCTGGGCCTTCTTAAGGAGGAGCTGATCTCTTTAACTGGTAATATAAACTATTTCAAATGCTCTCACATGCGGTAAACCTGGCCCTGCTCTGCCTGTAATGTCAGAAGGGGCGCTTCTATCAGTACCAAAACAGACAATATGAGAAGGACACCGGAGAAAAGTATGAATAAAAACAGCAAGCAGGTGTTCAAAAAGACAATATTAATGAAAAAGCAACCACTAACGCATTACAATGTACACTCTAATATAGAAATTGAAGATTTAATCTACTTTTCTGCCTGTCTTCCACTGGAAGACAGGCAAACTGCTAATGACGGTGGTGGCCCACCCACCCAGACATCTCTGTGCATGCACAGAAGCTTCTGCGCATGCAAAGAAGTGTTGCACATGCAAGCAAGCGCCCATGAACGCCCATGAGCAAACCACTAGTGGCCGAAACTGAAACCCACTACTGCTGTCTTTCTATCTATCTATCTATCTGTCTGTCTGTCTGTCTGTCTGTCTGTCTGTCTGTCTGTCTGTCTATCTATCTATCTATCTATTTATTTGTCTATCTATTTGTGTATTTATATCTGGGGGTTTTATTGGGTTTTTATTTTTATAATCTGTCCCAAATCACTGCAAGTGAATTGAGTGGTCATAAAAATTTTCTTAATAAAATCATCTATCTATCTATCCATCCATCCATCCATTCATCCATCATCATCTCTCTTTTTCTCAGATCTATTTATATACGTCTAGGTTGGATTACTGCAATGCTCTCTACATGGGGCTGCCCTTGAGGTGCACCCGGAGGCTACAGTTAGTCCAGAATGCGGCTGCGCGAGTAGTAATGGGAGCCGCTCGTGGCTCCCATGTAACATCACTACTCCGTAGTCTGCACTGGCTTCCTGTGGTTTTTCGGGTGCGCTTCAAGATTTTGGTTACCACCTTTAAAGCGCTCCATGGCTTAGGACCTGGGTACTTACGAGACCGCCTGCTGTTACCCTTTGCCTCCCACCGACCCTTACGCTCTCACAGAGAGGGTCTCCTCAGGGTGTCATCCGCCAAACAGTGTCGGCTGGCGGCCCCCAGGAGTAGGGTCTTCTCTGTGGGGGCAGCGACGCTCTGGAATGAACTTCCCCCTGGCCTATGTCAAGTGCCTGATCTTCGGACCTTCCGTCGTGAGCTTAAAACACACTTATTTATTCAAGCGGGACTGGCATAATAGTGTTGAATTTTAAATTTGGGGTTCTGTAAATATTTTAAATTTTAAATCTAAATTTTTAAATTATCAGCCTTTTATAATCTGCTAAGTTTTAAATGTTGTTTTAAATTGTATATTTTGTGTTTTATCTTTGGCTGTACACCGCCCTGAGTCCTTCGGGAGAAGGGCGGTATAAAAATTTAATAAATAAATAAATAAATAAATAAATACAGGTAGTCTTCAACTTATGACCCCAGTTGGGACCAGAATTTCCTTGGCCAGGCAATGCAGTTGTTAACTAAGATGTGCCCAATTTTACAACTTTTTTTGCCATGGTTGTTAAGTGAATCACTGCCATTATTAAGTGAATCAACACGGTTGTTAAGTGATTCTGGCTTCCATTGACTTTGGTTGTTGAAAACTGACTGGGATCCCACCCTGATCCCAAGACACTGCAACTATCTAAAATAACTGCCAGTTGCCAAGCTCCTGAATTTTGATTCCTTGGCCATAGGGATTCTGCATTGGTCATAAATGCGAGGACCGCTTGTCAACTTTTTCAGTGCTGTTGTAACTAACCGAATAGTTTTTAAGTTGAGGAGTCCCTGTAAGTATTAAATCCTTACTTTCTTAAGCTTTACAGAAGCTTTCTTATAGCTTTATGTTACGTTTCTTATAAAGGCTTGATTTCTGTGGCCGCCAGGCATTCCAGAGAAAATTATTGCAGATATATTTTTCTGTCATTATCAAACCGATTTACCTGATTTGTTTGTGTGTGTGTGTGTGTGTGTGTGTGTTGTGTTGTGTTCCCTTTCTCATTCCAGCTTCACCGTTTTCTGAAAACTGTCCGCTTTAACACTACCACTGGAGAAGAGGTATTTTTTGACGCAGATGGGGAGTTGGTGGCCGATTATGACATTGTGAATTTGGTTGTATTTCCAAACAAGTCGGCTGTACGGAAGACCGTGGGAAAACTAGAGACCCTGGTCTCTGCAGGTCCAGTGATGAGCATTCAGGAAGAGGCTGTTGTGTGGCCCAGCTCGTTTAATCAGGTGGGAAGGAGACTTAAACTCCACAAAGCCAATTAATGTAGGAATTAAAAGTGTGAGTTGAAATTCAGCAGAATTTGACAAATAACCATAGCCAACTGCTCTCTCCCAGGTGTTACCTCTTTTTAGCTGTTCAATTGCTAAGTTGTGTCTGACTTTTCATGACCCCATGGATCACAGCACACCAGGCCTCCCTACCCCCTGTCCTCCATTGTCTCCTGGAGTTTGTCCATGCTCGTGGCCATTGCATCAATGACACTATCTGTCGTGTCCCACTCCTCCGCTGACAGCCGGGTCAGGGAAATCCGAATCAGGCTTGCCTCTGCAGCTCTGCCCAAAGTCCTAGCAAAGTCCTCAGAGCAGGCAGGAGACCAGTAAGTGACTTCAGCAAGGTAAGTTCGACTTTGCCTGACTCAGAGACTGCCAGAAAGCAGATCCTTTATATAGGCCATGGGGTGTGGCTCCATGACTCAGCACTCATTAAGGCCTGCCCCTCCCTTCCTTCTGTTGCCTCCGCCTATCCAATCTTCTGATGCGAGGGTCACTCCAATCAGCAGCTGTTGGAAGTAAACTTTCCTCAGGCTTACATGCTGTGGAGGAGGGGGAGGGGTCTAGCTGCTCCGTTTGCCTGGGCATGGAGCCAGGGCTGGGGCCGGGGGATGCTCCCTCCTCTGCAGCCTGCTTGGGCATGGAGCCAGGGCTGGGACCGGGAGGTGCCCCCTCCTCTGCAGCTTGTCTGGGCATGGAGCCAGGACTGGGGCCGGGAGGCATACATTCCTCCGTGTTCGGGAGCAGATAAGCAGACCCCGGCTGCGGTGAGAGCGGACAAGACACAACACTATCTAATCATCCCACCCTCTGCCGTCCCCTTCTCCTTTGGCCTTCCATCTTTCCCAACATCAGGGTCCTTTCCCTCGAGTCCTCTCTTCTCATTAGGTGGCCTAAGTATTTCAGCTTCAGCTTCACGATCTGTCTTTCCAAAGAACAGTCAGGGTTGATTTCCTTTATCACTGACTGGTTTGATCTCCTTGCAGTCCAAGGGACTCACAAGAGACAGAATAAGAATAACAGAGTTGGAAGTGGCCTTGTAGGTCATCTAGTCCCCTGCCCAAGCAGGAGACCCTACACCATTTCTGACAGATGGCAGTCCAGTCTCTTCTTGGAAGCTTCCAATGATGAAGCTCCCACAACTTCTGAAGGCAAGCTGCTCCAATGGTTGAATGCTCTCACTATCAGAAAACTTCTCCTTATTTCTAGGTTGAATCCCTCCTTGATCAGTTTCCATCCATTATTTCCTTGTCTGGCCTTCAGGTGCCTTGGAAAATTAGGTTGACCCCCTCATCTCCGTGGACAGCCCCTCAAGTATTGGAACATTGCTATCATGTCTCCCCTGGTGCTTCTTTTCACTACACTACCATGCCAAATACTTGCAACCGTTCATCGTATGTTTTAGGCTCCACTCTCCTAATCATCTTAGTTGCTCTTCTCTGCACTATTTCTGGAGTCTCAACATCTTTTTTACAGTGTGGTGACCAAAACTGGATGCAATGTTCTCAAAAAGGGCCGTAATAGCTCAGGCTGTTAGAAGCCTGTTATTAGAACACAGCAGCCTGCAATTACTGCAGGTTCAAGCCCGGCCCGAGGTTGACTCAGCCTTCCATCCTTTATAAGGTAGGTAAAATGAGGACCCAGATTGTTGGGGGGGGCAATAAGTTGACTTTGTAAATATACAAATAGAATGAGACTATTGCCTTATACACTGTAAGCCGCCCTGAGTCTTCGGAGAAGGGCGGGATATAAATGTAAATAAAAAAAATTTAAAAAAAGATGTGGTCTCACTAAGGCTTTATAAAGTGGTAGTAGTACTTCGCTTGATTTTGATTGAAAATAGCTTTTTTTTTTAATTATTTGCATTTATATCCTGCCCTTCTCCGAAGACTCAGGGCGGCTTACACTATGTTAAGCAATAGTCTTCATCCATTTGTATATTATATACAAAGTCAACTTATTGCCCCCAACAATCTGGGTCCTCATTTTACCTACCTTATAAAGGATGGAAGGCTGAGTCAACCTTGGGCTTGGTGGGACTTGAACCTGCAGTAATTGCAAGCAGCTGTCTTAGCTGTCTGAGCCACCAGAGGCCCTTGACCCCCTCATATCTGTGACAGCCCCTCAAGTATTGGAACACTGCTATCATATCTCCCCTGGTCCTTCTCTTCACTAGACAAGAAGAACACCACCACAATTTGAAAACTTTAAGTCTTTGTGCTTAGCCATCCTTGTAGTCCAACTCTCACAGCCATACATTACTACTGAGAAAACCATAGCTCGGACTATACAGTGTTATCTGTTAGGGATAAAGTAACGTTAGATGACTGTAACCAACCTGATCACATAATTCACACAAAATGCCATGATAGGCCTAGCAAAATGTAGGCAAGCTTCTTTGTTACTGGGAAGAAATATTTTGCAATAGCTTGAAGTTTAGGAGATAAATAACATAAGGTTTCATGGATCAGAATCTATTTCATAGGGCCCGGCCTACCATTAGACAGGGGGTGGGAAGTGATTACCTCAGACAGCAACTACTTCAAGGTGGGGAAAAGGCTGCATGGCCATTGGGGATTGCTGACACAAAACCTAGAAGTGTATTCGCATAAATAAAACACGCTCAAGCACTTTCATTTCCTTGACACTCTTCAGACAAAGCCTCGTTCTGTCTGTACCAAAAGCTGCCAACCAGGATACCGCAAAGTGATCCCTGAAGGACGCCAAGTGTGCTGCCATGATTGTGCCCCATGCAGAGAAGGGACAATTTCTACCCAAACAGGTAGGTTACTCTGAAAACATGGCATGTGTCAGATGACCAAAGGCAGATTTACTGAGAATTTTTGTTTTCTGTAGGTCTTACAACAACTTTAGTCATCTTTGCAAGTTCAAATCCGAAGCATTTGGATCAAAAGAGTTAGTACCTCAGCTCTTCTGACCTTATATTGAGCCCCAATACACACCTTAAAAAGGAAAGGTCTAAACAAAATTAGAAGTGACAAAATTAGTAGAACAGAGAAATGCTGTCGATATAATTTACTTGGACTTCAGTAAAGCATTTGATAATGTAGACCATAACCTACTACTAGATAAAGTAGAAAAATGTGGGTTAGACAGCACCACCACCAGATGGATTTGTCACTGGCTGACCAACCACACTCAACGTGTAGTCCTCAATGGAACTACATCCACATGGAGGGAAGTATGCAGTGGAGTACCCCAAAGCTCTGTTTTAGGCCTAGTACGCTTCAACATCTTCATCAATGATTTGGACGAGGAGATAGATGGGGAACTCATCAAATTTGCAGATGACACCAAGCTGGCAGGAATAGCCAACACTCCAGAAGATAGGCTCAAGTTACAGAAGGATCTTGACAGACTTGAACATTGGGCGCTATCTAGCAAAATGAAATTCAACAGTGAAAAAAGTAAGGTTCTACATTTAGGCAAAAAAAACCCCAAAATACACAGGTACCGTATATGTGGTACCTTGCTCAATAGTAGTACCTGTGAGAGGGATCTTGGAGTCCTAGTGGACAACCATTTAGATATGAGCCAGCAGTGTGCAGCAGCTGTTAAAAAAGCCAACACAGTTCTGGGCTGCATAAACAGAGGGATAGAATCAAGATCACGTGAAGTGTTAGTGCCACTTTATAATGCCTTGGTAAGGCCACACCTGGAATATTGCATTCAGTTTTGGTCGCTGCAATGTAAAAAAACAAGCCCCAGGTAAAACCTTTCTGATGGTGCTGTCTGTGGTTCTCAGCTAGATCATATTTGACCATGCACAACACCCATGGTGATCTGTGGAGACTTTTGACTGTTAAGTTAAAATAAATATTAAACAAGTATATATTTTAATTTCAAAAGAAGCTTTGGAGCTATTTTTTATGATTGGAAGAGAACTGAGACTGTATAAAGCATTTGAAGAAAAGCAATTTGGCACATGAGCACAACAGAGGATAAAAATCCTTGTATAAGAGCCGTAGTGGCGCAGTAGTTAGAATGCAGTACTGCAGGCTAACTCACTGCTCACTCCAGGAGTTCAATCCTGTCTGGCTCAAGGTTGACTCAGCCTTCCATCCTTCCAAGGTGGGTAAAATGAGGATCCAGATTGTTGGGGGCAACTTGCTGGCTCTGAAAACCACTTAGAGAGGGCTGTAAAGCACTGTGAAGCGATATATAAGTCTAAGTGTTACTGCTAAGTGCTAGTCTTGCAAAGCTCTATATGGCTGTTTTGCCCAATTGTTTCTGGAAGAGGACACATGTACAGCTACTTGGCTGGTAGTTCCATCAGAATTATGCTGCCCACCACAACGTATATTAGATCATGATGGTGGCGGCAGCGAATGGGCTGCGCTGAACAGGCAGTGCCAAATGGGCCACAACAGTGGTGGTGGCGAACAGGAGGTGGCAAATGGGCTGCAGTGAACAAGTGGTTGGCGCCAGTGGCAAACGAGCTGTGGCTAATGGGCTGTGGTGAATGGGGGCGGCCGCAGAGAATGGGCGGTGGCAAACAGGCCAGATGAATACCGGATGGATGCTGGGAGGCAGAGGCTGAGTTTTTTCCCCCCTTGTTTTCCTCCCCAAATGCTAGGTGCATCTGTTAAGGGTAATTTGGGTTCACAACCAAGGTTGTGGACTGTTGAGCAAAGTACCCTATGCATGAAAACGACTGAGACTGGTTGTATACAATAACAGTCACTTGCAGACAAACTGGGGTTTGATATTCCTTTACTTTTAGGGAAAAGGCAAAGTCATAGTCCAAAAACAATTCCAGGTCATACACAGATAAAGTCAGTCAGTCAGTCTTCTCACCAACGTAGACTTGCAAAACAAACAAGGTCTTCTTTCAGTTTGGCAAAACACAGTTCAATTCACAACAGTCAGTATCTTGAGGAATCAGTAACTAGCCATGATCAAGCAACGATCATAAAGCTCAAATATACAGTTGCAGCATGTCATCAGGTTACAATGCTGTAGCGTCCCTGTAGATTCCCCCAACAAGCCATAATTTAGTAGTCCTTTTATACATTGGCTACAGTGCTCAACCAATCAGGATGCTTGCATGATGCAGCACAGCCTTAAAGCAATATCATGCCTTTCTACAAACATACATAGTTAGTTTATATATTGCCTGGCCAACTAGTTAGGCAAATAATAATTTCCTGACAGCATCTTATAGCCTGGACCGTCTTATAGTCTGAAAAATACGATAATTGTTTTCACTGTCAGGAAGTTTCTCCTTCATTCCAGTTTGCTTCTCTCCTTGATTAGTTTCCATGTATTGCTTCTTTGCCCTGCCCTCAGGTCCTTTGAAGAATAACTTGACCCTCTTCTACTTTGTGGCAGCCCCTGAATATTGGAAGACTGCTATCATGTCTGCTATCATTTACTTCCAATTTCCAGCACAAACTGACCAATAGTGAACAATGGGTTCACTTAATGACTGCCATGTTTGCTTAATGAATGCTGCATCCACTTTATAACCACCATGACCATTGCTAAAAAGGTCATAAAATCATGTCCAGTCATGTGGTGATCCACATTTTGACCATCATGACTTACGACCATAACTGCCAAACTCAATTACGGTTATAAGCCAAAGACCTCCTGTCACTGGCATTTATCTAAAGCAGGGATGCCTGAACCTTTCGTTATTTAGTTAGTATAATCTTGACCTTCCCTAAAAATCCAAATACCAAAATGAAAACAATACAATGAAACCTCAGAAATGATAGATTTATTGGGACAAGGGAACCAAAACATGTCTTCAGATGTCCCCAGAGTCTGTCTACACTTCCCCAAGGGAGGTGCACCTCAAATATGGAAACTGTGGTTAAACATACCTCTTCCTCTCTTCTGTATTCTAGCCATGGTAGCTACATTTAACTAACATATCTGTTGAAAAGCCCTTGATACAAAAATTGAAAAAGCACAGGCGTACTATTATTTCACCTTTACAGCTCTAGGAAATTATTAAATAGACCACAGGATGAGCAGTTGTATAGCCAGAAACTTCCACACAGGGCAAATGTTCAGATAGTTATTTTGTTTGTATGTTTATTTTGCATACAAATATAGGGCAAATGTGGATTGGATATGCTTCAATTTCTCTTAATAGCAATAGCCCTTAGACTTATATACCGCTTTACAGTGCTTTACAGCCCTCTCTAAGCTGTTTATAGAATCAGCATATTGCCCCCAACAATTTGGGTCCTCATTTTACCTACCTCGGAAGGATGGAAGGCTGAGTCAACCTTGAGCCCGGTGAGATTTGAACTGCTAAATTGCAGACAGCTGGCAGTCAGCAGAAGTAGCCTGAGTACTGCACTCTAACCACTGCGATACCGTGGCTAATGGAGTGAAGTGCAAAATTCTGTTGTGCCAGGACATGTAGCAACTTTAGCCAAGACACTGTCTGAGAGATTGACTCAAGATGTTCCCTATAATAGTTTGACTTGGGTAGGCATAAAACAATTGCAATTAACTTTACCTAGCTGTGTTAGAGATGAGGGTTACAAATGGTCAATGACATGGAAGCGTCATTGATGCTTTAGTATTATCTCAGCAGTTTTCAATCTCTAGATTTGCCTTCTTCCATGAGACTCATTTTGTAGATTTTGATGCTCTTTAAGAAATTGCAGTAGAAGCCAGGATAACAAAGAAAATGTCAATTAGGACCTCTGGTGGCTCAACAGACTAAGACAGTCTGTTATTAACACAGCTGCTTGCAATTAATGCAAGTTCAAGTCCCACCAGGCCCAAGGTTGACTCAGCCTTCCATCCTTTATAAGGTAGGTAAAATGAGGACCCAGATTGTTGGGGGCAATAAGCTGACTTTGTATATAATATACAAATGGATGAAGACTATTGCTTAACAGAGTGTAAGCCACCGTGAGTCTTCGGAGAAGGGCGGGATATAAATGCAATATATATATATATATATATATATATATTGTGGAAAAATACCAGGTGGTGAAGTTTCTAAATATATTGTGTTTTTCAGATACAGTTGATTGTCATGAGTGCTCCAAAACTCAATATCCAAACAATGTCAGAGATCGATGTATCCCCAAGATTATAGTCTTTCTAGCCTATGATGAACCTCTGGGAATCACACTGAGTTTCTTTGCCTTCTGCTTAAGTCTAGCTACAGTTCTGATTTTAGGAATCTTCATTAAATACCTAGACACACCATTGGTCAAAGCCAACAACCAAAAGCTCACCTACACCATCCTTGTCTCTCTCCTGCTTTGCTTCTTATCCTCCTTCTTATTCATTGGTCCCCCTCACAAAGTGACTTGTCTCCTGCGCCAAACTGCCTTTAGCATCATCTTTTCAATTGCTGTCTCCGCTGTGCTGGCCAAAACTTTGACTGTGGTGCTGGCGTTCATGGCTACAAAACCAGGAAACAAGATGGACAAATGGCTGGGGAAGAATTTGGCAACGGCTGTGGTACTCACTGGGTCCATGGTTCAGTGCGGCATCTGCGTGACTTGGATTGGAATTTCTCCTCCCTTCCCAGAACTTGACACTGATTCTCAGATTGGACAGCTGGTACTGCAATGCAACGAAGGGTCTGTCGCTATGTTTTACAGCGCTCTCGGTTACATGGGCATTATGGCGGCCATCTGTTTCACTGTGGCTTTCCTAGCCAGAGAGTTGCCAGGAGGTTTCAATGAAGCCAAGCTGATCACCTTCAGTATGCTGGTCTTTTGCAGTGTTTGGGTGTCCTTCGTGCCAAGTTACTTGAGCACCAGGGGCAAATATATGGTAGCTGTGCAGGTTTTCTCCATCTTGACTTCCAGCGCTGGGATCGTGGGCTGCATCTTTCTTCCCAAGTGTTACATAATTGTATTGCAGCCTCATCTGAATACCAAAGAGCACCTAATGATGAAAAGAAGAAAGGAATAGTTTTATGAAATTTGCTATAGAAATTACAAGCTTTGATTTGAGTGTGCCAATGTAATAAATTATTTCATATGAACCCCAGGGAGAGAAAAAGAAATATTTATTCTTTTAATAAATGGGTTTGAATAAATAGGGGTACTTTTGTCTAGAAGCTGACACCTGCTGAAGTTAAAAAAAAAAAAAGTAAAGTAAAAAAGCCTCCAAAATAGTTGGCCAGCAATTTAATTCAGGAGAAAGTGAAGCATTCAAAAATCCAGCTTCTACTTTATTGATAAAACGGATAGAGGCTGCTAAGGAATGGAAACGAAGTGGTTACATAAATTAACTTCCTTTTCGTCGTCGTCCCCCCCTTTTAGTCTTTTTGCTTGTGGTTCTTTCATTTTCAATTTTTATTTCGAAGGGCTTCTTTAAGGCAGAGAGTTTATTCAACATGAATCGTCAACCGCACCATCTGCCAAAACCAAGCGTTCACCCCACATTAATATCAACTCAGCCCAAAGGTATTGAATTCATATTCTAATTGCCTTTATTTTATTTTATTTTATTTTTGAACCATGAAGCTATTCTTGAAGGACTCTTTTGATATTAGCATAAAGCCTAAAGAAAGACTGGGTTGTTTTTTTAAAGGAATTAAATTTAAATTGCTATTTTGCAACCAAACTTCAGCAGCTAAGTTGTTCAGGGACAAAGGACTTCCAGGGCCAAAAACAGGGACTATAACTGCCTATAGGCCATAGGCTTCCAACTGTGCACCTCTGCTGTCTAATTTCAGTCTCAAACAGGGACAACAAAAAATGTAGCTGGCTCTTTTTGTTCTCTTTTAAAGTTTATTGGAAAAAAAATGAAATTTGATGTGGTCTGGTTTTAGCAATAAGATTAGTTTTATGTGGTTTCAAGATGAGAACAGTTCTTTAAATTTAGAATCGTGCTTTGAGCTATATCGATACTTGAGGCTGATTCTGTCTGCCCATTTGCGTAAGTTTCAGGAGCGGTTTTGTTTCTGAAAAGTTTAGGCTTGCTTGACATTTGGTGTTCGCCTTCAGATAGAGAACATTTGTATTAAAAGCTGACATTGGCTTGCTGATACACAAGGCTGTAGTGCAGGGTTATCCACCAGTGTGTGTGTGTGTGTGTGTGTGTGTGTGTGTAAAAAGTCAAGATGGCTGGCATAGCTGAAGCCTCAACACTTTGTTTTTACATCTGTTGCACGATAGGGCTTCAGTTATATGGTCACAACTGCCATCTTGTCAATTCTATGAGGTAATTCCCATTAGGAAGTCAACTCCACAGGAATATTAGAACAATAGAGGTAGCCCTTGACTTACAACCATTTGTTTAGTGGCCACCGGGAAAAAAAGTGACTTATGGCCAGTTCTCACCCTTACAACCTTCGCAACATCCTCAAGGTTCACATGACCAAAAATTCAGCTGTTTTGCAATCTGAATATATTTATGATAGTTGCAGAATCCCAGAGTCATGTGAACATTGCTTGGGGCCTTCTTAGCTGGTTTCTGACAAGCGAAGTCAATGGTGGAAGTCAGATTCACCGAACAACCATGTGATTTATTTAAGAACTGCTGTGATTTGCTTAACAACCGAAACGAAAAAAGTCATAAAATTGGTCATGACTCGTTTAACAACCACCTTGATTAGCTAAGGAAGTTCTGACCTTATGACCCAATTGTGGTCATAAGTTAAGGACTACCTTATATTTCATTGAAATATAGTAACATATCTTGCAAGTTTGCCTGAGTTTTCCCTTCCCTTCATCTTATACGCACAGGAATTAGAAGAGGGAGGTAGGGTCAGTTTTTTTTCTAATACAGGTAGTCCTTGATTTACAACATTTCCTTTAGTGACTGTTTGAAGTTACAACAGCACTGAAACAATGACATGACCATTTTTCACACATACGACCAATACAGCATCCTCACAGTCATTTGATCAAAATGCAGACCCTTGGCAGCTAACTCACATTTATGACCATTGCTGGGACCCCCAAGGTCATGTGATCACTTTCTACAGCCTGACTGTTGTGGTCCTCCAGCAGCCTGTGGAGTTAGCAGCGGAGTTGGACAGTGAGGAGGCTGGGGAGGACAATGGGCCAGTCCTGGAATCAGGGGAAGGCCCGGATGAGGGTTCTTCATCAGAGGCAGAGATGGGGCCAGGGCCATCTGGGAGCAATGCACAGACTCCGGAGCCTCCAGAGGTGGACAGCAGAGAGGCAGAGGAACAGGAGCAGCCTGTTCCTAGTGCATGCATGCGAAGAGCTGCCAGAAGGCAAGAGCAGCTAAAGCAAAAAGGATGACTCTGGAGTAAGGCCAGGAGATGATTGGCCCCTCCCATAAGGCTTAAAAGAGCAGCAAAGGCTCTTAGGCTCTTTGTAGGAAAGCAACGCTGCTACATCTGTTTCTATTCGGTGTCTCTTGATACTGAACTTTGCGGGGCTTTGCCAAGAAAAGCCTTTGGCAGGGTGCCAAAGGAGATAAAGGTTTGTGATAAGGCCAGAGGACTTTTTCTGAAGGACTGTTTTGGAATTAATTTGGACTAAGATGGGAATGAAGTAATTCCCACCTGTTATAATAAAATAGGTTTGTTTAAGACTACGTGTGTCTTTTATGCCTAAGTGAACCTAGGTCACAAAACTGACAAGCAAAAAGTCAATGGGGAAGCCAGATTCACTTAACAACTGTGTTACTAACTCAACAACTGCAGTGATTAACAACTTAACAACTGTGGTAAGAAAAGTCATAAAATGGGGCAAAGTTCACTTAACAAATGTCTCACTTAGCAAAAAAAGATTTTGGGCTCAGTTGTGGTTGTAAGTCGAAGACTACCTGTATTTTTCTACCAAACCTCACTTAACACATGCTTTTTCCATCCCCACTGTTATACTAGTGGTTTCTGCAAAGTCTTCTCTGGGGGTTCCTATACCTCTAGAGTTTTTTTGACACCATCCCATACTTATCACTGATGTCCCTCCTACACCTGTCAATATCATGCAGCCAATCCGTCAGCTACAATGAACTTCCAGGTGCTTCATAAGAACTCTTACATTTTCCAACGTTATTGATCTGTTTTTACTGTATTTATTTCCCAATGCTCCACAGATGCTCCATCTTTCTTCTGGCCCAGAACTGTTTTTTTGATATTGCTGGTAGCAAGCATTGCTCTGAAGTGCACTGTGATCGCTCTGATGTTTTCAGGTAATGATCTGGTTTCATCTTGTAATTTGAATATAAAAACTGGCCCTAAAGTCAACACTCAACCCCTGACTAATAACCACTAGACTTCATCCCATTGTGCAACCCCAGCAGCTCATTCATCCGGCTCACTCAGTCCAGCCAGAAGTCAAGATTGATCTGAAAGCACCAGTCCTGCCCCCTTTAGCATTTGCCCCCCCCCCCCCGGTCACATTTCTAAGAATAAGTCTGTTGATTTCAAAATTGTTTGTCTTAAAGATGACACAATTCTATTTCTAAAGACAAGAAAACAATCTTTGAAACATGAGCTGTCTTTAGCATGAAAAAGACGATTGAAGATCTATTTATGAATGCTATGCTCTCCTGCTATCCTCATTTTCCCCCTCTCTGTTTAATATATCAAGATGTCCACCTCAACCTCAAAAATACACTTTTTCCAAAAGGTTGCCACAATTTTGGCCATTACTGTATATATATGTATGTATGTATGTATGTATGTATGTATGTATGTATGTATGTATGTATGTATGTATGTAAGAAATAACTACATCCAGTGGTGGGATTCAGCCAGTTTGCACCACTTCAGGAGAACCGGTTGTTAACTTTCTGAGCAGTTTGGTGAACTGGTTGTTGGAAGAAATCATTAGGGCAGAGAACTGGTTGTTAAATTATTTGAATCCCACCACTGACTACATCTCTACAGAAATAGAGCACAACAATGATGAAAACTGCCTTGTATGATTTGGGTCAATATAAAAGGGAGAGAAATGACATTGCCATAGGTTTATGCTATAGGCCACCCAACCAAACAGAGGAAATAGATGAACTTTTTGCTACTTGTTAACTAAGGTATGTAGGAAGCACATCATCGTAGTAATGGGGGACTTTAACTATCCTGACATCAACTTGGAGACAAACTGCACCAAGTGGAAGAGCAAACAGGTTCCTGACAAACCTAGCAGACAACTTTGTCTCTCAAAAAGTAGAGAAAGGAACTAGGGGATCAGCCATATTGGACTTAATTCTCACTAACAGAGATGAAATGATAGAAGGTGTTGAAGCTACAGGAACCTTGGGTGAGGGAGTGATCATGCAATATTGAACTTCAACATTATGCAAGCACAAGCAATAGAACAAAGTCAAACTAGAGTCTTGGACTTTAAGAGAGCTAATTTCAATAAACCTAGAGAGAGCTTGGGAAGGATTCCATGGATGAGAATCCTCAAGGGGAAAACAATAGATGATCCTCACTCTGTCAAGGACCTTGGAGTACTCATGTTTAAAGATCTAAGTACCAGAGCCCACTGTAACAACATTGCCAAAAAGGCACTAAGAGTTGTTAACCTAATCTTGTGTAGCTTCTTCTCTGGTAATATTGTACTACTAACTAGAGCATAAAACATTTGCTAGACCAATCCTTGAATACAGCTTATCTGTCTGGAACCTGCACTGCATATCGGACATAAATACAATCGAGAGGGTCCAGAGATATTTCACAAGAAGAGTCCTCTACACCTCTGCTCGCAATAAAATACTTCATGCCACCAGACTCCAAATTTTGGGCTTAGACAACTTAGAACTACGCAGACTTCAATCTGACCTAAGCATAGTACATAAAATTATCTACCACAATGTCCTACCTGTCAATGACTACTTCAGCTTCAACCACAACAATACATGTTGTTGTATTGTTGTGGTTGAAGCAAATAATAGATACAAACTCAAAGTAAACCACTCCAAACTTGATTGCAGAAAATATGACTTCAGTAACAGAGTGGTCAATGCCTGGAATGCACTACCTGACTCTGTAGTTTCTTCCCCAAACCCCCAAAACTTTAAGCTTAAACTGTCTACTACTGACCTCACCCCATTCCTAAGAGGTCTGTAAGGGTCATGCAGAAGTTCACCCGTGTGCCTACCATCCCTGTCCTAATATTCCTTTTTTACTTACTCTTTTCATGTATCCAAATTATGTTTATACTTTTACCTGTTATCTTATATATGATTGACTGATAAATAAATAAATCTTAAGAAGCTTGGGAAATTTTGAAAAGTGAGATTATAAAAGCCCAGTCTAGCACAATACCAATGAAGAAGAAAAATAATAGCTCTCAAAATAAACCAGCATGGCTGCATAAAGATCTCTCTGATAAATTGAAAGACAAAAAGGACAAGTATAAAAAGTGGAAAGAGGGGTACATAACTAGGGCAGAATATCAGCAAATAGCCCAAGCCTTCAAAGATGAAGTGAGAAAAGCTAAGGTTCAAAATGAATTAAGGCTTGAGACAAAAGTAAAAAACAAAACAAAACAAGTATCTTTCAACGTGATAAAAACAAGAAAAAAGTGAAGGAAATGTCCATTGATGGGAGAAAGTGGCAAGAAGGTGACAAGTAACAGGAAGAAAGCAGAACTCTTTAACTCTTTTGCATCTGTCTTTACACAAAAGGAAAAAACAGTCCAACCTATCAAAAATAGCACCACAGAAAACAGATTAGGAACACAAGTTAAAATAGGGAGAAAATGGGTAATCGGGTATGTCTAGTTTAATGAAAAGAAGGTCTAGTCTAGGGATGATATGATAGCAATGTTTTGATATCTCAGCAGTTGCCACAAAGAATCAAGCTATTCTCCAAAGCACCTGAGGGCAGGAGAAGAAGCAATGGGTGGAAACTAATCAAGGAGAGAAGCAACTTAGAACTAAGGAGAAATTTCCTGACAGTTAGAACAATTAACCAGTGGAACAACTTGCCTCCAGAAGTTGTGAATGCTCCAGCACTGGAAGAGATTGGATTTTAAGAAGAGATTGGATAACCATTTGTCTGAAATGCTATAGGGTTTCCTGCCTAGGCAGGGGGTTGGACTAGAGGACCTCTAAGGTCCCTTCCAACTCTGTTAATATTCTATTCTATTTTCTCATTCACTGGGAGCCTCTTTTGTTCCCTTTTGGAAACAAATCAAAATTGAAGAGAGCACTGCATTCGTTCCCCATTTTAACTGCCGGAAATCTGGGGAGCAGAGGTTATAAATATCTTAGTCTTCCCTCTTCTCCTCACAATATTTTCCATTGGCTGCAGAGGAGTAGTGTCAGGGCTGCCATTCAGCTACGCCGTGCATTGTTTGCTGTCAGTCTGCCACAGCAATGGGGGTAGGGACCAGTGGGTGGGATAAGAGGGACGGTTAGCAGGAGGAATTGAGAATCTGTCCTGTGAGAATCACTGGCCATTCCAAGGTCAAGCAAAGGAATACAGAAACACCCAGCCTGCAAAGACACGGACTGTTTCCCAAACAATTTGTTAGCACCTAACTGGACACACTTTGATAACCAGGGTGGGGGTGGATGGGAACAAGGGAAAGTTAACCATATGCTTTGGGCATGAAAACCTCAGATTCCGCTTTGCTTCTTTTGTAACCATTTCGCTTTAGTAAAGTGTACCTTTGGCTAACCATGGGCCAGAGAGTCTTTCTTTTCTTTTTTTTTAATTCAAAAAGTTTTACAGAAAATTTCCCTCCCCTTTCCCCCCTCCCCCTCTCCCTTCACAACCCCCCTCCCCCCCCCGACTTCCCGGAACGAGCACAAGGTATAGTTAAAAATAAAACAAACATATGGTAATAAATTTCGTCCCAACTTAATTATACCCCTACAATTCCTAACTTCCCCTGAAAACAATCAAAAATAATACATCATAATCATTCAAAGGCAGTCTGATAACTCTTAGTCTGATATCTACTTTGAATATAGTCAATCCATTTTTTCCATTCCTTTAAGTATCTTTCTTGCGTATTGTCTTTCAAAAAGGCTGATATTTTCGCCATCTCAGCCAAATTGGCAACTTTCAATATCCATTCTTCTATTGTAGGTACTTCTTTTTTCTTCCAGTACTGTCCTATTAATAATCTTGCTGCTGTTAGAGAGTCTTTCTTTTCTAAGTGACCAAGTTAGGACAGTTGACAAGTAGAGAGTGGGGTACAGATTATAGAGATCACCATGAAGCTTCACAGGGAAACAAAAAATTCAAGAGGGTCTCTGCAGAGCCCCATTTCTTTCTTTTTTTTAAAAAAAATGTGGTTCATGTGTGCAATCCACATAAAGGGTGGCAGAGGTTCAAGCTCATAGTCCTGGCCATCTTGCCTATCACCATAATCCTGATGGCTCAGAAGTTAGAATGCAATATTGCGGGCAAATTCTGGCACAGCCTCGAGTTCGATCCTGACCAGCTCAAGGTTGACTCAGCCTTCCATCTTTTCAAGGTTGGTAAAATGAAGGAGCCGTGATGGCACAGTGGTTAGCAGCATGCAATATTGGAGGCAAATTCCACTGACAGGCTTTAAGGGTTCGATCCTGACTGGCTCAAGGTTTATTCAGCCTTCCGTCCTTCCGAGGTCGGTAAAATGAGGACTCGGATTGTTGAGGGCAACATGCTGACATGGTAAGCCATCCAGAGAGTGCTGTAAAGCACTAAGGAACAGTATATGAGTATTATTACTATTATTATATAATAGTACTTTTTAATTGTATTCATTCAGTCAATCATTCAATCCATCAGTCAACATGACCACCAATCTCAAAAACATGATTCTGCTCACAGCCATTAAAAATGATATAAAAATAGCAGAAGACAAAATAAAAAAGAGGAATGGGTATTAGATAGCTTCACTGCCTTATTTATAAAGTAACAAAAGCAGGATAAAAATTCAATAAATAAAGTTATAAACAATAAACTGGTTCACTGATGTGATGAAAAGAGAGAAAGAATTAAATCAATGATTGGAAAGTAACTGAATTAAGTATGGCTGTTTTGAAAGGAATAACAAAATTAAATTCAGTTAATTTTTGGTCCTGGCTATACTCTGTTCTTTCTGGAGGCCCCAACATGCCATTCAAAGCCTGAGTACAACTTTTAGCCCAAGAAAAACTCCACACTCTGAATTTAAAGCAAGAACACGACAGTCCAGATCTTAAACAAACTTGGCCCTTCTAATCCTCCTCCTTTCCCTTCAATGGTGCAAATTTTGCGAAGCCCTTGGTAGGACTGGGTGGCCTACTCCATCTCTCACTTCCTTAAAAAACTAAACCAAATTATTTATCATTCAGATCCATACATTGTTTCTCCTCTCCAAGAATAAAATTGCCCAAAGTGGTTTGCAAATCACAAAAGAAACAAATCCACGTCTACCCCTGCAGAGTCTCCAAAGAGCCAAGCATGGGGTAAGAACTAAGTAGCTAGTCCTTAGCTTTTGGGGTTTTTTCAAGCCAAAGCTGCCTTGGAGCAATAGAACTCTGACACAACTTCTCCAAAAGACAGCATATATTAATAAACTCCTTGCAATGACTGTGTAAGAAAAAAAGCGAAGAAAACAATGACAAATGTGTTCTAACATCAAGCTATTCTCTAAGGTTCGCAAGTTCCTAGTGAAGGAATCAAGGCAAGGAAAGGGATCCAAAGTTGTCTACAGAAATGTATTCCTTGTGGATCGGCTAAAGGCCACATAACAGGTAATCCTGGTTCTTTCCATCAATAAACATCACCTAGGTCTATATATCGATGCCAGCTGTGGTTTTTAAAACATTCAGAACTCATTAAGGAGAACTAAAAGGCAGGTGTAAGGATCCATCTGAGATGTCTCCTCAGAGTCCATTAAGTTATAGAGTCAAGAACAATACTTTTTACAGGATTCTGATAGGTTAAGAGTCCCAACCGAGAGGAAGCAAGGCCAATGGAATGCTAGAAGGGAAAGAAAAGTGGGAGGGAGCAGAAGCATAGAAGTTGTCCAATGGGAGAGCTTGAATCTAGGCAGAAGATTCTATAGCTGTTGCCCAAAGGACCCAAACGGGGAAGACCATGAAGTAGAGATGTACCTTCTGTGGCTTCCCACTCTAAGTGCAAGAAGAGTCATTTACAAGGAAGGGAAAACAGGGAGTAATTTTACAAACAGTCACGCTAGCCAGGCTCAATCTCAGATGTCTTTTATTATTGAAATAGAAAGGGTTAGAAAAGGGAAAGGCTGATCCATAGGAAGGATCCCTAATCTCCTCCCATCCCCTGTGACCTTTAAAGCCATAACATTGCATGCTGGACAAAAAACGTTAACTGGGTTTTAAAATACAGCGCTCTGTGTTTCATGTAACGGCATCCATTCTCATCCGAGTGCAGTTATTCAACTCTGAAGGATATAGTTGTGTGCATGCATGCCTGCTATTTCCTTTTCTATTTGTTTTGGTGGCATCACAAATCAGCCTTTTAGATGGCATTTTTTGGTTTTTGCGGCTCAAGCTAATTAAATCATTTCAAGAAAGAGGGTAACCACACTCCATTGAACTGTGTTTTAACTTGTGATCTTCGTATGCAATAAAGCTCTGTGATTCTCAGTCAGATAGACTGACCCCATAAATCATGATCGATTGTGTTACAATCTGCATTGACATTTTAAAAATATTTTCCCCTTACATTTGACGTTGTTTCAAAATAAATTTAGTCCAGATTTTGCAATGACTGGGGCTTTCTTGCACAATCAAGTTACGGGTGCTTCTGCTTTGAACTGTTACCATTTCTGTATTTTTAAAAATAAATAAAAACCACAATTGAATTTTCTTTGCAACTTCTTCTTGCCTAAAAGACGAGGTATGGTTTTTGTAAACCATTTTAACTTCGGTCCCATCTTTTTCATAGATCCCTAGGATATGAGCTCCATAGTACTGAACACTTTCAAAATCACTTATGATTTTCAATTTTATTACTTATTTACAATCAGCATCATTGTAATCTTCTCAATGGAAAAAAAATCCCCTGAATTGAGGTGAGATCCCACCTCTAGATCTCTATTCTTGCAAAACAAATGGATAACTATAAAAATGATTTGAAGGGATATAAATTACATAGCTGATGGTGAACATTTTTCCATTCTTTCTTCCATGCAGCAAATCTGACCCTGAATCCAAGCACAGCACATCCCCAGCTCTACGTATCCTCCGATTTGAAAAGCGTAAAATGGAGAGGCATGAATCAGCAAGTGAACGGCAGTCTTCTGAGATATGACGTTTTGGCCAGCGTCCTAAGCCACGAGAGCTTTAATTCTGGGAAGCTTTGCTGGGAGGTAGAGGTGGTGGAGGAAGGGGAATGGTGGGGGGTGGGGATTGTTAGGGAATCTGCAAACAGAAACGGGGCAATTCTCCTCGATCCTCGAGGGGGTTACTGGGGAGTGCAGCGAATTAATGGGAAGCATCAATCAATCACTCAGCCCAGGACAAATTTGACATTGTGCCATTCCCCAAGAAGGATCCGAGTTTCTTTGGACTATTTAGAAGGTCTTGTGGCATTTTTTGATGGCGATACGAATGCTGAAATCTTCACTTTTCCAAAAGCAAATTTTGCTGGAGAGAAGATTCATGCGTGGTTCTTGATCTTTAAGTGGAAAGCACAACTTCTCCTCCACCCGTGACACAATGGGACAAAGACCATCATCCTGTTGGAAGAACTTCAGACCACCTGCCTTAATCTCTCTTCCATTTCTTCTCTTTCTCTCTGCCTTCCTGTACGATGTGCCCTTCGATTGTCATGAATGAAAGCAAATATACGTATCCTAGGATAACATTGCAGGATCCAATCTGGATTCTTTCGACTTTTTTTAATGCTTTTGTTCCCCTCCTTCTCTGTTATCAGCTTTTTAAATTCTAAATCAAGTAATAAACTGCATTTCAAGTAATACTTCTAAACTCAAAGATTAGAAGGGATAAATCATGTTTCAACCTGTCTCCTATATTTGAGAATGAGTGTACTAGAAAGGACTAGGACACAAATAATTATCTTGACTTTGAGAGTTCACTTGCCAAAACCATGTACCTTGCATCCATTGGATCTCTTTATGCTTCTGGCCACTGGGAGTTGAAGTCCACAAGTCTTAAAGTTGCCAAGTTTGGACACCCCTGCAGTAGGAGATGCATAAATTGGGGGGGGGGGAATCCTTGGTTTTGGAGGAATAGAAATAGAATGGATGGAACCAGAATGAACACTACATTTAATTCCCAATGACATGTTGACCCTAACATACTTTATGCTTGATGAGTGAGAGAGCCTAATTATCTACTGCAGGGGTGTAAAACTCAAGGCCCGCAGGCCCGATCCAGCTGTGGAGTGCTTAGATCTGGCCCACTGGGCTGCCCTGGAAACAGCGAAGGACTGGCCCATGGTGCCTCTGCCAGCAAAGACGGAGCTCGGGAGGGACACACACAGCCCTCCAGAGCTCCATTTTTGGCTGTGGCTGCTTCCTGCAGCCTTGTGCCAGCGAAAATGGACCTCGGAAGGATCACACACAGCCCTCCCAAGCTCTGTTTTTGCGGGCAGAGCACTTGGGTCCCCACAGGCTCCCCTGACATGACTGATGTAAAGCTGGGCCTTCCCACCCTGGCCAGTCCCACCCAGCCCCCTGAAGTCAAACACAACCCTGATGCGTCCCACAATGAAATCGAGTTTGACACCCCTGGACTAAAACCTGGGTTTCCTCATTCCAGTCTAGTGCCTTCACCATTACACCACTCTGGCTATAGGACTGAGAACAGAAATGGACAGAGTACAGCAATTGTCATTTGAGGGAACTTCAAGGCGGCTCCCAAATTACAATACAGATAATCTTCAACTTACGTCCACAATTAAGGCCAAAGTTTCTGTTGCTAACCAAGACAGTTGTTAAGTGAATTTTGCCCCATTTTATGACCTTTCTTGCCAGAATCCATAAGTGATTCGCTGCAGTTATTAAGCTAGTAACACGGTTGTAAATTGAATCTAGCTTCCACAGTGACTTTGTTTGCCAGAAAGTCACAAAAAGTGATCCCATGGCCTCAGGGATACCCCAAATCATCATAAGTATGAATCAATTGCCAAGGGTCTAAATTTTGTTCACGTGACCACAGGGATGCTGTAATGGTCGTTAAGTGTGAAAAATGGTCATAAGTCACTTTTTCCCCGCAGTTGGAAATTTGAATGGTCAGTAAATGAACTGTTGTAAATTGAGGACTATCTGTATGCAGAATAACTCATGTTCCCACAGAACCCTCACTGACAATAGAGTCCTGACCATTACCTGGAATGAGTCTTCTATCACTAATTTATTATGAGAGGCTAATTAGGAGATGGGGCAGCTATCCCGTTTTTCCAGTGGTGAAATTCAAATTTTTTTACTACCGGTTCTATGGGCATGGCTTGGTGGCCATGGTGTGGCTTGGTGGGGGTGGCTTGGTGGGCATGGCAGGGGAAGGATACTGCAAAATCCCCATTCCCTCCCCACTCCTGGGGGAAGGATACTGCAAAATCCCCTTTCCCTCCCCACTCCTGGGGGAAGGATACTGCAAAATCCCCATTCCCTCCCCACTCCTGGGGGAAGGATACTGCAAAATCCCCTTTCCCTCCCCACTCCTGGGGGAAGGATACTGCAAAATCCCCTTTCCTTCCCCACTCCTGGAGGAAGGATATTGCAAAATCTCCATTCCCTCCCCACTCTGGGACCACCCAGAGGTGGTATTTGCCGGTTCTCTGAACTACTCAAAATTTCTGCTACCAGTTCTCCAGAACCTGCTGGATTTCACCCCTGCGTTTTTCCCAGTCTAGCCATCTGGATTTTTTTCTCCAAGAAGATGTCATGAAGCCATGGAGTTGGACTTTCCTAAAACATGGTGAAGGAATAGCAATAGCACTTAGATTTATATACAGTGCTTTACAGCCCTCTCTAAGTGGTTTACAGTGTCAGCCTATTGCCCCCAAACAATCTGGGTCCTCAATTTTACCCACCTCGGAAGGAGGGAAGGCTGAATCAACCTGAACCTGGTGTGCCTCGAACTGCCAAACTGCAGTCAGCCAGCAGTCAGCAGAAGTAGCCTGCCGTACTGCACTCTAACCATTGTGCCACCGTGGCTCGTCAATCAAATGGTAGTGGAGTGATCGTCCTTAGAAATTGAGGTTCTGAGTCTCAACAGACCTAGAAATATCTGCCCTCAACTCACTAGTTGTCTCCTGATCACCTTCAACCCAGAATTGTCCACAAAGCATCAGTTGTGTACTGATGATCCCATCTCCTCCCCCACCTCTTTGAATGAAACATCATTTATAGGGCTGGCTTTTGAAGGCAATTATGTAATTGCTTCAGACTGGCTGTTTAAGAAGCTCAAGGAATTGGTAGTTTCTCGTTTGAAGACTGCGAAACTTGCAACTGCCATTAAACAATAAGCTCTGGAAGATGGATGTAGATGGATATGCCTATATGGACCCACAAAACAGAAACTTGCCAGCTTCTAAACAGAGCAAAGGTAACAACTTAAACAACTATTTTTTACTGCCCTCTGCATGTGGGCAGTAATTTTTTTAAGGCAATTTAAGAAAATAGCGAAAGTGAATCCAGCCCTTAGGAGTTTTATCTTTTTTATTGTAGAAAAAAAAAGAAAGCCAAGACTGCCTTTCTTAATATCTATAGGTGCATGCAGAAATTTTCTTTTTTCTTTTTCTTTTTCTTTTTTTTGTTCCTGAAGAATACATCTGAAATCTACAGATTAAATTTGCCATTTTGATTGGCGGGCATGGAGAACAACTGAGCTTTTAAACGTTGAAGCAGATTTTTTCATTTCCTGCAATGGGACAAGATCTTGGAGGGATTAAAAAACAGATTTAAAATTTGTGATAATAATGGGGAAGGTTTGATGCTACCCACAATGGAGGAATGGTTGCTGAAGAGGATGGAAAAATTAATTTCTAATGTTCGAATGATGATGGTTAAATTAGCTTCTTTGATCAGAAGAAAAACAGTATCTACATCTGTAAGCTAATTGGAAACCCCTTTTAGACTTTCTGAATGAATTGGAAAAAATATGTTCTTATGATTTATGGTTTTGATGATTAGAAAAAAAAATGGATAATAGAAAACATGAGAGATTTTTTTTTTTGCAATCATGGGTAAACATAATTTTACAATTCTACTTATATTTACTGAAGTTTCTTCTATTTCTTTGTCATTCATTCTTTCTTTCCCTCCTTGCTTCTTCTATTCTTTACCTATGTTATTGTTAAGTACTTTTTAAACTTTGAATAAAATTGTCTTAAAAACTGAAGTTTTTTTTATCGATTGAACTTCCTGTATTCCAACTTTCTATGGTCTAACAACTTTTTGGTGTCTGTTTAGCAGCTCTTCATATAACTTTTTTTTTAAATTTACAAAATGCACTTCAAAAAAATTACTCCTTCCTTATCAGATTTTTTTTTTAATTTAAAATTTTATTTTAACTCAAACATCATCTTTCATCAAACAGTGTGTCGTCTGGGTACAAATATTTTGTGCAAATATTTTATACAATAACAATTGCAATTTACAGTCATATTTATTATTTTATCTAATCTTAACTTAATACTGATCATAATATATAACATACCTAATACTATAAATCCTCTTCTTAACTTATTTAACTTTGTTAAAACATTTTCTCTATTTCACTCCTCTGCTTTTTTCCACTTCTCATATTTATTCTCTAATCATTGATAAAATAGTTCCCATAAATTATAATAATCAAATTGTTCCTTCTCTTTAATTTCAAGTGTTAACCTATTCATTTCTGCACATTCTAATATTTTCCTAATCACATTCTCATCCATAGAGATTTCTTCATTTTTCCAATTTTGTGCAAATGCAATCCTAACTGCAGTTATTATGTGAATTATCAAATATACATTTTCTTTACTGTAAGTTCCTAGCAAAATCCCCAACAAAAATAATTCAGGTTTCAGATAGATATGTGTTGTATCATCTCCTCCAACCATGTACATATTTTTATCCAATATTTTTTGGCTTTTACGCATGTTCACCACATATGATAATACGATTCTGATGTCTGGTGGCATTTCCAACATTTTGCTGTTTTATGTTTTATGTTTCCCTCTTCTCCACCATCTTATGATCTGGTCATATTAGGCAGGAGAAAACATTTAAAAATCAAAGAAGATGGAATACATGTCGATGCCCATATGCTCTAAAGCTTCTAAAGATAAGCATGTTTTCTTCAAGGTTCATCTTTAATTTTATGTTTTAGGAAAGGAGAGAAGACTGACGTGTTTAGTTTCCCACAAGGTTCATATCCTGTCATTTCTTGTTTATAAAACACTGCATTGAGCGGAATAATGCATATTAAACAACTCAATTAAATTTTTTATTAAAATCACAGGCCAGCAAAAGGAGGATGGAATACAAACAATAATTTTAAAAACTAATATATATATACCTCACTATATCTCTTATAATACAAAACACTCTCAACAAACAATTTGAAAAAATATTAAGCCTGGTTTGAGGCACAGGTGGATTTTAATCACTGCTGTGCAAAACCTGGCAAGGTTTATGTCATGGCAGTATTAGTGTCTCCAAGCCACATGGATGTATACAATTGTCCTGTGCATATTTAAAGACTGAGTATTTATAAGATATTGGTGAAATGAGGGCAACATGAATGTCTCTGTTGCGCTGGCACAGGAGGAACAGTTTTTAAAGTTTATTTACAGGTAGTCCTCAACTTACAACAGTTCATTTAGTGATGGTTTGAAGTTGCAACAGCACTGCAAAAAGTGCCTTATGACCATTTTTCGCACTTATGACCATTGAAGCATACACACACCCATGGGCATGTGATTTACACTCGGATGCTGGACAACTGGTTCATATTTATGACGGTTGCAGTTTCCCAGGGTCATGTGATCCCACTTTGTGCCCTTCTAGCAAACAAAGTCAATGGGAAAACCAGATTCACTTTACAACGGTGTTAGTAATTTAACAATTGCAGCAATTCACTTAACCAATGTGGCAAGAAAAGTTGTAAAATGGAGCAAAATCCATTTAATAAATTTCTCAGTTAGCAACATAAATTTGGGGCTCAATTGTGATCGTACGTCAAGGACTGCCTATATTAAATGTATAGGCATCCCATCTCACTGTTACAGTGACTTCGGCCTCTGCTCTATTGTCTCTCTATGTCCAGAGTCATAGTGACATTGCTTTTCTGGGCAGGGAATTTTCTTGCTTCAAGAGCAACCGAAGAGCATGTATTAAGCAACTAGATGGACTTCTACATTTTGTCAGTCTTGTGACAATGGAAGAAGAAACAAAGTGAGGGGAATCCACTAACCATCTTCCTTAACTGTGTGGTTTTTCCTTAACAGCAATGTGCTGAAGCTGCCAAAAAAAAAAGCCAGCACAGTTGTAGGCTGTGTTAAGAGAGGGATAGAATCAAGATCATGTGAAGTGTTAGTATCATTTGATAATGCCTTGGTAAGGTCACACTTGGGATATTGCATCCAGTTTTGGTTGCCACAATGTAAAAAAGATGTGGAGACTTTAAAAAGAGTGCAGAAAAGAGCAACAAAGATGATTAGGGGAATGAAGGCTAAAACATAAAGAACGGTTGCTAGAATTGGACATGTCTAGTTTAATGAAAAAAAGGACTGGGGGGGGGACATGATAGCAGTTTTCCAATATCTCAGGTGTTGCCACAAAGAAGAGGGAGTCAAACTATTCTCCAAAGCACCTGAAGGCAGGACAAGAAGCAAAAGATGGAAACTAATCAAGGAAAGAAGCAACCTAGAACTAAGGAGAAATTTCCTGACAGTTAAAACAATCAGTGGAACGACTTGTGGGTGCTCCAACAAGAGGGGATTTTAAGAAGAGATTCAACAACCATTTGTCTGAAATGGTATAGGGTTTCCTGCCTGAGCAGGGATTGGACTAGAAGACCTCCAAGGTCCCTTCCAACTCTGTTGTTGTACCCTGTCCTGTCCTGTCCTGTCCTGTCCTGTCCTGTCCTGTCCTATCCTATCCTATCCTATCCTATCCTATCCTATCCTATCCTATCCTATCCTATCCTATCCTGACAGCACCATCCACAGGTCTCCTGCCTGGAAGAGAAGATGTCTAGATTTTATGCTAGAAGACTTTCTAGGCTGCTCAAGAACAAATGCAGGGCTGTGCCTCTAGAAAAGATCTCTCACTGAAAAGATTCAAAGCATAGCACCTCGTCCCCATAATGTTCTTTGCTAAGCCTGCACCTGCCTACAATTCCTTCTCTCTACAAAACAACATAGTCAAGGCAGTCTGGTGCCAGCTACACATAAGGAAGCAAAAAGAAACCCCATTCATTGCTCCCACTTGTGGCCAAAGTGGGATTAGCTGCTCTGGAAGAAGTTGAAATGATCCATTGGAAAGACGGTAGGTTGATTATTTTTTGGTCTTTGCAAAAGCTGCTGCCTACTTATCATTCGCCCATTGTCCTAAGTCTTCCCTTAAAGCCTTCCAGAAAACCTTTGGAAAAAGGCAATCGATTTAGCTTCTAGGTGCAAAACTGGGCTGCCACACCTCTCGGTTTTATGTTTCATTTTAACTTTGAAATTGTTCTTTGGTCTTTTATTTTTGGTTCATACGGCTACAATAGGCTTTGCTGAGGAATTAGTTAAACCAAAAGGAAATAGAGGGGAAATGCAAAGCAATCTCTCCTTCAGTATCTTCTGAAAGGAAATGGAAAACTTTTTAAGAAGAGACTGGACAGCCACTTGTCTCAAATTGTATAGGGTCTCCTGCTTGAGAAGGGGGTTGGACAAGAAGACCTCCAAGCAAGGGTGAAATCTACTTACCTTCCCTACCGGTTCAGAACGGTTCAGAATGGTTGAACTGGTTCAACTGTCTACTATTGACCTCACCCCATTCCTAGGAGGTCTGTAAGGGGCATGCGCATAAGAGCACAAGTGTGCCTACTGTTCCTGTCCTATTGTTTCCTTTCGTTATATCCAATTAATATAGTTATTACATACTTATGCTTATATATATGCTTATATATTGTATACAGTGGTGGGGTTCAAGTAATTTAACAACCGGTTCTCTGCCCTAATGATTTCTTCCAATGACCAATCTGAGCAGTCTGCCAAACTGCTCAGAAAGTTAACAACCGGTTCTCCCGAAGTGGTACGAACTGGCTGAATCCCACCACTGATTGTATAGTTATTTCATGCTTATGCTTATATCTACTGTGTGACAAAATAAATAAATAAAATAAATAAAATAAAATAAATAGAAGTGCATGTGCCACTTGCGAGCATGGACCCTCTGCGCATGCGCAGAGGGTAAAAAACAGGTTATTTTCTGGTTAAAGTCAGGAAGTGACGACCAAGCGGGTGGGCAGAGCCTCGCGCTGCCACTGCTACCAGTTCTCCAAACCACCTGCCGCCACAGCTACCAGTTCGGCCGAACCAGTCCGAACCGATAACATTTCACCCCTGCCTCCAAGGTCCCTTCCAGCTCTATTCTGATCGAAAGGATTGAAGAATGATGGACCCCGTTCTGTAACTCTGCCGTTATACCACACAATATAACAAGAGGAGCAGAATTTGTAGTGCAGCTAAACAATGCCACTTCCATAATTTTTTTCAAGACAAGTTCCTGTGGTCACCTGTGGCATCTGCTTTACTTCCCCATCTAATGTCGCTGTGAGGAAGGTTGGGCTGAAAGAGTGAGCCTGACCCTCAAATTGTGAGTGTAAACCTCGGCCTAATCCCAATATTTTAATACCCCACAACACAGTTATGGAAGCTGGTGGAGGGATGGAAGGTTAAACTCTATGATTAATATCCACAGGTTGTTCCTTTAATCTCTGCTGCAAGATTGTGCTTGGCATTTCGGTGGCGGGAAATGTAGCTCTGGCTGTGCTTTTGATTCTTCTCGTGCGCGGAGGTAAGACAAGTTCTGCAGTCTTCTCTTAGCTTGTTATGCTTTTTTCATGCAGTAATGCATAGTTGCAGGAATACACAGAACCAGGAGTGGGCTTCAGATCCTTTAGCAATGGATTTGCAGCCCCGTTGCTGAGTGGACGTGGCCTTGGTGGGCGTGGTCTAGTCGGCCCTCTGCACCACGGCGGGGGGGCTTTTTCACCCTCCCCAGGCTCCGGAGGCTTTCCTCGAGCCTCCAGAAGGGCGAAAATTGCTTCCCCCAGTGTTGTGACTCCGCCCCCCCGGGCCCATTTCCAGACTTATGGAACCTCCAGTAGGCCCATTTTTTGCCCTCCCAGACCGCCTGTGCGGCTCCTGCACTTACCTGGAATGATGAACAGACTGTGTGGAGACTCCTGGGAGGGGAGGGGCAGGGTGGGCGTGGCCAGCCAGGGGTGGCATTTGGGGGTTCGTCAGACCCCAGTGATCCTTGGCTAGAGGATCACTCAAACCCTGCCCAACCCCCAGGAGCCCATCCCTGCACAGAACCATATTCACACCCAAAATATTTTTTTTTGTTTGTTTAATTATTAAATTCAGAAACCATCCATCTCCCTCAGAGGGACCCTGGGCAGCACACAAATCAAATATTAAAACATAAAAATGGTATATAAAGTGTTTAAAAGAGGCAAGGATAAATAAAATTCAACATTAAAAATTAATCAAAAGGAGAGGGGAGAACATTCAGGGTGCTAATCCATGGCTGTGTACTCCACTCACTATACTCCAGGCAAAGCCCTCAGAGCCATGTTTTACACCTGTCCGAAAGGCCAGGAGAGCGGGGGGGGGGCAGCCTCACCTCTGTGGGAAGGTAGGATGTTCCAAAAGGTGGGGACAACAGCAGAGAAATCTCTCTTCCTGGGTCCCACCAGTCAGAATTGTTTGATGAGGTCCACAACATGTCTTCCCTGCTTTGATCAAGTGGGGCAGGCTGATGTACTAGGGCCGTGATGGCTAACCTATGGCATACATGCCACAGGTAGTACGCAGAACCATATCTGTGGGCACACGAACGTTGCCTAGCTCAGTTCCAGTGCGCATACTCGTGCCAGCCAGCTGATTTTCGGGCCTTCCGGGCCCACCGGAAATTAGGAAATGGGCCGTTTCCAGCACCTGGAGGGCCACCAGGGGTGGGTGGGGAGGGCCATTTTCGCCCTCCCCAGGCTCCAAGAAAGTTTCTGGAGCCAGGGGAAGGTGAAAAACAGGCCTACAAGGCCCACTGGTAACCTTTTCGCCATTGTGTGCCAAAAGAGGGAGGACCGTGGGAGGTTTGCATGCAGGGGGTGGGGCACAGGGGGCCATTGAATTATGGGTGTTGGCACACACATGTGTGACCCCCCCACACTCCCCCAGCTTTTGGCATGCAACGGCAAAAGGTTAGCCATCAGTGTACTAGGACAAAGATGATACTGTAGGTAGGCTGATCCCCTGCCATACAGGGCTTTAAAAGTTATAACCAATGTCTTGAATTGGACCAGAAAGCAAACTGGCATCCAATGCAGCTTATGTAGGAAAGGTGTTACATGCCATGTTCTTTGGGTGCCCAAGTTTCCCTGCATGGCCGCCTTCTGTACCAGCTGAAGCTTCTAGATACTTTTCAAGAGTAGCAGTAGCCCCATGTAGAGCATATTGCAATAGTCTAAACTATAGGATGACCATGGCACGAGTGACCGAGCAATTAATAACTTGAATTGGTGAATTGGGCTCACTGGTGAGGAAATCCTTTGAAATGACTGAATCTGAGACAAAACTACTGACCTTGCCGATCAGAAAGGTCGGCAGTTCGGCGGTTCAAATCCCAGGTTTCCTGCGTGAGCAGGGGGTTGGACTAGATGACCTCTAGGGTCCCTTCCAATTCTTTTACTGTTACCGTTAACGTCTTGATATTTTGCTCTTATTCATAGGGACTTTGTTTCTTAAAATAACTCAGAATAGCAATAGAAAACTAACGGGGTTTTCTACTTTCCTGAGCCGCTTGTGAACCAGTATAAAACAGATGGTGGTGTTGGATGTCATTAAACTCAAATTATTTTTTCAAGATTTCCAGGTTTCAAAACCTGAACCTTACCAGATCCGCAGCTGTATGCTCAACTGTATTCCTTGTCGATCTGCTACAAACAGCATAACAGGTAAACTCCAACTGCTCTAGCATTGAGCAACATAGTTATTCCCCTTTGTGGTTTCAAAGACCTTCAAGAGGTGGTGGAAAAGCTCACCCACTGATGAGCTGTTTTCAGAAACAGACTTTGCCCCGGCGACAGGATGTTCCAGTGTCCTTTGAAGCTCCGCGGTGGTCATTTTGGTTTCCTAGTGCAGCAGGGAAATAAGAGGATAGGATAGCCAAGGTTTCTATGGGTGAAATAAGGGGATGGGATAGCCAAGGTTTCTATGGGTGAAGCCTGAGGGAAATAAGGGGATGGGATAGCCAAGGTTTCTATGGGTGAAGCCTGAGGGAAATAAGGGGATGGGATAGCCAAGGTTTCTATGGGTGAAGCCTGAGGGAAATAAGGGGATGGGATAGCCAAGGTTTCTATGGGTGAAGCCTGAGGGAAATAAGGGGATGGGATAGCCAAGGTTTCTATGGGTGAAGCCTGAGGGAAATAAGGGGATGGGATAGCAGAGGTATTTGTGTGCCAAGTCTGAGGGAAATAAGGAGGTAGGATAGGAGAGGTATCCATGGGGCTAGCATAAGGATAGGATAGGAGGATAGGATAGGAGGATAGGATAGGAGAGGCTTTAGTGAGGCAAGCCTGAGGAAAAGAAGAGTTTGAGTGAAAGAGGCAAGCAGAGGAAACAACGAAGGAGCAGAGGCTGTGGAAGGAGAGTCCAGAAGGCAGTTCAAGAGAGAGTGAAGAGAGAGAGAGAAAGAGGAAGAAGGTCCATCCAGCCACCTGAATACCACCCCATCACGTGACCTGCCTGCTGAAGAAAATACTAACCATCACCCTACCGCATGACCTGCCTGCTCAGAGGAGGTTGACCACCACCCCAACACATGACCCCGGCAAGCAGAGGTGCATCAGAGAGGGACCAGGGTGGACTGGCAGCCATACAAAGAGGGCCAGGAGAACCCAGACTCCAGCGACCCTTACAAGGGTTAGCTCTACACTAGCAAAAGGGGCACTGGAGTGCAAAATAAAATGCGTAGCTTCTTCTCCAAAAACACTACATTACTAACCAGAGCATATAAAACATTTGCTAGACCAATTCTTGAATACAGCTCGACTGTCTGGAACCCATACCATATTTCTGACATCAATACAATTGAACGTGTCCAGAAATATTTTACAAGAAGGGTTCTCCACTCCTCCGAATACAACAAAATACCTTATGCCACCAGACTTGAAATCCTGGGTTTAGAAAATTTAGAACTACGCCACCTTCGAAATGATCTGAGTTTAACTCATAAAATCATCTATTGCAATGTCCTTCCTGTCGAAGACTACTTCAGCTTCAATTGCAACAATACATGAGCACACAATAGATTTAAGCTTAATGTTAACTGATCCAATCTTGATTGCAGAAAATATGACTTCAGTAACTGAGTTGTTAATGCTTGGAATAAACTACCTGATTCTGTGGTCTCTTCCCAAAATCCTCAAAGCTTCAACCAAAAAGTATCTACAATTGACCTCACCCCATTCCTAAGAGGTCTATAAGGGGCGTGCATAAGAGCACAAACGTGCCTACTGTTCCTGTCCTATTGTTTCCTTTTGTTATATCCAATTAATATAGTTATTACATACTCATACTTATATATATGCTTATATATTGTATAGTAATTTCATGCTTATGCTTATATCTACTGTGTGACAAAATAAATAAATAAAATAAATAAATAAATGTTGCTCAATGATGAAAACCTTTTGGGGGAAGGAAGATAACAACTACAAAAGGGATACCAGGCCCTTTTGCAGTTATTATGCTTTCCTCTGGCAGTATGCATTGCTGAAGAAGTTGGCCATTCAGTTGCAACAGGAACTAAGGACGACGATAACAGGAATTTAACAGGAATGTGAGCTGTGTTTAAAACAATAACAGAGTTGGAAGGGACCTTGGAGGTCTTCTAGTCCAACCCCCTGCTCAGGCAGGAAACCCTACACCACTTCAGACAAATGATTGTCCAATCTCTTCTTAAAAATTTCCAGTGTTGCAACTTCACAACTTCTGGAAGCAAGTCATTCCACTGATTAATTGTTCTAACTGTCAGGAAATCTCTTCTTAGTTCTAGGTTGCTTCTCTCCTTGATTACTTTCCCTCCATTGCTTCTTTCTACAATCTATTTTATGCAGCAATTCTTACAAATGTGTAGACCAATCTATAAATATGCATTCAATCACCTTGAGCATGAAGGAATAGCCTATTCCTTTTGTCAATGTTTTTTAACAATGTTACCTAATTTTAATTTCACTCTGATCGCCTAATGTATGAGTATATGTATGACTATAACTTGTTGCTGGCAATCCTTATGATTTATATTGATATATTGACCATCAATTGTGTTGTAAATGTTGTACCTTGATGAAGGTATCTTTTCTTTTATGTACACTGAGAGCATATGCACCAAGACAAATTCCTTGTGTGTCCAATCACACTTGGCCAATAAAATTCTATTCTATTCTAATGAAATATGGGAAGATGTTGTGGTTCTCCTGCCTAGTCTTTCTTGTCCATTTACATTTTATTAAAAGTATTGTAAAATACAAAATAGAAAAGTAAATAAGAGGACAATGAGGAGGAAGGGGAGAAGGGGAAGAAAAGTGAGAAAAGATAGGGAAAGAAAAAGAAAAAAACCCGTTGATATCTGAATCTCTCTGTCACAGTAGAATAAGGCATTAACAACAGATCATAACTTTTTGGTCTTCCATAATAGTATGAATAAGTCATTTCTATAAAGATCTAGCAATCTAATCTGTAAAACCCAAAATCAAAGTTTCATTCTTTTCCACATGAAGCACAAAGTTCAGAAGCGGTTTCCATGTGGAAACAAAAGTAAAAGGTAAAGGTTCCCCTTGTACATATGTGCTAGTTGTTCCCGACTCTAGGGGGCGGTGCTCATCTCCGTTCCAAAGCCAAAGAGCCAGCGCTGTCCAAAGACGTCTCCGTGGTCATGTGGCTGGCATGGCTAAAGGCCAAAGGCGCACGGAACGCTGTTACCTTCCCACCAAAGGTAGTCCATATTTTTCTATTTGCATTTTTTACGTGCTTTCAAACTGCTAGGTTGCCATTACATAACGCTAGGGACTTGAACCACTGAACTGCCAACCTTCTGATCGACAAGCTCAGTGTCTTAGCCATTGAGCCACTGCGTTCCCTGGAAACAAAAGTATTTATGTTCTTTTCTTTAATCAAGATAGTGAGTTTTGCCATTTCAGCCAGCCCTGTCCGTCCATTTTTGCGCATTTCAATAGTCTTGCTGCTGCCAACATATATAGTAACAAAATTCCCCCAAAAAAATTCTCCAGTTCTTTTTCCATTAGACCAAAAAGAAAAAGTTCTGGTTTCATTTTTATCTCCCTTTTCAGAATTTTCTGTATTAAAATATGAATCATAGTCCAGATTTTTTTTTTTGCTTTGTCACATGTCGACCATAGATGATTTTTTTTTTTTTAAAAGTCCCTTCTTTGTTTTTACACTTCCAACATACATTTGACAAATGCTGGAAATGTAAAAACAAAGAAAGGACTTTTTAACCATCTATGGTCGACATGTGACAAAGCAAAAGAAAAAAAGGGTGGGGTTTTTTTGCCTAGTCTTTCTTTCTGAGCTAAGAAAATAAGTTTTTCCCTCCCTTTAGGCACAATCCAGCAGAAAATAAAATGCTTTCTTCAGGAATCAAGGGGAGAGCTATCTATCAGAGGTTTCCAGAGGAGGCCAGTTTGAGGAAGATCTATTTCAAGCCTGTGAGAATCAAAAAATATAGCCTATTGATCTATTAGATTCAGTAAGTCCTATGGATAATAGCAAGCCCCAGAAGAAAGAGATATGAACCAAAGTTTTCAGCTAGGATGGTTTCAAAATGTACCAGAACTATTTGTAATTCTGCTGAGCGGTTGCTAACTGTGAAACATGTTTTTGCAAAGTATGCACTTGTATGGATACATTAAAAACAGGAAAAATGAAACTGTTGGAAATGAGGAACTGAAAGTAATGTACACAGGTGTTTATGGAAAGTGACAGTTAGTGAAGTTGTGAAAGGTGTATGTGGTTAGAAGAAGAGTATAAAGGATAGGGTTAGAGATCAGCTCAGAGCCATTTGATTTAAAGCAGTCCTTGTAGGATCTGCTGTATATCATTGGACCCCATTGCAATGGCTTGTTAATACAATGCTATTCTAATATATAATATTGGCATTGCTATTAATGCTACTATAATAGTAATGCCAATGTTAGTATATCTTTTATATCTATTCATTTCTTATGTTCCAAATTATTAGAAACAATAAATCTCTGCTCTTAAGGTAAGAATTATTGCTACTGCTGTCTTTGTTATTGGAATTTTCTTATGACAAGCCCATCCCCAAAAGTAAAGAATTGGAAAAGCAAAGCGATGCACTTGATGAACAAAAGAAACGCGCGCCTTCCAGTGAGACAATATCAGCCACCTGAGAATGATTGTACATTAAAAAACACAGCTGCGTAGCTCAAGACTCCTCATAATAAGTTCATGTCTTGAATTTGAACCAAATTCAAAATGAGACCTGCATTTTTAGAGGAATGGTTTAAAAACACCCTGGATAGGTGTGTAGCAGTGGTGAAATCTGAACCAATTTGCTACAGGTTCGCTGGCCACGCAAGCGCCATATGCACCCTGTGTGCGCACATGCGCAGTATGCACCAAATGTGCGCTGCACGCATGTATGCATGCGCAGTGTGCGCCAAAAGGAGGCTTGGGAAGGTAAGTAGAACAGCGAGGGCAGGGCATCAGCTGTGCCGTGCAATTTAGCTTTGCTAGAAAGCAGGATCATCAGAAATACCAGTTCAGAGGAATTGGTAGCTTTTTTAAGCTACCGGTTCAACTGAACCGGTAGCTTTTTAAATTACCGGTTCAATTGAACTGGTAGCTTTTTTTAACTACTGGTTCGCCCGAATAGGTAGCTTTTTTTTTACTATTGGTTCACTTGAACTGGTAGTTTGTATCACTACCGGTTCGCCCGAACTGGAGCAAACCAGTAACATTTCACTCCTGGTTCATAGGCACTAACACAAGTGAAGCAGTTTCCCCAAGTACCATATCCCTTCTGCCTAAATTTCAGAATATCTGAATGGGGTTAGTCCTTTAGATGAAACATTCATACATGGGGAGCTATATACTCCACCTCCTCCTCCTCCTGCTGAATGGAGACATGCTTTCCTATCCTGGAAGAAGGGCAAAGAGGACCTCCTTTCTCCAAGATAAGAATTTTTAACCAATGTCTATGGAGATTCTCAGTCATCCAGGTCATGGTTGTCCCAAAGGTGCTTTTTCAGGAGGCAGTTGGACTTTCTGGGGTTTTTTTTGAAGGCGTTTTACTTCTTATACAAGAAGCTTTTTCTGCTCTGAGGAGAAAGAAAATCCAGAAAGTCCAATTGCCTCTTGAAAAAGTTCTAAACCAATACTTCAGGGCTGTTGTGCTTCAGCAGATTCTAGAATGGAAACCAGAAAAATAAAGGACTGAAGGATTTAAACTTTAATACAGGTAGTACTCAACTTACAGCCCGGACTGAGCCCAAAATGCCCGTTGCTAAGCAAGGCAATTATTAAGTTAGGTGTCAGCGTTCCAGAAAAACCCTTCGCTAAGTAAAAACAAAGCAAGCATCTTTCAAAGTTCTTTTACTAGGATAGGTAAACTGGCACATCTGGGAAAATCAGAATCTGAGAGATCCGGGTTTTCCCTCAGTAAATCAAAACCCCCAAAACTACCCCGACTCCTTTTGCCAATCACATGCTCCATCTCGAGACATCACTCCGACCACAGCTTCTCCAGATACAGGACCGGCCTGACCTTGACCCGCAGGAAGAATGCTATTATATCTAATGGCAAACCCTCTACCAAATCCCCCCTCCTGAGAAAGTGACAGCACGGAAGCTTCCGGCCTAGTATGGCTTCCAAAGCTGACATTAATCATGTCCCATGGCCAGTGTGGACCACTGACACTCTTCTTTATTAATTCTTTGTTTTCTTTCCTAGGATATAGCTTCTTTTCCAAGGGGGGACGCCTGTCAGGCCTGGAAACCATACTAGACTTTAGGATTCCAGACGCTGCCACATTTTTCCCCTGAGGGGAAGAAGGAGGGCTGAGGGGTATGGTAACATTCTTCAAGCGGTCAAGGTCGGTTGGTGTTCACATCTGCAGGAGGAGTGGCGAGAAGATATTCGAATGAATTGGGAAAATGTGGGACCATGTGACCAGCAAAGGGGTCAGGGGGATGGGACTCTTGGGGTTTGTATAACTGGGAAAAGAATCTGGAAGTTCAGTTTTGGAATTTCACTCATCGTGTGCCAGTTTCCTCATGCTAGTAAAGAATCTGAAAGACAATGGCTTCTAGGTTTTTTTTATGCAGAAGAGGTTTTTCTGGAACCTTGGCATTGACCTTTTTTGCCATGGCTGTTGCAGTTAAGCGAATCATGTGTTTGTTAAGCGGATCTGGCTTCCCCCATTTACTTTGCTTGTCAGAAGCTCCTTAGGAAAGTTGCAGATGACAATTCCAAGACCCCAAGATGTTGCATCCATCATAAATACATCCCAGTTATCAAGTGCCCAAATTCTGATCATGACACTGCGCAGATGCTGCAATGGTCATAAGTGTGAGAACCAGTCATAAATCATTTTTTCCAGTGCCGTCACTAAACAAATGATTCTAAGTTGAGAACTACCTAGGGAGGCAACGAAGAGAACATGTGGAAGGACAAGTTTACGTGGCACGGAGTTCAACGCACCAAAACTAGCAATCATTAATTTGGACAAGAGAGAATTAGAGGAAAAGAAGTCGGAGCAAAGCTAAAGTTTTAATCAAACCTCACTTTTACAGAGAAATGGAAGGAAAAGGATATCTGTTAAAGACAAACATCTTGTTAAATCAGAATTTATGGAGATTTTACACGAGAGCCATTTTGTGCACAATATAGGCAAATATTATGTAAATTATGCAAACTGTAGCTTAATTATGCAAGATGACTTTGTAAATTATTTTAAATTACTAATTTTTATTTATTTATTTATTTTATTTGCATTTATATCCCGCCCTTCTCCGAAGACTCATGGCGGCTTACACTATGTCAAGCAATAGTCTTCATCCATTTGTATATTATATACAAAGTCAATTTATTGCCCCCAACAATCTGGGTCCTCATTTTACCTACCTTATAAAGGATGGAAGGCTGAGTCAACCTTGGGCCTGGTGGGACTTGAACCTGCAGTAATTGCAAGCAGCTGCTGTTAATAACAGACTGCATTAGTCTGTTGAGCCACCAGAGGCCCTTTTTTGCATCACCCAGGTAACTTTTATATAAAATATGAAGTCTAGGTTTTTTTCTATTGCATCCAGAGATAGGGTGTATGTAAAGCAGGCTTATTGTATATAATTTAACAAAAACTATTCTGAAAAGACATACAGTAATTCCTTGACGCAATTGCTATTTTTCCCAGACAGATTTATCTTATTACTTCCAGTTCTTCCAAGGTTTGGGGTCAGAAAGCCTTACTCCTTGGCAAAATTAGCCAACTTTTTTTTTTAATTCATGACATAAGAAAAACTAGATGGCATGCAAAGGATGGTAATTCCTTCTTCCCAAAACTGTTTTCTTTCTTTCAAACAGCAAACCTGACTCTGGATCCAAGCACAGCTCACCCCCACCTCCACGTATCTCCAGATTTGAAAAGCGTGAGATGGAAAGCTATGAAACAGCAAGTGAATGGCAGTCCTCTGAGATACGAACTTTTGGCCAGCGTCCTAAGCCACGAGAGCTTTAGCTCTGGGAAGCTTTGCTGGGAGGTGGAGGTGGTAGCAGAAGGAAACTGGTGGGGGGTGGGAATTGTTAGGGAGTCTGCAAACCAGAATGGGCCCATTGTTCTTGAGCCAAATGGAGGTTACTGGGGAGTGCAGCGAATTGAAGGGCAGCACCAAGCCATCACTCATCCCAGGACAGATTTGTCACTGAGTCATTCGCCGAGAAGGATCCGAGTTTCTCTGGACTATTCACAAGGCCTCATAGCATTCTTTGATGGCGACACGAATGCTGAACTCTTCACTTTTCCTAAAGCAAATTTTGCTGGAGAGAAGATTCACGCTTGGTTCTTGATCCATAAGTGGAATGGACAGCTTCTCCTCCATCCATGAGATGGTGGAGCAAAGGGGTCATCACACTGAAGATCTTCAGACTATCTGCCTTCAGCTCTCCTCCACTCCTTGTGTTTTTCCATGCACACCATTGTCATGGGTGTCTTTGACTTCCTTTGATCTTCCTGCATTATCTTCTAAATAAAAGGTCTCCTTCTATTTCACCTGCCTCTTGTTTCCAAATGCCACCCTTAGCCCTCTAACCAGAGTCAAATATTAAGGGATGAAAAAAAATCACAGATTTTTTTCAGACATTCAAGTAACAAAAAACAGCAGATCCACAGAGATTAAAACACAGGGGGAAACTGTTATTTCTGGGAAAGACCATCAAAGGATAATTCTAGGACCAGTAGGATATTTTTAAAAGAAAGGGGATGTTATAAGAGAGGACCACACCAATGTGCTTCCATGAGTCACATGGGTATGGAAGCATCTTAGATGCTTTTTAAGTCTTGACACAATGCTCTCTTCACTTTCTGAGGGCCACCTCCTGCATGTTCTTTCTTCCACTAATCTCTGAATTAGGGGCTCAGCAAGGCATTTGCTGAATTCCTCCTTCAGTCCTTTTTGATATTACTCCTCAGCCAAAAGAGAAGAAAAAACTGACCCCACTGGCCAATTATCTAACATTCAGAAACTCAAAGGAAAAGGGGTAAAATCATGCCTCATTTTTAGCAAGTTGTAGAAAGCTAACCATGTGTTTTTAGCAATAACTTATGATTATAAAACTCTGTCTTAGCATGACTCAAGTTGTTTACTGTGAATTGGAAGAAGGAACTTCATGACCATCTGGAATTCACCCATTAGGAATAATGCCAACTGATGAAATCTATAAGCCCTGAAACTACATTTCGGTGGGCAAAGAGTAGATGAAACTGAGATCTCTAATAATTTGGAATCTGGAGACAAAAATCACTTTTTCCTGTCTTCTCTGGGAAACCCAAAGTCAGGTAAGTCTGGAAATTGTTGTAGACTCATTGGAAGACACTCTCTTTTGTTTCCCTAATTAACTTGTCAAAGCGTGTTAGACTGTTATTATCATTCTATATGGAATTTCCTGACACAATTCTATACATTAATCACTCATTGCTTCGGTGAGGTGTATTTACACCATAGTCAGCAAAAGCCCTTGGTTCTTTGGTATAGACCGGGGTGTCAAACTGGATTTCTTCGAGGGCCAGATCAGCATTGTACTTCTCTGCAAGCCCAGGAGGCGGAGGGGGGGGCAGGGAGTGGAGGGGATGGGACGGATGCCTCCTGTAGCATCCTGCCAGCCAAAATGGGGCATAGGGGGGTGCGGCCCGCCCACCTCTAATTTTTGGCCTCCATGGCTTCCTGCATCACATTCCTGGCTGAAAATGGAACGCACTGAGGCCCAGCGAGGCTCCTGTGCGGCCTATTTTCAGCCTCCCCGGCCTCCGGCAGCACTCTCCAGGCCAAAAACCGGCTGGGAGTGGCTGCACGCAGATCCCCTGCGGCCCATTTTGGATGGCAGAGGAACCATGGGCCGGTCCTTTGATATTTCCAGGCCAGCCCTGTGGGCCAGATTTAAGCACTCGGCAGGCCAGATCCAGCCCACGGGCCTTGAGTTTGACACCCCGGGTGTCACCCTGTTCTTCTCATAGGTGCCCAAACACAGTTAAAGTGTTCCCAGACTCTCATAATCAGAGTTTAATCATAGGAACTTTAAAATCTTCTCCATCTGTAGCTATTTCTTTGCTCCTGTCAAGTTCCAACTTTCATGGAGTCTCTTGCTGGGGAAGACAGACGTCTGCCCAGACACACTGTTTGGCTGGTTCAGATGCACCATTGCAATTGTGAACACTTCATTCATGTTTCCTATACTGAATTTAAGAAAAAAAAATTCCACGTTGCGTAAAACTCCTGAATAGAATTCCTTGGTTATAAGTGGAAGGCCATCAGGCCAAATGGCTTTAAAACAGATTAGGCAAATTCCATGAGCAGGATAGTCAAACAGAACTATCGTATTGTCTAGGGGTTAAGATGTTGGATGAGGAGCAGGGAAACCCAGGTACTAGCTCCCACTCAATCATGGAAGTTCCTTGGAGAACTTTGAGCCATTCATTCTCCCTCAGGCCAAACTACCTCACAGGATTGTTGTGACAGGAGGAGGAAACACTAAGTAGGTCATTTTAGGCTTCTGTTACAAAACGCAAAATAACGGTGACATAAATTATAAAATAGACCTTAGAATGTTAGTTCGTGAGCCACCCCCTAATGGCCTCGGTGGGAAATCAGCTGTTAAACGATATCACTGCTGATTGTCTCCCCTTCTCCTTCTCCTCCTCCTCCTCTTTCTCCTCCTTCTCCTCCCTTCCCCCACTTTTTCCTTCCAGGTCAAGAGGGTGAGTGGACTAAAAATATAGGTGGGACATAGGTAACTATGTGGAACCACGATAAACACCTCCATTCTAAAATCGATCGTTCTGTTTTTCCCTCTTACTTTAAAATTTGGCCTTCAGAGTTGATATGCAACTTGGATTTGGAGAGATAGAAACAAAATGAGTGAAACCCAAATATTTAATTCCCAATGAAATATGGTCTCTCATTTCTAATGACAGGAGAAGAGCCTGATGGTCTACAAAGAGGCTCCAAAGCTATGTAGAATGTTTTATTTCAATGCACCTTATTCAACAATCTAGTTGTGAATCATTTAGGAGCTCATCACCATATCTTGGGATGATTCATTCTGTTGCATAGGAGGTGTGCCACCCACAACTCCTTCCGACAACTTTCCCAATCCAGACACCTGACTTCTTCCTCAAGGGTTGCCGTAAACACCTGCAACGAAGCTTACAGAAACAGGTTGAGAAGTAAAGAGCAGAAATGACCACCTCCATTGCTGAGTCTGGCTAAAAACACCTCTCAGCTAACTATCCTATAGGCAACTTCAAGCACCAATTCACTACTGATGATCGTAACTAAGGAATAAGCTGGTCTCCTATCCCACTTGGGCAAAAAGTATTTACTAACTTGGAGGCTGGCTTTGTAAAACCAGTTGCACAACTGCATCAGACTGGCTGTTTGAAGAAATTTTGAAGAACTGTCACTTCCTCTTGCGAAGACTATAAAACTTGCTACTACCAAAAAAAATAAAAAAGTTCTAAAAGATGGATGAAGATGGATATATGAGCATTGATCCAAGTAAGAGAGACCATCCCTTACCAGCCATTAAAGGAAAGAAAGGTAATATCTAATAGCTACTTATTTTTTTTTATTTTACTTTACATATTGGCACTAAGTTTTTTTTTAAGGGAAGTTAAGAAAAAGGTGAAAGTGAATCTAGTCCCTATTGTTTTTTTGGTGGGGGGATTACATTTGTTAAATGCCATTTCTGTTTGCTTTCCTTGATTATCTACGTCCTTTGCTTAGTTTAAGTTCTTTCTGTATATCTAGCAATTATGCGAGGGAGGGAGGGAGAGAGTTTGGTCTAGTGATTAAGGCACTGGACTAGGAACCAGAAACAATGAATTCTAGTTCTGCCTTAGCCATAAAAACCAGCTGTGGGATTTTGGGCTGGTCACGGTTTCTCAGCCCAACTCACCCCACAGAGTTGCTGTTGTGAGGAAAATAGGAGGAGGAAGGAGTATTACAAATGTTCGTCCCCTTGAGTTGTTTATAAAAATAATAAAGGCAGGATATTAAATAAATGTATAAATTTCATCCAGAAGCTAGAGACTAAAATAGAGAGGTTGGCTGGCTGGCAGGATAAACAACTGAGCTTTTAAAAATGGCAACAAATCTCATTTCATACAATGGTACAACATTCTGGAAAGATAAAAAGCATTTTTAAAGTTTACAGAATTAGAGAATATCAGAGTTGGAATGGACCTTGGAGGTCTTCTAATCCACTTCCTGCTTAAGCAGAAGATCCTATACAATGGCAGCCAAATGGCTGTTCAATCTCTCCCCACAACTTCTGGAGGCAAGCTGTTCCACTAATTAATTGTTCTCACTGACAGGAAATTTCTCCTTAATTCTAGGTTGGATCCCTCTTTGATAAGCTTCCATCCGTTATTTGCCCTCAGGTGCTTTGTAGAATCCCCTCTTCTCTTGACAGCCCCTCAGGAATAGAATAGAATAGAATAGAATAGAATAGAATAGAATAGAATAGAATAGAATAGAATAGAATAGAAGACTAGAGAACAGAGAATAGAGCTGGAAGGGACCTTGGAGGTCTTCTATCCAGCCCTCTGTTCAAACAGGAGAACTTATACCATCTAAGACAAGTGACTGTCCAGTCTCTTCTTAAAAGCTTCCAGTGTTTGAGTGCCCATGATTTCTGGAAGCATGCTGTTCAATTTTCCTCAGTGTTTAGAAAGTTTCTCTTCAATTCCAGGTTGCTTCTCTCTTTGATTAGTTTCCAACCATTATTTCTTGTTCTGCCCTCTGGTGCTTTGGAGAATAATTTGACCCCCTCTTCTTTGTGGCAGTGCCTGAAATACTGGAATGCTGCTATCATGTCACCACTAATTCTTCTTTTCTTTAGACTAGCCAGACCCAAAACCTGCAGCCATTCTTTGTATGGTTTAATCTCCAGGCCTTTGATCATCTTAGTTGCTCTTCTCTGAACTTTTCCCAAAGTCTCAACATCTTTGTGTGTGTGTGTGTGTGTGTGTGTGTGTGTGGTATGGTGACCAAAATTGATTGCAGTATTCCAGGGTTGGTCTTATTAGAGTTTTGTAAAGCGGCACTAATACTTCACATGGCATGATTTTGATTCTATGCCTCTGTTTATACAACCCAAAATCATATTAGCTTTGGAAAACTACTACCATATCACCTAGTCCTTCTCTTTGTTAGATGAGACATATCCAATTCCTGCCACCCTTTCTTCATCTGTTGTAGCCTCTAATCATCTTTATTGCTCTTCTCTGCACTCTATCTAGGATTGCAAAATCTTTTTTTATATTGTGTTATCCAAAAACTGGACCCAGTATTTTAGGTATGGTTTTACTAAGGTAGGATAAAGTGGTACTAACCTTCATGTGATCCTGGTGCTATCCCTCTGTTGATGCAGCCTAGGACTGCATTGGCTTTTTTGGCAGCTGCAGCACACGGCTGGCTCATACTTAAATGATGGTCTGGTAGAACTTCAAGATCCCTCTCACAGTTTGACAACTCATCATACGAGTGGAACACTAACATTCCACTATTTTTATACTAGTCTAGTGTATTACTAGTATGCATTGTCACTATGGTAGTATCATACTAGTGGAACTCGTATGACAACTTGTCATCCTAGTGGAAGTTTTTATAGAATGAATTTCCTACATTAAGTTTCCTTCTCTGCCTGGCACAGCACTGTATAACGTGTTAGGTTTCTTGTTTTGCAAAATGTGCTTCAGAGAAATCAAGTAATCCCATTCTTGCCCCATCAAATTGTCTACAATATTGTTTTCCTCCTCCTCTATCACCTAATGATCCAGTAATCTTAGACAAAAAGAAAAAGAAAAGAAAAGAAAATTGGAAGAAAAAGGAATACCGATTCACATCCATATGACCAGAGGTCCCTCAAGATAAACTTGCTTTCTTTTGAGATTATAATTTCATATATGTGGGAAGAAGAGAAGTTTGCAAAAAGTTTAGTTTCCTTTACTGGTCATTTCTGCTTTATAAAAATTGCAGATTGAAGGGAAGAATGCATATGAAGAACATAATGGACTTCTCCCACATTTTGAGAATTTAAAAGTCTAATTTGTCTTCCTATATGTGAGTGGAAAATAAAGTTACTGTGTCCTGTGATGTACTTTGCTGGCGCTGTCTGGAGAGAAGCTCTGAGTGGGAAATTCCAGCAGCTTCGTCTCTGTCCCAATATTTGTGTGACATCTATTTAGGGTGGCTTTGCTTTTTCCTGCAAAGCAGATGTTTCCAGTCTACTAGATGTGATTGATTGCTAAGGCTTTACGAGTGGAATGGGATTCTCTCTAATCAATTACTGCAAAAATAAAATTGAGATGACTTTTCCCTAAGTAGTTTGATCAGGCTATGTTTGAAGAACTGAGCAACAAAGCAACTTTAGAGAATACCTCATTTACATACCAAATGCCTCTTACTTTAATAGTACATGCTCTTTTTATGTATTTTTAACATTTGGCAAGATCTGCAAGTCTTTTTCAGAATAACGGAATAGTAGAGTTGGCAGGGACCCTGGAGGTCTTGTAGTACAACATAAGAAGTTCAAACACACGAAGAACATTTGCAGGATTTGGGTTTGGCTCGTCTAGAGAAGAGAAGGACTAGGGGTGACATGATAGCAGTATTCCAGTATTTGAAGGGCTGCCACAAAGAAGAGGGAATCAATTTATTTTCCAAAGCGTCAGAAAACAAGACAAGAAGCAACCTGGAATTAAGGATAAACTTCTTAACAGTGACAACAATTAACCAGTGGAATAGCTTTGCCTTCAGAAGTTGTGGGTGCTTCACCACTGGAAGTTTTTAAAAAGAGACTGGACAGCCACTTGTCAGAAATGATATAGGATCTTCTGCTTGAGCTGGGGGTTGGACTAGAAGACTTCTATGGTCCCTTCCAGCTCTATCCTGATAATGATGATGATGATAATGATGATTCCCTGCTCAAGCAGGAAACTCTACACCATTTCAGAAAAAGGTTGTCCAATCTCTTCTTAAAAGCCTCCAGTATTGGATCACCCACAACTTCTGGAGGCAGGTTGTTCCACTGATTCATTGTTTCGTCAGGAAATTTCACCTTAGTCCTAGGTTGGTTCTCTCCTTGATTAGTTTCCATCCATTGTTTCTTGTCCTGCCTTTAGGTTGCCCCACCCCCCGCCCTACTTTGTGGCAGCCCCTTAGATATTGGAAGACTGCTATCATGTCACCCCTAGTCCTTCTTTCCAGCTCTGAGGGTCTTCTATGGAGCTGGGATCTGCCCAGGTGGGGCGTTGTTTAGATGGGTTTGTATCAGTAGTGGGTTTCAAATCCCAGCGCTACTGGTTCACTATTGGGAGTGCACAGGTGCACGTGGTTGCTTTGCGAGTGTGCAGTGCTTCTGCGCATGCACAGAGCATTTTTGATGACATCGGGTCGGGGGGTGGAGCCTCCCACCACCACCACTACTGGTTCGCCTGAGCCAGGGCGAACCGGTAGCAACCCACCATTGGTTTGTATTTGACCCACAAGGAAGTGGCAGAGCTCGACTACCTCAAGGCACAACCCTCCCTTACCCACAATGGAAATGCTGGGTTTGCAGATGATCCCAGGATGGTGGAGGTTGTTAACTGAACAAACCTCTTCTTGACTCTTCTGCATTTCCTTCCAATCTTGCCATAGTGCAGCTTGTAAAGAATCTGGTCTATCCAAGTATAGATAGTCAGTTGGTGGAAGGATTTCTTTCCTTGGTATGGAGTTGGTTCAAGTCCCCTTCCGACCCTGTAAATGATGCTGTGTTTCTTTCTATATATGGAAGGGCGATATCCTGATTTTTTCCCCCTCCTCCCAGCTTTTATATGGTAATGGACTGCAGACTTTTATCTGAGGCCCCCACTGTCAGCCCTGTGACAAAGGGAGGAGAAACAAAGCTGGGGGAATCCACTAATCGCCTTCCTTTGCTGGTCTTTCCTTAACACTTTAAGGATGGAACCATCCACCCGTCTCATTCCTGAGGCTCAGAAATCTGGACAGCAAATTTTAGGCTAGCAGACTGCTTGAAGGACAGATGCATTGCAGGTTAACATTTGGCCATGCCCTAGAACAGTGATGGAGAACCTTTTTGGCACCAAGTGCCGAAGCTACCTGCTCTAACCTATGGCAGTGAAACATAGACACTAATCTCACAATTGATACAAGAGCTACAAGTGGCACAAAGAGTCATGGAAAGATACATGCTCAGCATTACAAGACAAGATAGAAAGACCTGCACATGGCTTAGAGAACAAACGAAAGTATACAATATCATCAAGAGAGTAAAAGAATTGAAATGGAAATGGGCTGGTCACATAGCAAGACAAACAGATGGCAGGTGGATCAAGGCAGTCCTAGAATGGATTCCTGTCGTGTCCCACTCCTCCGCTGACGGCCGGGTCAGGGAAATCCAAATCAGGCGTGCCTCTGCAGCTCTGCCAAAGTCCTAGCAAAGTTCTCAAGGCAGGCAGGAGACCAGAAAGTGATTTCAGCAAGATAAGGTAGACTTTGCCTGACTCAGAGAATGCCAGAAAGCAGATCCTTTATATAGGCCATGGGGTGTGGCTCCATGACTCAGCACTTATCCCGGCCTGCCCCTCCCTTCCTTCTGTTGACGCCGCTTATCAATTCTCCTGAAGCGAGGGTCACTCCAGTCTGCAGCTGTTGGTAATTGACCTTCCTCAGGCTCACATGTTGTGGGGGAGGGGGAGGGGTCTAGTTGCTCCGTTTGCCTGGGCATGGAGCCAGGGCTGGGGGCTGGAGGCGCTTCTTCTTCCTCAGCCTGATTGGGCATGGAGCCAGGGCTGGGGCCGGGAAGCATGCTAGGGCATTCCTCAGCATTCGGAAGCAGATAAGAAGGCCCCGGCTGCGGAGAAAGCGGATGAGGCACAACAGATTCCACTTGATAAAAAGCATCCACGAAAAAGACCTAAAACAAGACAGATCAATGATATCAGCATGTATTGAGCCACAGTGGTGCAGTGGTTAGAGTGCAGTACTGCAGGCTACTTCTGTTGACTGCCGGCTGCCTGCAATTTGGCAGTTCGAATTTCACCAGGCTCAAGGCTGACTCAGCCTTCCATCCTTCTAAGGTGGGTAAAATGAGGACCCAGATTGCTGGGGGCAATAGGCTGACTCTGTAAACCACCAAGAGAGGGCTGTAAAAGCACTGAAAAACAGTATATACCAGTAAGTCTAAATGCTATTGTTATTACAGACCCAACTGGCAAAAGAAAGCTCAGGACCATATTGGTTGGAAACATGCGGAAGAGGCCTTCATCCTGCAGTGGATAGACAATGGCTAGAATGATGATGATGAAAAAGAAGAAGAAGAAACGTCAAAAATATCTATGTTTAAATCCCAATGTCTAGGCCATCTAACCATTGATGCACAGCATCATTTATATTAAAACAAAAATCAGATACAGCCTCAGTTTACAGCTGGTCATGGTGTAATCTACAGTTTGACATGGGACCCCGCAGTCACACTGAGGAGAGGATACTGCACCCCATTTATATTTTATTATAAGTCCTGGCAGACACCAAGCATCAGCTGTGAATCCTATTCAGGATTGTCCATAGCTGAGGGGATAGTTCAAAATCTGGCACCTTTTTTTGTGGGGTCACTTATACGTCTTCCTATGTCACTTATTTGGCTTTCCGTTGGAAATAAATGTTAAAGTTACAATACTTAACGTAAATTAAGGAACGGATGATGAACTTCATAATTCCCTTACAATCCCACAGATCCTCCGATGAATCCTCTCCTGTGGAAAATTTTGTTCGGCATTTCGGCTGTAGGAAATGTGGTCCTGGCTGTGCTTTTGATTGTTCTCATTCTTCCAAGTAAGAAATGTTCTGCTTTGTTCCTTCAACCTGTCGTCGTCGTTCTCTCCTGCTACCATATACCGCCCTGGTGACGCAGTGGTTAGAATGCGGTATTGCAGGCTGACTCTGCTCACTGCCATGAGTTCGATCCTGGCTGGTTCAGCTTTCCATCCTTCCAAGGTGGATAAAATGAGGACCCAGATTGTTGGGGGCAATACTCTGAATCTGTAAGCTGCTTAGAGAGGGCTGTAAAGCACTGTGAAGTGGTATATAAGTCTAAGTGCTATTGCTATAAGTACAACTCATCTGCCAAACAGGAGTGATGCAGATAAACAATGGTGGGTTAAGATTATTTCTACTACTCAGGTAATATTTTTATTGTCACATTTGTCACAGTAGCACAATTTGCCATCAGTACATGTAGTCCTTGACTTATGACCAGTTGCTTGGTGATCATTCATAGTTATGAGAGACCTTCTCAGAGCTATTTACGACCCAGTTTTGAAGTTCGAACAGCCCCTCCCTCCAAGTCACATGATAGGATTCGGGCCGCTTGGCAACTGGCCTGCCTTTATGGCTTTTTGCAGCATCCTGTGGTCAAGTGACCACCATTTAAGATGTTATTGGTTGGAAATTGGCATTTGCTTCCAATTCCAGCAAAAGATGTCCATTGGCGTCATGGTCTCAGCACAAAAAAAAAATCATGAAATTGGGCGCAGTCATATAATGACCCATTTAATAACCTCATTGACCTAACACCAAAATTTGGGCTCAATTGCAGTCATAAGTTAATAATAATAACAGCAGAGTTGGAAGGGACCTTGGAGGCCTTCTAGTCCAACCCCCTGCCCAGGCAGGAAACCCTACATCAAGTTGATGACTACAAGTTGATGACTACCTGTATGTACCCCACTGTATGTTCCAAGATATACTGGATGATGAGAAAATACGCTGAGAGCATCACAACATTTTTAAGTTTTTCCCATCCCATTTGCTGATATGTCAACTACATAGATCTGAATAGACTTTCAATATGAAAATCCATCAGTCCAAGTGAAGAATATATATTATGCTGAATATATCATTTGTAATGTGTGAAATTGTAGAGGCCAAGTGCTATAAGCACTTAGACTTATATACTGCTTCACAGTGCTCTACAGTCCTCTCTAAGCGGTTTACGGAGTCAGCATTCTGCCCACAACAATCTGGCTTCTCATTTTACCCACCTTCCGAGCCAGTCAGGATCGAACCCTTAAAGCCTGTCATCAGAATTCGCCTCCAATACTGCATGCTAATCACTGTGCCATCCCGGCTCCTTCAAGATGCACTTGAAAAGATAGACCAGATCTGTTTCCGAATTGACAAGGGAAAAAACATGGCTTAGGTCCAAAATAAGAAGGATGTATGTGTTTAGGCAGACACCTCCCTAATTCATATGCATATAGATCATACCACATATTTGAGAGGATTTATGTGAAATCATACGAGATGAGACTGGGTTTGTCACTGTGAGCTTCCAGAGTTTCCTTCAAGATCTTTTTATGCCAGCAGTCCTGGGGACTCAGGGGACAGGTGAACTAGTGAGGTGCCTCCATTATTTTTAATATCTCTTTGTCTATTATTCTTTGTCCTAGTTTGGTTTTTCTACTGTTTAATGTATTTATTCACTGTGGGGTCCCTGTTGCTTTCTAAGCTTGATCGTTTTCTTGCAGATGTTTCATTACCTAACTAGGTAACATCATCAATGCTAGAAAGAAGTGGGGTTTGCATTCTGTTTATATACATACGGCTTGCCCTGTCAGTGTTGGTGAGAGCATTATTAACTGTTATTGATAATTATTGATATATGATTATAATTAATTATTAACATAATAATTATTTTTTAACAGTTAACTGCTTTTAGTTCTCTTTTACACCACCCAGAAACACTTGTTTGTGAGATAGGCAGCTATATAAATTGGTTTAACAAATAAAAAAAATCATATTTGAGATGATTTCACCCTAGACAAGAGAAAAGGTGACTCAGGGGCTTAATGACACTGGAGATGGTCTCAGTTCTGGTGGCTTGAGCCCTAGCACTGTATGACAGAGTGAACTCACTTCAGCTTCTGTCCACTTAATAGTTTGAAAGCATGTTCTATATAGGTAAATAAATAGGTATCACTTCAGTGGGAGATGAGTTGGTGCCCTATGCAGGCAGGCAGTTTCCTGACAGCTCTGAACCTTCCCGATTGTGGTGCCCATCCAAGGAGGCCTTGAGTGACATTGCAGGAAGAGCCACTTGTCTTTCTCTCTGGTGCAAAGCCAGCTCGCCCTCCTGTGGCACACCTTGGGAAGCACACCAACATATCCTTGCCAGGGCTGGTGCCTTGGCAAGCCAAACTATTACTGTTTAATAGCATTTTGGTCCCTTGGCTACTGTAAATTATAATAACAATAATGATGATGATGATGATGATGATGCACAAACTGACTATAAACAGTGGCATGACAAAGTGGCAACAATATGCATTGGAAGATCAGCAAGAAATATCATCTGCCTGTAAGCAAGAACTGGTGGGGCCATAAAATAGAAAATGTCATAAAAAATGAAGAAGTTACCTTGCTCTGGGACTTTAGAATTCAAACAGACAGGCACTAGCCACATAACTTTCCGGACTTAACAGTTGTCGATAAGAAAGACAAAAAAGTCTGGATCGTGGATGTGGCAGTGCCTGGAGACAGCAGAATAGAATAGAAAGAACTGGAGAAGATAACAAAGTACAAAGACCTACAAATAGAAATAGAACAACTTTGGCAAAGGCAAGCAAGGGTAGTACCAATAGTAATAGGCACCTGGGGTGCAATCCCCAAACAACTGGAGCATCACTTGAACACCATAGGCATTGACAAATTCGCCATCAGTCAATTGCGGAAGGCAGCTTTACTTGGAACAGCTTCCATCCTGCGATGGTATCTGTAACACCATCAAACATCCAGTTCTGCCAATCCCAGACTGTTAGGTAAGGACTCAGTAGGTAGACAAAAATGCCAAACCCACTCTGAACATCTGGTTCACTGTGTGATGATCAATAACAACAACAACAACAACAACAACAACAACAATACCAGGTGATGCATGAATTGAAGAGATCAGCTAGAAAAAATAACAAAATATTGTGATTTGCAAATTGAAGTTAAGCGATTGTGGAGGAAGAAATCAGTGTTGTACCAATAGTAATAGGATCCTTTGGAGCAATAACCAAAGGGCTGCCTAGATAGATGAAAATTTTGAACTTATCAGACCTGAATATCTTGACTTTGCAAAAAAAAAAAAAATCACCTTACTCAGAACTGCCCTATATGAATATATAGCAGGGGTGAAATCCAACAGGTTCTGGAGAACCGGTAGCGGAAATTTTGAGCAGTTCGGAGAATTGCCAAATACCACCTCTGGCTGGCCCCAGAGTGGGGTAGGAATGGAGATTTTACAATATACTTCCCCTGAAGTGGGGTGGGAATGGAGATTTTGCAGGATTCTTCCTCTGCCACGCCCACCAAGCCACGCCCACAGAACCGGTAGTAAAAAAATTTGGATTTCACCACTGCTATATAGAGCAGTTCATCTTAATAGATGCTACTTTAACAGCTCGGAGATCCTTGGTTATGACTTGACTGTGAATTGAACTGAATATTAACCATAATAATAACAACCCTAGACAAATGTAGTTCGCGATGTTTTGGTCTTATTCATAGGGTTTTTCTTTTTAAAATAACTCCTTAAACCATCCTCCAACAACAAAACCTGCAAAATTCCAATGTTTTCTATTTAGTGGAAATACTTGTTTTGTGATCCGGAATAAATTTTCTCAGATGGCATCCATGCTCTAAAGTTGATTTATTTCTTAAGATTCAGAGAATTTCAGTGTTCCGAAGCTCCCATCGAAGCCAATCTCCAGCTGCGTAATGAATTGTATTCCTTGCCGATCAGCTAAGGACAGTATAACAGGTAAGGTCTGCCTTTTCCAGCATATAGTAAAATGGGACTCTTTTCATCTCCGCTTTCATTCATGTTGAAAATGAACAGTGTTGAGTGAATCTGGCTTCCCTGTTGACTTTGTTTGTCAGCAGGTCACAAAAGGGAAATCGCATGACTTTGGGACACAACAACGGTCACAAATATGAACCAGTTCAGGGGTGAAATCCAGCAGGTTCTGACAGGTTCTGGAGAACCGGTAGCGGAAATTTTGAGCGGTTTGGAGAACCGGAAAATACCACTGCTGGCTGATCCCAGAGTTGGGTGGGAATGGAGATTTTGCAATAACCTTCCCCAAGGAGTGGGGAGGGAATGGGGATTTCGCAGTATCCTTCCCCTGGAGTGGGGTGGGAATGGAGACCTTGCAGTATCCTTCCTCTGCCATGCCCACCTAGCCATGCCCACCTAGCCATACCACGCCCACTAAGCCACGCCCACAGAACTGGTACTAAAAAAATTTCACTCAGCAACATATATTTTGGCCGCTATTTGTTGTGGCCCCTCAGGTGCCAGCAGAGCTAGCAGTGGAGTCAGACGAGGAGGAGGGCGAGGGGGAGCCTGGCCAGCTTTGAGGCCTTTGGAAGGCTCTGATGAGGAAGCAGAATGAGAGGCAAATGCAGATGCAGAGCTGGGGGCCTTCCGTCCTTCCCCAGGTGAAGACGCAGCTGTTTTCGGGCCTGAGATGAGTAATATGGAGGAACAGATTGGGCTCATCCCAGATACATGTATGCAAGGAGAGGAGGGGAGGGGAGGGGAAGGGAGAGGAGAGGAGAGGAGAGGAGAACAACGGAAGGCAATAAGCAGGGTCTCAGGGAAAAAAAATTGTAGACGCTAGCCAACCCCTCCCTGGCTGGGAAATAAGTATTAGGAGTTTGGGAGTGGCCTGTTGTTGCAGATAACCATTTGTTTTCCAGTGTACATCAATCAAGTTGGATTCCTTTGCCAGAACCAGGTTTGTGGGGACTAATTGCTCTGTATCTGAGGTGTCAAATGCAGAGTCTTCCTGCTGGGAAATAATAGATGGTGAATTTGCCTCAGGCTGTGTGAACAGGAACTGTTTCTGTTTGGCTTAATCACTGAAGGACTTTTTATCTTGAGTTCTCATGTGAACAGAGACTGTTCGTGCCCTTTTTCAGAAGGGGAAAAGACTCTCATTTGTGACTAATTATTTTTGGTTTTCTGTATCCAATATGAATAAAAACTATCCCTGCCCTGTTTTTAAAAAGGGGGTTGTTTTATTCGTGAGTAGGTGGTTTCTCATTGGTTGTGAAGGCTGGGTCAGAACACCATTGTGGTCATAAGTTGAGGACTACCTATATATCAACAGGTCACTTCTGACTATAGTAACTACACACTGCTCTGGTAGTGAGCATTGCTAGACAAACAGGCATCCAATTACCACATGAATTAAGCACAAAGAAAGCTGGGATCACCCATCGGAGCCTGGGACTGTATTCCCCTGCCTGGGTTTTTTCTGCCTGAAGTAGGAAAAATAAGTTGCTCACAATTTTTCTCTCTTTGGCCACAATCCAGCAGAAAATGAAATGCTTTCTTCCAATATTTCTTCCAATATTAATAAGAGAGATGCTACCTAGCAGTGGTGCATTTCCAGATGAAATAAATTCAGGTTACGGATGTATTTCAACTCTATCCCATATCGCAACTGTATTAACACAGGTAGACCTTGACTTACAACAATTCATTTAGTGGCCATTCAAAGTTACAATGGCACTCAAAAAGGTGACTTATGACCATTTTTCACACTTATGACCGTTGCAGCATCCCCATGGTCACATGATCAAAATTCAGATGCTTGGCAACTGCCTCATATTTATGATGGTTGCAATGTCCCGGGCCATACGATTCATTTTCGTGACCTTCTGACAAGCAAAGTCAATGGTGAAGCCAGATTCACTCAACAACCATGCAAGTAACTTAACAACGGCAGTGTTTCATTTAACAACTGTGGCAAGAAAGGTCGTAAAAAGGGGCAAAATTCACCTAACAAATGTCTCACTTAGCACTAGAAAGTTTTGGGCTCAATTCTGGTCGTAAGTCGAGGACCACCTGTAACAAACTCACTTCCTGGATGATGAAATTTTGAAAGAGGAAAAGTAAATGAATCTTAGCAGGAGTGTGTGGCCTCTCTCTCTCTCACACACACACACACACACATACACACACACACACACACACACACACACACACACACACCCCAGGACAAGCCAGAAGGATCCCGGTTTGAGATTTTCACTTTCTCTCTGAATTCCATGGTGTGTGTAGGGGTTAGTTTTCTGGATGAATTGTTGGTGGCTGAATAAGTAGCCACACAGGTAGTCCTAGATTTACGACCTTAATTGAGCCCAAAATTTCTGTTGCTGAGCGAGACGGTTGTTAAACAAGATTTGGCCCATTTTACGACCTTCCTTTCCACGATCATTAAGAGAATCACTGCAGTTGTTAAGTTAGAAGAGCGGATCAAATTATTCTGCAAAGCACCAGAGGCCAGGACAAGAAGCCATGGTTGGAAACTAACCAAGGAGAGAAGAAACCTCGAATTAAGGAGACACTTCCTAACAGTGAGGACAATTATCCAGTGGAACAGCTTTGCCTTCAGAAGTTGTGGGTGCTTCATCATTGGAGGTTTTTAAGAAGAGACTGGACAGTCACTTATCTGAAAAAGCATAGGTTCTCCTGCTTGAGCAGGAGGCTGGTCTAGAAGACCTCCAAGGTCTCTTCCAGTTCTATTCTATTCTATTCTATTCTATTCCATTCTATTCTATTCTATTCTATTCTATTCCATGGCAAACGGCAACCGTCATAAATATAAATCAGTTGTCAAGGATCCTAATTTTGCTTACATGACCATGGGGATGCTGCACTGGTGTTAGTGTGCATTAGTGTGAAAAATGGTCATAAGTCACTTTTTTCACTGCCATTGTAACTTCAGATGGTCACTACACGAATGGCTGTAAGTTAAGAACTATCGTTCTTCTACTACATGATTATGGAATGGGCGGAATTTCCCCATTCCTGGAATTCAAGTAGAGTAGAGGATTAGTCATCCTTAGGGCATTTTAATCAAGGGCTCAGTTTTCTCCTTCTGAGAAGAAGGCTGGCAAAGGCCCAAGAAGATTCTGGGTGGGTAATGCAGACACACAGAAGTTTATTTTAATAAATACAACTAAGGGCAGAGATGAAAAAGAGTGCTAAACATCAAGTTTACATGGCATATCTTTATACTAATTAATATTTATTAATCTGAGCAAATCAAGAAAGGGAGAGTGGGAACAAAATTGAAATGGCAATGCAAGGAAAGAATACCTCTTAAAGCCAAATGTCTGACTGTGGAATCAGCATTTAAGCAATATATTATAAGGTCCCAGAAGTTTCCCTGGGCCACTGAGATGCCAAAGAGAGTGTGACTCAAGAGGAGGATTGCAAAAAGAAGCAGATTTTATTTTTGGCCAAAACAAAATACTGGGTGAAACTATATCCAGAACATACAGACACAATGGATGTAAGGAATAGCCACACCTTGGGGAAAGTTTGGCATCCTTTTATACCTTCAGACATCAGCTTAGTACCCAATTCTGGGCCCCTGGCCCATGCCTTCCTTGTAGCCCTGCATTGGCCATGCAGCCAGGAACAGGGGGGCGGAGTGCTTAGAAACAGAGGGGCTAGATGCTTAGCAACACAGGTATTTGCCTGAGGTAACCCTGCCAGGCCATGATATACCCTGCTCCAGGCACTGAGTTGTACACAAAAACAAGATAACAGGAGTTAGATCACTGGTAGAAGCAAATGGCAGAGGCAATTCTAATTCATACAGGAGCAAAGCAATTCTTACAGAAGTAAAATAGCAAGTTATTATTACATCCCAGGAATTCTACCTATTCTACTATTATTATGTCCCATATATGGCTGTGGATGCCGGCGTCCCGGTACAGTCAGCTGCAACCGCGGCTGACTGTTGGGGGCGAGTCACTGGCCCCAACGGAAAGGGTGCGCAACTTGGGCGTTCTCCTGGATGGACGGCTGTCGTTTGAAGACCACTTGACGGCCGTCTCCAGGAGAGCTTTTTACCAGGTTCGCCTGGTCCGCCAGTTGCGCCCCTTTCTTGACCGGGATGCCTTATGCACGGTCACTCATGCTCTCGTCACTTCTCGCCTGGATTATTGCAATGCTCTCTATGCAATGCTCTCTACATGGGGCTACCCCTGAAGTGCACTCGGAGACTTCAGTTAGTCCAGAATGCAGCTGCGCGGGTGATTGAGGGAGCACCACGTTGCTCCCGGGTAACACCACTCCTGCGCAGCCTGCACTGGCTACCTGTGGTCTTCCGGGTGCGCTTCAAAGTTTTGGTTACCACCTTCAAAGCGCTCCATGGCTTAGGGCCCGGGTACTTACGGGACCGCCTGCTGTTTCCACATGCCTCCCACCGACCCGTGCGCTCTCACAGAGAGGGTCTTCTCAGGGTGCCGTCTGCCAAACAGTGTCAGCTGGCGGCCCCCAGGGGAAGGTCCTTCTCTGTGGGAGCACCTACTCTCTGGAACGAACTTCCCCCCGGTTTACGCCAATTGCCTGACCTTCGGACCTTTCGCCGGGAACTGAAAACTTATTTATTTGTTCAAGCGGGACTGGCCTGATTTTTAAACTCTACATTTTAAATTTTAAATTTTTCAATTGTAATTTTATTGGGTATTTTATATGGTCAATTGGACGGTTTTAATTTCGGCCTTTTATTGAATAAGTTTTTTAATTGTTATTTTATTGTATATATTAATTGTTTTATATGAAGGCTGTACACCGCCCTGAGTCCTTCGGGAGAAAGGCGGTATAAAAGCTTAATTAAATAAATAAATAATAAATAAATAAGTGCCCCATTACACTGAATAGAAGAAAGCAGAGAAAAGAATGCCTGTTTTGCTTGCAAAATTCAGTTCCCTTTCTTTTCCTGGCTGCTGGGGGAGTGGGGATGGGTGGGGGAGAAGGGGGCCCATTAAATGCAAAATGTATTTCTGTACACAAAAAACCCTACCTTCACTACAGCAACTTGTAATGCCCCTTTTCGGGAATTCAGCCCAAGTTTGAACTTAAAAGTAGAACTTGGCTTGGGAATTATTTGGTCAGTTTTGGAATGATTAAACAGCAGCCGTAGCAGCACTACACTTGTTCCAGTTGCTGAGGTGAAGTAAAGATGGAGTAACTAGGTTTGGATTTTTGTGGAAGGACTGGCGCAGGAAACTCCTGGTTTCATTCATTTTAAGCATTGGCTTTTTGCATCAATTCCAGTTTAGTAAATCTCGGAGTTTTTCTAAATTTAGCAGATACGATAATCCCACAGACCTCCATTATATACACTTTTGCCAAATACTCCATATGAGAGTATTTCCTCCTTGCCCCACACCTTTATGCTATCTGTATAAATTCATCCTAATGTTTCTACCACCACCACCCCTTTAATATTGTAATTACTCCTGATAGGAACTGCAATACACCATATGAGATAGGTAGGATCACTGTATTGTAATTAATTGAAAATGCAGTGTAAGAGATTTGATATGATCTCTGAAGATATTTTGATGGAAGGTATTCAAGAAGGAGGATATGTAGCTCCTGAACATGCACAGATCACCTTTGCTTCACATCAAGGAAGGTCACTGCTTTTTTTTTAATAGTCCTCCAGTTTAAAGTTGTGTGCCCATACACACTCTGCACCCTAACCTTTGACGTGAGAGACATCAAGTTGGCCACACCCTCCCAGTCACATGACCACCAAGCCACACCACCAGACAAGCCACACTCACAGAACTGGTATTAAAAAAATTAGAACCCCCCCTGCCCTCCCCCATCAATGGTGTCCCACTTTACCAATGTTAAAATCTGGTCACTATAATGTGTGTGTGTGTGTGTGTGTGTGTGTGTGTGTGTGTATGTATGTGTGTGTGAGACACGGTGGCTCAGGGGCTAGGACATTGAGCTTGTTGATCGAAAGGTCGGCAGCTCAGCGGTTCGAATCCCTAGTGCTGCCGTGTAACGGGGTGAGCTCCCGTTACTTGTCCCAGCTTCTGCCAACCTAGCAGTTTCGAAAGCACATAAAAATGCAAGTAGAAAAAATAGGGACCACCTTTGGTGGGAAGGTAACAGCGTTCCGTGCGCCTTTGGCATTGAGTCATGCCGGCCACATGACCACAGAGACGTCTTCGGACAGCGCTGGCTCTTCGGCTTTGAAACGGAGATGAGCACCGCCCCCTAGAGTCGGCAACGACTAGCACGTATGTGCGAGGGGAACCTTTACCTCTCTCTCTCTCTCTCTCTCTCTCTCTCTCTCTCTCTCTCTCTCTCTCTCTCTCTCTCTATATATATATATATATATATATATATATATATATATATATATATATATATATATATATATATATATATACACACACACACACACACATATATATATACACAAACATATATGCACACAGAGAAAGACATACAGACATAGAGACGTACACACACACTGATTTTGCATAATGGACATGATTTTTAGATAATATATGCAAGTGATAATGTATACACCAATTACAGTACAAAAATTATGTGACTTCATAACATGCAAAAAAAGAAAAAAGCCTCCACTGCATTAAAAGGTGTATTGCTTGGGAGTCGAAAATAAAATAAATTTTCGTTTATGGAGCAAAAAACAACCAACATTTGAAATTTTATCGAAATTAAACTCTTTGATGTAATTGTTTATAATTTCTTGGCTAAATTTACCTTGCTCCCGGGGCTTTCAGTTAGAAAACATTTATCTAATAATGAGCTAGGATTTTTTTTTTTCTTAAGCTAACAAATTTTTTGAAGATTAGCCACTACGTTTCCTAGGGATTAAAGAAACTAATTTCTTTTCGTCATGTATCCCACACCTTTTCCCTTACGGGAAAAGGGCTTTTAGAATTTAGAAGATATAATTTCAGCATAACTTGGCCACAAGTTACAATATTTCTTATTAATGATATAAACAGATGGCATGAGAAAGATGGTAATTCCTTCTCCCCCACAACTTTTCTTTCTTCCACACAGCAAATCTGACTCTGGACCCGAACACAGCTCATCCCCAGCTCTACGTATCCTCTGATTTGAAAAGCGTGAGATGGAAAGACATGAAACAGCATGTGCCCAGCAGTCCTCTGAGATACGACGTTATGGCCAGTGTCATAAGCCACCAGGGATTCAATTCTGGGAAGTTGTGCTGGGAGGTAGAAGTGGTGGAGGGAGGGGAGTGGTGGGGGGTGGGAATTGTTAGGGAATCTTCAAACAGAAACGGACCGATTCTTTTCGATTCTCGTGGGGGCTACTGGGGAGTTCAGCGAATTGATGGACGGTATGAGGCGATCACCCATCCCAGGACGAATTTGACATTGTGCCATCCTCCGAAAAGGATCCGAGTTTCTCTGGACTATCCACAAGGCCTCTTAGCATTTTTTGATGGCGACACGAATGCCGAAATCTTTGCTTTTCCGAAAGAAAATTTTAAGGGAGAGAAGGTTCACCCATGGTTCTTGATCTATAAGTGGAATGGACAGCTTGTCCTTCACCCATGATATAGTGGAACAATGGGCTCATCATGCTGGAAAAGCTCAAGACTATCGGCCTTCAGCTCTCCTCCACTCTTTCTGTTTCCTCTTTCTCCACCCCATTTCTATTTCCTTTGTCTCCAATTTCTTTTGTCCTTCTTTTCCCTCTATTGCAGGGGTGTCAAACTCAATTTCATTGAGGGCTGCATCAGGGCTGTGGCTGACCTTGGGGGGCTGGGTGGGCATGGCCAGCTTGATGCTACCTCTCAAACTGTTGGCATGTTGCTTCTTTGCATTGTGTAGATTGGGCCAAAGCCACCACTTTCCTGATGTTTCCTCTTCGCATTGGGTAGACTTGGCCAAAACAACTTGGGCTGGCCCCTTACGTTTTCCAGGATGGCCCCATGGGTCGGATCCGACCACATCATGAGCCGGATCTGGTCCACGGACCTTGTGTTTGACAGGTTCTGACAGGTTCTGGAGAACCGGGAGCGGAAATTTTGAGTAGTTTGGAGAACCGGCAAATGCCACCTCTGGCTGGCCCCAGAATGGGGAGGGAATGGGAATTTTGCAGGATCCTTCCCCTGGAGTGGGGTGGGAATGGAGATTTTGCAGTATCCTTCCCCTGCCATGCCCACCAAGCCACGCCCACCAAGCCACATGACCCCCACCAAGCCACGCCCACAGAACCAATAGTAAAAAAAAATGGATTTCACCACTGGTTTGACACCCCTGCTCTATTGCCACCCCAAATGCCATAACCACAAATATCTCTTCTAGATAAACAATTTCATGAGCGACAATAATTAGCTATGTTTCAAAAATAATTTTAAAAAAAGTTTAATGAAAAAGAACTGGAGGCATAAATGATGTTTCAATCTTTCACCTGAATTTGAGGACTGTGCTGAATACTTATTTGTGAGGGATCCTTAGTGGTCTCTGAGATTGGTAGTCTTTTTGTGTTCCGGGCAGCCATTCAGCCAGCCAGCCATGCCTGCCCTCCCTCTGTGGCAGCCCACGTGGATCCCAGGCAGCACAGCTTCGGGGCCTTTCCTGCTTCTCCTTGTAGCACTGATCTCCTTGGCTTTTGAAATCCAGCGCTCTTGGATTTCAAGAGTGCTCGGGCTCGGCAGATGAAGAAGCGGCACTGGATTTCAAAAGCCAACCAACTCAGTGCTACAACGAGAAGAAGTGCCACTCGTCAGTGGTGGGATTCAAATTTTTTAACAACCGGTTCTGTGGGCGCAGCTTGGTGGGCATGGCTAGGTGGCCATGTGACCAGGTGGGTGTGGCTAGGTGGTCATGTGGCTGGGTGGGCAAGGCTAGGTGGTCATGTGACCGGGTGGGCATGGCTAGGTGGTCATGTGACCGGGTGGGCGTGGCTAGGTGGTCATGTGACTGGGTGGGCGTGACCAACTCAACATCACTTCTTTGCCCCAATGATAGTTTTAAGTATTAAAAAAAATCATATACCATTATTATTAGTTTATTATAAAAGAGGTACACAAAACTAGATTGTTACAAGAGTTTTAAAATATTAATAAAAAACTATTAAATACTTAACAAAAAACAATAAAACTTATCTAAGGTATTGCGAAATCGCAGTTTTATTGGCGTCCTCAATTGCCTCTTTTTTCACTTTCACATGAGCATCATCAGCACTGTGATTTCCTCTCAGCCACTTCTTAACTAAAGGAATAGGGTCCCATTTCTGTAGGGGTAGGCCAACTAAATTAATGGTCATTAAGTTAGTTATATTAGAAACAGTTAGGTGACTTCTGCTCTCTGAACATATGATGTTCATTTCCGCAAAACCCCTTTCCGCTTCTGATGAACAATTGTTGGCAATTGTTCTGCCAATAGCTTTAGCTTTCTTAATACTGTAAGGAATTGCATATTTCTCGGAATCTCTCAAATCATTTTCTATAAAATCTCTAAATCGTTGATATTAATTTTGTAATTAAAAATATCACTAAATGCATCCAATTCTTTTTCAGCTGCTTTCCATGGAACTATTCTTCAATATTCCAGTAATCTGGCTCCAAAACATTTAGAAATTGTAATTTATTTGTGTCTTGAAATTGGCTACCTGTTTTTAAATGTTCACAATCCATTAGTCTTTTCTTTAAAATTGTTGTGATGCTTTCTAAAAGTCTTTCCCGAGGAAGGCTAACAAATCAATGATTTTCTACGAATTTTATATTTTTGAAGGTTTCTGAAGTAATTAATCCATCATCTTTTCCTTTCTAAGCATTTCAAATGCTTTAATTGATCTTATCACCAATTTTTCAGCCTTTATGATGTCTGTATTTCTTGCTTGCAGTACATTTGAAAGAAGAGAAATTTCTTCCAGAATATGGATCATCAATGCCAAATCAGTCATCAAATGTATATTTTCAAGACATTTTTTATTTGAATGAAAATAGTGATGTAGCACTGGATAAGCACGCCACACAGCTAGGGTTGACCTTAAACTACAGGCAGCCCATCTTGGTCCGAAAACTCTACCAATCTTTATGATGTTGATTTCAAGTTCTTCGGATATTTTGTTAAATTCAGTCTGGTTCTTATTGGATTGATGAAAAATAGCATATATCTTATCAATAAATATTTTTAAATGATTTACTTGCATTATTTCCTTTATGGGGTCATCTAAAACAAGTTGGAGATGATGGTTTGAGCAGTGCCATATTATGATGTTTGGAAACTCTTTTGTTATTCTAGTGTCACTCCAGATTTTATCCCAAGCATAATGCTAGCACCATCAGAGCAAAATGCTATTAAATTTTTTGGTAGCTAGTACTTAGTAAACCCAACATTTTTAAAGCTTTCCATAACTAAAGAACATATTGCCTCTGCATCTTGTTTTTCCAATTCAACTAGCTCAAAAAAAATTATTGGTGAGTTAACTGAATCCTCAACTTTTAAGTAAAGTATAAGAACTGGTTTGTAAGGTATTGTTGAAGCTTCGTCAATAATTAAACATATTTTCAGATTTTTTTCAATAATTTTAGTAAATAATTGTTTTTTAATGTCTTTTGCAATGAAATCAACTATTTTCACTGCAGTTTAACGTGAATGCAATCCTATTTCCAGATCTACTCCATTTTTAATTTGTGGGGACTGCTTTCCAAGAGCATGTTTCTCCATTTCTCATCAAGGGAAATATAATATTCTGCCTTTTTAATATTTCCTAAAATATTTCATTCTTCCACCCTGTTTTCCCCAAAAATAAGACATCCCCTGATAATAAACCCAATCAGGTTTTTGAGTGCATGGCAATAAGGCAAAGCACTTATTTCAGGGTTCAAAAAAATATAAGACGGTCTTATTTTTGGGGAAACACAGTAGGAGGGAGATGGGTGCTAACTTTCTACAACTGCAAACTGGGAAAGACAAAACTGATTTGACATATTATCTTTGATTGAATTGGCAATCTGCTCTCTTACTCAGACTTCCCGACTGCCAATGGCCTTTGTCTCCTTTCCCACTTTTTCTATTAACACCCACTTTTTCGCAAGTACTTCAAACAGTGCAGCTATTTCCTCAAAGAAATTAAAATGTATGTAGTTTGGAGGGTTGGCATTAGTCCTAAGGGCCTCGAGTGCCTCACTCTGTTAATTTGCAGGCTTTGGGATTAATAGAATGGTGGTTTCCACCTTCTGCAGTTGCTGGAAATGTCTTTGGAGAGTTTTCCACGATTTATCTGATACTCACAGAGAGGTAGAATAATGTTGAGACACGGGAAGTCCTCCCAGGTCAGTCCCATTAGGACAAAATTGTGACATTGTTGAAAACACAGACTGTGTGATGGGGCTTTTCTTCTGGCCTGACTAGCTGGCCAATCACATTGACTTTAATAATGCAAAGGCTGGAGGTAGAAGCCCAACAGATGAACTTGCTAGGGCAGAGGGCTTTGAACTTGGCAGCTTTAAGACTTATGGACTTTAACTCACAGAATTCTCCAGCCAGCTATGCTATGTTATGCTATGCTATGCTATGCTATGCTGTCTGGAGAATTCTGGGAGTTGAAGTCCACAAGTCTTAAACCTGCCAAGTCTGAAGATTTCTGCGCTAGGGCATGAAAGCTTATTCTTGTATAATAGTCTCTCTCTCTCTCTCTGTATGCTGTGCTTCAAGCCTGTGCTGACCCCTAGTGACTGCCTCAAAATTCCTATATTTTCCTCTGCAAGACTTTTGCACTAGAAGATGGGAACCCACTGGGGACAGTAAAATTAACAATTGTAAATAGAAACTAAACAAGGCGTCAAGAGTGTAGGAAGTGAAAACGGCAGTGTTTTTTAAAAAGCAGATTAACTTCATTAGAAATTAATACCAAATTAATTAATAATTAATTAATACCAATACCGAGGGCCATCACTCTGCTAAACAAATAATTCCATCAACACTGTCAAACTATTTACTGAATCTGCACTACTATTAATCTTCTCATAGTTCCCATCACCAATCTCTTTCCATTTATGACTATATGACTATAACTTGTTGCTAGCAATCCTTATGATTTATATTGATATATTGACCATCAATTGTGTTGTAAATGAGAGAGAAGAGGAAGAGGAGGATGAGGGAGATAGAAAAAGAAAGATAAGAGTGAAAGAGACAGAGAGAGAGAAAGAGAAATGAGAGAGGGAGGAGAGGAGGATAGAGAGGGTGATAGAGAGATAGAGAGAAAAAGAAAGACATGAGAGAAAGGAAAAGATGAGAGGGACAAAGAAAAAGAGAGATGAGAGAGAGGGAGGGAAAGAGAGGGAGATACCTATTTCCCGTAGAAAACATGGGGAGTCACAAAACCTGGGTAGGTATGACTGGGGGGGGTTGTCATGTGACTGGGTGGGAGTGAGTGACGTAGAGTTGGCCACGCCCACCCAGGTTTTGTGGCTCCCGTTTTTTTTTTCTACCAGGAAACAGGCCCAAGTGGCTCTTTGAGTGTTTACGGTTGCAGACTCCTGCCTAAGATAATTCCTTGTATTACTTCAGAAACATTTGCAGCTGTTATGTACCATATAAGGAGTGAGTTATAGGCTTCACTCAGGTCCTCCAAAAAGGCGGGAAAATACTTAAAGCTCATTGGTTAAGCTTCTGGCAGCCCTCTGTAAAAGAGGACACTGCCAGACAAGCAGGTTGTTGGGTTGTACTGGTCTACTAATAAAGAGCTGTTGTTACTGAAAGAGCTGTGTCCGTCTCTTCCATCATCGAATCTAACAGCAGCCATTATAAAACATTCTCTTAACGTGAACCTTGCTTTCATTCTCTCTTTTCCCTCAAAAGGTGCTCATGCTTCATTCCACCCTTAAATCTTCCAGTGCACACTTTGTCTTTCTTCATTTTAAACAAGGGTGTCTGCAGGGAATTATTTTTAAAAAAAAATCAAGATGGTAGTCACCTAAGTATGATCAAAGATCAGTTTGTTATGTGTGTTACACTATAATGGCCACCATCTTGGGTTTTTTGATCTTTTCTGTGGAAATCTCGGTGAAATTTCTGTGGAAATCTCGATTATCTCCTTGATCCTATTAGCCTCTCTTTTGCTTGTGCTTTTCATTTTACATTAATCTATAGTAGGCAAAAATCAGAAGAAATATTTGGAGATTAACACATTTTAGTCTATGGCATAAACCTTCCTGAGGGTACAATCTAAAGTAATGTAACTCTTCTTCAGAAGAAAGCATTTATTGTGAGAAAGAATCAGTGTTTAATTTTGATCAAAAGTACAAAGCTGGGTAAATCATTCCAAACATTGGATGGCAGGAGAAAAACAGGAATAAGATTGATGTGGCTTCAGATTGATGGCAGGATGACAAATACCAGATACTTTACAGAGGCCTAATGCAGCATATCTTTATTAAAGGAAGTTAGTTATAGGAAATACAAAGGCATAATGTAGCGTATATGTGCTACAGGAAACAAATGTTTACAGAATAACAAGTTTCTACTAATTTAAGTATTCCAGTATATGATATTCTACTATTATTTATTATATCCTTATTACAATTTCCCTTCATTGTGAAAATAAAAGGATTTTTATCCTAAGAATTCAGACAGTATTTATTAAGAGGTTCTTTTTGAGGGAGCAGGATTAATTAAAAGCCTGTCTCAAATCAAGATATAACAAATTACTCCTAGCAATTTATTATTTTAACAGCAAAAGTGATGTGGGTTTTAGTTGTCTCCTTATTTGTCTTCCAACTTCCCACCAGTCTGAAAGGACAATGGATGCTTCTGGAAGGTTCTCTGGTGCAGCTTGTCATCATTTCCCCAGGCTTTAAAGAGAAGTCTGGATGATTCCTGAGAGAAATAAACACACAACCGTTATTCTGAAGCCAACAAAACTATAGTGAGGTTTTCAAATGGTGCCTTTGAGATATGGGTGCCATTTTCAAAGAGGTTCAACCTAAGTGGCAGCCTTCATAGTAGGCCAGTTCAAGACACAGGCAGAGCAGAGATTCCAGGATGCTGTTCTCTTTAATTAGTTAGAATAAGATAATTTTATTTATTTTTGTTTATTATATATATATCTCCTTTATTATTTTTACAAATAACCCAAGGTGGAGAACATACCCCACACTCCTTCCTCCTTCTATTTTCCCAACAACAACAGCTCTTTGAGGTGAGTTGGGCTGAGAGAGAGTGACTAGTCTAAAGTCAGCCTATTTAGTATAAAGGGAACACACAGCACCTTAGATGGGTTTTTGAGATTAAGGCACCAGACTAAACGTTATCAGACTGTGAATTCTAATCCTATCTTTTTGGCTTTCATGGCTTAGGTAGGATCAGAACTCACAGTCTCCTAATGTCTAGCCTGGTGCCTTAATCTTAACCTTAAAAGTCCATCAAAGGTGTTCTGTATTCTTCTTATACTAAACATGGAGGGGTTTGTGAAATCAAAATGCAGGATCCAAAGCACGTAATCAAGTCTTGCTGCAGTATTTACTGTTAACAGTGTGTACTGGAGAAATTCCCTTGAGAAAAGGATGCTATCAGGCTTGTCCCAGCTTGGATGTTTAGGAAAGAAAGATCCTCAAATCCATTTGTAGCAAAAGGTGTACTTTTATAAAGTCAAGTGGTTACAGCACAAGAAAAGCTGGATCAGAGTATTCCTGCGCAAAGCCTGCCTTTTCCCCTTTTCCCAGGTCCTCCCATCATGACCAGTTTTAAGACTCCAATAATATTAGGAGTTTTGGTAACAGCTTTAAGGTTTGGTGCCTCTTTGGTGGAATTTCACATTCCATTCTCATGCTCATGATGTTGTTCCAGATTGACACCTCCAGTTTCTGTCATCCTGTCATCCCCCTTCCTTACGCCCCCATTCTCCCCCTCCCCACATTTTATGGCAGGGTGCCAACGAAATAGGCTGAAGCCATTATGATGGCAGACCTGACAGATTCACTCATATTTATACATTTCAAAATGGAGGGGGATTTATGTGCATGCATAACATTGGTAATTAATAACCTAACTGATCTCAAGTTACTTCCTGCCCTTCTGTTATCTAGAGAGCACAATGGTCTTAGTTAGAAGAAATATTTGCATCTTGAGATTCAGGGGTGCCTATGGGAAAGTTCGGATAACATTTATCACTGTGCTACAAGGACACCTTCCCAGTGTCTCCATTTGTCTATTAAATAGTCCCATTCATCTGAAAACTGATTTCCCCCACAGGCTGAATTTCATTCTTATGCTTTCTCTGTCTCAGCACTGAGTAATCTTCTCTGTAAGTTACTCTTGGTGGCTCCTTCCTTCCTTCCTTCCTTCCCTGTGCCCAAGTATTTGTTTATGCCGAGATCTAGAGGTTTCTCCAGGTTCCTCTTCCACAAAGGCCATTGGCATCAGCTTGGAGAGCTTCCATTTCACACATTGAAGCTGAGCCACAACAGCACTCCTTAAAAATGGTTTAGATTGCCAATGTGAAACTACTGTTTAGAAAGAAGTCTAGCCCCCTTCTGAAATCATCCAACTTTATCCCAGTTGAAGGCTGTTACTATAACTAAGGACTGGATTCCTACCTTCCGTCTTCTTCCTAGTTTGATGAAACAGAATCACCTTTGGACTTCTCTGCAGAACAAAGAAAAATGAAATGTCAAGATAAGGTGTGCATCTTATCTCTAAAGAATCTGAATCTAGAAGTAGGATTCTGAGGATTCCATGATTCATGGCATAATATATATTTATTAAATATATATCAAAACATTATTGTTCCTCACATGGTCAGATGTTTAGACTGGACTACTCAGTCCTTCCCAAAAAAATGAAATGGGCAGATATTTTTTATGGTATTAAAGTTATCATTGCAGGATGTAAGTTATTCCAGATAGCTGTACACCGCCCTGAGTCCTTCGGGAGAAGGGCGGTATAAAAATTTGATAAATAAATAAATAAAAATAAATACATAAAGCTGCCTTTTGCAATTGACTGAGAGGAACTTTGTCAATGACGATGGTGGTCAAGCAGTGATCCAGATGTTTTAGGATGCATTGTTGTTGTTGTTGTTGTTGTCTTTATGTGAGCAACTAAGGTTTACTTAGAGGACATTACTAGAGACCCAACTCTTGGGATGTCATGAAATATGCTTGCTCTACAAAATTTATCACTAGCATTACAAAATTGCCCAGTGTAAAATCAAATGAGTATCTTACAGCAAAGAGTGGCAATACAATCAATTTTTAGAGATTGCTCAATGAGTGAGATGGGCGATCTCTATATTTAATGTATAAATGGTTTTAAAAATATCTTTTTCATCAACCACTACTCCCTTCCAAAGGCAAAACTAATAGCTGAACTTACGTGTCTCTTCAGCCTTTGAAAAAAGCCTCTTTAAAAAATCACAGTGGTTTTTCACCCTTTTCTGGAATGGCTTCGTATTAAGAAGGAAGAAATTCTGTTTTTTGGCATTATAGAGTGGCCACTTATTCTTGCTGGCTGCGGACCGAGTGGGATTCCTATGGAGGAAGAAAAGGACATTGATGGAAACTAATCAAGGAGAGAACCAACCTAGAAATAAGGAGAAATTTCCTGACCATGAGAACAATTGATCAGTGGAACAGCTTGCCTTCAGAGGCTATGTGTGCTTCATCGCTGGAGGTTTTTAAGAGGAGACTGGACGGCCACTTGTCCAGAATGGAATCGAGTCTCCTGCTTGAGCAGGAAGTTGGTCTAGAAGACCTCCAAGGTCCCTTCCAACTCTGTAATTCTGATGTAGCTCTTTCCCAAAGAGACTGGTTTTGACTTGAGAAACTATAACCAAGGGGAACTCCCAAAGGGGATTTTGAGGGAGCGAGGGATTTTGGCTTGGTGAAATCTCTTGGGTCTCCTCCTTCCTGATCCAAACCCAGGTCAGCTCCTCGTAGACTCTTGGATCTGCCAGTCCCAATCCTCACACCCTGGGCACCCTCCCTCTTGTGAGTTTCCCCTTCCCTACTTATTCCCTTCCAAGCCTTTGCTCGTTCTCTTAATGGTAGAGTAATGCTCTGTTTCTTATCTCCCTTTTGCCTCTTTTATTGCACTTGAAGAAATAAAGTACCCTGGAATTAGTATGATACCACCGAACTCATAAAAGAAAAAATATCTATAAGTGACATTATTAAGAATCCTTAAAAATTTCAGGGTTGTTTCCAGTACAGGTAGTCCTTGACTTACAAATATTCTTTTAATGTCCATTTAACGTCCACTCAAGGTTACAATGGCACTGAAAAAAATGACTTACAACTGGTCCTTGCACTTATAATTCACTTAACAACTGTCTTGCTTAGCAACAGAAATTCTAGTCCCAACTGTGGTTGTAAATCATGAACTACTTCTGTTAGCACAACCTGTAAACATACACAAAGGAACAGCATGCATTACTTTGTGGCTTAATTGCTTTAGATATAAAGTGCATTTGTTGAATGGAAAGGCTTTCTTTGGACTTAAAATACAAATTTTTGAAATAAAGTGAACCACTTACCCAGTTCTTGCAAATTCTGCCCAGTAATGCATCATCTTACGGCTCAGCCTGGCTTCAACCTCTGTGTATGTTTGATTGAAAGGCAGTGCTGATTTAAGGGTTCCAAAAACAAAAGGAATATCAGTACCATGAGATGCTCCAATCCATTTGGGCCAAATTGACCATGAAGGGCGGTGTGTGAATAAATAGGCATATACAGGACTCCCAGCTTTCCTGATATTTGCTGCAGCTTCCCTCATTGGGCATGAATAGATCCGATCTGTATAGAAGTGGGACATAGCAGAGCGGTATTTCGCTGGGCCGTGATTTCCTTCACTGTACTTCAGTGCAATAGTGCGAATAAAATCTTTAGTTGCATTTGGCACCAATTGCTGTATCCCTTTCAGAAGCTGCTCCTGATTGATGAGATTGTCGGTGATGTTAGGGAAAGTCGTGTGGACATATGTGGCTGCTTCATCAGAGGTTTCACCTATGAGGAGAGGTTTAACCTGAATTTGCCCCTCCTCCATGAGCTTTCCTGGATCACCAAGCAAAAAGTCCCCATCTATGATTGGTCTGAAGGGAAAATCCGGAAGGAGGCCTTTGAAGGACATAGCTATTTCATGCCGAATAAGTTCAGAAACATTTTTTGTTTGCAGACAATGCACTATGCTGGTATTATTGTCCTTGGAGCAGCCTAGCAAATGAACAAATTCCAGAGATAACCTTTTGAGTTCCTCAGGAGACCTCAAAGTCCAATAGGCATTGCCTGTTCCGCTCTGGATCACTGTTTGGGCAAAATGGTCCTGGCTTTTTGGTGCGAGAAGATGGAGAGTCGCACAAGCTCCTCCAGAACTGTGGCCCAAAATGGTCACCCGAGAAGGATCTCCCCCAAAGGCAGCTGCATTCTCTTTTATCCACTTCAGGGCCAGCTGTTGATCCCATAAGCCTAGGTTCCCTGGAGCAGCTGGTGGCAAGTACAGAAAGCCCATGGATCCCAAGCGATAATTGATGGTGACCACAATGACATTCTCAGTGGCAGCCAAATGTGTCCCATTGAACACGTCCACAGAAGACGTGCCAAATGCATAACTTCCTCCATGTATCAAGACCAAAATAGGCACTGGTGAAGAAGGTTGTGGATGTGGCACCCAGATGTTGAGGGAAAGGCAATCTTCTGACAATGGTGTTTTAGGAGACCATATATCTGCTTCAGGGACATCCCGGAAAATAAATTGAGGGCAGGAATTGCCAAAACTGGTGGCTTCCAATGTTTGCTTCCATGGCTGATGTGGAAGAGGTTTCTGGAAACGCAACTTCCCCAAGGGAGGCTCAGCATAAGGAATGCCTAGATAGGCTGTCACAGATCTAAGGCCAGCCAGGAACCGCTTGCCCTTAATAGGGCCACTTCTGGTTATGACCACTGTGTCTCCCTTAGACGCAGAACTGGAAACTAATGGAAAAGGAAGGAGGAGGAGGAGGCAGCACAAGAGAGATGGGCATAGCAGACAAGGCATTGCAACTGTAGGATGGTCGGTGGATCTGGAAAAATTTACAACCAATATGATATTATTCCAATACTCTATAAGCACACTTTATGCCAATTCTTGATTAGTTTATTGTGATGGTGAGGCTCCTTTTTTGCTGAGGACACCAATGGTGAGCAGGGAGTGACTTAGTCAACTTTGCCCTTCTCCATGATGTATCTCCAACATTCCAGAAGAACCTCTTAGAACTCTTGATTACTGATCCCTTTGCTCAGTGAATGGACAGTTTTACACAGAATTGCTAGTAGATCTTCTCCAGGGTTCCCAATACAGTGTTGTTATATATTATCTGTGTTCGAACTTTCTAACTTATTCCAGAATCCTATTATGGAACTTGGTGTACTAAGCCCTATCTTGTAAATTATAGTTAAGATATAACTGAAATAAATAACAATGTAAAATTACCCCTAATCAACACTTTAACTGCTCCGATCTTGTTTTAAATCCACTGACCATGTCAAGCCAGACGAGTCACTGAAACCTAGGATTAGGAAGGTAAGTGTGCCCTTTTTTAGGTGTGTTGTTAAAAAAATGCTTTTAAAGGGTTCTGGCGATCAGGCAACTCAGCTGGGATCATCAGAACCCTTTAAAAGCATTTTTTCTGCAACCTCTTCAGCTAAATGCTTTTAAATGCTTTTAAAAGGCTCCTCTGGCGATCCCAGCTGAGTTGCCTGATCATCAGAGGCTTTTAAAAGTATTTTTTACAACCTCTTCGGCCTAATCTCTTCTATTCTTCTCCAGGCACTGCCACATCCACTATCCAGACTTTTTTGTCTTTCTTATCGACAAGTGTTAAGTCCGGGGTGTTATGTGGGAGGTGCCTGTCTGTTTGAATTCTAAAGCCCCAGAGCAATTTAACTTCTTCATTTTCTATGACTTTTTCTATTTTATGGTCCTACCAGTTCTCGCTTACGGGCAGATGATATTTCTTGCAGATCTTCCAATGCACCATTGTTGCCACTTTGTCACACTGCTGTTTGTAGTCAGTTTGTGCATCATCATCATCATCATCATCATCATCATCATCATCATCATCATCATCATCATCATTATTATTATTATTATTATTATTATTATTATTATTATTATTATTATTATTTACAGTGGCCAAGAGACCACATGCTATTAAACAGTAATAGTTTGGCTTGCCAAGGCACCAGCCCTGGCAAGGATATGCTGGTGTGCTTCCCAAGGTGCACCACAGGAGGGCGAGCTGGCTTTGCATCAGAGAGAAAGACAAGTGACTCTTCCTGCAATGTCACTCAAGGCCCCCTTGGATGGGCACCGCAATTGGGAAGGTTCAGAGCTGTCAGGAAACTGCCTGCCTGCATAGAGCACCAACTCATCTCCCACTGAAGTGATACCTATTTATTTACCTATATAGAACATGCTTTCAAACTATTAGCTGAAGCGAGTTCACTCTGCCATACAGTGCTAGGGCTCAAACCACCAGAACTGAGACCATCTCCAGTGTCATTAAGCCCCTGAGTCAGCTTTTCTCTTGTCCAGGGTTAAATCATCTCAAATATGATTTTTTTATTTGTTAAACCAATTTATATAGCTGCCTATCTCACAAACAAGTGTTTCTGGGTGGTGTAAAAGAGAACTAAAAGCAGTTAACTGTTAAAAATTAATTATTATGTTAATAATTAGTTATAATCATAAATTAATAATTATCAGTAACAGTTAATAATACTCCCACCAACACTGATAGGGCAAACTATTTGTATATTTAAAAAATGCAAACCCACTTCTTTCTAGCACTGATGATGTTACCTAGTTAGGTAATGAAACATCCACAAGAAAACGATCAAGCTTAGGAAGCAACAGGGACCCCACAGTGAATAAATACATTACACAGTAGAAAAACCCAAACTAAGACAAAGAATAATAGACAAAGAGATATTAAAAATAATGGAGGCACCTCACTAGTTCACCTGTCCCCTGGGTCCCCAGAGCTGCTGGCATAAAAAGATCTTGAAGGAATCTCTGGAAGCTCACAGTGACAAACCCAATCTCATCTCATATGATCTCATATAAATCCTCTCAGATATGTGGTATGATCTATACATATGTGAATTAGAGAATTAGAGTCTGCCTAATCACATACCACCTTCTTATTTTGGACCTAAGCCATACTTTTCCCCTTGTCACTTTGGAAACAAATTAATCAGTGAACAGCTTGCCTCCAGAAATCATGGGCACTCCAACACTGGAGTTTTTTAAGAAGAGACTGGACAGTCACTTGTCTTAGATGGTTCTCTTCCTTGAGCAGAGGGTTCTCTTCCTTGAGCAGAGGGCTGGTCTAGAAGTCCTCCAAGGTCTCTTCCAGTTCTATTCTATTCTATTCTATTCTATTCTATTCTATTCTATTCTATTCTATTCTATTCTATTCTATTCTATTCCTGAGGGGCTGTCAAGAAAAGAGGCGATTGACCTATTCTCCAAAGCACCTGAGAGCAAATAACAAATGGAAGCTTATAAAAGAGAGATCCAACCTATTATTGAAAAATTTCCTGTCAGTGAGAACAATTAATTAGTGGAACAGCTTGCCTCCAGAGGTTGTGGGCAGAGCTTGAACAGCCATTTGTCTGGCATTGTATAGGATCTTCTGCTTAAGCAGGAAGTGAATTAGAAGACCTCCAAGGTCCATTCCAACATTCTGTAATTCTGTAAAAATGGTTTTTATCTTTCCAGAATTTTATCCCATTGTACGAAATGAGATTTATTGCCATTTTTAAAAGCTCAATTGTTTATTGTTCTAGCCAGCCAGCCAACCATTCTATTTTAGTCTCTAGCTTCTGGATGTAATTTATACATTTATTTAATATCCTGCCTTTATTATTTTTATAAACAACTCAAAGGGACGAACATTTGTAATACTCCTTCCTCCTCCTATTTCCCCCACAACAACAACTCTTTGTGGTGAGTTGGGCTGAGAGAAAGTGACCGGCCCAAAATCCCTCAGCTGGTTTTTATGGCTAAGGCAGAACTAGAATAGAATAGAATAGAATAGAATAGAATAGAATAGAATAGAATAGAATAGAATAGAATAGAATTTTTATTGGCCAAGTGTGATTGGACACACAAGGAATTTGTCTTGGTGCTTATGTTCTCAGTGTACATAAAAGAAAAGATACCTTCATCAAGGTACAACACAACACTTAATGATAGTCATAGGCTACAAATAAGCAATCAGGAAACAATCAATATCAGTATAAATCGTAAAGATTACAAGCAACAAAGTTACAGTCATACAGTCGTAAGTGGAAGGAGATGGGTGATGGGAACGATGAGAAGATTAATAGTACTGCAGATTTAGTAAATAGTTTGACAGTGTTGAGGGAATTATTTGTTTAGCAGAGTGATGGCCTTCGGGAAGAAACTGTTCCTGTGTCTAGTTGTTCTGATGTGCAGTGCTCTATAGCATCGTTTTGAGGTAGGAGTTGAAACTGTTTATGTCCAGGATGTGATTGTTTCTGGTTCCTAGTCTGGTGCCTTAACCATTAAACCAAACTCTCTCTCTCTCTCTCCCTCCCTCCCTCCCTCCCTCTCATAATTGCTAGATATACAGAAAGAACTTAAACTAAGCAAAGGACATGTAGATAATCAAGGAAAGTGTTCTCTGACAAACAGAAACGACATTTAACAAATGCAATCCCCCCCACCAAAAAAACAATAGGGACTAGATTCACTTTCACCTTTTTCTTAACTTCCCTTAAAAAAAAACTTAGTACCAATATGCAGAGTAAAATAAAGAAAGATAAGTAGCTGTTAGATATTACCTTTCTTTCCTTTAATGGCTGACAAGGGATGGTCTCTTCTTTTAGAACTTTTTGATTTTTTTGCTAGCAGCAAGTTTTATAGTCTTCGCAAGAGGAAATGACAGTTCTTCAAAATTTCTTCAGACAGCCAGTTACAGTTGTATAACTGGTTTTACTTCTCAGCCTGTTTCTGTAAACTCAGTTGCAGGTGTTTACCGCAACTCTTGAGGAAGAAGTCAGGTGTCTGGATTGGGAAAGTAGTCAGAAGGAGCAGTGGGTGGATAATTCATTTTAGGCAACAGGATATGGTGATGAGCCCCTAAATGACTCACAACTAGATTGTTGAAGAAGGTTCATTGAAATATGGACTACAAATCTTGATCAGGGCAAAGCAATAGATGCAAGAATAGACTTCTGTAAAGCTTTTGACTCAGTAGCACATGATAAACTTCTCCTAAAACTAAAATCCTATGGCATCTCAGGACCCTTCCACAATTGGATAACAACTTTCCTGTCAAAAAGACAACAAGTGGTCAAAATTGGCAATGCTCTATTAAATCCTGTTCCTGTCAAAAATGGCGTTCTCCAAGGCAGCGTTCTTGGACCAACACTCTTCATATTATACATTAATGATCTCTGTGACCATATTACAAGTAATTGTGTTCTCTTTGCTAACGATGTCAAACTATTTAACATCACCAACAATACAGCTATCCTCCAAAAAGACCTTGACTTCATATCTGAATGGTCTAAAACTTGGCAACTCCAAATCTCAACCAGCAAATGTTCAGTCTTACATATTGGAAAAAAGAACCTAAACACTAAGTAGAAGCTCGATGGACATTACCTTACTGATGATCCCCACCCTGTTAAAGAACTTGGAGTTTTCATATCAAATGATCTAAGTGCCAAAGCTCACTGCAACTACATCGCAAAAAAGGCCTTAAGAGTTGTAAACCTAATCTTGCGTAGCTTCTTCTCCAAAAACACTACACTACTAACCAGAGCATATAAAACATTTGCTAGACCAATTCTTGAATACAGCTCGACTGTAAGCATCACACAAAAAGATTATATAGTATATAAACATATATATGAGGAAATATTATAAGGTCACTACCTGACTCTGTGGTCTCTTCCCAAAATCACCAAAGCTTCAACCAAAAACTGTCTACTATTGACCTCACCCCATTCCTAAGAGGTATGTAAGGGACGTGCATAAGAGCACAAACGTGCCTACCGTTCCTGTCCTATTGTTTCCTTTCATTATATCCAATTAATATAATTATTACATACTCATACTCATATATATGCTTATATATTGTATAGTTATTTCATACTTATGCTCATATATACTGTGTGACAAAAATAAATTAAAAAAATTAAAAAAAATAAAACATTCTACAGAGTTTTGGAGCCCCTTTATAGGCAATCACGCTCTTCTCCTTTCATTAGAAATGAGAGACCATATTTCATTGGGAATTAAATATTTGGGTTTCACTCATTTTGTTTCTATCTCTCCAAGTCCAAGTTGCATATCAACTCTGAAGGCCAAGTTTTAAAGTAAGAGGGAAAAACAGAACGATCAATTTTAAAATGAGGTGTTTATCTTGGTTCCACATAGTTACCTATGTCCCACCCATATTTTTAGTCCACTCACCCTCTTGACCTGGAAGGAAGAAGTAGTGGGGGAGAGGAGGAGGAGGAGGAGGAGGAGGAGGAGGAGGAGAAGGAGAAGCAGAGATGACCAGCAGTGATATAGTTTAATAGCTGATTTCCCACCGAGGCCATTAGGGGGTGGCTCACGAACTAACTTTCTAAGGTCCATTTTATAGTTTATGTAACCATTATTGTGCGTTTTGTAACAGAAACACTAACCTACTTAGTGTTTCCTCCTCCTGTCACAACAATCCTGTGAGTTAGTTTGGCCTGTAGGAAGGGAACTTCACCTAGGCAGTGTTGAGCAAAAGGAAACCAAGCCAGGGTGCATCATAATAACAAAAGACACTGACTCAGAATTAAATCTGGCCAGGAAAAAACCCACAAAACACATTATTATTATTATTATTTAATTTGATTTTTATACCGCCCTTCTCCCGAAGGACTCAGGGCGGTGTACAGGCAAAATAAAAACAACAATACAAATATACACAATTTAAATACCCTTAAAAAACTTATTCAAAATTAGCCTGATATTAAAAAATCATCATCAATTAAAACCCCATTTAAAATTTGTAAAATTCCCTTTTAAAATCCAATTAAGCCAGCCCCGCGCGAATAAAAAGATGGGTCTTCAGTTCGCGACGAAATGTCCGAAGGTCAGGTATTTGACGTAAACCAGGGGGAAGCTCGTTCCAGAGAGTGGGAGCCCCCACAGAGAAGGCCCTTCCCCTGGGGCCGCCAGCCGACATTGTTTGGCGGACGGCACCCTGAGAAGTCCCTCTCTATGGGAGCGTACGGGTCGGTGGGAGGCATGTGGTAGCAGCAGGCGGTCCCGTAAGTACCCAGGTCCTAAGCCATGGAGCGCTTTAAAGGTCGTAACCAACACCTTAAAGTGCACTCGAAAGGCCACAGGCAGCCAGTGCAGTCTGCGCAGGAGCGGTGTTACATGGGAGCTACGGGTAGCTCCCTCTATCACCCGCGCAGCTGCATTCTGGACTAACTGAAGCCTCCGAGTGCACTTCAAGGGGAGCCCCATGTAGAGAGCATTACAGTAATCCAAGCGAGAGGTAACGAGGCATGAGTGACTGTGCATAAGGCATCCCGATCAAGGAAGGCGCAACTGCGGACCAGGCGAACGTGGAAGAAGCCCCCCCTGGAGACGGCCGACAAATGATCTTCAACCGACAGCCGATCATCCAGGAGGACGCCTAAGTTGCGCACCCTATCCTTTGGGGCCAATAACTCGCCTCCGACAGCCAGCTGCGGCTGCAGCTGACTGAATCGGGATGCCGGCATCCACAGCCACTCCGTCTTGGAGGGATTAAGCTTGAGCCTGTTTCTCCCCATCCAGACCCGTACGGCTTCCAAACACCGGGACAGCACTTCAACAACTTCATTGGGGTGGCCCGGGGTGGAAAAGTACAGCTGAGTATCATCAGCGTACTGCTGGTATCTCACCCCGAAACCACTGATGATCTCACCCAACGGCTTCATGTAGATGTTGAACAACAGGGGCGAGAGAATCGACCCCTGCGGGACCCCACAAGTGAGGCCCCTCGCGGTCGACCTCTGCCCCCCCGTCAACACCGTCTGCGTCCGGTCGGAGAGATAGGAGGAGAACCACCGATATACGGTGCCTCCCACTCCCAATCCCCCCAGCCGGCGCAGCAAGATACCATGGTCGATGGTATCGAACGCCGCCGAGAGGTCTAATAAGACCAGGGCAGAGGAATAACCCCTGTCCCTGGCCCTCCAGAGATCATCCACCAATGCGACCAAAGCTGTCTCCGTGCTGTATCCGCGTCGGAAGCCGGACTGGAACGGATCTAGATAGACATCTTCATCCAGGTATTGGGGTAGCTGTCGCGCCACGGCACTCTCTACAACCTTCGCAACAAAGCGAAGGTTGGAGACTGGACGATAATTACCCAAAATAGCTGGGTCCAGGGAGGGCTTCTTAAGGAGGGGTCTCACCACCGCCTCTTTCAAGGCGGCAGGGAAAACCCCTTCCAATAAAGAAGCGTTGATAATCCTCTGGAGCCAGCCTCGTGTCACCGCCTGAGTGGCCAGTACCAGCCAGGAAGGGCACGGGTCCAGTAAACATGTCGTGCCGTGCAGCCCCCCCAACAACCTGTCGACGTCCTCGGGAGCCACAGGGTCAAACTCATCCCAAATGGACTCAACAAGACGTGCCTCCTCTCCCTCGCTTGATCATCCCAATTTCGGTCCAGACCGCCCCTCAGCTGAGCGATTTTATCGTATAGATAACCGCTAAACTCCTCGGCTCGTCCCTGCAACGGGTCATCCCGCACCTCCTGATGTAGGAGAGAGCGGGTCACCCGAAACAGGGCGGCCGGGCGGTTATCTGCCGACGCAATGAGGGTGGAGGCGTAGAACGCCTCGCTTCCCTCATTGCCACTAGGTAGGTCCTAGAATAGGACCTAACTAGTGTCCGATCAACCGGGCGACTGGACCTCCAGGTGCTCTCCAGGCGTCTTCTCTGGCGTTACATCTCCCTCAGCCCCTCGGAGTACCAAGGGGCCGGACGAGATCTCCGCCGGGTCAGAGGCCGCAAAGGCACGACACGGTCCAAGGCCCGCCGCGGCCTGTTCCCAGGCCGTGACCAGTTCCTCAGTCGTGCCGTGGGCCAGTTCCTCAGGAATGGCCCAAGCTCCGCCAGGAACCTCTCGGGTCCATCAGGCGCCTGGGACGGAACCACCGTATAGGTTCCGTCTCCCTGCGGTGGTGAATGGCGGTTCGAAGTCTAGGCGAAGGAGAAAATGATCCGACCATGACATTGGTTCTGTTACTAAGTCATCTAACACCAGATCATTAAGCCACTGCCCAGAGATATAAATCAGATCCAGCGTGCCTCCCGAGTGCGTGGGGCCATCATTTACTCGAATCAGGTCCAAGGCCGTCATGGAAGCCTGAACTCCCGAGCTGCCGTCGATGACAAGCCAACTGATGGCAGGTTAAAATCCCCCATGACTATAAGTCTGGGGGTTTCGACCGCCACAGCAGCGAGTACCTCCAACAGCTCAGGCAGGGCTGTGGTCACGCAGCAAGGAGCCAGGTACGCGATCACCAAGCCCAACTGATTCCTATAGCCCCATCGCACATAGAGGATTCACAGCCGGCAATCTGAGGAACAGTGGTCTCCCTCGGCTCTAGATCCTCCCTAATGTCAACCGCCACCCCCCCACCCCTACCTTGGTCCCTCGGCTGATGGAATGCTCGGAAACCTGGCGGGCACATCTCGACAAGGGGGACCCCCCCCTCTGGGCCCAACCAGGTTTCCGTAATACCCATAAGGTCCGCGGACTCCCCCTGAATAAGATCACAAATCAGGGGGGCCTTATTTACCACGGACCGAGCATTACATAACATCAGCCAAGGTCCAAGCTCTGAGGATCATGGCCACCGAGGCAGGTCGGGACTGAGGGCCGGAGCACGCGATCGCTCTCAAACATCGAACGCGTGCTCCCTCAACACGATCGGCCCCTCCCCCGCCATATCTGCCTCTCCCACTTACCGTACAGATTGAGTAACCCTCTAAACCTGGAACGCCTTCCCCTGCCTTCAGACAAGATGGAATAGTGTCGCGAACTAGCACAGGGCTGGATCCTCCCAGCGGGTTTTGTCCCCACCCGCCAAATCCCTCCCCTTAAAAAACCCTTATTTAAAAAACTATTTAAAAAACCCCACAACTTCTTCTTGGCCGCATGCCACCTCTCTGGGTCCCAAGACCCTTCGTTAAGGTAGGCCCTTGATAGTTTGGAGGGCCATTCCTGCGAGGCGGGGGAACCTCGCAGTTGTCGTAGTTCGGCGAATGAGTATCTCATGGGAAATAGTCCATTTACAGCGACAAGATGTCCATTCCTGACCGGCGAAGATGTTCTGGTCGTACCTGTAGATCGTCAAACCCGGTGTTAGGCATATTACTAGCCACTCGGGCAGAAATATTATCATAGTCCGTAGAAAGTCCAAATGGGTCCAGAGACAACCAGGGCTTGGCATAATAGCCTCCCCTTGGTTGTTTCCTCGGCTACAAAGATGGAAAAGTCAGTAGCCGGGATAGTATCCCTTGGGTTCCCGGCAGCATACCATCATGGGACAAACCCGTGAGGCCTGCTAATCAGGACGAAATTCTGTCACCGGTACCGTCAGTGCCGTCTTTGCCGTCCAACACCGTGCCGCTGTTGTACCTAACCAGGCCAAGCCACCTCTCAGTCGACGATGGAAAACACGACCTAAGATGTAAGCCGTAGATAAAATTACGGCATTCTAGGCAGGCCATGGTAAAAGTCAGCAGTGGGGGGGAAGAATATTCCGGGCCATGTTCCGGGCCATGAAGAAACCTCAAGGCTATTTAAAAGACAATACCAAGAAATACAGGAAAGGAAATAATCAGGTCACACAGACATAGCCGACCGAATAAAAGAAATAGATTAGATCAAGTAAAAGACAAGATTCAATCACAAGCCTAAATAGATTAACTTCAGTCAAAGCATATGGAAAACAACTAACGGGAGAATACGTTAGAATGAACAGATTAAACCGGAACACACACCCGAACACGAAACCCACCCACATTAAAATAATCAGAAAGACAAAACACAGAAAACTTAGCGAGCACATACACAAAAGGAAAACCCATCAAGTACTCCCGAAACAAAGAAATGAAAAGGGAAAAAGAGTATAAAAAATGTACACTTACTGTATATGGTTGTCAGCTCACCCAGGAACGTGGTCCTTGCAGCTTGCTGGATTCGTCTTCCTGAAAAATAAAGAAACCTCGCTTTCACGCAGCTCGCTTCAATCTCAATTCTTCTAATACATCGGCAACGCTCCAATCTGCTGGAGAGGCTCTCCCAGCCGGGAAATTTGAACCCATTCGGGGAACGATCTATCAGGCCTGAGGGAGAATGAATGGCTCAAAGTTCTCCAAGGAACTTCCATGATTGAGTGGGAACTAGTACCTGGGTTTCCGTGTTCCTCGTCCAACATCTTAACCCCTAGACAATAAGATAGTTCTGTCTGACTATCCAGAATTTGCCTAATCTGTTTTAAAGCCATTTAGCCTGATGGCCTTCCACTTATAACCAATGAATTCTATACAGGAGTTTAACGCAACATGGAACAATTTTTTTTCTTAAATTCAATATAGGAAACATGAATGAAGAGTGAACACAATTCCAATGGTGCATCTGAGCCAGCCAAGCAGATTCCACAGTGTGTCTGGACAGACATCTCTCTTCCCCAGAAGGAGGCTCTGTGAAAGTTGGAACTTGATAAGAGCAAAGAAATAGAGATGGAGAGGATTTTAAAGTTCCTATGATTAAACTCTGATTATGAGGGACTGGGAACACTTTAACTGTGTTTGGGCACCTATGAGAAGAACTGGAAAAAGAACTGTTGGAAGAAATATCCATCTGGGTTCAGTTCCAAGTGGGGAAAAAGACACTGGAAACATGGAGACTGCTTGGAAAGATGGTCAGGATCACATGGCTTGAGTTCCTGAACAGAAAAGGGGATGAGATGCTGTGCACTCCCTGGCTTTATGCTTTTTCTGAGCTTTGAACTTTCTGGGGCACAGGAAGAGTATCCTGATTGGTTGTCAGACTCCCAGGGGGTGGGAGTCTTAGCTAGCCTTGCCGGCTGATGTAATCTTCCCAGGTGTCATGTGGTGAGTTTCTGTTGCTAGATGGGTCCTATTGTGTTGCAGATGATGGACCATTGACAAAGGTGGGGAGAATGAGTGAGCTTGGCTGAGGCCTTAATGGCCCATTGACAAAGGTGGGGGATGGCAGGAAGTTGCAGGGAGCTGTTTTGTCCTTAAAACATGTTTCTCAATATCTCTCATCCAGGGAAATATATTCTTCCTTTTAATATTTTCTAAAATATTTCATTCTTCTAAGAGGGGGTGGGTGCTAACTTCCTACAGAACCAAGGGCTTTTGCTGACTATGGTGTAAATACACCTGACAGAAGCAATGAGTGATTAATGTATAGAATTGTGTCAGGAAGTTCCATATACGATGAAAATAATTGTCTAACACACTTTGTCAAATTAATTAGAAAAGCAAAAGAAAGTTCTTTGTCTTCCAATGAGTCTACAGCAATTTCCAGACTTACCTGATTTTGGGTTTCCCAGAGAAGGCAGGAAAAAGTTATTTTTCTTTTGTCTCCAGATTCCAAATTATTTTTTAAAAAAGTGATTTTTGTCTCCAGATTCCAAATTATTAGAGGAGATCTCAGTTTCATCTACTCTTTGCCCACCAAAATGTAGTTTGGGGGCTTATAGATCTCATCAGTTGGCATTATACCTAATGGGTGAATTCCAGATGGTCATGAGGTACCTTCTTCCAATTCACAGAAAACAACTTGATGAGTCATGCTAAGACAGAGTTTTATAATCATTATTGCCTAAAACACATAATTGGTTTTCCACAATTTGCTAAAAATGAGCATGATTTTACCCCTTTGAGGTTCTGAATGGTAGATAATTGGCCAGTGGGCTCAGTTATTTCTTCTCTTTTGGCTGAGGAGTAATATCAAAAAGGACTGAAGGAGGAATTCAGAAAATGCTTTGCTGAGCCCCTAATTCAGAGATTAGTGAAAGAAAGAACATGCAGGAGTGGGCCCTCAGAAAGTGAAGAGAGCATTGTGTCAAGACTTAAAAGGCATCTAAGATGCTTCCATAGCCATGTGACTCATGGAAGCACATTGGCATGGTCCTCTCTTAAAACATCCCCTTTCTTTTAAAAATATCCTACAGGTCCTAGAATTATCCTTTGATGGTCTTTCCCAGAAATATCCATTCCCCCCCCCCCGGTGTTTTAATCTCTGTGGATCTGTAGTTTTTTGTTATTTGAATGTTTGAAAAAATCTGGGACTTTTAAATATTTGACTCTGGTTAGGTCCTTCCTAACTTTCTTTCTTGGCTCATTAGGCAGTGGTGGGCTGTGCCATCTCTCATCTGATTGTTCCTTGGGCAGCATCTCTTGTCCTCCTCTCCCAAAGTTGTTCCCACATGTCATTACACCTACATGTCCTTCCAAGGCCCAAGGCCATCTTTAGTCTGCATACCACTGCTGAACATTCAGCTATAATGTAACTGTGAAAAACATCAGGATACTTTTTAAAATGGAGCTGTTTTATCTTGGTTCCTGGCATATACCTAGGTCCCACCCCATCTTAGAAACCTATTCACGCTCTTGATCCAACCCCACTATCTTAGACTTCTTGCAGTCAAAGATACTCGTATATAATTCAATATTTAGTTTCCACACATTCTTCTCACAAGCAGAGATTTAAGGTGATGTAACTTCCATATTGTTCCCAGGTACCGCTAGTTCTGTTGTGTTCACCCTATGAATTGATTGATTCTGTTTTAAAACCAACAATACTGATAGGCATCAGCTGTTAATTGAGATGAATCCCATAGAAAGATTCTGAAAGAGATTTACTTTTTCAAATTCAGTATGGAAAATACTCTGAATGCCTAGGTTTCAATACCTGAACCAGCCAAAGCAGGTCCCAGACTCAGAGTGTATCTGGGCAGCCATCTGTTCCCCCCAGCATTTCTGTTTAACCATTGGATGATGGATTCAAAAAGTTTAAAACTGAGTGGCCAGAAGCATAAAGAGACCCAATGGATGCAAGGTACATGGTTTTGGCAAGTGAACTCTCAAAGTCAAGATAATTATTTGTGTCCTAGTCCTGTCTAGTACACTCATTCTCAAATATAGGAGACAAGTTGAAACATGATTTATTCCTTCTAATCTTTGAGTTTAGAAGTATTACTTGAAATGCAGTTTATTACTGCAATTTAAGGGATTTTTAATTTAGAATTTAAAAAGCTGGTAGCAGAGAAGGAGGGGAACAGAAGGATTTTAAAACCCAGATTGGATCCTGATTGGATTGGATCCAACCCAGATTGGATCCTGATTGGATTGGATCCAACCCAGATTGGATCCTGCAATGTTATCCTAGGATATGTATATTTGCCTTCATTCATGACAATTGAAGGGCATATTGTACAAGAAGGCAGAGAGAAACAGAAGAAATGGAAGAGAGATTATGGCAGGTGGTCTAAAGTTCTTCCAACAGGATGGTGGTCTTTATCCCACTGTGTCATGGGTGGAGGAGAAGTTGTGCTTTCCACTTAAAGATCAAGAACCACGCATGAATCTTCTCTCCAGCAAAATTTGCTTTTGGAAAAGTGAAGATTTCAGTGTTCGTATCGCCATCAAAAAATGCCACAAGGGCTTCTAAATAGTCCAAAGAAACTCAGATCCTTCATGGAGAATGGCACAATGTCAAATTTGTCCTGGGCTGAGTGATTGATTGATGCTTCCCATTAATTCACTGCACTCCCCAGTAACCCCCTCGAGAATCGAGGAGAATTGCCCTGTTTCTGTTTGCAGATTCCCTAACAATCCCCACCCCCCACCATTCCCCTTCCTCCACCACCTCTACCTACCAGCAAAGTTTCCCAGAATTAAAGCTCTCGTGGCTTAGGATGTTGGCCAAAATGTCCTATCTCAGAAGACTGCTATTCACTTGCTGATTCATGCCTCTCCATCTTACGTTTTTCAAATCTACGTATCCTCTGATATATAGAACTGGGGATGAGCTGTGCTTGAATTCAGAGTCAGATTTGCTGCGTGGAAGAAAGAAGGGAAAAATGTTCACCAACAGCTGTTAAATTTATAGCTCTTCAAATAATTTTTATAGTTATCCATTTGTTTTGCAAGGGTAGGGATCTAGAGGTGGGATCTCTCCTCAATTCAGGGGATTTTTTTTCAATGAGGAGATTACAATTTATGCTTATTGTAAATAAGTAATAAAATTGAAAACCGATAGATCGAGGCAAGGAAAAGATGACAGGAACTTTCAACCCTTTATTCACTCAGCAAAATCCAAATACGAACAGCTCACTCTTTATAGAGCTCCGGCATGCAAGCTGGAAGAAGTTGCAAATAAAAATTCAACTGTGGTTGTCTTTAAAAAAAAAAAATACACAAATGGTAACAGTTCAAAGCAGAAGCATTGCTAACTTGATTGCGCATGAAAGCCCCAGTCATTGCAAAATCTGGACTAAATTTATTTATTTATTTGTCAAGAACATATTAGGTAATATATATAAGCATGAACGGAATACATAAAATAGATAGAAATAGAAGTAACATTAGGACAGGGATGGTAGACATGCTGGTGCTCTTATGCACGCCCTTAACAGACCTCTTAGGAATGCGGTGAGGTCAATGGTGGGATTCAGCCAGTTCACACCACTTCAGGAGAACCGGTTGTTAACTTTCTGAGCAATTTGGCAAACTGGCTGTTGGAAGAAATCATTCGGGCAGAGAACTGGTTGTTAAATTACTTGAATTCCACCCTGAGATCAATAGTAGAAAATCTAAGGTTAAAGTTTTGGGGGTTTGGGGAAGAAACCACAGAGTCAGGTAGTGAATTCAGGCATTAACAACTCTGTTATTGAAGTCATATTGTGTTCTCTTTGCTAACGATGTCAAACTATTTAACATCACCAACAATACAGCTATCCTCCAAAAAGACCTTGACTTCATATCTGAATGGTCTAAAACTTGGCAACTCCAAATCTCAACCAGCAAATGTTCAGTCTTACATATTGGAAAAAAGAACCTAAACACTAAGTAGAAGCTCGATGGACATTACCTTACTGATGATCCCCACCCTGTTAAAGAACTTGGAGTTTTCATATCAAATGATCTAAGTGCCAAAGCTCACTGCAACTACATCGCAAAAAAGGCCTTAAGAGTTGTAAACCTAATCTTGCGTAGCTTCTTCTCCAAAAACACTACACTACTAACCAGAGCATATAAAACATTTGCTAGACCAATTCTTGAATACAGCTCGACTGTAAGCATCACACAAAAAGATTATATAGTATATAAACATATATATGAGGAAATATTATAAGGTCACTACCTGACTCTGTGGTCTCTTCCCAAAATCACCAAAGCTTCAACCAAAAACTGTCTACTATTGACCTCACCCCATTCCTAAGAGGTATGTAAGGGACGTGCATAAGAGCACAAACGTGCCTACCGTTCCTGTCCTATTGTTTCCTTTCATTATATCCAATTAATATAATTATTACATACTCATACTCATATATATGCTTATATATTGTATAGTTATTTCATACTTATGCTCATATATACTGTGTGACAAAAATAAATTAAAAAAATTAAAAAAAATAAAACATTCTACAGAGTTTTGGAGCCCCTTTATAGGCAATCACGCTCTTCTCCTTTCATTAGAAATGAGAGACCATATTTCATTGGGAATTAAATATTTGGGTTTCACTCATTTTGTTTCTATCTCTCCAAGTCCAAGTTGCATATCAACTCTGAAGGCCAAGTTTTAAAGTAAGAGGGAAAAACAGAACGATCAATTTTAAAATGAGGTGTTTATCTTGGTTCCACATAGTTACCTATGTCCCACCCATATTTTTAGTCCACTCACCCTCTTGACCTGGAAGGAAGAAGTAGTGGGGGAAGAGGGGAGGAGAGGAGGAGGAGGAGGAGGAGGAGGAGGAGGAGGAGAAGGAGAAGCAGAGATGACCAGCAGTGATATAGTTTAATAGCTGATTTCCCACCGAGGCCATTAGGGGGTGGCTCACGAACTAACTTTCTAAGGTCCATTTTATAGTTTATGTAACCATTATTGTGCGTTTTGTAACAGAAACACTAACCTACTTAGTGTTTCCTCCTCCTGTCACAACAATCCTGTGAGTTAGTTTGGCCTGTAGGAAGGGAACTTCACCTAGGCAGTGTTGAGCAAAAGGAAACCAAGCCAGGGTGCATCATAATAACAAAAGACACTGACTCAGAATTAAATCTGGCCAGGAAAAAACCCACAAAACACATTATTATTATTATTATTTAATTTGATTTTATACCGCCTTCTCCCGAAGGACTCAGGGCGGTGTACAGGCAAAATAAAACAACAATACAAATATACACAATTTAAATACCCTTAAAAACTTATTCAAAATTAGCCTGATATTAAAAATCATCATCAATTAAAACCCCATTTAAAATTTGTAAAATTCCTTTAAAATCCAATTAAGCCAGCCCGCATGAATAAAAGATGGGTCTTCAGTTCGAAATGTCCGAAGGTCAGGTATTTGACGTAAACCAGGGGAAGCTCGTTCCAGAGGTGGGAGCCCCACAGAGAAGGCCCTTCCTGGGGCCGCCAGCCGACATTGTTTGGCGGACGGCACCCTGAGAAGTCCCTCTATGGGAGCGCACGGGTCGGTGGGAGGCATGTGGTAGCAGCAGGCGGTCCCGTAAGTACCCAGGTCCCAAGCCATGGAGCGCTTTAAAGGTCGAACCAACACCTTAAAGTGCACTCGAAGGCCACAGGCAGCCAGTGCAGTCTGCGAGGAGCGGTGTTACATGGGAGCTACGTAGCTCCTCTATCACCCGCAGCTGCATTCTGACTAACTGAAGCCTCCGAGTGCACTTCAAGGGAGCCCCATGTAGAGAGCATTACAGTAATCCAAGCGAGAGGTAACGAGAGCATGAGTGACTGTGCATAAGGCATCCCGATCAAGGAAGGGGCGCAACTGCCGGACCAGGCGAACCTGGTAGAAGGCCCTCCTGGAGACGGCCGTCAAATGATCTTCAAACGACAGCCGATCATCCAGGAGGGCGCCTAAGTTGCGCACCCTATCCTTTGGGGCCAATAACTCGCCTCCGACAGCCAGCCGCGGCTGCAGCTGACTGAATCGGGATGCCGGCATCCACAGCCACTCCGTCTTGGAGGGATTAAGCTTGAGCCTGTTTCTCCCCATCCAGACCCGTACGGCTTCCAAACACCGGGACAGCACTTCAACAACTTCATTGGGGTGGCCCGGGGTGGAAAAGTACAGCTGAGTATCATCAGCGTACTGCTGGTATCTCACCCCGAAACCACTGATGATCTCACCCAACGGCTTCATGTAGATGTTGAACAACAGAGGCGAGAGAATCGACCGCGGGACCCCACAAGTGAGGCCCCTCGCGGCCCGACCTCTGCCCCCCCGTCAACACCGTCTGCGTCCGGTCGGAGAGATAGGAGGAGAACCACCGATATACGGTGCCTCCCACTCCCAATCCCCCCAGCCGGCGCAGCAAGATACCATGGTCGATGGTATCGAACGCCGCCGAGAGGTCTAATAAGACCAGGGCAGAGGAATAACCCCTGTCCCTGGCCCTCCAGAGATCATCCACCAATGCGACCAAAGCTGTCTCCGTGCTGTATCCGCGTCGGAAGCCGGACTGGAACGGATCTAGATAGACATCTTCATCCAGGTATTGGGGTAGCTGTCGCGCCACGGCACTCTCTCCAACCTCCGCAACAAAGGGAGGGTTGGAGACTGGACGATAATTACCCAAAATAGCTGGGTCCAGGGAGGGCTTCTTAAGGAGGGGTCTCACCACCGCCTCTTTCAAGGCGGCAGGGAAAACCCCTTCCAATAAAGAAGCGTTGATAATCCTCTGGAGCCAGCCTCGTGTCACCGCCTGAGTGGCCAGTACCAGCCAGGAAGGGCACGGGTCCAGTAAACATGTCGTGCAGCAGCCCCCCAACAACCTGTCGACGTCCTCGGAGCCACAGGGTCAAACTCATCCCAAATGGACTCAACAAGACGTGCCTCTCCCTCGCTTGGATCATCCCAATTTCGGTCCAGACCGGCCCTCAGCTGAGCGATTTCATCTAATAGATAACCGCTAATCTCCACGGCCCGACCTTGCATCGGGTCACCCCGGACGTCCTGATGAAGGAGAGAGCGGGTCACCCGAAACAGGGGGGGCGGGCGGTTATCTGCCGACGCAATGAGGGTGGAGGCGTAGAAACGCCTCGCTTCCTCATTGCCACTAGGTAGGTCCTAGAATAGGACCCAACTAGTGTCCGATCAGCTTCGAGCGACTGGACCTCCAGGTGCTCTCCAGGCGTCTTCTCTGGCGTTCATCTCCTCAGCCCTCGGAGTACCAAGGGGCCGGACGAGATCTCCGCCGGGTCAGAGGCCGCAAAGGCACGACACGGTCCAAGGCCCGCCGCGCCTGTTCCCAGGCCGTGACCAGTTCCTCAGTCGTGCCGTGGGCCAGTTCCTCAGGAATGGCCCAAGCTCCGCCAGAACCTCTCGGGTCCATCAGGCGCCTGGGACGGAACCACCGTATAGGTTCCGTCTCCCGCGGTGGTGAATGGCGGTTCGAAGTCTAGGCGAAGGAGAAAATGATCCGACCATGACATTGGTTCTGTTACTAAGTCATCTAACACCAGATCATTAAGCCACTGCCCAGAGATATAAATCAGATCCAGCGTGCCTCCCGAGTGCGTGGGCCATCATTTACTCGAATCAGGTCCAAGGCCGTCATGGAAGCCTGAAACTCCCGAGCTGCCGTCGATGACAAGCCAACTGATGGCAGGTTAAAATCCCCATGACTATAAGTCTGGGGTTTCAACCGCCACAGCAGCGAGTACCTCCAACAGCTCAGGCAGGGCTGTGGTCACGTAGCAAGGAGCCAGGTACGCGATCACCAAGCCCAACTGATTCCTATAGCCCCATCGCACATAGAGGGATTCACAGCCGGCAATCTGAGGAACAGTGGTCTCCCTCGGCTCTAGATCCTCCCTAATGACAACCGCCACCCCCCCACCCCTACCTTGGTCCCTCGGCTGATGGAATGCTCAGGAAACCCGGGGGCACATCTCGACAAGGGGACCCCTCTGCGCCCAACCAGGTTTCCGTAATACCCATAAGGTCCGCGGCCCCCCCCTGAATAAGATCACAAATCAGGGGGGCCTTATTAACCACGGACCGAGCATTACATAACATCAGCCAAGGTCCAAGCTCTGAGGATCATGGCCACCCGAGGAACGGTCGGGACTGAGGGGCCGGAGCACGCGATCGCTCTCAAACATCGAACGCGTGCTCCTCAACACGATCGGCCCCTCCCCCGCCATATCTGCCTCTCCCACTTACCGCAGATTGAGTAACCCTCTAAACCTGGAACGCCTTCCCCTGCCTTCAGACAAGATGGAATAGTGTGAACTAGCACAGGGCTGGATCCTCCCATGGGTTTTGTCCCCACCCGCCAAATCCCTCCCCTTAAAAACCCTTATTTAAAAACTATTTAAAACCCCACAACTTCTTCTTGGCACATGCCACCTCTCTGGGTCCCAAGACCTTCGTTAAGGTAGGCCCTTGATAGTTTGGAGGCCATTCCTGCGAGGCGGGGAACCTCGAGTTGTCGTAGTTCGTGAATGAGTATCTCATGGAAATAGTCCATTTACAGCGACAAGATGTCCATTCCTGACCGGCGAAGATGTTCTGGTCGTACCTGTAGATCGTCAAACCCGGTGTTAGGCATATTACTAGCCACTCGGGCAGAAATATTATCATAGTCCGTAGAAAGTCCAAATGGGTCCAGAGACAACCAGGGCTTGGCATAATAGCCTCCTTGGTTGTTTCCTCGGCTACAAAGATGGAAAAGTCAGTAGCCGGGATAGTATCCCTTGGGTTCCCGGCAGCATACCATCATGGGACAAACCCGTGAGGCCTGCTAATCAGGACGAAATTCTGTCACCGGTACCGTCAGTGCCGTCTTTGCCGTCCAACACCGTGCCGCTGTTGTACCTAACCAGGCCAAGCCACCTCTCAGTCGACGATGGAAAACACGACCTAAGATGTAAGCCGTAGATAAAATTACGGCATTCTAGGCAGGCCATGGTAAAAGTCAGCAGTGGGGGGGAAGAATATTCCGGGCCATGTTCCGGGCCATGAAGAAACCTCAAGGCTATTTAAAAGACAATACCAAGAAATACAGGAAAGGAAATAATCAGGTCACACAGACATAGCCGACCGAATAAAAGAAATAGATTAGATCAAGTAAAAGACAAGATTCAATCACAAGCCTAAATAGATTAACTTCAGTCAAAGCATATGGAAAACAACTAACGGGAGAATACGTTAGAATGAACAGATTAAACCGGAACACACACCCGAACACGAAACCCACCCACATTAAAATAATCAGAAAGACAAAACACAGAAAACTTAGCGAGCACATACACAAAAGGAAAACCCATCAAGTACTCCCGAAACAAAGAAATGAAAAGGGAAAAAGAGTATAAAAAATGTACACTTACTGTATATGGTTGTCAGCTCACCCAGGAACGTGGTCCTTGCAGCTTGCTGGATTCGTCTTCCTGAAAAATAAAGAAACCTCGCTTTCACGCAGCTCGCTTCAATCTCAATTCTTCTAATACATCGGCAACGCTCCAATCTGCTGGAGAGGCTCTCCCAGCCGGGAAATTTGAACCCATTCGGGGAACGATCTATCAGGCCTGAGGGAGAATGAATGGCTCAAAGTTCTCCAAGGAACTTCCATGATTGAGTGGGAACTAGTACCTGGGTTTCCGTGTTCCTCGTCCAACATCTTAACCCCTAGACAATAAGATAGTTCTGTCTGACTATCCAGAATTTGCCTAATCTGTTTTAAAGCCATTTAGCCTGATGGCCTTCCACTTATAACCAATGAATTCTATACAGGAGTTTAACGCAACATGGAACAATTTTTTTTCTTAAATTCAATATAGGAAACATGAATGAAGAGTGAACACAATTCCAATGGTGCATCTGAGCCAGCCAAGCAGATTCCACAGTGTGTCTGGACAGACATCTCTCTTCCCCAGAAGGAGGCTCTGTGAAAGTTGGAACTTGATAAGAGCAAAGAAATAGAGATGGAGAGGATTTTAAAGTTCCTATGATTAAACTCTGATTATGAGGGACTGGGAACACTTTAACTGTGTTTGGGCACCTATGAGAAGAACTGGAAAAAGAACTGTTGGAAGAAATATCCATCTGGGTTCAGTTCCAAGTGGGGAAAAAGACACTGGAAACATGGAGACTGCTTGGAAAGATGGTCAGGATCACATGGCTTGAGTTCCTGAACAGAAAAGGGGATGAGATGCTGTGCACTCCCTGGCTTTATGCTTTTTCTGAGCTTTGAACTTTCTGGGGCACAGGAAGAGTATCCTGATTGGTTGTCAGACTCCCAGGGGGTGGGAGTCTTAGCTAGCCTTGCCGGCTGATGTAATCTTCCCAGGTGTCATGTGGTGAGTTTCTGTTGCTAGATGGGTCCTATTGTGTTGCAGATGATGGACCATTGACAAAGGTGGGGAGAATGAGTGAGCTTGGCTGAGGCCTTAATGGCCCATTGACAAAGGTGGGGGATGGCAGGAAGTTGCAGGGAGCTGTTTTGTCCTTAAAACATGTTTCTCAATATCTCTCATCCAGGGAAATATATTCTTCCTTTTTAATATTTTCTAAAATATTTCATTCTTCTAAGAGGGGGTGGGTGCTAACTTCCTACAGAACCAAGGGCTTTTGCTGACTATGGTGTAAATACACCTGACAGAAGCAATGAGTGATTAATGTATAGAATTGTGTCAGGAAGTTCCATATACGATGAAAATAATTGTCTAACACACTTTGTCAAATTAATTAGAAAAGCAAAAGAAAGTTCTTTGTCTTCCAATGAGTCTACAGCAATTTCCAGACTTACCTGATTTTGGGTTTCCCAGAGAAGGCAGGAAAAAGTTATTTTTCTTTTGTCTCCAGATTCCAAATTATTTTTTAAAAAAGTGATTTTTGTCTCCAGATTCCAAATTATTAGAGGAGATCTCAGTTTCATCTACTCTTTGCCCACCAAAATGTAGTTTGGGGGCTTATAGATCTCATCAGTTGGCATTATACCTAATGGGTGAATTCCAGATGGTCATGAGGTACCTTCTTCCAATTCACAGAAAACAACTTGATGAGTCATGCTAAGACAGAGTTTTATAATCATTATTGCCTAAAACACATAATTGGTTTTCCACAATTTGCTAAAAATGAGCATGATTTTACCCCTTTGAGGTTCTGAATGGTAGATAATTGGCCAGTGGGCTCAGTTATTTCTTCTCTTTTGGCTGAGGAGTAATATCAAAAAGGACTGAAGGAGGAATTCAGAAAATGCTTTGCTGAGCCCCTAATTCAGAGATTAGTGAAAGAAAGAACATGCAGGAGTGGGCCCTCAGAAAGTGAAGAGAGCATTGTGTCAAGACTTAAAAGGCATCTAAGATGCTTCCATAGCCATGTGACTCATGGAAGCACATTGGCATGGTCCTCTCTTAAAACATCCCCTTTCTTTTAAAAATATCCTACAGGTCCTAGAATTATCCTTTGATGGTCTTTCCCAGAAATATCCATTCCCCCCCCCCCCGGTGTTTTAATCTCTGTGGATCTGTAGTTTTTTGTTATTTGAATGTTTGAAAAAATCTGGGACTTTTAAATATTTGACTCTGGTTAGGTCCTTCCTAACTTTCTTTCTTGGCTCATTAGGCAGTGGTGGGCTGTGCCATCTCTCATCTGATTGTTCCTTGGGCAGCATCTCTTGTCCTCCTCTCCCAAAGTTGTTCCCACATGTCATTACACCTACATGTCCTTCCAAGGCCCAAGGCCATCTTTAGTCTGCATACCACTGCTGAACATTCAGCTATAATGTAACTGTGAAAAACATCAGGATACTTTTTAAAATGGAGCTGTTTTATCTTGGTTCCTGGCATATACCTAGGTCCCACCCCATCTTAGAAACCTATTCACGCTCTTGATCCAACCCCACTATCTTAGACTTCTTGCAGTCAAAGATACTCGTATATAATTCAATATTTAGTTTCCACACATTCTTCTCACAAGCAGAGATTTAAGGTGATGTAACTTCCATATTGTTCCCAGGTACCGCTAGTTCTGTTGTGTTCACCCTATGAATTGATTGATTCTGTTTTAAAACCAACAATACTGATAGGCATCAGCTGTTAATTGAGATGAATCCCATAGAAAGATTCTGAAAGAGATTTACTTTTTCAAATTCAGTATGGAAAATACTCTGAATGCCTAGGTTTCAATACCTGAACCAGCCAAAGCAGGTCCCAGACTCAGAGTGTATCTGGGCAGCCATCTGTTCCCCCCAGCATTTCTGTTTAACCATTGGATGATGGATTCAAAAAGTTTAAAACTGAGTGGCCAGAAGCATAAAGAGACCCAATGGATGCAAGGTACATGGTTTTGGCAAGTGAACTCTCAAAGTCAAGATAATTATTTGTGTCCTAGTCCTGTCTAGTACACTCATTCTCAAATATAGGAGACAAGTTGAAACATGATTTATTCCTTCTAATCTTTGAGTTTAGAAGTATTACTTGAAATGCAGTTTATTACTGCAATTTAAGGGATTTTTAATTTAGAATTTAAAAAGCTGGTAGCAGAGAAGGAGGGGAACAGAAGGATTTTAAAACCCAGATTGGATCCTGATTGGATTGGATCCAACCCAGATTGGATCCTGATTGGATTGGATCCAACCCAGATTGGATCCTGCAATGTTATCCTAGGATATGTATATTTGCCTTCATTCATGACAATTGAAGGGCATATTGTACAAGAAGGCAGAGAGAAACAGAAGAAATGGAAGAGAGATTATGGCAGGTGGTCTAAAGTTCTTCCAACAGGATGGTGGTCTTTATCCCACTGTGTCATGGGTGGAGGAGAAGTTGTGCTTTCCACTTAAAGATCAAGAACCACGCATGAATCTTCTCTCCAGCAAAATTTGCTTTTGGAAAAGTGAAGATTTCAGTGTTCGTATCGCCATCAAAAAATGCCACAAGGGCTTCTAAATAGTCCAAAGAAACTCAGATCCTTCATGGAGAATGGCACAATGTCAAATTTGTCCTGGGCTGAGTGATTGATTGATGCTTCCCATTAATTCACTGCACTCCCCAGTAACCCCCTCGAGAATCGAGGAGAATTGCCCTGTTTCTGTTTGCAGATTCCCTAACAATCCCCACCCCTCACCATTCCCCTTCCTCCACCACCTCTACCTACCAGCAAAGTTTCCCAGAATTAAAGCTCTCGTGGCTTAGGATGTTGGCCAAAATGTCCTATCTCAGAAGACTGCTATTCACTTGCTGATTCATGCCTCTCCATCTTACGTTTTTCAAATCTACGTATCCTCTGATATATAGAACTGGGGATGAGCTGTGCTTGAATTCAGAGTCAGATTTGCTGCGTGGAAGAAAGAAGGGAAAAATGTTCACCAACAGCTGTTAAATTTATAGCTCTTCAAATAATTTTTATAGTTATCCATTTGTTTTGCAAGGGTAGGGATCTAGAGGTGGGATCTCTCCTCAATTCAGGGGATTTTTTTTCAATGAGGAGATTACAATTTATGCTTATTGTAAATAAGTAATAAAATTGAAAACCGATAGATCGAGGCAAGGAAAAGATGACAGGAACTTTCAACCCTTTATTCACTCAGCAAAATCCAAATACGAACAGCTCACTCTTTATAGAGCTCCGGCATGCAAGCTGGAAGAAGTTGCAAATAAAAATTCAACTGTGGTTGTCTTTAAAAAAAAAAAATACACAAATGGTAACAGTTCAAAGCAGAAGCATTGCTAACTTGATTGCGCATGAAAGCCCCAGTCATTGCAAAATCTGGACTAAATTTATTTATTTATTTGTCAAGAACATATTAGGTAATATATATAAACATGAATTGAATACATAAAATAGATACAAATAGAGGAAACATTAGGACAGGGACGGTAGGCATGCTGGTGCACTTATGCAAGCCCCTTACAGACCTCTTAGGAATAGGGTGAGGTCAATGGTGGGATTCAGCCAGTTCACACCACTTCAGGAGAACCGGTTGTTAACTTTCTGAGCAATTTGGCAAACTGGCTGTTGGAAGAAATCATTCGGGCAGAGAACTGGTTGTTAAATTACTTGAATTCCACCCTGAGATCAATAGTAGAAAATCTAAGGTTAAAGTTTTGGGGGTTTGGGGAAGAAACCACAGAGTCAGGTAGTGAATTCCAGGCATTAACAACTCTGTTATTGAAGTCATATTTTGTGCAATCGAGTTTGGAGCAGTTCACTTTAAGCTTGTATCTATTGTATGCTCGTATATTGGTGTGGTTGAAGCTGAAGTAGTCACTGACATTTGAAACAACGTCAAATGTAAGGGGAAAATATTTTTAAAATGTCAATGCAGATTGTAACACAATAGATCATGATTTGTGTGGTCTGTCTATCTGCCTCAGACTCACAGAGCACACAAAGATCACAAGTTAAAACACAGTTCAATGGAGTGTGGTTACCCTCCTTCTTGAAATGGTTTAACTAGCTTGAACCGCAAAAACCAAAAAATGCCATCTAAAAGGCTGATTTGTGATGCCACCAAAACAAATAGAAAAGGAAATAGCAGGCATGCATGCACACAACTATTTCCTTCAGGGTTGAATAACTGCAGAACGGAAAGCCTGTGATATCTGCACTCGGATGAGAATGGATGCTGTTACATGAGACACAGAGCGCTGTATTTTAAAACCCAGTTAACCTTTTTTGACCAGCTTGCAATTTTATGGCTTAAAAGGTCACAGGAGATGGGAGGAGATTAGGGATCCTTCCTATGGATCAGCCTTTCCCTTTTCTAACCCTTTCTATTTCAATAATAAAAGACATCTGAGATTGAGCCTGGCTAGCGTGACTGTTTGTAAAATTACTCCCTGTTTTCCCTTCCTTATAAATGACTCTTCTTGCACTTAGAGTGGGAAGCCACAGAAGGTGCATCTCTACTTCATGGTCTTCCCCGTTTGGGTCCTTTGGGCAACAGCTATAGAATCTTCTGCCTAGATTCAAGCTTTCCTACTGGACAAAGGTCTGTCAGAGTTCTATTGCTCCAAGGGCAGCTTTGGCTTAAAAAAACCCCAAAAGCTAAGGACTAGCTACTTAGTTCTTACCCCATGTTTGGGTCTTTTGAGGTTCTGCAGCGATGGATGTGGATTTGTTTCTTCTGTGATTTGCAAACCACTTTGGGCAATTTTATTCTTGGAGGGGAGAAACAGTGTATGGATCTGAACGATAAATAATTTGATTTGGCTTTTTAAGGAAGTGATAGATGGTGTAGGTCCCCCAGTCCTACCAAGGGCTTGGCAAAATTTGCACCATTGAAGGGAGAGGAGGAGGATTAGAAGGAGCACGTTCGTTTAAGATCTGGACTGTCGTGTTCTTGCTTTAAATTCAGAGTGTGGAGTTTTTCTTGGGCTAAAAGTTGTACTCAGGCTTTGAATGGCATGTTCGGGCCTCCAGAAAGAACAGGGTACAGCCAGGACAAAAAATTAACTGAATTTTTATTTTTATTTATTTATTTATTTATTTATTTATTTATTTATTTATTTATTTATTTATTTATTTATTTATTTATTTTGTCAAGCACAACAATGTATATAAGTATAAACATGAAATAAACACAAAAAAGGAATACAACCAAAGGGAACATTAGGACAGGAATGGTAGGCAGGCTGGTGCTCTTATGCACGCCCCTTATAGACCTCTTAGGAATGGGGTGAGGTCAACAGTAGACAGTCTTAGGTTAAAGTTTTGGGGATTTTGGGATGAGACCACGGAGTCAGGTAGTGCATTCCAGGCATTAACAACTCTGTTACTGAAGTCATATTTTCTACAATCAAGATTGGAATGGTTCACTTTAAGTTTGAATCTATTGTGTGCTTGTGTATTGTTGTGGTTGAAGCTGAAGTAGTCTTCGACAGGAAGGACATTGTAGCAGATGATTTTATGAGTTATGCTCAGGTCATGCAGAAGGCGGCGTAGTTCTAAATTTTCTAAATCCAGAATTTCAAGTCTGGTGGCATAAGGAATTTCGTTGCGATCAGAGGAGTGGAGGACTCTTCTTGTAAAATATTTCTGGACACGCTCAATTGTATTAATGTCCGAAAATGCAGTGTGGGTTCCAGACATATGAGCTGTAATCGAGAATTGGTCTAGCAAATGTTTTCTTTGCTCTGGTTAGTAGTGTAATCTTTCCAGAGAAGAAGCTACGCAAGATTAGGTTTACAACTCTTAATGCCTTTTTGGCGATGTAGTTGCAGTGGGCTTTGGCACTTAGATCATTTGATATGAGAACTCCAAGGTCTTTGATAGAGTGAGGGTCATCTACAAGGTCATGTCCATCAAGCTTGTATTTAGTGTTCTGATTCTTTTTTCCAATGTGTAAGACAGAGCATTTGTTGGTTGAGATTTGGAATTGCCAAATTTTTGACCATTCCATTACAAAGTCAAGGTCTTTTTGAAGGGTAGCAGCATTGTTGGTAATGTTAAATAGTTTAACATCATCGGCGAAGAGAACACAATTACTTATAATATGGTCACAGAGGTCATTTATGTATAATATGAAGAATCTTGGTCCTAGAACACTGCCTTGGGGGACACCGCTATTAACAGGAGCAGGATTTGATAGGGCACTGCCTATTTTGATCACTTGTTGTCTGTTTGAGAGGAATGCAGTTATCCAATTATGGAGAGGTCCGGAGATGCCATAGGATTTTAGTTTTAGAAGTAGTTTGTCATGTACCACTGAATCAAAGGCTTTATAGAAGTCTATGTAAATTGCATCTATTGCTTTGCCCTGATCAAGATTTGTAGTCCATATGTTTTTGCAGTAAAGAAGTTGTAGATTACAGGATAATTTTTTTCTGAAATAAAATTTAATTTTGTTATTCCTTTCAAAACAGCCATACTTAATTCAGTTACTTTCCAGTCATTGATTTGATTCTTTCTCCCTTGTCATCACATCAGTGAACCAATTTATTTTTATAACTTTATTTATTGAATTTTTATCCTGCTTTTGTTACTTTATAAATAAGGCAGTGAACCTATCTAATACCAATTCCTCTTTTTTATTTTATCTTCTGCTATTTTTATATCATTTTTAATGTCTGTGAGCAGAATCATGTTTTTGAGATAGGTGCCCATATTGACTGATGGATTGAATGAGTGATTGAATGAACACAATTAAAAAGTACTATTATAATAATAATAATAGTAATAATACTCATATACTGTTCCTTAGTGCTTTACAGCACTGTCTGGATGGTTTACCATGTCAGCATGTTGGCCCCAACAATCTGGGTCCTCATTTTACTGACCTTGGAAAGACAGAAGGCTGAATCAATCTTGAGCTGGTCAGGATTGAACTCGAGGCTGTGGCAGAATTTGCCTGCAATATTGCATTCTAACTTCTGAGCCATCAGGATTATGGTGACAGGCAAGATGGCCAGGACTATGAGCTTGAACCTCTGCCACTCTTTATGTGGATTGCACACATGAACCACATTTTTTAAAAAAAAGAAAGAAATGGGGCTTTGCAGAGACCCTCTTGAATTTTTGGTTTCCCTTGAAGCTTCATGGTGATCTCTGAAATCTGTACCCCACTCTCTACTTGTCAACTGTCCCAACTTGGTCAGTTAGAAAAGAAAGACTCTCAGGCCCATGGTTAGCCAAAGGTACGCTTTACTAAAGCCAAATGGTTACAGAAGAAGCAAAGCCGAATCTGAGGTTTTCATGCCCAAAGCATATGGTTAACTTTCCCTTGTTTCCATCCACCCCCACCCTGGTTATCAAAGTGTGTCCAATTAGGTGCTAACAAATTGTTTGGGAAACAGTCCACGTCTTTGCAGGCTGGGTGTTTCTGCATTCCTTTGCTTGACTTTTCAATTCCTCCTGCTAACCGTCCCTCTTATCCCACCCACTGGTCCCTACCCACATTGCTAAGGCAGGCTGACAGCAAGCAATGCAAGGCGTAGCTGAATAGCAGCCCTGACACTATTCCTCTGCAGCCAATGGAAAATATTGTGAGGTGAGACTTCCGGTTTGGCACCGTAGGTGATGGCGGTGATCTTTACGATCACCAACCTCTGGATTATGTGGAATCGCTAGGACAGCTTAAATCTGCTGTCCAGCGGTTCGGAAAAACCCCTCTTCGGGAGAAGGAGAAGGTGGTGAGCTGAGGGCAGAGGTTGAATTTCCCTAAAGCCCCTGAGAAAAAAAGGGGTTTGAAGGGTTAAGTTCCCTCCAGTAACCTGAAGTGCTCCAGATCCGAGGATTCTTCTGCTTTGGCGGAACCAATCACCACGACCAAACGCCGAGATTTATTTTGGACAATAAAGGATTATACCGGACAGAATGAAAGTGGGAGAACTTTATGCAAGTAGCCAAGCCGATTCCCCGATACTTTGTAACAAGTTTGAAAACAGTAAAAAAATGGAGGCGAATTGTTAACAAGTTAACGAGTGGAAAGCGAAAGTGATACTTTCAGCGTTTGTCGTCTGCAGTTGGTAATTTGCATGTTACTTGCTGCTTTAACTCTTTAACTCCTTGCTGCCTGCTGATAGAATCTAGGGAGATTTTTAAATACTGCTTTAAAAGACTGTGTTTCTCAGAAGTTAAGAAGATTTAAAGTGAATATTAAGTTGGAAATAAATAAATAAATAATTTTATAGAAGATGGCAGCCAAACAATTAAAGTCTACTGTAACAAAGAGCTCTGGAACTTTATCAGCTGGTGCCTCTCCAGCTCATACAGCAGAGACTAGAACATTGAATTTAGAGGCGTTACAAGAGAACTTAAAAGGCTTTATAGAAGAAAAATTTAAAGTAATAACTGATGAGATGTCTGAAATGAAAGAGCAGATATCAGAAATTCAAGTGGAAATAAAGAAGTTAAAGCAGGATTTGTAATGGCAGTACGAAGTTTGGCAACGAATGTGATTTTATTGGAGGAGGAGATTGAAGAAATTAAGCAACATAATTTAAAATTAGAAAATAAAATGGATGAATTTCAAAGTAAAATGGAAAAAACAGAGGATGAAATAGTTTTGATACAATATAGAAATATGGAATTTGCTCTTAGAATTCGAGGTTTGAAAGAAAATAAGGAAGAGAATTTAAGGAAATTTTTCTGAAGTATTTGCTGAGATATTAGCAGCTCGTCCAGCAGATGTGGCTTATCAAATTGAAAAAATATATCGTGAATTCTTGGATAGCAAGGCAAAAAGTTGCCAGGGGATGTTGTTATTTATTTTACAAACAGAACAGTGAGAAATCAGATTTTGCAAGCTTCATATAAGGGGGAGAAGATTCAGATTGCTGGTCAAGATATTTTGATATTAAAGGAAATTCCACCAAAAATGTTAAGGGCTAGGAAGGAATTTGCCTTCCTGGTGAATGAACTTAAAAAACATCAGATTGAATATAGATGGGATATTCCAACTGGTATAATAGTATATTATGCAGGGAAAGTACATTGTTTCAATACGGTTGGAAAAGCAAGAGAATTTTATGTTGAGGTATTAAAAGTTGGAAGTCTTCCCCCATTGGAAGCTAGAAGAAGGGAGGGTGAAGTGAAGGAAAGAGAAGTGAAGCAGATACAAGAACAGATTGTGATGGAAGAAGATTTATTACAAGTGTTGGAAATACCTACGACGGGTTTAGATTCAAAAGAACAAAGGCTGACAAGAGCTGCTGCTAAACGCAAGGAACAAGAGATGAAGGCACAACAACAACTGGCAACTACTACAATGGAAACAGTGGGAGGAGCAAGGCCTAAAGTAAAATGTGATCTGCGGCTGGTGTTCCAAAAGTTTCCTTCGGCCGATAATGGCAATTAAACTATTATCTTGGAATGTTAATGGCCTGAATTCACCGCAGAAGAGAAGGAAAGTATTTCATTATTTGAAACAATTTAAAAATGACATTACCTGTTTACAAGAAACACATATTAGATCTTGCTAAATGTTGGAGATGCGATTGTGAAGATGCTACTTATTACCATATATGGTGGACTTGTAAAAAAGTTAAAGCATTTTGGATTAAAGTATGGTGGATCATGCAGAATATTTTGAAAAAGAAGATTAAGTTTACTCCGCAGTTCTTTCTACTAGGAATAATTATGGACTATACAGCTATAGAGACTAAATTGATTTTGAACTTAATAACAGTCGCAAGACTTTTGATTGCTCAGTATTGGAAGAAAGAAGAATTACCTACAATCGAAGAATGGACACTCAAAGTATCAAATCTGGCAGAGATGACAAAAATCTCCGCTTACTTGAAAGACTATATACTAGAAAAATATATTTTAGAATGGAAAATGTGGATTGATTATATTTAAAATAAGTATCAGATAAAAAAAATATCGAATAGCATATGAGTAAATTTAGGAAATATTTTGTATTAGATATATTTTTGAAGGAGAGGGGAATTGAGAGTGTGACTAAGTGTGGTGTGACTAGAGATTATAATTTAGGAATTATTTTGGATTATGATTGTTAGTTTTGATACCCTGCATTTTGTTCTGGGAAGTCGGGGTGGGGGTGGGGGTAAGGGGAGGGAATTGGGGGGTTGGTAGAGATGGAGTGATGGTTAATGTACAGGGATTATTGAAGAAATATAATTAATGTAGGGTCGGGTCTGCATAGTTACCATTTTAGAACGGTGAGGAGGAGAAAAGAGAGAGTAGGAGGTAGGAAAGAGGAGAAGAGGAAGGAAGAGGGATAGTAGAGGGAGAAGGAAGGTGTAGGGTGGAGGGAGGAGTGGATGTAGATAAGAGAAGGAGAGGAAGGTTTGGAAAGTAAAAGAAGGTAGAAGAGGGAAGAGTGTTAAAAAGGGTGGTGGTGACTGGGCAAGCCCGACTAATTGTATATAACTGTACATTGGATGAATTATTTGATATGATTGTAAAAATAAAACTTTTTATAAAAAAAAAAAAAAAGAAAATATTGTGAGGGGAAGAGGGAAGACCAGGGGTGAAATGGTCCCGGTTCTGATCGGATCTCGCGATCCGGTAGCGATCGTGGCCGGTGGTTCGGCAAAGTGATGGTGGAGCAAAGCTCCGCCCACCTGCCCGGGTGTCATTACTTTCTGGTTTTAACAGGAAGTAATGTGTTTTTTACGTCTGTGCATGTGCAGGTTTTGTGCATGCGCAGAAGGTTTGCATGCGCATGTGACGCGCACATGGACAAGCGAAGTGAGTGCCACAGTGTAAGCACTTCCAAACCGGTAAGGAAGGTAAGTAGATTTCATCCCTGGGGAAGACTAAGATATTTATAACCTCTGCTCCCCAGATTTCCGACTGTTAAAATGGGGAACGAAAGCACTACTCTCTTCAACTTTGATTTGTTTCCAAAAGAGAACAAAAGAGGCTCCCAGTGAATGAGAAAATAGAGTAGAATAATAACAGAGTTGGAAGGGACCTTGGAGGTCCTCTAGTCCAACCCCCTGCCCAGGCAGGAAACCCTACACATCTCAGTCAGTGTTGTGACCCAGGTTCCTGGACCCGGACTTCTGGACTCGGATGATTCAGAAAGTGAGGGAGAAGACCTGGCAAGCCCTGCTTCTCTTGAGCCCTTTCCCTCCCTGGCACCCACTCAAAGGGAGGAGGAGGGGCCGGCAAGACCTGATTCCCTGGAGCCTTCTTCTGATTTGGCAACGCCCCAAGAACAGTTTTGGAGTGATGCAAGGCTGCGCAGGCGTGACCGGCGCGCGCAGCAGAAGCAGTGTTGGGATAAAGCCAAGTCATAATTGTCATGCAGTGACATCTGCAGAGACTATAAATAGGAGGCGGGACTTCCTGGTTTTTTGTCTTGGACAAAGCAATGAATTTGCGCGGGCAAACTGTTTCAATGGAGGGAAGAATATATTCGTGAGTAATTCTGGCCTTATCTATAATTTCCTCGTTATCTCCAGAAACTTGGCAGGCCCGTGGGTAGACGTGGCCAGGACATCTATCTATGTAAATAAAAGGAGAAAAGGATGCCTCTGACTGACTCTTTGCTGGGAGTATTGGGGGGAGGGAAACAGAACAGTCAGATGGTTATCCAACATTTTCTTAAAAATTTCCAGTGTTGGAGCATTCACAACTTCTGCAGGCAAGTCGTTCCACTGATTAATTGTTCAAACTGTCAGGAAATTTCTCCTTAGTTCTAAGTTGCTTCTTTCCTTGATCAGTTTCCATCCATTGCTTCTTGTGCTACCCTCAGGTGCTTTGGAGAACAGCCCGACTCCCTCTTCTTTGTGGCAACCCCTGAGATATTGGAACACTGCTATCATGTCTCCCCTAGTCCTTCTTTTTATTAAACTAGACATACCCAGTTCCTGCAACCGTTCTTCATATGATTTAGCCTCCAGTCCCCTAATCATCTTTGTTGCTCTTGTTGACTCCCCCTTCTTTGTGGCAACCCCTGAGATATTGAAACACTGTTATAATGTCATCCCTAGACTAGTCCTTCTTTTCATTAAAATAGACATACCCAATTACCCATTTTCTTCCTATTTTAACTTGTGTTCCTAATCTGTTTTTTGTGGTGCTGTTTTTGATAGGTTGGACTGTTTTTCCCTTTGTGTAAAGACAGATGCAAAAAGTGAGTTAAATAGTTCCGCTTTCTTCCTTTTGCTTGTCACCTTCTTGTCACTTTCTCCCACCAATGGACCAATCATTTCCTTCACTTTTTTCTTGTTTTTAACATGTTGAAAGAAGCTTCTTTGTTTTGGTTTTTTTACTTTTGTGCAAGCCTTTGTTCATTTTGAGCCTTAGCTTTTCTCACTTCATCTTAGCAGGCTCAGACTATTTGCTGATATTCTGCCTTGGTTGGCCCCTCTTTCCACTTTTTATACTTGTCCTTTTTGTCTTTCAATTTATCAGAGAGTTCTTTATGCAGTCATGCTGGTTTCTTTTGAGAGCTGTTGTTTTTCTTCTTCATTGGTATTGTGCTAGACTGGATTTTTATAATCTCACTTTTCAAAATTTCCCAAGCTTCTTGAGTTGTTTTCCTCTTGAGGGGAAACTCTCATCAATGGAATGCTTCACAAGCTCTCTCTAAGTTTATTGAAATTAGCTCTCTTAAAGTCCAAGAGTCTAGTTTGACTTTGTCCTATTGCTTGTGCTTGCATAATGTTGAATTCCAATATTGCATGATCACTCCCCCACCCACCCAAGGTTCCTGTAGCTTCAACTCCTTCTATCATTTCATCTCTGTTAGTGAGAATTAAGTCCAATATGGCTGAGCCCATTGTTCCCTTCTCTACTTTTTGGGAAGCAAAGTTGTCTGCTAGGTTTGTCAAGAACCTGTTTGATCTTCCACTTGGTGCAGAGTTTGTCTCCCAGTTGATGTCAGGATAGTTAAAGTCCCCCATTACTACAATGATGTGCTTCCTACATACCTTAGTTAATGAGTAGCAAAAAGTTCGTCTATTTCCTCTGTTTGATTGGGTGGCTTATAGCATAAACCTATGGCAATGTCATTCCCCCCCCCTTTTATATTGACCCAAATCATGCAAGGCATTTTTCATCATTGTTGTGCTCTATTTCTGTAGAGATATAGTTATTTCTTATATATAGTGCAACTCCACCTCCTCTTTTATTTGGTCTATTTCTTTTAAATAATTTAAATCCCTCTAGCTGTATTTTACATTTGTGGGTTTCATCCTACCAAGTTTCCGTAATCATATCTGCCCTCATTTCCTTGAATTTCTAATCCACCCTGCTTGTTCCTCATACTCTGTGCATTGTTATATAGACATTTGAGTCCTTTTTGATTGACCCTGTGTTTACTCTCTACGTAACCTGTGTTGTGCCTGACTTCCCCTACTTCCTTACCACCTGTTTGATTAGTGCACATTGTATGGCACTCACTCAAGGGTCCTTGAGTGGCGCAGACTGCTAAGATAGTCTGTTATTAACAGCAGCTGCTTGCAATTACTGTAGGTTCAAGTCCCACCAGGCCCAAGGTTGACTCAGCCTTCTATCCTTTATAAGGTAGGTAAAATGAGGACCCAGATTGTTGGGGGCAATAAGTTGACTTTGTATATAGTATACAAATGGATGAAGACTATTGCTTGACATAGTGTAAGCCACCCTGAGTCTTCAGAGAAGGGCGGGATATAAATGCAAATTTTAAAAAAAATTAAAAAAACTATTAAATGCTTGATTTTGCTTGACAGCAAGATTGATAATCTTACTTGCACAAACATCTATGTTACATGCACAGATAACTTTATTAATTTTAGATTGCTGGGGAAATCACAACAAGACAAGACAAGACAAGACAAGAGAAGAGAAGACAAGAACAAACAATAGATTTAAACTTAATGTTAACCGCTTCAATCTTCATTGCAGAAAATATGACTCAGTAACAGAGTTATTAATACTTGGAACACACTACCTGACTCTGTGGTCTCTACTCAAAATCCCCAAATCTTTAACCAAAAACTGTCTACTACTGACCTCACCCCATTCCTAAGAGGTCTACAAGGGGCATGCATAAGAACACAAACGTGCCTACCGTTCCTGTCCTACTGTTTCCTTTCATTATATCCAATTTATTACATCCTTATACTCATATATATGCTTATATGTTATATAGTTGCTTCATAGCTTATGCTTATGTATGCTGTTATGACAAATAAATAAATAAAAATAAAAATAAAAATAAAATGTTCTGTATCAATTCATTCTCTGCCCCCGTTGTTTAGTTTAAATGCTTGACCAGAAAATCTGTGATTTTAATGCCCAGTAACTCAGTCCCTTTTTTAATGCATGCAAACCATCTCTTTTGTACTCTTTTTCATTGGACCAGCTGCAGACATTGTGACTAATATAACCAAAGCCTTCCCTTTTACACTATTCCTTTAGCCATACATTAAACTCCGCTACATGGTAGCCTTTCCCTTTTTGTTCCTTATATACTGGTAAAACCTCTGAAAAGCTAAGCCTACAGCCTGTCCCACTAAATTCCTGCCTTAAGCTCTGGAAATCGTTCTGCACAGAAAGTATATCTTTTTGGGACAGATCATTCATGCCGAGATGTACCATAGCATCAACATTACAGTCCTTACTGGCATTTAAATACGCCTCTTATCTCTGCTGGCAGTAGCACCTGGCAGACATCTGACCTCTTTCAAAAGTGCCATATCCTTTCCTAAATTTACATCCCTTACAATATTGAATCACTAGCCAGAAGGTGACTTCTCTTTTTTTGGATGCCTTATTCTTCTTGCATGACTGATGTGTAATACCTGATTCACACCTTTACCCCATCCAAAGCAAATTCTTCATCTCGGACCACGATCTCCTGCTCAATTGATATATCATCGTCATCACAGCCAGCTTCACCTGCCACTTTACGCAGATATCCCCATTAAGGTCAGCAAGGGTACTGTATCAGTTATGCAGAGGCACAACGAAAGCTTTGTGTTTGTGGTTCATGGCTCTCATCCTGGCAGATCCCACGGTTGTCCATAATGCCCTTCTCTTGCAGGATCTTTGTGGTAGAAGGGGCTGATAGCAGGGCAGCTCAATAGAACTGAATGGCTGAGATGGACACCTAATTTCTGCATAGACTAGAGACTCTAGCTCAGGGGTCTGCGGATCTGGAGCCACATGTGGCTCTTTCATCCCTCTGCTGCAGCTCCCTGTTGCTGGTCAGCACCACAATTTTGAGAGGAGCTTCTGGTTAGTGGGGGCCTGGCATACCAGGAGGAGATTCTATGGCAAGGGGAGGATTTTTCAGTCGGCTCCACAATTGATAGGGCTTATGGTTAGGACAAGTAGAGGAAAAAGGACACCGCACAAGGAGGAGACTCTATGGTAGGGGAACCGGACTTCCGGTCGGCTCCAGAATTGAACGAGGGGCTTCTGGTTAGGAGATTTGTGGCTGTTTGAGGGTTTAAGGTTGCCGATCCATGCTCTAGGTAAGCAATTTGTCCATGTAGACTATCAATTTGTTTACGAATAGGACAGTATCCAAATTTGAAAAGAGTCCCGCGAAAAACGGCTGCAAAACAAGTATTGCACTGAACAAAGCCAGTCATTCTAAAATAAAATAGTTTAGTTTAGTTTATTGTCATTGCACCTTGTACAATGAAATTAAATGCCATCGTCAGTGTATATTATAACTATAAAAATAAAACACAAACACACATCCTTCACATCTATACAATTGAATTGAAAACCTGATATTGCATTAATATTGCACAATACAGTAGAATTAAATATAGTTACTGCCCTGGGATAGAAGCTGTTTTTCAGCCTATTAGTCCTTGTTTTTTTATAGAAATAGAATCTATAAATAAAATAGAATTGCAAGGGAATATTGATTTCCCTGCAACCAAGTGTTGGGGAAAGGTGGGGAAGACAGAGGAGGAAAAGAATTAATGGAAATATTGATATATTAAACAGAGAGGGGAAAAATGAGGTTAGTAGGAGAGCATAGCATTCATAAATAGATCTTCAATCGTCTTTTTCATGCTAAAGACAGCTCATGTTTCAAAGATTGTTTTCTTGTCTTTAGAAATAGAATTGTGTCATCTTTAAGACAAACAATTTTGAAATCAACAGACTTATTCTCAGAAATGTGACGTGGGGGCAAATGCTAAAGGGGGCAGGACTGGTGCTTTCAGATCAATCTTGACTTCCGGCTGGACTGCATGAATGAGCTGCTGGGGTTGCACAACGGGATGAAGTCTAGTGGTTATTAGTCAGGGGTTGAATGTTGACTTTAGGGCCAGTTTTTATATTCAAATTACCAGATGAAACCAGATCATTACCTGAAAACATCAGAGCAATCACTGTGCACTTCAGAACAATGCTTGCTATCAGCAATATCAAAAAAAACCAAAACAGTTCTGGGCCAGAAGGACGATGGAGCATCTGTGGAGCATTGGGAAATAAATACAGTAAAAACAAATCAATAACATTGGAAAACGTAAGAGTTCTTATGAAGCACCTGGAACAGAGGTGGGTTTCAGCAGGTTCTGACCAGTTCTAGAGAACCGGTAGCGGAAATTTTGAGTAGTTCGGAGAACTGGTAGCAAAAATTCTGACTAGCCTCGCCCTCATCTATTCTCTGCCTCCCAAATCCCAGCTGATTGGGAGGAAATGGGGATTTTGCAGTAAACTTCCCCTGGAGTGGGGTGGGAATGGAGATTTTACAGTATCCTCTCCCTGCCACACCCACCAAGCCACACCCACAGAGCCAGTAGTAAACAATTTTGAAACCCACCTCTGACTCGGAAGTTCATTGTAGCTGACAGATCGGCTGCATGATATTGACAGGCGTAGGAGGGACATCTGTGGTATTTATGGGATGGTGTCAAAAAAACTTTAGAGGTATAGGAACCCCCAGAGAGGACTTTGCAGAAACCATTAGAATAACAGTGGGGATGGATGAAGCGTGTATTAAGTGAGGTTTGGTAGAAAAATACAGGTAGTCTTCGACTTAGAACCACAACTGAGCCCAAAACTTTTGTTTGCTAAGTGAGACATTTGTTAAGTGAACTTTGCCCCATTTTACGACCTTTCTTGCCACGGTCGTTAAATGAATCACTGTCATTGTAAAGTTAGTAACAAGGTTATTACGTGAATCTGGCTTTTTCCCATTGACTTTGCTTGTCAGAAGGTCACGGAAGGTGATCACATGACCTTGGGGACACAGCAACAGTCATCAATGTAGGTTGGCGGCCCCCAGGGGGAGGGCCTTCTCTGTGGCGGCACCAGCCCTATGGAACGAGCTACCTCCGGGGTTACGCCAACTCCCCGACCTCCGGGCCTTCAAACGTGAACTGAAGACTTTATTATTTCATCGAGCAGGAGCCTAAGACGTATTTTAGCGAAATTTTAATGGGTTTTAATCGGTCTTTGACCGTTTTAGTGATTCGGCCATTAAATATTTGTTTTTAATTGTTTTTAAATAGTGTTATTTATTATATTTGTATTATATTGGTGTGCTTATTTTAATATTGGCTGTACACCGCCCTGAGTCTTTCGGGAGATGGTGCGGTATAGAAATGTAATTATAAATAAATAAATAAATAAAATAAAAATAAATGTAAGTCAGCTGCCAAGCACCTGAATTTTGACCACATGACTGTGAGGATGCTGCATCGGTTGTGAGAAAAATGGTCATGTCATTTTTTTCAGTGCTGTTGTAACTTCAAACAGTCACTAAAGGAACTGTTGTAAGTCAAGGACTACCTCTATTAGAAAAAAGACTGACCCTGCCTCCCTCTTCTAATTCCTGTGGGAATAAGATGAAGGGAAGGGAAAACTCAGGCAAACCTTCGTATTTAAATTTGTATTTATTAGTTACTATAATTCAATGAAATATACAGGTAGTCCTCGACTTATGACCACAATTGGGTCCGGAACTTTCATTGCTAATCAAGGTGGTTGTTAAATGAGTCATGACCAATTTTATGACCTTTTTTGTTTTGTTGTTAAGCAAATCATAGCAGTTCTTAAATAAATCACATGGTTGTTTGGTGAATCTGACTTCCACCATTGACTTCGCTTGTCAGAAACCAGTTGAGAAGGCCCCAAGCGATGTTCACATGATTCCGGGATTCTGCAACTATCATAAATATATTCAGATTGCAAAACAGCTGAATTTTTGGTAATGTGAACCTTGAGGATGTTGCGAAGGTTGTCAGGGTGAGAACTGGCCATCAGTCACTTTTTTTTCCAGTGGCCACTAAACAAATGGTTGTAAGTCAAGGGCTACCTCTTGTTCTGTCTCTGTCCTCAATCTGGAGTAACGAGCTGGCCTTCAGCCAGTGGATACACGGCTCCTATCAGTCGTGGCCAGGAAAACGCAGCTGCCTGCCAAAAAGTTCAAACAGATTAAGACTTCAGCTCACTTTGACAGGGTTGAGCTAATTTGCTACCCGTAGAACTGAAAGCAGGCCCAAAACTCTTTATATATCCTGTGGGGTGGGGCTCCTGCCCCACCCTTCCCTTTGATGACGCTGCCTCTCTAATCTTCTGAAGCACGGATCGATCCAGGCTTGATTGCTATGATTATCAGCTGTGTCTATAGGCGTAGCCTGAGGAAGGGAGGAATCAGGGGATGTTTTTTTTTTGTTTTGTTTTTTGTTTTTTTGTTTTACATTTATATCCCGCCCTTCTCCGAAGACTCAGGGCGGCTTACAGTGTGTAAGGCAATAGTCTCATTCTATTTGTATATTTACAAAGTCAACTTATTGCCCCCCCAACAATCTGGGTCCTCATTTTACCTACCTTATAAAGGATGGAAGGCTGAGTCAACCTTGGACCTGGTGGGGCTTGAACCTGCAGTAATTGCAGGCAGCTGGTTTTAATAACAGGCTTCTTACAGCCTTGAGCCACCACGGCCTGTTACGTCCTCCGACTGGCCTGGTTCTGGCTCCTGGAGCCAGGCCAAAGGAATCGGTGCTCCTGAGGTAAGCCTTACCGGCCCTTCCCCCTCACTCTCAGAGTCACTTTCGGGCATGGGGCCAGGTTCAGAGGCTGGAGCCACAACACCTCTATAGTTCTAATATTCCTGTGGAGTTGACTTCCTAATGGGAATTACCTCATGGAGCTGACAAGATGGCGGTTGTGACCAAATAACTGAAGCCCTATCGTGCAACAGACATAAAAACAAAGTGTTGAGGCTTCAACTATGCCAAGCATCTTGACTTTTTACACACACACACACATAGGTGGATAACCCTGCACTACAGCCTTGCATATCAACAAGGCAATGTCAGCTTTTAATAGAAACGTTCTCTATCTGAAGGCGAACACTAAATGTTAAACAAGGCTAAATTTTTCAGAAACAAAACTGCTCCTGAAACCTACCCATAAAGACAGACAGAATCAGCCTCAAGGACTGATATAGCTCAAAGTGTGATTCTAAATTCAAAGAACTGTTCTCATCTTGAAACCACATAAAACTCATCTTTAGCAAATTTCAAAAACCACTACAGAAATATATGCAAACAAATAAAAACTGAATGCACCAATTACCACACCAAGCAAGAAGAAGACCTTCTGCGCACAAATTCCAATCGTGTTTTTTATAATTTTGTGAACAACAAACTTAAAGACTCGAGATCTATCCCACCACTAAAAGAATCTAATGGCAAAGAATATAATGATGAAACAGTTAAAGCAAACCTCTTTAACACGTTCTTTGGCTCAGTCTTTGTTAACAGTAATGGCTCATACCCGAAATTCCCCAATCGTACCAACAATGAGTACAACGACCTAACACATATAGACTTCCCAGAAGATAATGTTGAAAAAGCTCTTCGCAAACTGAAACCATCCCTATCTATTGGATCTGATGGACTATGTGCATACTTCTTAAAAAACCTTTCCACTAATATAGCAGAACCCCTAAGCATAATCTTTGAAAAAGCCTTCACGACCAGTTCCTTCCCAAACTTTGGTCACTAGCCACAGTCATCCCTGTCTTCAAAAAAGGAGACCCCAGCCTAGTTGAAAACTACAGGCCAATCTCTCTATGCTGCGTCACTTGCAGAGTAATGGAATCTATCATCAACCAATCCATTACCCTCCACCTAGAAACAAACAACCTACTCTCTAATAAACAATTTGGTTTCAGAAAAAATTTATCATGTAATTTACAACTTCTTCACTACAAAAACATATGGACTACAAATCTTGATCGGTGCAGAGCAATAGATACAATCTACATAGACTTCTGTAAAGCTTTTGACTCAGTAGTACATGATAAACTTCTCCTAAAACTAAAATCCTACGGCATTTCAGGACCCCTCCACAATTGGATATCTGCTTTCTTGTCAAACAGACAACAAGTGGTCAAAACTGGCAATGCTCTATCAAATCAAAGGATCCTTGAGTGGCGCAGACTGCTAAGACAGTCTGTTATTAACAGCAGCTGCTTGCAATTACTGCAGGTTCAAGTCCCACCAGGCCCAAGGTTGACTCAGCCTTCCATCCTTTATAAGGTAGGTAAAATGAGGACCCAGATTGTTGGGGGCAATAAGTTGACTTTGTATATAATATACAAATGGATGAAGACTATTGCTTGACATAGTGTAAGCCGCCCTGAGTCTTTGGAGAAGGGCGGGATATAACATAACATAACATAACATCAGAGTTGGAAGGGACCTTGGAGGCCTTCTAGTCCAACCCCCTGCCCAGGCAGGAAACCCTACACCATCTCAGTCAGATGGTTATCCAACATTTTCTTAAAAATTTCCAGTGTTGGAGCATTCACAACTTCTGAAGGCAAGTCGTTCCACTTATTAATTGTTCTAACTGTCAGGAAATTTCTCCTTAGTTCTAAGTTGCTTCTTTCTTTGATCAGTTTCCACCCATTGCTTCTTGTTCTACCCTCAGATGCTTTGGAGAATAGCCCGACTCCCTCTTCTTTGTGGCAGCCCCTGAGATATTGGAACACAGCTATCATGTCTCCCCTAGTCCTTCTTTTTGTTAAACTAGACATACCCAGTTCCTGCAACCGTTCTTCATATGTTTTATCCTCCAGTCCCCTAATCATCTTTGTTGCTCTTCTCTGTACTCTTTCTAGAGTCTCAACATCTTTTTTACATCGTGGCGACCAAAATGGATGCAATATTCCAAGTGTGGCCTTACCAAGGCATTATAAAGTGGTACTAACACTTCACGTGATCTTGATTCTATCCCTCTGTTTATGCAGCCCAGAACTGTGTTAGCTTTTTTAACAGCTGCTGCACACTGCTGGCTCATATCTAAATGGTTATATAAATATAAATGCAAATTATAAAAAAAAATCCTGTTCCTGTCAAAAGTGGCGTTCCCCAAGGCAGCGTTCTTGGACCAACACTCTTCATATTATACATAAATGATCTCTGTGACCATATTACAAGTAATTGTATTCTCTTTGCTGACAATGTCAAACTATTTAACACCACCAACAATACAACTACCCTTCAAAAAGATCTTGACTTTGTATCTGAATGGTCTAAAACTTGGCAACTCCAAATCTCAACCAGCAAATGCTCAGTCCTACATATTGGAAAAAAGAACCCAAACACTAAATACAAGCTTGATGGACATTAGCTTACAGGTGACCTCTATCCTGTTAAAGACCTTGGAGTTTTTATATCAAATGATCTAAGTACCAAAGCCCACTGCAACTACATCGCAAAAAAAGGATTTGAGAGTTGTGAACCTAATCTTGCGTAGCTTCTTCTCCACAAACACTATACTACTTACCAGAGCTTATAAAACATTTGCTAGACCAATTCTTGAATACAGCTCGCCTGTCTGGAACCCATACCACATTTCTGACATCAATACAATTGAACATGTCCAGAAACATTTTACAAGAAGAGTTCTCTACTCCTCTGAATACAACAAAATACCTTATGCCAGCAGACTTGAAATCCTGGGTTTAGAAAATTTAGAACGACACCGCCTTCGACATGACCTGAGTTTAACTCATAAAATCATCTATTACAATGTCCTTCCTGTCGAAGACTACTTCAGCTTCAACCACAACAATACACGAGCACACAATAGATTTAAGCTTAATGTTAACCGCTCCAATCTTGATTGCAGAAAATATGACTTCAGTAACAGAGTTGTTAATGCTTGGAATAAACTACCCGACTCTGTGGTCTCTTCCCAAAATCCCCAAAGCTTCAACCAAAAACTGTCTACTATTGACCTTACCCCATTCCTAAGAGATCTGTAAGGGGCGTGCATAAGAGTACAAACGTGCCTACCGTTCCTGTCTTATTGTTTCCTTTCTTTATATCAATTAATATAGTTATTACATACTTATAATCATATATAAGCTTTTGTATTGTATAGTTATTTCATGCTTATGCTTATATATACTGTGTGACAAAATAAATAAATAAACAAACAAACAAACAAGCACACATGAAATTTATGTGTTTTTTTCAATAAACTTTAAAAGAGAACAAAAAGAGACAGCTACGTTTTTGTTGTCCCTGTTTGAGACTGAAATTAGACAGCAGAGGTGCACAGTTGGAAGCCTCTGGCCTATAGGCAGTTCTCGTCTCTGTTGCATGCAGCCAAAAGCAGAAGCAGCAGAAGTCTTTCTTTCTTTCCCCCAAACTCTGCCTCTGCGGCTTCCAAACCACAGCCAGGGCAGCGGCCGCTCTGGGAGTGTGCTTCCCACTCTATGGTGACAGTGACCTGAGGCCTCCCCACCTGCTCCTGTCTGCTCCGATCACCCGAGCACTGACTGACCGGAGTGCCCGCCGGCAAGCCCAGGAAGCCCCTCCATCTCGGGAGTCACCGGACTGGATGGAGATCAGGCCAGACTCTTCCTGGGGAAGGGAGCTTTGTGGGGCACTTGCCTGCCATCCCTTCTTCCCACAGGTCAAGTTTACTCTTTCCAGGCGCCCAGCAGTGGCCCTGACAAGCATAGCTCAGCTGGCCCAGCCATGGCCAATGCTCTTCACCCGCAGCTGAGCTTGGCCACAGGGAGCTGCTGGGCCTCTGCAGGCAGCAGCGGTGGCAGCAGCAACACCTGCAGCACCTCAGCCATTCTCGCCGAGACCCGTGCCCAGCTGCAGGATGCGCCAGGCCTGCCACTGTAGTCCTCTGCGACTGCCCACCACACATGGATGCCTCTCTGCCACCGGTGGCCACTCTGCCAAGGAAGCCCCGGGGCAGTGATGCTTGTGCTGGGTTTGCTGTGGTGGGCGCTTGGTAGCACAGGCTATGTGGATGCAGCGCCTGGGCACAGGGGTGAGTGCGGGCAGGCCGCCACCATAGCGCAGGAGCAGGTGCTTGAGATCTACGGGCAATACCACAGATGGGGAAAGGGGCACAGGAGTTTGCAGGGATGTGGCTGCCTTGGGAGAGGTGAGGGGGTGAGGGACCTCTGTGTGTGTGAGAGAGAGGGGGGGCTTATTTTCAGGGGAGGGCATATATTTAGGCCAGTGGTGGGATTCACATAATTTAACAACCAGTTCTCTGCCCTAATGATTTCTTCCAACAACCAGTTTGCCAAACTGCTCAAAAAGTTAACAATCAGTTATCCCGAAGTGGTTCAAACTGGCTGAATCCCACCACTGATTTAGGCCCAACCCAAAAATCAGGCTTGGCCTTATTTTTGGAACATGTCCTATTTTGGGGAAAACACAGTACTTTATGTTGGGCAGCATAATTCTGATGGAAAAACCAGCCAAGTAGCTGTACATGTGTCCTCTTCCAGAAACAATTTGGCAAAACCACCACATAAAGCTTTGCAAGACTAGCACTTAGCAATAGCTCCTCCTTAAGAAGGTCCAGATCCTGAAATAAAATAGCCACTTTGGTCCAGTGAGCAATTTCCCTGAATTTGTAGAAGTGTCACCAGGCAGAACCTGAGGGCTGTTTGACCCATGACATTTCCTGTCTCTCTCTCTCTCTCCATATTTCTCAGCATTTCTAAATTTGGGTGAGGACCAAACAGGAAACAGATTTCACCATGGCAATGATGATGGAGGATAGTGCAATGAAAACAACAAACAAGTTTGTGGGTTGCAGCAAAGCAAGAAAAGAAGAAAAAAAACTCAGCAAGAAAAATGCATACTGGGAATACCTTTTAGCAAACAGACACTACAACACCGCAAGTACAAATATCATCGAACCTCAAGAAAGGTTACAGAAGACACAAAAAAGATGAGCAAGACACCTAAATAATCAAGTTCATTGATGTACACAAACTGTGGACACCTCTGCTGCCCAGCCTTCTGAATTCCAGCGTTATGAGGGAGAAAAAGAAACAATTCTCCATCCTTTCTTTTCATAACTCACCAGGCTTCACTTTATGCACCTCTCCCATGTCCCTGTTTATCAAACTTTCCCTTAAACTGAGCAGATTTTAGAGATTGCAACCTTTCCTTCATAGCCACAACCATGGCGCCCATTTGAGATAGTGTGTATAAGAACGGTCTGGCCTATTGCTTTGAGTCATCTTTTTAGGCCTGCCTTTTATCCAAGTTTTATCATCATTTGGAACTATCATCTAATTGTCATCATCTTTGCCACTCGGAGATGGTCCATCCTTTTCGCCGAACCTATCTTCTATTGCTATGCGCTATTCTTCTCATGAACTCTTGCAACTGCGAGGTGCCCCCGCCTCGCAGGAATGGCCCGCCTCGTTATCAAGGGCCGGCCTCAATGACGGGTCTTGGGACCCACAGAGGTGGCATGCGAAGAGAAAGAGCCTTTGGGGTTTTTTAGATAGGGTATTTTTAAGGGGTGGGAGGGTTAGGGCGGGTGTTGGGGGTAGCCCGTCGGGAGGGAAACCAGTTCCTGTGCATGCTCGCGGCGGTTATTTAACGGGTTCGGAGGTTATGGGGGGGGAATGTGTTCCTTTTTGTGAGAGTGGTTCTATTTGCACGGTAAGTGGGAGGGGCAGATATGGCGGAAGGGGGGGATCGTATCGGTTTAGGGGGGCGCGCGCTCGATGTTTGCAGGCGATCACGCGCCCCGATCCCTCTGACTTCTCCCGTTCCCCGGATGGTCAAGACCCTCAGAGCCTGGGCCTTCGTCTTATGTTATGCAACGCACGGTCCGTGGCCAATAAGGCCCCCCTAATACATGATGTTATTCAGGGGGGCGCCGCGGATCTTATAGGCGTTACGGAGACCTGGTTGGGCACTGAAGGGGGCGTGCCCCTGGTTGAAATGTGCCCACCGGGCTTCCGCGCATTCCATCAGCCGAGGGCTCAGGGTAGGGGTGGGGGGTGGCGGTTGTTATTAAAGAGAATCTAGAGCCGAGGGAGACCACTGTACCTCAGATTGCCAGGTGTGAATCCCTCTTTGTGAAATGGGGTCATAGGTGTCAGATGGGCTTGCTGGTCGCGTACCTGGCTCCTTGCTGCGTGACAGCTGCCCTGCCTGAGCTCCTGGAGGTGCTTGCTGGGGTGGCAGTGGAGACCCCCAGACTTTTAGTCATGGGGGACTTTAACTTGCCATCTTCCGGCTCGTCATCAACAGCAGCTCGGGAGTTCATGGCTTCCATGACGGCCTTGGACCTGACTCAAGTAGTGGATGGCCCCACTCACATCGGGGGAGGCACACTGGACCTGATTTTTATCTCTGGTCAGTGGTTGAAGGATCTGGACTTGAGAGATGTAGTCACAGAACCTTTGTCATGGTCAGATCACTCTCTCCTTCGCCTGGACTTTCTGACCGCCACTCAACACTGCAGGGAGACGGAACCACTACGTTGGTTCCGTCCCAGGCGCCTGATGGACCCGGAGAGGTTCCGGACGGAGCTTGGGCCGTTTCCTGAGGGTCTGGCTCACGGCACGGCCGAGGAACTAGCCGCAGCCTGGGAACGGGCTGCGGCTGGGGCTTTAGACCGTGTCGTGCCTTTGTGGCCTCTGACCTGGCGTAGATCCCAACCGGCTCCTTGGTTCTCCGAGGAGCTGAGGGGGATGAAACACCGGAGAAGACGCCTAGAGAGTTCCTGGAGGTCTAGCCGTTCAGAGGCTGATCGGACACTAGTTAGGTCCTATAATAGGACCTACCTAGTGGCACTGAGGGAAGCGAGGCGTTGCTACGCCTCCTCCCTCATTGTGTTGGCAGATAACCGCCCAGCCGCCCTGTTTCGGGTGACTCGTTCCCTCCTTCACCAGGGGGAGCAGGATGACCCGTTACAGGGACATGCTGAGGAGTTTAACGGTTATCTATACGATAAAATCGTTCAGCTTCGGGACAGTCTGGGCCAAAATTGCGGCGATTCAGATGGGGCGTCTGAGGGTGGTCTTGGTGACATTGTTTGGGATGAGTTTGACCCTGTGGCTCCCGAGGACATGGACAGGTTGTTGGGTAGGTTGAATGCCACCACGTGTTTACTGGACCCGTGCCCCTCCTGGTTGGTGCTGGCCACTCAGGAGGTGACACGAGGCTGGCTCCAGGCGATTACGAGCGCTTTTTTGTTGGAGGGAGTCTTTCCGGCCGCCTTGAAAGAGGCAGTGGTGAGGTCCCTCCTCAAGAAGCCTTCCCTGGACCCGGCTGTTTTAGGTAATTATCGTCCGGTCTCCAACCTTCGCTTCGCGGCGAAGGTTGTAGAGAGTATGGTGGCATATCAGTTTCCCCTACACCTGGATGAAACTGTCTATCTAGACCCGTTCCAGTCCGGTTTCCGGCCTGGTTACAGCACTGAGACGGCTTTGGTCGCGTTGGTGGATGATCTCTGGAGGGCCAGGGATAGGGGTTGTTCCTCTGCCCTGGTCCTATTAGACCTCTCAGCGGCTTTTGATACCATCGACCATGGTATCCTGCTGCGCCGGTTGGAGGGATTGGGAGTGGGAGGCACCGTTTATCGGTGGTTCTCCTTCTATCTCTCCGATCGGTCGCAGACGGTGTTGACGGGGGGGGCAGAGGTCGGCCCCGAGGCGCCTCACTTGTGGGGTGCCACAGGGGTCGATTCTCTCGCCCCTTCTGTTCAACATCTATATGAAGCCGCTGGGTGAGATCATCAGTGGCTTCGGTGTGAGGTACCAGCTGTACGCTGATGACACCCAGCTGTACTTTTCCACACCGGGCCACCCCAACGAAGCTATCGAAGTGCTGTCCCGGTGTTTGGAAGCCGTACGGGTCTGGATGGGGAGAAACAGGCTCAAGCTCAATCCCTCCAAGACAGAGTGGCTGTGGATGCCGGCATTCCGGTACAGTCAGCTGAGTCCACGGCTGACTGTTGGGGGCGAGTCATTGGCCCCGATGGAGAGGGTGCGCAACTTGGGCGTCCTCCTGGATGAACGGCTGTTTTTTGAAGATCATTTGACGGCCATCTCCAGGAGAGCTTTCTACCAGGTTCGCCTGGTGCGCCAGTTGCGCCCCTTTCTAGACCGGGATGCCTTATGCACGGTCACTCACGCCCTTGTGACATCTCGTCTGGATTACTGCAATGATCTCTACATGGGGCTCCCCTTGAGGGGCATCCGGAGGCTTCAGTTAGTTCAGAATGCGGCTGCGCGGGTGATAGAGGGAGCCCCTCGTGGCTCCCGTGTGACACCTATCCTGCGCAGACTGCACTGGCTACCTGTGGCCTTCCGGGTGCGCTTCAAGGTTTTGGTAACCATCTTTAAAGCGCTCCATGGCATAGGGCCGGGCTACTTACGGGACCGCCTACTGCTACCGAATACCTCTCACCGACCGTGCGCCCCACCAGAGAGGGACTCCTCAGGGTGCCGTCAGTTAGGCAGTGCCGTCTGGTGACACCCAGGGGAAGGGCCTTCTCTGTGGGGGCTCCCACCCTCTGGAACGAACTCCCCCCAGGACTTTGTCAACTTCCGGACCTCCGAACCTTCCGTCGCGAGCTTAAAACACATTTATTCATCTGTGCAGGACTGGATTAGATTTTAAATTTATACTGGTTTTAATGGGTTTTATTATTTATATTGCTTTTTAATAATTCGGCCATGTAGAATAAGTTTTTTAACTGTTGTTTTAGTCTGTATTTGTATGTACTTTTTTATTTGCCTGTGAACCGCCCTGAGTCCCTACGGAGATAGGGCGGTATATAAATGTGATAAAATAAATAAAATAAATAAATAAAATAAAGGAATAGGAACAGGAAAACCTATGTTCTTGTATCTCCTTCACCATGAACCTTCCCTGGGCTAGTTCTTCTGCCTTCATCCAGGACCAAGTGAGGTCTGGGGGTGAAGGGGCTGGATTAGGAATGGGGAGACCCAGGTTCTAGTGCCCCTTCACCCCAAAATCTGTTGGGGACTCTATCCATTCTCTTCTTCTCAGTCCTATAGCCAGAGTGGTGTAATGGTGAAGGCATTAGATTGGAATGAGGAAACCCAGGTTCTAGTCCAGGGGTATCAAACTCACTTTCATTGAGTGCCACAACAGGGTTGTGTTTGACCTCAGGGGATCAGAGTGGGCATGGCCAGCTCGATGTCACTTGTGTTGGGGGCACCAGTGGTGGCCTAAGTGCTCTGCCAGTGAAAATGGGCTCCTGAGATCCGTTTTTGGCTGCGATGGCCTCCTTCAACCCTCTGCCAGTGAAAACTGAGTACAGGAGGGCCTCCCAAGCTCCATTTTCACTGGCAGTGGCACTGCAGGGCGGTCCTTCACTGTTTCCAGGCTGGCCCCGTGGGCCATATCTAAACATCCCATGGGCTAGATCCGGCTCACGGGCATTGAGTTTGACACCCCTGTTCTAGTTCCTCTTTAACCATGGAAGCTCCCTGGAGGAGACAGGTGCTTGGTCCAAGGATAGGGTGTGAATGAGGTAATAGACTATGAGGAGGGGAATGGGGGAATTGGGTGAGAGGTTTAATTTACCCTCAAATCTAACTGCAAGACTTTGGACCAATCCATCTTTAACTCTTGGGGGTGGGAAATGAGTCTTGTGCTGCTACAAATGCGTACCATATAAAAATACTAAATTTTGGTGGATCTAAAATGAACCTATATTAGGTTCTTGGAAGATGTGGAGATACTTGTCCCATAGATTTGTTCCTCATTGTGTTAGGAGATTTCAACAGTGCTTACTTAAGCACGAACTACCAAAATATTTCAGCATGTCAACTGTCTTACTAGAGGCAGGAATACGTTAAACCACTGGTACACAACATTAGAATATGCTTATCGGTCTTTACCACAAACAGCTGTGGGACATTCTGATCGTTGTATGATTCACCTTGTACCTGTTTATAGACAAAAGGCTTAAAACTGCAAAACCAACAATTAAATCAGTGAAGTCTTGGACTGAGGGGCAACATTAAAGCTACAGGCTTGCCTTGATTGCATAGGTCTTTTGTGAAGACCTATGAGTGCTGATCAAAAACCTGTGAATATACAGTTCCAAGTTACATATACAAGCCTTGATTCACAGCTAAACTCAAGCAGCTACATTGTACCAAAGAGGAAGCCTAGGAGGAAAAGAGATAGAATGCTGTGCAATCAGGCCAGAAATGTATTAACAAGGCAGATCAGAGCAGCAAAAAGAAGCTGCTCTGAAAAGCTGAGGAATCAGCTCTCAACAAATGATCCAGCAAATGTGTCAAAAACTTTTATCACTGGTTACCGCAAACCCCCTGGCAGCTGATGAAAATGTCTTTTGCTGTAGGTTTGAGGAAACTACTGTCAACTATCACCACTGTCTCCATTTCAGATACACAACAACAGACAAGCCTCCTCCCATCCCTTTGGGGCCCTCATCTCTGGTGATCACAGAAATAGCGCAGGCTGGTAAAGCCTGTTATTAAGAACACAAAGCCTGCAATTACTGCAGGTTCAAGCCCGGCCCAAGGTTGACACAGCCTTCCATCCTTTATAAGGTAGGTAAAATGAGGACCCAGATTGTTGGGGGGGCAATAAGTTGACTTTGTAAAATATACAAATAGAATGAGACTATTGCCTTATACACTGTAAGCCGCCCTGAGTCTTCGGAGAAGGGCGAGGTATTAATGTAAACAAAACAAAAAAATGATGTGCAAGGTCTATTCCACAGACAAAAGCCTGGAAAAGCACCAGGCCCAGACAAGATAACTCCTTCTTGCTTGAAAGCTTGTGCTGAACAACTGGCTCCCATCTTCACCCAAATATTTAATATATCTCTAGACATGTGTTATGTTTCTTCTTGCTTCGAACACTCTACTATCATCCCAGTGCCAAAGCCACAACTACTGAAGGATAAGTGAGCCCTCCACTTTTGGTATAATAGTTCATTTTCTACAAGTGGTAAATCAGAATCCTCAATTTTATTTTCAGCAAGATTTAGGGGACATCGATGTGTTATTAATACATGGCTGAATGTATTAATCGGATAACTGGGTTAGGGTTAAGATGGCTTGCAGGAACTGCTCTGCTGTTTTGTTTTGTTTTTAAGAACTTTGAAGACCAGCAGGTGAAGCTAAAAGCCAAATAGTGACCCAGACAGTTGGTCACATGCTGTAAGTTAAGGAAAAGATTTACCAGAACACATAAATTAAGCTCAGGACTTTATAATCAGCATGAAAACCATTTCTATAAATTTTTTATAACACACAAAACTCATGGTCCTCCTTTCCCCAAAACCCATTCTTGATTCCATTTTTTGCAGCTTAATTTAGAGTACTGTTTCCAATTCTTGGCAATTTTATTGATGGTTCAGCAATATGGAGTGTCAATCCTTGAATTCCACAGCCAATGGCCATTGATGTAAATTTCCGAGAAATTGACAAGATTGGAAACTCGATTGCAGAAAATACTTCAACAATAGAGCAGTCAATGCCTGGAATGCACTATCTGACTCTGTGGTTTCATCCCCAACCCAACCCCCCAAACTTAGACTGTCTACTGTAGACCTCACCCCATTCCTAAGAGGTCTGTAAGGGGCGTGCATAAGAGCACCAGAGTGCCTACTGTCCAGGTCCTAATGTTTCCTCTGTTTGTATCTATTTTATGTATTCAACTCATGCTTATTGATTTAGAAATAATAAAACTTTTTGGTGATTGCCAGCAGATGGCACCATTGAGATGATCTTGGAGTTGGACTTGGTGAATGCCTGGAGATAATTTTGCATTGGATTTCTATACTATGAGTAACTCTGAAAGCCTATTAGCTTATTAGCCCAATGGACAGCAAGGCAAGAGCTAAATCAATAATTCAACAATCTATTAATTCACATAATTAAGTGTTGAAGCAAATTGACAAAAAGATAAAGAGTTTTATTGAGTTGAGTTAAGGGAGTTCCCTCTTCTCTTTCACAGAAACATCATGTTCACAAACAATTAAAACTATGATTTAACAGGTGCATATGAGGATTAAAAAGCTTAAACAAATGATCCAATCAGTAGGTTCATAGCAGCATTAACGGATATTAGAATTCCTGCCTTCTCACTTTAAGGTATCTAGTAAATATTGCTGGGTGCAGAAATGGCATAATTTGGCATGCAGCTTCGATTTTGTACAAGAAAGCGTATGTTTTTAACTACATACCTTTTAACTACATACTTGGAATTTACTGTATATCTAGTACTTGGAATATGCCAACAGGATAATATAATTATATGCTTTGTGCCCTTATTATGGCTAAAAGGTAACACTGCAGCGTTGGAAAGATAAATGTATTGCCCCTTTCACTCTATGGATTAAAGACCAGATTGCACTTATAAGATAAAGTAACCTTTATTCTCACTTTTTCTGTGTACACACTGGCACACATTCAAAATGACATTTGGATACTGTGAAGCCTCCTCCCAGAAGGTAACAAAGAAAATCGCTCATGGAGAGGATGTGTAAACCTCTCCGTTTAAACCTCATTTTAAAAAACATACAGTATGCTTTTAAAGTAATGGACTATTACTGGATACAAAGAATGTATCCCGTGAAATTTTTATGATATTTACTGATATTTTTAGAGCACAAAAAATAAGAATAGAATAGAAAAGAATAGAATAGAATAGAATAGAATAGAATAGAATAGAATAGAATAGAATAGAATAGAATAGAATAGAATAGAATAGAATAGAATAGAACAATTCTTTATTGGCCAAGTATGACACACAAGGAATTTGTCTCCAGTGCATAAACTCTCAGTGTACATACAAGCAACAAGTTATAAATCATGATCATAATCACCATAATATACATTGATCAGAAATCATAACACTTAGTGATAGTCATAAGATACTAAATAAGCAAATAACATAAATTATACTAGGATCCTAAATGAAATAATTAATATAAATCATTAGATACAAGCAAAAAAGCTATAGTCATAAGAAGATAAGGAAATAGGTAATAGGAAAGATGAGAAGGATAATAGTAATATAGGCTACTAGGTGGTTTGACATCCCAGGGACATAAGACAATGTTGTGGGAATTAGTTGTTTAGCAGAGTAATGGTATTGGGGGGGATTTGTCCTTGTGTCTAATTGTTTTGGCATGCAATGCCCATAGTGTCATCTTAATATAGAATAGAATAAAAAAATTTATTGGCCAAGTTTGATTGGATACACAACGAATTTGTCTTGGTGCATATGCTCTCAGTGTACATAAAAGATACCTTCATCAAGGTACAACACTTACAACACTTAATGATAGTCATAGGATGCAAATAAGCAATTAGGAAACAATATCAATATAAATTATAAGGATACAAGCAACAAAGTTACAGTCATACAGTCATAAGTGGAAGGAGATGGGTGATGAGAGCAATGAGAAGATTAATAGTAGTGCAGATTTAGTAAATAGTGTAGAGGGAATTATTTGTTAAGCAGACTAATGGCGTTCGGGGGGAAATTGTTCTTGTGTCTAGTTGTTCTGTTGTGCAGTGCTCTATAGCGTCATTTTGAGGGTAGGAGTTGAAACTGTTTATGTCCAGGATGTGAGGGGTCTGTAAATATTTTCATAGCCCTCTTTTTGACTCTTGCAGTATACAGGTCCTCAATGGAAGGCAGGTTGGTAGCACTTGTTTTTTCTGCAGTTCTAATTATCCTCTGAAGTCTGTGTCTGTCTTGTTGGGTTGCAGAACCAAACCAGACAGTTATAGAGGTGCAAATGACAGACTCAATAATTCCTCTGTAGAACTGGATCAGCAGTTCCTTGGGCAGTTTGAGCTTGCTGAGTTGGTGCAGAAAGAACATTCTTTGTTGTGCTTTTTTGATGACATTTTTGATGTTAGCTGTCCATTTTAGATCTTGCGATATGGTAGAATCTAGAAATTTGAAGGTTTCTACTGTTGATATTGTGTTGCCTGGTATTGTGAGAGGTGGAAGTATGGAAGGGTTTCTCCTAAAGTCTACCACCATTTCTACGGTTTTGAGTGTGTTCCGTTCCAGATTGTTCTGGTTGCACCACGAGGCTAGTCATTCAACCTCCCGTCTGTATGAGGATTCATCATTGTCTCAAATGAAACCAATCACTATTATGTCACCTGCAAACTTCAGTAGTTTAACAAATGGATCGTTAGAGATGCAGTCATTGATATACAGAGAGAAGAGAAGTGGAGAGAGCACACAGCCTTGGGGGGCCCCTGTGCTAATTGTACAGGTATCTGATGTGATCTTGCTTAGCTTCACCTGCTGCTTCCTGTTTGTTAGGAAGCTTATGATCCACTTACAAGTGTGTTCCGGTACCTGTAGCTGGTTTAGCTTAGTTAGAAGAGTGTCTTGAATGATGGTATTGAATGCTGAGCTAAAGTCTACAAAGAGGACTCTTGCATAGGTCTCTGGAGATTCAAGATGTTGTAGGATATATACAGTATACAGGTCCTCAATGGAAGGCAGGCTGGTTGCAATGATTTTTTCTGCAGTCCCAATTATCTGTTGAAGTCTGTGTCTGTCTTGTTTGCTTGCAGTGCCAAACCAGACAGTTATAGAGGTGCGAATGGCAGACTCAATAATTGCTCTATAGAACTTAATAGCAGCTCCTTGGGAAGGCTGAGCTTTCTGAGTTGGCTGAGGAAGAACATTCTTTGTTGTGCTTTTTTGATGACATTGTTGATGTTAGGTAAGAGTAGGATGAAACACTTAAAATACATAAATAGTAAGATAAAGAAGAGGTAACACTATTACATCCAGACTTAGATGATTTAGATTTAATAATATAATTTGAAAGCACAGATGATGTCAAATTCCAGGTGGTAATTGTTAACACTAACAATCCCTTCCCTTTTTTGTATGAATCAGTCACATGGTTTCAGCCACCATCTTGGCTTTTATGACACACACACACACATGGAAGGAGGTGTTATCTGTCTACCATACTACCCTCGCAAAAATGTGAGCAGTTACTTCGTAGTATATGTTTGGCCTAGTGGTTATTCCCTTTTTCCCTAAGGGATTTCTCGGACCTTTTCGTCAGTTCGGAGTTGGTAGAACCCTCCCCTGAGTCTCAAGCTTTCTAAGGGGATTTTTCAGTAAGGGGGATTTCTCGGACCTTTCCATAGGCTCGGAGCTTGACCAAACTCTCCCTTTTTCCTAAGGGATTTCTCAGATCTCCCCTGTCAGCTTGAAGTTGGTCAGAACCCTCCCCTGCACTTCAGACTTTTATTTCACCAGTCACATTCCTTTTAAAGCGATCGTCTCTGGCTTGTCTCCTCTTGAAGAACCAGTACCGCAGATTGGATCTCTGCACTCACTTCGAAGGCAAACCTCTAGTAGGAATTTCCCTCGTCTCATTCACACACACATAAGGCAACATTCCACTCCCAACCTCACCTAGCAGAGTAAAATCTTCCCCACTACCTGGTTCAAGCCTCTTTAATTAAGCTGTTCAGGTCTGGCTGGAATCAGAATCCGCCGATGTCTGACCAGGCCGATGTCACTGGTTCAAACTTGCCGGGAGCGCTCTTGACGTCATCTCTGGTCCTCGCCAGTTTCTTCCATCCACTGTGGTGAAGGCCGCTGCCAAGCCTCAAGAGGGTTCAGCTTGTGGGAAACGGAATACTGCCATCTCGAAGGAAAACGGTGCCTCTGAGTCCCTGTCCCTGTTTGGGCGCCAGAAATATAAAGTCTGGCTATGCACTTTATATAATATAATATAATATAATATAATATAATATAATATAATATAATATAATATAATATAATATAATATAATATAATATAATAATATAATATAATATAATATAATATAATATAATATAATATAATATAATATAATATAATATAATATAATATAATATAATATAATATAATATAATATAATATAACAGAGTTGGAAGGGACCTTGGAGGCCTTCTAGTCCAACCCCCTGCCCAGGCAGGAAACCCTACACCATCTCAGTCAGATGGTTATCCAACATCTTCTTAAAAATTTCCAGTGTTGGAGCATTCACAACTTCTGCAGGCAAGTCGTTAAGCCAACAATGAGCCAAAAGAACTTAAGTGGAGGCTTGTGAGAAAGAATCAGCGTTTAATTTTGATCAAAAGTAAAAAGTTGGGTAAACCATTCCAAACATATACAAAAAGAGACATGTAAGGAAAGGCCATACCTCAGAGAAGGTATGGCATCCTTTTTATACTGTTAGAAGCGCCAGTTAAGTCCCCAATTCCAGCCTCCTAATTTAAGTTTCTATCCAATAGCCCTGCAAAGGATAGATGCCTCCCAATTACTCTTATCTCATCCTTGAGTATTCCTTTGTTCTCCCAATTGGTCACTAGGCTCCCTGGGGCTGCAGGAATGGAACTGAGAGCTTAACAACACAGATCAAAGGTGTAAGTTGTAGGGTTGAGGTGTAAGTTGTCCCCCCGGATGATGTATGTGGCTCCAAACTGAGATAAGCACCAGGCTTTGGATGGCAGAAGAAAAACAGGAATAAGATTGATGTGGATTCAGATTGATGGCAGGAACATATCAGATACTTTACAGAGGCCTAATACAGCATATGTTTATTACAGGAAGTTAGTTACAGGAAATACAAATACGAAGGCATAATGTAGCATTTTTGTGTTACAGGAAACAAATGTTTACAGAATAACAAGTTTCTACTAATTTTAGTATTCCAGTATATTATATTCTACTATTATTTATTACATCCTTATTACTATTTCCCTTCATTGTGAAAATAAATTCTTTTTATCCTAAGAATTCAGACAGTATTTATTAAGAGGTTCTTTTTGAGGGAGCAGGATTAATTAAAAGCCTGTCTCAAATCAAGATATAACAAATTACTCCTAGCAATTTATAATTTTAACAGCAAAAGTGATGTGGGTTTTAGTTGTCTCCTTATTTGTCTTCCAACTTCCCACCAGTCTGAAAAGACAATGGATGCTTCTGGAAGGTTCTCTGATGCAGCTTGTCATCATTTCCCCAGGCTTTAAAGAGAAGTCTTGATTGATTCCTGAGAGAAATAAACACACAACTGTTATTCTGAAGCCAACAAAACTGTAGCTAGGTTTTCAAATGGTGCCTTTGAGATATGGGTGCCATTTTCAACCTAAGTGGCAGCCTTCATAGTAGGCCAGTTCAAGACACAGGCAAAGCAGAGATTCCAGGATGCTCTTCTCTTTAATTAGTTAGAATAAGATAATTCTATTTATTTTTGTTTATTATATATATTTTGCCTTTATTATTTTTACAAATAACCCAAGGTGGAGAACATACCCCTCATTCCTTCCTCCTCCTATTTTCCCCAAAACAACAATCCTGTGAGGTGAGTTGGGCTGAGAGAGAGTGACTAGTCTAAAGTCAGCCTATTTAGTATAAAGGGAACACACAGCACCTTAGATGGGTTTTTGAGATTAAGGCACCAGACTAAATGCTATCAGACTGAATTCTATTCATACCTTTTTGGCTTTCATGGCTAAGGTAGGATTAGAACTCAAAGTCTCCTGATGTCTAGCCTGGTGCCTTAATCTTAACCTTAAAAGTCCACTCTGCATGCTCTGCGCATGCGTGGGGAATGGAGGCTCGCGGCTGAGTCGGGAGACAGCGAGGGACATTTCACCTGAGAATGGAGGCTTCCTGAGACTCGCCGAGCCGCCTATACCCCCTGACCCGCTGGATTGTCACCCCAGCAGCCGTAGGAGGGGTTTCTGGACCCTCTCGGGTTAGCGGCTGCTGAGAACGGGCAGGGGGGGGCGATGCGGCGAGCGGCGAGCGGCCCTTCCGTTTGGCGCGCGGCCTGCTGCGAACGGCCTGCTGCAGGCGGTCTGTGGTCGGACGGCTGTTTTTCGGCCTGTTTTTCGGCCCGGGAAAACAGCGGCCCGTGAAAATAGCGGGCGGCTGTCTTCCGGCCTGTGGCCTGCTGGCGACCTGCTGCTTCCTGATTCGGACGTCTTTGGACATACTGGCGTCCTTGGCACCGGACGGTTCCATCTTCCCAGCAGCCCGGGAGTATGTTTGGGCTGCTGAGGTTTGTGTCCGCGCGGAGGTGGTGGACACGAAGACCGGGCCTGTTGGGAGTTTGCAGATGGTGGCGGCCATGGCGCGGGCGGTTGGGGGCGACGGGTGGAAGGACACGGCCCCCGCCCGCGTTTGTCTATCGGCGCCTGGTCTGCTGAGTTTACATCTACGCCCACCCTCATCATCGGTGTCGGAAGTTTGGACGAGACCGCAGCATGGACATAAGGCCGCGGGGGGGGGGTGAGCTTTGAGAACGGCGCCCCTCTCGATCCCATATACTATGCTCCTTGCTGGGTCATTGTTGCTTCGACGGGTTTTGAACTCCCCCCGCCTTGTCTGAAGAGGTGGGGGAGGGGATTCCACCCGGTTTTGTAAGAGCTGTCGGGGGTTTCCCTTTCCGGTAATTGACAGTGCCAGCGATGGTTGGGGACGATGGCGCCTCTCACCTTCTTGCCATATGGGTGTTGGCCCATTTTTGACTTTGACTTTCCATCGGACAAAGGGGCCTCCCATTGCTTGGACCAGCTATTCTTGCCTTGTCCATTCTGAGGAAATGACTTTCTCTCGCTGTTTCTACTTTTCAACATGCGATACTCCGCACATGAACTCCTCTGCCTGCGAGGTGCCCCCGCCTCGCAGGAATGGCCCTCTGCACTACCAAGGGCCGGCCTCAATGACGGGTTTTGGGACCCACAGAGGTGGCATGCGTCGAGGAAGAGCCTTTGGGGATTTTTAAATAGGGAATTTTAAAGGGGAGGCAAGGGCGGGTGATGGGGAAACCCGTCGGGAGGGGATGTCCAGTCCTAGCGCGCACGACATTATTTTAGGTGGTCCGAAGACAGGAGGGGAGGGGTTTGAAGAGAGCAGAGAATATCATTGCATCTTTATGGTAAGTGGGAGGGGCAGATATGGCGGAGGCAGGGGGCCGTATCGTTCTTTGGAAGCACGTGGTCGATGTTTAAAGGCGATCACGTGCTCCGCCCCCAGTCCCTACTGCTCCCCGGATGGTCAAGATCCTCAGAGCTCGGGCCTACGGCTGATGCTCTGCAATGCCCGGTCCGTGGTTAATAAGGCTCCCTGATTTGCGATCTGATTCAGGGGAGTCCGCGGACCTTATGGGCATTACAGAGACCTGGTTGGGCACAGAAGGTGTACCCTGGTAGAACTGTGCCCGCCGGGTTTCTGTGCATTCCATCAGCCGAGGCCCAGGGTAGGGGTGGCGGGTGGCGGTTGTGATTAGAGAGAGTCTGGAGCCAAGGGAGTCCACTGTTCCTCAGATAGCTGGCTGTGAATCCTCCTTGTGAAGTGGGGCCATCGTAATCAGATGGGGTTGTTGATCACGTACCTGGCTCCTTGCTGCGTGACTACAGCCCTACCTGAGCTACTGGAGGTGCTTGCTGGCGTGGCGGTTGAGATCCCCAGACTTTTGGTCTTGGGAGATTTCAACTTGCCATCGGCCGGCTTGTCATCAACAGTGGTTCAGGAGTTCCAGGCCTCCATGACGGCCTTGGACCTGATTCAAGTAACTGATGGCCCTACACATCGGGGAGGCACGCTAGACTTGATTTTTATCTCTGGTCAGTGGGTTAATGATCTGGAATTAGGAGATATAGTGAAAGAACCATTGTCATGGTCGGATCATTTTCTCCTTCGCCTAGACTTTCGAACCGCTGCTCACCACCGCAGGGAGACGGAGCCGATGCGTTGGTTCCGTCCCAGGCGCCTGATGGACCCGGAGAGGTTTCTGACGGAGCTTGGGCCGTTTCCTGAGGATCTTACCCACGGCACGACTGAAGAACTAGTTGCGGCTTGGGATCGGGCCGCGGCTGGGGCTTTGGACCGTGTCGTGCCTTTGCGGCCTCTGACCCGGCGCAGATCTCAATTGGCTCCCTGGTTCTCCGGGGAGCTGAGAGAGATGAAACGCCGGAGAAGACGCCTAGAGAGTGTTTGGAGGTCCAGCAGGTCCGAGGCTGATCGGACACTAGTGAGGTCCTTTACCAGGACTTATCTAGTGGCAATGAGGGAGGCGAAACGCTCCTACGTTTCCACCCTCATTGCGTCGGCAGATAACCACCCGGCCGCCCTGTTTCGGGTGACCCGTTCCCTCCTTCAACAAGAGGGGCGGGATGACCCCTTGCAGGGTCGAGCCGAGGAGTTTAACGGTTATCTATACGATAAAATCGTTCAGCTTCGTGATGGTTTGGACCATGATTGCGATGATTCAGCTGAGGTGACAGAGACTCGTCTTGTTGAGGTTATTTGGGATGAGTTTGATTCTGTGGCTCCCGAGGACGTGGACAGGTTGCTGGGGAGGTTGCATGCGACCACGTGTTTACTGGACCCGTGTCCTTCCTGGTTAGTACTGGCTGCTCAGGAAGTGACACGAGGCTGGTTCCAGGGGATTATAAATGCTTCTTTAGCTGAAGGGGTTTTCCCCGCCGCCTTGAAGGAGGCGGTGGTGAGACCTCTCCTGAAGAAGCCTTCCCTGGACCCAGCTATTTTGGGAAATTATCGTCCAGTCTCCAACCTTCGCTTTTTAGCGAAGGTTGTAGAGAGTGTGGTTGCATGGCAGCTTCCCCAGCACCTGGAGGAAGCTGTCTATCTAGACCCGTTCCAGTCCGGCTTCCGGCCCGGTTATAGCACGGAGACGGCTTTGGTCGCGTTGGTGGATGACCTCTGGAGGGCCAGGGACAGGGGCTGTTCCTCTGCCTTGGTCCTATTAGATCTTTCAGCGGCTTTTGATACCATCGACCATGGTATCCTGCTGCGCCGGTTGGAGGGATTGGGAGTGGGAGGCACCGTTTATCGGTGGTCCCCCCCCTATCTCTCTGACCGGCCGCAGTCGGTGTTGACAGGGGGGCAGAGGTCGTCCTCGAGGGGCCTCACTTGTGGGGTACCCCAGGGGTCGATTCTCTCGCCTACCCTGTTTAACATCTACATGAAGCCGCTGGGCGAGGTCATCAGTGGGTTCGGGGTGAGTTATCATCTGTACGCTGATGACAGTCAGCTGTACTTTTCCACCCCGGACCACCCCAACGAAGCGGTCGAAGTGCTGTCCCGGTGCCTGGAAGCCGTACGGGTCTGGATGGGGAGAAACAGACTCAAGCTCAATCCCTCCAAGACGGAGTGGCTGTGGATTCCGGCACCCCGGTACAGTCAGGTGCATCCGCAGCTGACTGTTGGGGGGGGGGTAGTGGCCCCCAAGGAGGGGGGTCGCCACTTGGGCGTCCTCCTGGATGGCCGGCTGTCCTTTGAGGAACATCTGGCAGCCGTCACCAGGAGGGCTTTTTACCAAGTTCGCTTGGTTCGCCAGTTGCGTCCCTTCCTTGACCGGGATGCCTTATGCACGGTCACTCACGCTCTGGTTACGTCTCGGCTGGATTATTGCAATGCTCTCTACATGGGGCTGCCCTTGAGGTGCACCCGGAGGCTGCAGTTAGTCCAGAATGCAGCTGCGCGAGTGGTAATGGGAGCCGCTCGAGGCGCCCACGTAACACCTCTGCTCCGTAGTTTGCACTGGCTTCCTGTGGTCTTTCGGTGCGCTTCAAGATCCTGGTTACCACCTTTAAAGCGCTCCATGGCTTAGGACCCGGTACTTACGAGACCGCCTGCTGTTACCGTATGCCTCCCATCGACCAGACGCTCTCACAGAGGGCCTTCTCAGGGTGCCGTCCGCCAAACAATGTCGGCTGGCGGCTCCCAGGGGTAGGGCCTTCTCTGTGGGAGCACCGACGCTCTGGAACGAACTCCCCCCTGGCTTACGTCAAGTTCCTGATCTTCGGACCTTCCGTTGTGAGCTAAAAACATACTTATTTATTCAAGCAGGACTGGCATAAATAGTGATTTTAAATTGGGGTTTTAGAGATTTTAAACATTTGTAAATTTTTTAAATTTTTAAATTATCGGCCATTTATTAATAGTTTCTTTTAATTTCTTTTAATTGTATATACTCTGTATTTTAGTTCGGCTGTACACCGCCCTGAGTCCTTCGGGAGAAGGGCGGTATAAAAATCTAATAAAACTAAAAACTAAACTAAACTAACCTGCTCTGCATTCCTCTTATACTAAACATGGAGGGGTTTGTGGAATCAAAAGGCAGGACCCAAAGAAAATAATCAAGGCTCGCTGCAGTATTTACTGTTAACAGTGTGCACTGGAGAAATTCCCTCGAGAAAATAGTGGGAGGAACTCTTGCAGAGAAAAGGATGCTGTCAGGCTTGTCCCAGCTTGGATGATTAGGAAAGAAAGACCCTCAAATCCATTTGTAGCAAAAGATATTCTTTTACTAAACTCAGGTGGTTACAGCGCAAGAAAAGCCAGATCTGAATATTCCTGTGCAAAGCCTGCCTTTTCTCCATTTCCCAGGTCCTCCCATCATGACCAGTTTTAAGACTCCATTATTATTAGGAGTTTTGGTAACAGCTTTAAGGTTTGGTGCCTCTTTGGTGGAGTTTCACATTCCATTCTCATGCTCATGATGTTGTTCCAGATTGACACCTCCAGTTTCTGTCATCCTGTCATCCCCCTTCCTTACGCCCCCATTCTCCCCCTCCCCACATTTTATGGCAGGATACCAGGAAAGTGAAGTAGGCTGAAGCCATTACAATGGCAGACCTGACAGATTCACTCATATTTATACATTTCAAAATGGAGGGGGATTTATATGCATGCATACACATTGGTAATTAATAACCTAACTGATCTCAAGTTACTTCCTGCCCTTCTGTTATCTAGAGGGGACAATGGTCTTAGTTAGAAGAAATATTTGCATCTTGAGATTCAGGGGTGCCTATGGAAATATTCTGATAACATTTATCACTGGGCTACAAGGACACCTTCCCAATGTCTCCATTTGTCCATTAAATAGTCCCATTCATCTGAAAACTGATTTCCCCTACAGGCTGAATTTCATTCTCATGCTTTCTCTGTCTCAGCACTGAGTAATCTTCTCTGTAAGTTACGCTTGGTGGCTCCTTCCTTCCTTCCTTCCCTCCCTATGCCCAAGATCTGTATTTGTTTATGCTGAGATCTAGAGGTTTTTCCAGGTTCCTCTTCCACAAAGGCCATTGGCATCAGCTTGGGGAGCTTCCATTTCACACAGTGAAACTGAGCCACAAAAGCGCTCCTTAAAAATGGTTTAGATTGCCAATGTGAAACTACTGTTTACAAAAAAGTCTAGCCTCCTTCTGAAATCATCCAATTTTATCCCAATTACTACAACCAAGAACTGGATTCCTACCTTCTGTCTTCTTCTTAGTCTGATGAAAGAAAATCACATTGGGACACCTCTGCAGAACAATGAAAATATTTATTAAATAGATATCAAAACATTATTGTTTGTCATATGGTCAGCCAGATGTCTAGACTGGATTTAACATTTTTTGTCCACCTACTCTGTCCTTCACAAAAAATTGGAATGGGCAGATATTTTTTGATGATATTAAAATTATCATTGCAGGATGTAAGCTATTCCAGATAAAGCTGCCTTTTGCAATTGCCTGAGAGGAATTTTGTCAATGACGATGGTGGTCAAGCAGTGATCCAGATATTTTGGAATTCATTGCTGTTGTTGTTGTTGTTGTTGTTGTTGTTGTCTTTATGTGAGCAACTAAGGTTTACTTAGAGGACATTACTAGAGACCTAACTCTTAGGACATCAGGAAATATGCTTGCTCTACAAAATGTATCACTAGCATTACAAAATTGCTCAGTGTAAAATCAAATGAGTATGTTTCAGCAAAGAGTGGCAATAAAATCAATTTTTAGAGATTGCTTTATGAGTGAGATGGGCAATCTCTATACTTGATATATTTAAAAAAATACCTCTTTCATCAACCAGTACTCCCTTCCAAAGGCAGAACTAAAAGCTGAACTTACGTGTCTCTTCAGCCTTTGAAAAAAGCCTCTTTAAAAAATCACAGTGTTCTATCACCCTTTTCTGGAATGGCTTCGTATTAAGAAGGAAGAGATTCTGTTCTTTGGCATTATAGAGTGGCCACTTATTCTTGCTGGCTGCGGACCGAGTGGGATTCCTATGGAGGAAGAAAAGGACATTGATGGAAACTAATCAAGGAGAGAACCAACCTAGAAATAAGGAGAAATTTCCTGACCATGAGAACAATTGATCAGTGGAAAAAGGTGACTTACAACTGGTTCTTGCACGTTATCAAAATTTGGCTGCTTGGCAACTGGCATGTATTTACAATGGCTGCAATGTCCCGGGGTCACATGATCACCATTTGCAACCTTTCCAGCTGATTTTCAACAAGCAAAGTTAGTGGAGGAAGCTGGATTCACAAAATCATATATTGTACTTAACAGTTACAGTGATTTGTTTAATAACTGTGGTAAGAAAGGTTTTTAAATTGGGCATGATTCACCTAACAACTGTCTTGCTTAGCAACAGAGATTCTAGTCCCAACTGTGGTTGTAAATCATGAACTACTTGTATTAACGCAACCTGTAACATACGCAAAGAATAGCGTGCATTACTTTTATGGCTTCATTGCTTTAGATATAAAGTGCCTTTGTTGAAGGGAAAGGCTTTCTTTGGATTTAAAATACAAATTTATAGAAATAAAGTGAACTACTTACCCAGTTCTGGCAAACTCTGCCCAGTAGTGCATCATCTTACGGCTCAGCCTGGCTTCAGCCTCTGTGAATGTTCGATTGAAAGGCAGCGCTGATTTAAGGGTTCCAAAAACAAAAGGAATCTCAGCACCGTGAGATGCTCCAATCCATTCAGGCCAAACTGACCATGAAGGGCGATGTGCGAATAAATAGGCATATACTGGACTCCCAGTTTTCCTGATATTTCCTGCAGCCTCCCTTATTGGGCATGCAAAGATCCGATCTGTATAGAAGTGGGACAGAGCGGAGCGGTATTTCTCTGGGCCGTGATTTCCTTCACTGTACTTGAGTGCAATAGTCTGAATAAAATCTTCAGTTGCATTTGGCACCAACAGCTGTATCCCTTTCAGAAGCTGCTCCTGATTGATGAGATTGTGAGTGATGTTAGGGAAAAAAAAGTGGACAAATATGGCCATTTCATCAGAGGTTTCACCTATGAGGAGAGGTTTGACCTGAATTTGCCCTTCCTCCATGAGCTTTTCTGGTTCACCAAGCAAAAACTCCCCATCTGTGGTTGGCCTGAAGGGAAAATTTACAAGTTTACCTTTTAAGAACAGAGCTATTTCATGCCGAATAAGTTCAGAAACATTTTTTGTTTGCAGACAATGCACTATGCTGATATTATTGTCCTCAGAGCAACCTAGCAGATGAACAAATTCCAGTGCTTTTTGTTTGGCTTCTTCAGGAGACCTCCAAGCCCAGAAGGCATTGGCTGTTCCACTATGGATCACCCCTTGGGCAAAAAGGTCCTGGCTTTTTGGCGCAAGAAGATGGAAATTCACAGAAGCTCCTCCAGCACTCTGGCCAAAAATGGTCACCCGAGAAGGATCTCCCCCAAAGGCAGCTGCATTCTCTTTTATCCACTTCAGGGCCAGCTGTTGGTCCCATAAGCCTAGGTTCCCTGGAGCAGCTGGTGGCAAGTACAGAAAGCCCAGGGCTCCCAGGCGATAATTGATGGTGACCACAATGACGTTCTCAGTGGCAGCCAAAGATGACCCATTGAACACGTCCACAGAAGACGTGCCTCCTAAATATCCCCCTCCGTGTATCCAGACCAAAACAGGGACTGGTGAAGAAGGTTGTGGGTGTGGCACCCAGATGTTGAGGGAAAGGCAATCTTCTGACAGTGGTGTTTTAGGAGACCATATCTCTGCTTCAGGGTCTTCCAGGAAAATAAATTGAGAACAGGAATTGCCAAAACTGGTGGCTTCCAGTGTTTGCTTCCATGGCTGATGTGGAAGAGGTTTCTGGAAACGCAACTTCCCCAGGGGAGGCTCAGCATAAGGAATGCCTAGATAGGCTGTCACAGATCTAAGGCCACCCAGGAACTGCTTGCCCTTAATAGGGCCACTGCTGGTTATGACCACTGTGTCTCCCTTAGATGTAGAACTGGAGGCTAATGGAAAGGGATGGAGGAGGAGGAGGAGGAGGCAGCACGAGAGAGACGAGCATAGCAGACAAGGCATTGCAACAGTAGGACGAGTCGGTGGACCTGGAAAAAGTTACAATCAATATGAGATTATTCCACTTATTGTATAAGCACACCTTATAGGTTCTCCTGCTTGACCAGGAGGCTGGAGTAGAAACCTCCAAAGTCAACTTCCAGCTCTATTCTATTCTATTCCTGAGGGGCTGTCAAGAGAAGAGGGGATTGACCTAATCTCCAAAGCACCTAAGAGCAAATAACAGATAGAAGCTTATCAAAGCTTATCAAAGCTTATTAATTGAGATCAGTGAGAACAATTAATTAGTGGAACAGCTTGCCTCCAGAGGTTGTGGGAAGAGATTGAACAGCCATTTGGCTGTCATTCTATAGGATCTTCTGCTTAAGCAGGAATTGGATTAGAAGACCTCCAAGGTCCATTCCAACTCTGATATTCTCTAATTCTGTAAACTTTAAAAATGCTTTTTATCTTTCCAGAATGTTGCCGCATTGTATGAAATGAGATGTATTGCCATTTTTAAAAGCTCAGTTGTTTATCCTGCCAGCCAACCAACCTCTCTATTTTAGTCTCTAGCTTCTGGATGAAATTTATACATTTATTTAATATCCTGCCTTTATTATTTTTATAAACAACTCAAGGGGATGAACATTTATAATACTCCTTCCTCTTCCTATTTTCCCCACAACAACAACTCTGTGTGGTGAGTTAGGCTGAGAGAAAGTGACCAGCCCAAAATCCCCTAGCTGGTTTTTAAGGCTAAGGCAGAACTAGAATTCACTGTTTCTGGTTCCTAGTCTGGTGCCTTAACCACTAGACCAAACTCTCTCTCCTTCCCTCCCTCCCTCTCATAATTGCTAGATATACAGAAAGAACTTAAACTAAGCAAAGGACCTGTAGCTAATCAAGGAAAGGGACTAGATTCACTTTCACCTTTTTCTTAACTTTCCTTTTTTTAAAAAAACTTAGTGCCAATATGCAGAAAAATAAAATGAAGAAAAATAAATAGCTGTTAATTACCTACCTTTAATGGCTGGCAAGGGATGGTCTCTTCTTTTAGAACATTTTGATTTTTTTGCTAGCAGCTAGTTTTATAGTCTTCGCAAGAGGAAATGACAGTTCTTCAAAATTTCTTCAAAGCCAGTGTGATACAGTTGTGCAACTGGTTTTACAAAGCCAGCCTCCAAGTTAGTAAATAATGTTTGCCCAAGTGGGATAGGAGACCAGCTTATTCCTTAGTTACGATCATCAGTAGTGAATTGGTACTTGAAGTTGCCTATAGGATAGTTAGCTGAGAGGTGTTTTTAGCCAGACTTAGCAATGGAGGTGGCCATTTCTGCTCTTTACTTCTCAACCTGTTTCTGTAAGCTTAGCTGCAGGTGTTTACGGCAACTCTTGAGGAAGAAGTCAGGTGTCTGGATTGGGAAAGTAGTCGGAAGGAGCTGTGGATGGATAATTCACTCTATGCAACAGAATGAATCATCCCAGGATATGGTGATGAGCTCCTAAATGATTCACAACTAGATTGTTGAAGAAGGTGCATTGAAATAAAACGTTGTACATAGCTTTGGAGCCCCTTTGTAGGCCATCAGGCTCTTCTCCTGTCATTAGAAATGAGAGACCATATTTCATTGGGAACTAAATGTTTGGGTTTCACCAGTGGTGGGATTCAAATAATTTAACAACCGGTTCTCTGCCCTAATGATTTCTTCCAACAACCAGTTCACCAAACTGCTCAAAAAGTTAACAACCGGTTCTCCCAAAGTGGTGCGAACTGGCTGAATCTGGGTTTCACTCATTTTGTTTCTATCTCTCCAAGTCCAAGTTGCACACCAATTTCCTATGTCCCACCCATATTGTTAGTCCACTCACTCTCTTGACCTGGAAAGAAGCTGGGGAAGAGGGGAGGAGAGGAGGAGGAGGAGGAGGAGGGCACTGATATAGTTTATCAGCTGATTTCCCAAAGAGGCCATTAGGGGGTGGCTCACGAACTAGCATTCTAAGGTCCATTTTATAATTTATGTCACCGTTATTGTGCGTTTTGTAACAGAAGCCCAAAGTGACCTACTTATTGCTCCCTCCTCCTGTCACAACAATCCTGTGAGGTAGTTTGGCCTGAGGGAGAATGAATGGTTCTCCAAGGTACTTCCATGATTGAGAGGCGACTAGAACCTGGGTTTCCCTGCTCCTCATCCAACATCTTAACCCCTGGACAATATAATCATGGATTTTTTGGGGGGGGAAACAAGTTTTATTAGAATTTTTCTTTCATCTTTTATATTTTATGAACAGAGTGTTGACCGGGTGACATCATACATCTTATACATAGTATCTTTATAATCTATTCTAATCTTCCCATTTTTTTCCATATTTATCTCTTTTATATAATCCTTTATCACAAATTAATCATTTTTCACCATATCTTATTATTTCAACTTCTGCCATGTTGGTCTTTTTTCAAATCCATTTTACATCATATCTCTGTTTCCAATTTCAGCCATATATTCTCTTTCCATATATCTTTCTCTTATCTTATTTTCTTCTTGGTACATAAACAATATCACTATCCGCCCTTAATTCCTAATCTCTTACAATAACATCAATTAATTATCTTATTTCTCTATTTTAACATCGTCTCTTAATTTAAATTGTCTTCAAAATTAAACCAAATTGCCATTTCACATTTCATCTGCTATTCTGTTTTACTATGAGCAATATACATCATCATATTCAAATGTGACATAAAAACTCTTTAACTTGGTTGACCATCCACAATTAATAATATTAATGCAAGTCCCTAAAACCTTCAATCTACTTAATCTTAATTAATCTTAATCTTAATCTTAAATCTATTAATATATATCTTATTTTCCTTCCTCTTTTCCACTAATCTTCCCCTCTTTAACCATTTTCCCTCGGTCTCTCCAAAATTCCAATTCTTGTTAATTTTCTCCTTTTATCCCATTCTATTTTTCTTTATATATATATATATGTATTGTATCTTTTCTTCTGAATCCTTTTTCTCACTTTTAAGTATATTATTTGAATAGTTCTCCCCAAGCTTTCTCCTAATCTCTTTACCCCTTTATTCCCTCTTTACCCTTTGATAGATTCTTTTTGGGGGACATTCCTTTCTTTTACTTTCTCTTCTATCTTCCACCAAGTATTGCAGTACTCTCTACCAGCAGATGCCTCGCTTAAATCCACAGTACTCTTAAGCCAATTAATTGTCAAAACTGTCAAAAATACTTTAAATCCACATAAAAAATACTTTTCCTCTGGTTCTTTTCTTTTATTATTTTTAGTTTCTCCAAATCCAATTGTTAATGCAAAAACCTTCTTGGGCTAGTATGTTTTAGCCTCCGCTTTGTCCTTCTCCCTCCATGGAATTTCTCAAATGCCAATTAGCCACTCATTTCACCTCCGGGACACCTTTTAATGTCCAAATTCAAATTTTTCTTTTACTTGTGAGCTGGCCAATCATTCACCCAGTTCCAGCACTCTGTTCAAACACTGCTCCTGCACAAAAGCTTATTCTGGTTGCCCCAGCTTTAGAGCGGTCATTTTGCAATAGCCGCCACCCCCACGGCCAGTCCGAAGAGCTGTCTCTGGCCTATCAAGGAACTTGCCCATTCCTCTTGGTCATCCAAGATATCTCTCCTTCTGTTGTGTCTCGCCCACTTTCACCGCAGCCGGGGCCTTCTTATCTGCTTCCGAACGCTGAGGAATGTCCTAGTATGCCTCCCGGCCCCAGCCCTGGCTCCATGCCCAGACAGGCTAAGGAGGAAGAAGTACCTCCAGCCCCCAGCTCTGGCTCCATGCCCAGGCAAACGGAGCAACTAGACCCCCTCCCCCTCCCCCACAGCATGTGAGCCTGAGGAAGGTCAATTGCCAACAGCTGCAGACTGGTGTGACCCTCGCTTCAGAAGAATTGATAGGCGGCGGTGACAGAAGGAGGGGGGGGGCAGGGCTGGATAAGTGCTGAGTCATGGAGCCACACCCCATGGCCTATATAAAGGATCTGCTTTCTGGCATTCTCTGAGTCAGGCAAAGTCTAACATATCTTGCTGAAGTCACTTTCTGGTCTCCTGCCTGTCTTGAGAACTTTGCTAGGACTTTGGCAGAGCTGCAGAGGCACGCCTGATTCGGATTTCCCTGACCCGGTCGTCAGTGGAGGAGTGGGACACGACACCTTCTTCATCATCTCTACAGGATGGTTCCGGTCCAAAGACATCCCCCTCCCCCCTGACAGCAATTTGTCCAGCTGGATTTTCATGGAGCTCATCGGAGCCCGCTATTTTTCCAGCCAGTCTCACTGCGATGCTTCCAGTCTCTTGACATTCTGTTTGACTATCCTGCTCATGGAATTTGCCTAATATGTTTTAAAGCCTTCTGGGCCAATGGCCTTCAACTTGTAACCAACTTGTATACAGGAGTTTTACGCAATATGAAAAATGTTGATGTTTTTCCCCCTTAAATTCATAAATAAACATGAATGAAGAGTGAACACAATTGCAGTGGTGCATCTGAATCAGCCAATCAGATTCCACAGTGTGTCTGGGCATCTGTCTGTCTTCCCAGCAAGAGTCTCCGTGAAAGTTAGAACTTGATAGAAGCAAAGAAATAGTTAGAGATGGTGAGGATTTTAAAATTCCTATGATTGATTATGCGAGTCTGATGTAAATACACCTCACAGAAGCAATGAGTGATTAGTGTATAGAATTGTGTCAGGAAGTTCCATATATGATGACAATAATTGTCTAACACACTTTGTCAAATTAATTAGGACAGCAAAAGAAAGTTCTTTGTCTTCCAATGAGTCTACAACCATTTCCAGACTTACCTGATTTTGGGTTTACCAGACAAGCAGGAAAAAGTGATTTTTTTTCTCCAGATTCCAAATTTATTTTATTTTATTTATTTATTTTGTCACAACAGTATATATAAGCATAAGCATGAAAGTAACTATATAATATATAAGCATATATATATAAGCATAAGCATGTAATGACTATATTAATTGGATATAATGAAAGAAAACAATAGGACAGGAACGGTAGGCACGTTTGTGTTCTTACGTTTGTGGCCCTTACCGACCTCTTAGGAATGGGGTGAGGTCAATAGTAGACAGTTTTTGGTTAAAGCTTTGGGGATTTTGAGAAGAGACCACAGAGTCAGGTAGTGTGTTCCAAGCATTAACAACTCTGTTACGGAAGTCATATTTTCTGCAATCAAGATTGAAGCGGTTAACATTAAGCTTAAATCTATTGTTTGCTCTTATATTGTTGTGATTGAAGCTGAAGTAGTCTTCAACAGAAGGACATTGTAATGGATGATTCTATGAGTTAAACTCAGGTCTTGTCGAAGGCGGCGGAGTTCTAAGTTTTCTAAACCCAAGATTTCAAGTCTGGTGGCATAAGGTATTTTGTTGTATTCAGAGGAGTGGAGAACTCTTCTTGTAAAATATTTCTGGACACGTTCAATTGTATTGAACATGTTATAAATTATTAGAGGAGATCTCAGTTTCATCTACTCTTTGCCCACCAAAATGTAGTTTCGGGGCTTATAGATCTCATTAGCATTATTCCTAATGGGTGAATTCCAGATGGTCATGAGGTTCCTTCTTCCAATTCACAGTAAACAACTTAGCATGATGAGTCATGCTAAGACAGAGTTTTATAATAATAATTTATTTCTCAAAATACATGCTTGGTTTTCCACAATTTGCTAAAAATGAGGCATGATTTTTACCCTTTTCCTTTGAGGTTCTGAATGTTAGATAATTGGCCAGTGGGCTCAGTTATTTCTTCTCCTTTGGCTGAGGAGTAATATCAAAAAGGACTGAAGGAGGAATTCAGCAAATGCCTTGCTGAGCCCCTAATTCAGAGATTAGTGAAAGAAAGAACATGCAGGAGGTGGCCCTCAGAAACTGAAGAGAGCATTGTGTCAAGACTTAAAAGGCATCTAAGATGCTTCCATACCCATGTTGAAGCGGGACCCCAATGCTTTATAATACAAGTGCTTTATGTTTATTTGTTAGGATTATAACAAGATGTATTAGAAATAGAAGTCGACGTGTCACATAAAAGCAGAAGTATATTGCTTGGCAGAAGTGTGGTGTTGCAAGCTTTCTGTAAAGCACAGGAATATTTCACGTGTTGTTCTTTGTAACCTGTTCCAGAAACTATATGTGGTAAGAAGGGACATCGATAGCAACGTATGAATCAACATATATATCCGGATGGTGTATGATAATGGTAGTTCATATATGGGCTTTTGTCTGTGACAACCAATTAGGATAACTTCTTCTTTTTCTTATGTGATATCTGTAACCAAAGGTATAAAAGATTATGCTTTAGCCTTGCTCGATGCTCAGACCTTTGTTTTCCACGTGAGTGGGGGTCTGTGTCTTATTTGCGCAAATAATAAATTAATTCTTGTTTCTCAAATCCTTCGTGGTCTTGTCTTCTCACTTTAAGACCTAAGTTTTCTATAACAATGTGACTCATGGAAGCACATTGGTGTGGTCCTCTCTTAAAACATCCCCTTTCTTTTAAAAATATCCTACTGGTCCTAGAATTATCCTTTTGATGGTCTTTCCCAGAAATATCCATTTTCCCCTGTGTTTTAATCTTTGCGAATCTGTTGTTTTTTGTTGTTTGAATGTTTGAAAAAAATCTGGGACTTTTAAATACTTGACTCTGGTTAGCTGGCTAGGGGTGGCATTGGGAGACATGAGGAAGGTGAGATAGAAGGAGACCTTTGATTTAGAAGACTTCAGCAATAGAGTGGTCAGTGCCTGGAATGCTCTACCCGACTCCGTTGTTACATCCTCAAACCCCCACAGCTTCAACCTTAAACTGTCTACTATGGACCTCACCCCATTCCTAAGAGGTCCTTAAGGGGGCGTGCATAAATGCACCAGCGTGCCTACCGTCCCTGTCCCACTGTCCTCAATTATTTGTACTCTTTACCTGTGCTCATGTCCATGTTTATATTTATACCTGTTATCTCGTACTTGTTTGACAAACTAAATAAATAAATATAAATAAATAAATAAAATTTTATTAAAAAATTTTTTATGACCACCCAGTTCATTCGCAGTGATTCAGGACAGATTATAAAAATAAAACCCCAGATATAAATACACAGATAGATAAACAAATAAACAGATCCATAGATAGACAGGAAGACAAGTAGATTAAATCTTCAATTTCTTTGGTATAGTGTACATTGTAACGCATTAGTTGTTGCTCTTTCATTACATTTGTCTTTTTGAACACCTGCTTGCTGTTTTTAATAATATTTTTCACAGGTGTCCTTCTCACGTTGTCTATTTCAGTACTGATAGAAGCACCCCTTCTGACATTATAGGCAGAGCACGGCTGGATTTACTGCATGTTAGAGCATTTGAAATAGTTTATATTACCAGTTAAAGATCACGGGACATAGTGTCTGAGTAGCTAAGACGCTGAGCTTGTCGATCGAAAGGTCGGCAGTTTAGCGGTTCGAATCCCTAGTGCTGCCATGTAACGGGATGAGCTCCCATTACTTGTCCCAGCTTCTGCCAACCTAGCAGTTTGAAAGCACATAAAAAATGCAAGTAGAAAAATAGGGACCACTTTTCGTGGGAAGGTAACAGCGTTCCATGCGCCTTTGGTGTTTAGTCATGCTGGCCACATGACCATGGAGACGTCTTCAGACAGCACTGGCTCTTCAGATTTGAAACAGAGATGAGCACTGCCCCCTAGAGTCAGGAACGACTAGCACATATGTGCAAGGGAACCTTTACCGCTACCAGTTAAAGAGATTGGCTCCTCCTTAAAAAGGCCCAAATGCTGAAATAAAATAACCGCTTCGGCCCAGTGAGCAATTTCCTTGAATTTGCAGAAGTGTCAACAGGCAGAACCTCAGGGCTGTTTGGCCCATTACATTTCCTGTCTCTCTCTTTCTCCCTCTCTCTCTCTCTTCATATTCCTCTACATTTCTATATTCGGGCGAGGACCACATAGGAAACAGATTTCACCATGGCAATGATGGTGGAGGGTAGCGCAATGAAAACAACAAACCAGTGGGAGACGACTTCCGGTGTCCAGCGGCAACGGACGTCTGGAAGGCTTCTCCTGCCTCCAGCGCCCGAATCCGGCCGCCGCCGAGGCCCTCAGGGGCCAGGTGTTCCGAAAAGGACACCTGCCGCACGGACGGCTCGCCAGGGGTCTCCCAGCCGACATACAGGACTGTGGGGACCGATGCTGGCGTGTCCTAGGCTTGGCGGGGTTTGGAGGCCACAGGCCGCGGCCATTATTTTGGTCGTCGCCTGGGCCGCTGTGCCCGGTGACACCGGGGCATTGGATTTATAACTGCAGCAGCCTGGTGGTGAACAGGGAACGGAGAAGAATTGAGGAGGAGAAGGGAAGGGAATATCGGTAAACGTGAGTGGAATGCTCCGGAGTGCGGGGGGGTTTTTTCTCCCCTGCGGTTGGAAGGAGCACGAGTTATTCTGGAGAGAGGAGAACTTAAAATAAGAAGATTACCGGTTTTGTGGAGCTCTGGAGAGAAGAGGTGATGGAGAAATTTAGGAGGGAAGGTTTGAGGCCCCCCCTCCTTCTGGGGAACAGTGGTGGCGTCCAGCTTCCGCCTTCACTATGAGAATTTTGATGACATCACTTCCCTTCGGCTTCCTGGTTGACTAACTGTACTCTGGACTCGTTGCTCCTGTGAGTGCCCCCTGGTGGATCCGGAGGAAATTTAGAAAACATAGGAGTGGGGCATTGATTTACAGGGGCAGGGAGATAGCCATTCTGAGGCAGATTCCCAGACAGGTACGTGAAAAAAGAAAGAAATATTATTTTTTGTCAAGCAAATTGTACCAGAAGGGAGTGGGCTTCAGATGGCTGATGCCAGAGGGATTGATGATTTTCCGGGAGGGCATTACGAAAAAAATCAGTACAATTGCGGAGGCTACGGCCTACGTGGAGGAACACAAAGCCCTACTGGAATCAGATGACCCAGGAATTGAAGAAGGGGAGGTTATAGATCATGGGGCGGAAGCGGCTGCCGCTGTTGCGGCCCTGGAGTTGGGTCAGGCTGAACCCAGAGTTCTGAGATCCAAAACTAGGAAGTGATAAAGATATTTGGGATTGTGTTGGTTTTCCTTATTCTCTTTAGTACGATATTCTGTTTATTCTTGACCCTTCTTTATTACGTATTTAAAATTTGTAAACTTAGCTACTTCGTGTTACCTGCTTGCCATATGGCTGTTGTATGTGTTAAAAAATTTGAGTAAAATTCTTATTTTAGATAAGAAAAATGAAAATTTACCATACCTGATATGTATTTGTATAAACCTTTTTTTTGACTAATAAAAACTTTTTGAATAAAAAAAGAAAACAACAAACCAGTGTAGGTTGCAACAAAGGAAGAAAAGAAAAACATGTCCATTCCTTTCTTCTCAGTCCTATAGCCTGAGTGGTGTAATGGCGAAGGCACTAGGCTAGAATGAGGAAACCCAGGTTCTAGTCCAAGGGTGTCAAACTCGATTTCATTGAGGGCCACAACAGGGTTGTATCTGACCTCAGAGGGCCAGGGTGAGCGTGGCCAGCTCGACATCACTCGTGTTGGGGGTGCCAGTAATGACCCAAGTGCTCTACCAGCGAAAATGGGCTCCTGAGCTCCGTTTTCACTGGCAGAGGCAACATGGGCTGGTCCTTCACTGTTTCCAGGGCGGTCCCATGGGTCAGATCTAAGCACCCCACAGGCCAGATCCGGCTCGTGAGCCTTGAGTTTGACACCCCTGTTCTAGTTTCTATTTAACCATGGAAGCTTCCAGGAGGAGACAGGCGCTTGGTCCAAGGATAGGGTACGAATGAGACCCTGAGGGATGGAATGGGAGAATTGGGTGGGAGGTTTAATTTACCCTCAAATCTCACTGCAAGACTTTGGACCAATCCATCTCTAACTCTTGAGGGACAAAATGAGTCTTGTGCTGCTACAAATGCGTACCATATAAAAATACTAAATTTTGGTGGGTCTAAAATGAACCTATATTAGGTTCTTGGAAGATGTGGAGATACTTGTCCCATAGATTTGTTCCTCATTGTGTTAGGAGATTTCAACAGTGCTTACTTAAACACGAACTACCAAAATATTTCAGCATGTCAACTGTCTTACTAGAGGCAGGAATACGTTAAACCACTGGTACACAACATTAGAATATGCTTATCGGTCTTTACCACGAACAGCTGTGGGACATTCTGATCGTTGTATGATTCACCTTGTACCTGTTTATAGACAAAAGGCTTAAAACTGCAAAACCAACAATTAAATCAGTGAAGTCTTGGACTGAGGGGCAACATTAAAGCTACAGGCTTGCCTTGATTGCATAGGTCTTTTGTGAAGACCTATGTGTGCTGATCAAAAACCTGTGAATATACAGTTCCAAGTTACATATACAAACCTTGATTCACAGCTAAACTCAAGCAGCTACATTGTGTTAAAGAGGAAGCCTAGGAGGAAAAGAGATAGAATGCTGTGCAATCAGGCCAGAAATGGATTAACAAGGCAGATCAGAGCAGCAAAAAGAAGCTGCTCTGAAAAGCTGAGGAATCAGCTCTCAACAAATGATCCAGCAAATGTGTCAAAAACTCTTATCACTGGTTACCGCAAACCCCCTGGCAGCTGATGAAAATGTCTTTTGCTGTAGGTTTGAGGAAACTACTGTCAACTATCACCACTGTCTCCATCTCAGATACACAACAACAGACAAGCCTCCTCCCATCCCTTTGGGGCCCTCATCTCTGGTGATCACAGAAAATGATGTGCAAGGTCTATTTCACAGACAAAAGCCTGGAAAAGCACCAGGCCCAGACAAGATAACTCCTTCTTGCTTGAAAGCTTGTGCTGAACAACTGGCTCCCATCTTCACCCAAACATTTAATATATCTCTAGACATGTGTTATGTTTCTTCTTGCTTCGAACACTCTACTATCATCCCAGTGCCAAAGCCACAACTACTGAAGGATAAGTGAGCCCTCCACTTTTGGTATAATAGTTCATTTTCTACAAGTGGTAAATCAGAATCCTCAATTTTATTTTCAGCAAGATTTAGGGGACATCGATGTGTTATTAATACATGGCTGAATGTATTAATCGGATAACTGGGTTAGGGTTAAGATGGCTTGCAGGAACTGCTCTGCTGTTTTGTTTTGTTTTTAAGAACTTTGAAGACCAGCAGGTGAAGCTAAAAGCCAAATAGTGACCCAGACAGTTGGTCACATGCTGTAAGTTAAGGAAAAGATTTACCAGAACACATAAATTAAGCTCAGGACTTTATAATCAGCATGAAAACCATTTCTATAATTTTTTTATAACACACAAAACTCATGGTCCTCCTTTCCCCAAAACCCATTCTTGATTCCATTTTTTGCAGCTTAATTTAGAGTACTGTTTCCAATTCTTGGCAATTTTATTGATGGTTCAGCAATATGGAGTGTCAATCCTTGAATTCCACAGCCAATGGCCATTGATGTAAATTTCGAGAAATTGACAAGATTGGAAACTCGATTTCATTGAGGGCCACAACAGGGTTGTATCTGACCTCAGAGGGCCAGGGTGAGCGTGGCCAGCTCGACATCACTCGTGTTGGGGGTGCCAGTAATGAGCCAAGTGCTCTACCAGCGAAAATGGGCTCCTGAGCTCCGTTTTCACTGGCAGAGGCAACATGGGCTGGTCCTTCACTGTTTCCAGGGCGGTCCCATGGGTCAGATCTAAGCACCCCACAGGCCAGATCCGGCTCGTGAGCCTTGAGTTTGACACCCCTGTTCTAGTTTCTATTTAACCATGGAAGCTTCCAGGAGGAGACAGGCGCTTGGTCCAAGGATAGGGTACGAATGAGACCCTGAGGGATGGAATGGGAGAATTGGGTGGGAGGTTTAATTTACCCTCAAATCTCACTGCAAGACTTTGGACCAATCCATCTCTAACTCTTGAGGGACAAAATGAGTCTTGTGCTGCTACAAATGCGTACCATATAAAAATACTAAATTTTGGTGGGTCTAAAATGAACCTATATTAGGTTCTTGAAAGATGTGGAGATACTTGTCCCATAGATTTGTTCCTCATTGTGTTAGGAGATTTCAACAGTGCTTACTTAAACACGAACTACCAAAATATTTCAGCATGTCAACTGTCTTACTAGAGGCAGGAATACGTTAAACCACTGGTACACAACATTAGAATATGCTTATCGGTCTTTACCACGAACAGCTGTGGGACATTCTGATCGTTGTATGATTCACCTTGTACCTGTTTATAGACAAAAGGCTTAAAACTGCAAAACCAACAATTAAATCAGTGAAGTCTTGGACTGAGGGGCAACATTAAAGCTACAGGCTTGCCTTGATTGCATAGGTCTTTTGTGAAGACCTATGTGTGCTGATCAAAAACCTGTGAATATACAGTTCCAAGTTACATATACAAACCTTGATTCACAGCTAAACTCAAGCAGCTACATTGTACCAAAGAGGAAGCCTAGGAGGAAAAGAGATAGAATGCTGTGCAATCAGGCCAGAAATGTATTAACAAGGCAGATCAGAGCAGCAAAAAGAAGCTGCTCTGAAAAGCTGAGGAATCAGCTCTCAACAAATGATCCAGCAAATGTGTCAAAAACTTTTATCACTGGTTACCGCAAACCCCCTGGCAGCTGATGAAAATGTCTTTTGCTGTAGGTTTGAGGAAACTACTGTCAACTATCACCACTGTCTCCATTTCAGATACACAACAACAGACAAGCCTCCTCCCATCCCTTTGGGGCCCTCATCTCTGGTGATCACAGAAATAGCGCAGGCTGGTAAAGCCTGTTATTAAGAACACAAAGCCTGCAATTACTGCAGGTTCAAGCCCGGCCCAAGGTTGACTCAGCCTTCCATCCTTTATAAGGTAGGTAAAATGAGGACCCAGATTGTTGGGGGGGCAATTAGTTGACTTTGTAAAATATACAAATAGAATGAGACTATTGCCTTATACACTGTAAGCCGCCCTGAGTCTTCGGAGAAGGGCGAGGTATAAATGTAAACAAAAACAAAAAAAATGATGTGCAAGGTCTATTTCACAGACAAAAGCCTGGAAAAGCACCAGGCCCAGACAAGATAACTCCTTCTTGCTTGAAAGCTTGTGCTGAACAACTGGCTCCCATCTTCACCCAAATATTTAATATATCTCTAGACATGTGTTATGTTTCTTCTTGCTTCGAACACTCTACTATCATCCCAGTGCCAAAGCCACAACTACTGAAGGATAAGTGAGCCCTCCACTTTTGGTATAATAGTTCATTTTCTACAAGTGGTAAATCAGAATCCTCAATTTTATTTTCAGCAAGATTTAGGGGACATCGATGTGTTATTAATACATGGCTGAATGTATTAATCGGATAACTGGGTTAGGGTTAAGATGGCTTGCAGGAACTGCTCTGCTGTTTTGTTTTGTTTTTAAGAACTTTGAAGACCAGCAGGTGAAGCTAAAAGCCAAATAGTGACCCAGACAGTTGGTCACATGCTGTAAGTTAAGGAAAAGATTTACCAGAACACATAAATTAAGCTCAGGACTTTATAATCAGCATGAAAACCATTTCTATAATTTTTTTATAACACACAAAACTCATGGTCCTCCTTTCCCCAAAACCCATTCTTGATTCCATTTTTTGCAGCTTAATTTAGAGTACTGTTTCCAATTCTTGGCAATTTTATTGATGGTTCAGCAATATGGAGTGTCAATCCTTGAATTCCACAGCCAATGGCCATTGATGTAAATTTCCGAGAAATTGACAAGATTGGAAACTCGATTGCAGAAAATACTTCAACAATAGAGCAGTCAATGCCTGGAATGCACTATCTGACTCTGTGGTTTCATCCCCAACCCCCCCCCCCAAACTTAGACTGTCTACTGTAGACCTCACCCCATTCCTAAGAGGTCTGTAAGGGGCGTGCATAAGAGCACCAGAGTGCCTACTGTCCAGGTCCTAATGTTTCCTCTGTTTGTATCTATTTTATGTATTCAACTCATGCTTATTGATTTAGAAATAATAAAACTTTTTGGTGATTGCCAGCAGATGGCACCATTGAGATGATCTTGGAGTTGGATTTGGTGAATGCCTGGAGATAATTTTGCATTGGATTTCTGTACTATGAGTAACTCTGAAAGCCTATTAGCTTATTAGCCCAATGGACAGCAAGGCAAGAGCTAAATCAATAATTCAACAATCTATTAATTCGGGGCTTCCGGTTTGGCTCCGCTGTGTTAATGGCGGCAATTTCAGTCCGCCCGTTCTTTGTGATTCTGTGAGAGCTGTTTAGACAGTGCTAATCTTCTGTCAACAGCTCGTAAATCTCTGCCTCGGGCAAAGAGGGGGAGATGAGCATTTGAACTGAAGTTTGAGCCCCCAAGAAAAGCCCCAGAATGATTTCTGGTGGTTTGATGGGAAACGCTCCTTCGATAGTTCAAAAAAGCTCCAGAGTCCAGAACGCCTCTGCAAAAGCAGAGCAAAACGCAGCGTCCATCTCCGTGACTGAAGAGGATTTATGATAAATTTTCAACACGGAAGAATCGAAAGCAGGAAGGCTGGCATTTGCTTGTAAGATGATTTTAACTCCCTGACAGAGAAGTTATTTGAAGAGTGGAGATGAAGAAAGATGGCGTTTTGTTTTTTGAAAGTGAAAGCTAAGGAAATGCTGATTACAATTGCTGGTGAGGAACCTCTAAGAAGAAAATAACAAGATTTTTTTCTAAATGGAATTCTTTTTTAAAAAAATCTATTTCTTTTATTATCTTTTTTTACAGTGTTTAAGAAGAAAAATTTATTGGGTTTTTTTTCTTTTATTCCTCCCCCTCCTTTTTTTTCTTTTTCTTCTTCTTCTTGATATTACTTAGTTTAAAAATGGCTTTTAAGCAAAGAGATTTAACCACTTCTAAATTATTGGAAATATCTTCACTTCAGGTACGGAAATTGAAAGAAGATATTAAAGACAGTCTAAGGAATTTTTTACAGGAGCTTATGGAGGCTCATCTTTCAGAAATAGATCAAAATTTAATGAAATGGAGAGAGAAATACTGGATTTTAAAGATTTGGTGGAAGAGCAGAGTAAGGAGATGAAAAAATTAAAGGAATCAATTACTCCATTATTGTTATCTAGTACACAGACAGAAGAAAGACTGAATGAATTTAACCAAATTAATTTAGATTTGCAAAGGAAAATAGATGAAGTTCAAATTAATTTGAATTTAGAAAATAAAATAGATGATATTCAGGTTAAGGCTGATAAGGCAGAGGAAGAAAGGGTTATATTACAATATAAATTAATGGAATATGCTATAAGGGTAAGGGTTTAAGAGAATTTAAAGAGGAAAATTTGAAAGAGATTTTATTCAGGCCCTTGCCCAGATAGAGGAATGGAACCAGAAGATTTTGAAGTTAATATTGAAAAAATTTATCGTGTTAATTCCTAGTGGGCAAGGCAGAAGTGTTTAGCGAGAGATGTGGTTATTTATTTTACAAATAAGAGGATTAGGTATGGAATTTTGCAAGCATTTTATAAAAATAAATTTCAAATATTAGGACAAGATATAATAATGATGAAGGAAATTCCTCCTAAAATGTTAAGAAAGAGAAAGAATTTGCCTTTCTGGTGGATGAGCTTAAGAAACATCAGATATATTTTAGATGGGAGGTTCCAGCAGGTTTAACACTGAATTATAAAGGAAAAAGTATTTTCTCAATACAATTTGTAAAGCACGAGATTTTTATACTAATGTATTAAAGATTGGGAATTCTTTGTTAACAGATGTTAAGTTGAATGGTGAATAGATGGTTGAAAATGTGTAAGATAGAAGAAGGAGGAGAATGTTTAACTTTATTAAATATGATTATGGTTAATTTTTGTAAATGACTTATTGTGGATATAAATGTGTAATTTTAGGGGTACTATATGATATATTAAAGGTATAAAGGAATAGGAAGATGGAATATTGTTTAATTTTGGAGGATAGATAGTAAAATTTAGGAACTTGGATTAAATATTATATTTAAGAGATGGATGTAATGTTAATTAGAATGTAATTGTTATAATAGATATATTGTGGATGATATAGGTGTAATTTTAACAATGTTATTTGACATAAGTAAGGTAAAGTGAAGATTTTAATTATTACAATTGACACTTTGGATATTTGTAATATTATTTGTTGTATATATAAATGTTAAAGATGTGAAAAGATGGACTATTGCTTACCCTGAAGGTTGGACAGAAAAATTAAAGAAACTAAGTCGGAAATATGAACTATTTTTGAGAGATTGCTAAGGAAGAAAGACATTTTAGAAGAAACCTTGGTGAATATTGGAAGATGGAATGTTGTTTTGATATTGATTGATGAAGGTTGGATATTAAAACTACGTACTTTATTCAAGAATAAACACTAACTCAATTGGAAACTTTGGAGAATTCTAGGAGTGGAATGGTCTGATATATAATGGAGTGGAAGAAAAGTATCTTCTTTGTCTTTGGAAGGGAGTGGAGGTTTTAAGGAACGACTATGGATTATGATTTGTGCTAGATTTTAATTTTGTTGTTAGTTTTATACCCTGTACTCGGTTCTCGGAAGTCCTGGGGGTGGGGAGGAAGGAAGGGAGGGAGGGGTAGAAAATGGATTGATAGTTAATGTACAAAGATGATTGAAGATGTATAATTAATGTAAGATCGGACCTGCCTGGTTACTACTTTAGAATGAAGGGAAAGAAGGAGAAGAGAGAAGGAGGAAAGAGAAGAGGAGGAGGAGGAAAAGGAAGGAAGGAAGAGGGAAGAGGGAAAAGAAAGGAATAGGGAGGAAAGAGGAGAGGATGTAGATAAGAGAGGGGGAGGATGGTTATGGAAAGTAGAAGAAGGTAAAGAAGGAGAGTAAAAGGAAAAGGAAGGGGGTGGTGACCAGGCAGATCCGATTAATTGTATATGAGGGTACATTAAATATGTTATTGGATATGTTATTGGATAAGAATGTCAAAATAAAACTTTTTAAAACAAAAAAAAAACAATCTATTAATTCACATAATTAAGTGTTGAAGCAAATTGACAAAAAGATAAAGAGTTTTATTGAGTTGAGTTAAGGGAGTTCCCTCTTCTCTTTCACAGAAACATCATGTTCACAAACAATTAAAACTATGATTTAACAGGTGCATATGAGGATTAAAAAGCTTAAACAAATGATCCAATCAGTAGGTTCATAGCAGCATTAACGGATATTAGAATTCCTGCCTTCTCACTTTAAGGTATCTAGTAAATATTGCTGGGTGCAGAAATGGCATAATTTGGCATGCAGCTTCGATTTTGTACAAGAAAGCGTATGTTTTTAACTACATACCTTTTAACTACATACTTGGAATTTACTGTATATCTAGTACTTGGAATATGCCAACAGGATAATATAATTATATGCTTTGTGCCCTTATTATGGCTAAAAGGTAACACTGCAGCATTGGAAAGATAAATGTATTGCCCCTTTCACTCTATGGATTAAAGACCAGATTGCATTTATAAGATAAAATAACCTTTATTCTCACTTTTTCTGTGTACACACTGGCACACATTCAAAATGACATTTGGATACTGTGAAGCCTCCTCCCAGAAGGTAACAAAGAAAATCGCTCATGGAGAGGATGTGTAAACCTCTCCGTTTAAACCTCATTTTAAAAAACATACAGTATGCTTTTAAAGTAATGGACTATTACTGGATACAAAGAATGTATCCCGTGAAATTTTTATGATATTTACTGATATTTTTAGAGCACAAAAAATAAGAATAGAATAGAATAGAATAGAATAGAATAGAATAGAATAGAATAGAATAGAATAGAATAGAATAGAATAGAATAGAATAGAATAGAACAATTCTTTATTGGGGGAATTTGTCTCCAGTGCATAAACTCTCAGTGTACATACAAGCAACAAGTTATAAATCATGATCATAATCACCATAATATACATTGATCAGAAATCATAACACTTAGTGATAGTCATAAGATACTAAATAAGCAAACAACATAAATTATACTAGGATCCTAAATGAAATAATTAATATAAATCATTAGATACAAGCAAAAAAGCTATAGTCATAAGAAGATAAGGAAATAGGTAATAGGAAAGATGAGAAGGATAATAGTAATATAGGCTACTAGGTGGTTTGACATCCCAGGGACATAAGACAATGTTGTGGGAATTAGTTGTTTAGCAGAGTAATGGTATTGGGGGGGATTTGTCCTTGTGTCTAATTGTTTTGGCATGCAATGCCCATAGTGTCATCTTAATATAGAATAGAATAAAAAATTTTATTGGCCAAGTGTGATTGGATACACAACGAATTTGTCTTGGTGCATATGCTCTCAGTGTACATAAAAGATACCTTCATCAAGGTACAACACTTACAACACTTAATGATAGTCATAGGATACAAATAAGCAATTAGGAAACAATATCAATATAAATTATAAGGATACAAGCAACAAAGTTACAGTCATACAGTCATAAGTGGAAGGAGATGGGTGATGAGAGCAATGAGAAGATTAATAGTAGTGCAGATTTAATAAATAGTGTAGAGGGAATTATTTGTTAAGCAGACTAATGGCGTTCGGGGGGAAATTGTTCTTGTGTCTAGTTGTTCTGTTGTGCAGTGCTCTATAGCGTCATTTTGAGGGTAGGAGTTGAAACTGTTTATGTCCAGGATGTGAGGGGTCTGTAAATATTTTCATAGCCCTCTTTTTGACTCTTGCAGTATACAGGTCCTCAATGGAAGGCAGGTTGGTAGCACTTGTTTTTTCTGCAGTTCTAATTATCCTCTGAAGTCTGTGTCTGTCTTGTTGGGTTGCAGAACCAAACCAGACAGTTATAGAGGTGCAAATGACAGACTCAATAATTCCTCTGTAGAACTGGATCAGCAGTTCCTTGGGCAGTTTGAGCTTGCTGAGTTGGTGCAGAAAGAACATTCTTTGTTGTGCTTTTTTGATGACATTTTTGATGTTAGCTGTCCATTTTAGATCTTGCGATATGGTAGAATCTAGAAATTTGAAGGTTTCTACTGTTGATATTGTGTTGCCTGGTATTGTGAGAGGTGGAAGTATGGAAGGGTTTCTCCTAAAGTCTACCACCATTTCTACGGTTTTGAGTGTGTTCCGTTCCAGATTGTTCTGGTTGCACCACGAGGCTAGTCATTCAACCTCCCGTCTGTATGAGGATTCATCATTGTCTCAAATGAAACCAATCACTATTATGTCACCTGCAAACTTCAGTAGTTTAACAAATGGATCGTTAGAGATGCAGTCATTGATATACAGAGAGAAGAGAAGTGGGGAGAGCACACAGCCTTGGGGGGCCCCTGTGCTAATTGTACAGGTATCTGATGTGATCTTGCTTAGCTTCACCTGCTGCTTCCTGTTTGTTAGGAAGCTTATGATCCACTTACAAGTCTGTTCCGGTACCTGTAGCTGGTTTAGCTTAGTTAGAAGAGTGTCTTGAATGATGGTATTGAATGCTGAGCTAAAGTCTACAAAGAGGACTCTTGCATAGGTCTCTGGAGATTCAAGATGTTGTAGGATATATACAGTATACAGGTCCTCAATGGAAGGCAGGCTGGTTGCAGTGATTTTTTCTGCAGTCCCAATTATCTGTTGAAGTCTGTGTCTGTCTTGTTTGCTTGCAATGCCAAACCAGACAGTTATAGAGGTGCAAATGGCAGACTCAATAATTGCTCTATAGAACTTAATAGCAGGTCCTTGGGAAGGCTGAGCTTTCTGAGTTGGCTGAGGAAGAACATTATTTGTTGTGCTTTTTTGATGACATTGTTGATGTTAGGTAAGAGTAGGATGAACACTTAAAATACATAAATAGTAAGATAAAGAAGAGGTAACACTATTACATCCAGACTTAGATGATTTAGATTTAATAATATAATTTGAAAGCACAGATGATGTCAAATTCCAGGTGGTAACTGTTAACACTAACAATCCCTTCCCTTTTTTGTGTGAATCAATCACATGGTTTCAGCCACCATCCTGGCTTTTATGACACACACACACACATGGAAGGAGGTGTTATCTGTCTACCATACTACCCTCGCAAAAATGTGAGCAGTTACTTCGTAGTATATGTTTGGCCTAGTGGTTATTCCTTTTTCCCTAAGGGATTTCTTGGACCTTTTCGTCAGTTCGGAGTTGGTAGAACCCTCCCCTGAGTCTCAAGCTTTCTAAGGGGATTTTTCAGTAAGGGGGATTTCTCGGATCTTTCTATAGGCTCGGAGCTTGACCAAACTCTCCCTTTTTCCTAAGGGATTTCTCAGATCTCCCCTGTCAGCTTGAAGTTGGTCAGAACCTTCCCCTGCACTTCAGACTTTTATTTCACCAGTCACATTCCTTTTAAAGTGATTGTCTCTGGCTTGTCTCCTCTTGAAGAACCAGTACTGCCGATTGGATCTCTGCACTCACTTCGAAGGCAAACCTCTAGTGGGAATTTCCCTCGTCTCATTCACACAGACATAAGGCAACATTCCACTCCCAACCTCACCTAGCAGAGTAAAATCTTCCCCACTACGTGGTTCAAGCCTCTTTAATTAAGCCGTTCAGGTCTGGCTGGAATCAGAATCCGCCGATGTCTGACCAGGCCGATGTCACTGGTTCAAACTTGCCAGGAGCGCTCTTGACGTCATCTCTGGTACTCGCCAGTTTCTTCCATCCACTGTGGTGAAGGCCGCTGCCAAGCCTCAAGAGGGTTCAGCTTGTGGGAAACGGAATACTGCCATCTCGAAGGAAAACGGTGCCTCTGAGTCCCTGTCCCTGTTTGGGCGCCAGAAATGTAAAGTCTGGCTATGCACATAATATAATATAATATAATATAATATAATATATAATATAATATAATATAATATAATATAATTAATATAATATAATATAATATAATATAATATAATATAATATAATATAATATAATATAATATAATATAATATAATATAATATAATATAATATAATATAATAATATAATATAATATAATATAACAATAGAGTTGGAAGGGACCTTGGAGGCCTTCTAGTCCAACCCCCTGCCCAGGCAGGGAACCCTACACCATCTCAGTCAGATGGTTATCCAACATCTTCTTAAAAATTTCCAGTGTTGGAGCATTCACAACTTCTGCAGATCGTTAGTCGTTAAGTCGTTAAGCCAACAATGAGCCAAAAGAACTTAAGTGGAGGCTTGTGAGAAAGAATCAGCGTTTAATTTTGATCAAAAGTAAAAAGTTGGGTAAACCATTCCAAACATATACAAAAAGAGACATGTAAGGAAAGGCCATACCTCAGAGAAGGTATGGCATCCTTTTTATACTGTTAAAAGCGCCAGTTAAGTCCCCAATTCCAGCCTCCTAATTTAAGTTTCTATCCAATAGCCCTGCAAAGGATAAATGCCTCCCAATTACTCTTATCTCATCCTTGAGTATTCCTTTGTTCTCCCAATAGGCCACTAGGCCTCCTGGTGCTGCAGGAATGGAACTGAGAGCTTAACAACACAGATCAAAGGTGTAAGTTGTAGGGTTGAGGTGTAAGTTGTCCCCCGGATGATGTATGTGGCTCCAAACTGAGATAAGCACCAGGCTTTGGATGGCAGAAGAAAAACAGGAATAAGATTGATGTGGATTCAGATTGATGGCAGGAACATATCAGATACTTTACAGAGGCCTAATACAGCATATGTTTATTACAGGAAGTTAGTTACAGGAAATACAAATACAAAGGCATAATGTAGCATTTTTGTGTTACAGGAAACAAATGTTTACAGAATAACAAGTTTCTACTAATTTTAGTATTCCAGTATATTATATTCTACTATTATTTATTACATCCTTATTACTATTTCCCTTCATTGTGAAAATAAAAGGATTTTTATCCTAAGAATTCAGACAGTATTTATTAAGATGTTCTTTTTGAGGGAGCAGGATTAATTAAAAGCCTGTCTCAAATCAAGATATAACAAATTACTCCTAGCAATTTATTATTTTAACAGCAAAAGTGATGTGGGTTTTAGTTGTATCCTTATTTGTCTTCCAACTTCCCACCAGCCTGAAAGGACAATGGATGCTTCTGGAAGGTTCTCTGGTGCAGCTTGTCATCATTTCCCCAGGCTTTAAAGAGAAGTCTGGATTGATTCCTGAGAGAAATAAACAGACAACCGTTATTCTGAAGCCAACAAAACTATAGTGAGGTTTTCAAATGGTGCCTTTGAGATATGGGTGCCATTTTCAAAGAGGTTCAACCTAAGTGGCAGCCTTTCATAGTAGGCCAGTTCAAGACACAGGCAGAGCAGAGATTCCAGGATGCTGTTCTCTTTAATTAGTTAGAATAAGAGAATTTGATTTATTTTTGTTTATTATATATATTTTGCCTTTATTATTTTTACAAATAACCCAAGGTGGAGAACATACCCCTCATTCCTTCCTCCTCCTATTTTCCCCAAAACAACAATCCTGTGAGGTGAGTTGGGCTGAGAGAGAGTGACTAGTCTAAAGTCAGCCTATTTAGTATAAAGGGAACACACAGCACCTTAGATGGGTTTTTGAGATTAAGGCATCAGACTAAATGCTATCAGACTGTGAGTGCTAATTCTACCTTTCTGACTTTCATGGCTAAGGTAGGATTAGAACTCACAGTTTCCTGATATCTAGCCTGGTGCCTTTATCTTAACCTTAAAAGTCCACCTAAGGTGCTCTGTATTTCCCTTATACTCAACATGGCGGAGTTTATGGAATCAAAATGCAGGACCCAAAGCACACAATCAAGGTTCGCTGCAGTATTTACCATTAACAGTATGCAATGGAGAAATTCCCTCGAGAAAATAGTGGGAGGAACTCTTGCAGAGAAAAGGATGCTGTCAGGCTTGTCCCAGCTTGGATGATTAGGAAAGAAAGACCCTCAAATCCATTTGTAGCAAAAGGTATACTTTTACTAAAGTCAAGTAGTTACAGTGCAAGAAAAGCCGGATCTGAGTATTCCTGCGCAAAGCCTGCCTTTTCCCCTTCTCCCAGGTCCTCCCATCATGACCAGTTTTAAGACTCCAATAATATTAGGAGTTTTGGTAACAGCTTTAAGGTTTGGTGCCTCTTTGGTGGAGTTTCACATTCCATTCTCATGCTCATGATGTTGTTCCAGATTGACACCTCCAGTTTCTGTCATCCTGTCATCCCCCTTCCTTACGCCCCCATTCTCCCCCTCCCCCACATTTTATGGCAGGATACCAGCAAAGTGAAGTAGGCTGAAGCCATTACAATGGCAGACCTGACAGATTCACTCATATTTATACATTTCAAAATGGAGGGGGATTTATATGCATGCATACACATTGGTAATTAATAACCTAACTTATCTCAAGTAACTTCCTGCCCTTCTGTTAACTAGAGAGGACAATGGTCTTCCTTAGAAGAAATATTTGCATCTTGAGATTCAGGGGTGCCTATGGGAAAGTTCGGATAACATTTATCACTGCGCTACAAGGACACCTTCCCAATGTCTCCATTTGTCTATTAAATAGTCCCATTCATCTGAAATCTGATTTCCCCCACAGGCTGAATTCCATTCTTATGCTTTCTCTGTCTCAGCACTGAGTAATCTTCTCTGTAAGTTACTCTTGGTGGCTCCTTCCTTCCTTCCTTCCCTCCCTATGCCCAAGATCTATATTTGTTTATGCTGAGATCTAGAGGTTTCTCTCTTCCACAAAGGCCATTGGCATCAGCTTGGAGAGCTTCCATTTCACACATTGAAGCTGAGCCACAAAAGTGCTACTTAAAAATGGTTTAGATTGCCAGTGTGAAACTACTATTTAGAAAGAAGTCTAGCCCCTTCTGAAATCATCCAACTTTATCTCAATTACTACAACCAAGAACTGGATTCTTACCTTCTGTCTTCTTCTTAGTCTGATGAAAGAAAATCACATTGGGACACCTCTGCAGAACAATGAAAATATTTATTAAATATATATCAAAACATTATTGTTTGTCATATGGTCAGCCAGATGTTTAGACTGGATTTAACATTTTTTGTCCACCTTCTCCGTCCTTCACAAAAAACTGGAATATTAAAATTATCATTGCAGGATGTAAGCTATTCCAGATAAAGCTGCCTTTTACAATTGCCTGAGAGGAATTTTGTCAGTGACGATGGTGGTCAAGCAGTGATCCAGATATTTTGGAATTCGTTGTTGTTGTTGTTGTTGTTGTTGTTGTTGTCTTTATGTGAGCAACTAAGGCTTACTTAGAGGACATTACTAGAGACCTAACACTTGGGATATCATAAAATATGCTTGCTCTACAAAATGTATCACTAGCATTACAAAATTGCCAAGTGTAAAATCAAATGAGTATGTGTCAGCAAAGAGTGGCAATAAAATCAATTTTTAGAGATTGCTTTATGAGTGAGATGGGCGATCTCTTTCATCAACCAGTACTCCCTTCCAAAGGCAGAACTAAAAGCTGAACTTACGTGTCTCTTCAGCCTTTGAAAAAAGCCTCTTTAAAAAATCACAGTGTTCTATCACTCTTTCCTGGAATGGCTCTGTGTTAAGAAGGAAGAGATTCTGTTCTTTGGCATTATAGAGTGGCCACTTATTCTTGCTGGCTGCGGACCGAGTGGGATTCCTATGGAGGAAGAAAAGGACATTGATGGAAACTAATCAAGGAAAGAACCAACCTAGAAATAAGGAGAAATTTCCTGACCATGAGAACAATTGACCAGTGGAACAGCTTGCCTTCAGAAGCTATGTATGCTTCATCGCTGGAGGTTTTTAAGAGGAGACTGGACGGCCATTTGTCCAGAATGGAATCGAGTCTCCAGCTTGAGCAGGAGGTTGGTCTAGAAGACCTCCAAGGTCCCTTCCAACTCTGTCATTCTGATGTAGCTCTTTCCCAAATGAGACTGGTTTTGACTTGAGAAACTATAACCAAGGGGAACTCCCAAAGGGGACTTTGAGGGAGGGAGGGATTTTGGCTTAGTGAAATCTCTTGGGTCTCCTCCTTCCTGATCCAAACCCAGGTCAGCTCCTCATAGAGTCTTGGATCTGCCAGTCCCAATCCTCACACCCTGGGCACCCTCCCTCTTGTGAGTTTCCCCTTCCCTACTTACTCCCTTCCAAGCCTTTGCTCGTTCTCTTAATGGAAGGGTAATGCTCTGTTTCTTATCTCCCTTTTTGCCTCCTTTATTCCACTTGGGGAAATAATGTGCCCTGGAATATGTGTGATACCACTGAACTCATAAAAGAACAATTATCTATAAGTGACATTATTAAGAATCCTTAAAAATTTTATGGTTGTTTCCAGTACAGGTAGTCCTTGACATATAACTATTCATTTAACATTCATTCAAGGTTACAATAGCACTGAAAAAAGGTGACTTACAACTGGTTCTTGCACGTTATCAAAATTTGGCTGCTTGGCAACTGGCATATATTTACAATGGCTGCAATGTCCCGGGGTCACATGATCACCATTTGCAACCTTTCCAGCTGATTTTCAACAAGCAAAGTTAGTGAAGGAAACTGGATTCACAAAATCATATATTGTACTTAACAGTTACAGTGATTTGCTTAATAACTGTGGTAAGAAAGGTTTTTAAATTGGGCATGATTCACCTAACAACTGTCTTGCTTAGCAACAGAGATTCTAGTCCCAACTATGGTCGTAAATCATGAATTACTTGTATTAACGCAACCTGTAACATACGCAAAGAATAGCGTGCATTACTTTTATGGCTTCATTGCTTTAGATATAAAGTGCCTTTGTTGAAGGGAAAGGCTTTCTTTGGATTTAAAATACAAATTTATAGAAATAAAGTGAACTACTTGCCCAGTTCTGGCAAACTCTGCCCAGTAGTGCATCATCTTACGGCTCAGCCTGGCTTCAGCCTCTGTGAATGTTCGATTGAAAGGCAGCGCTGATTTAAGGGTTCCAAAAACAAAAGGAATCTCAGCACCGTGAGATGCTCCAATCCATTCAGGCCAAACTGACCATGAAGGGCGATGTGCGAATAAATAGGCATATACTGGACTCCCAGTTTTCCTGATATTTCCTGCAGCTTCCCTTATTGGGCATGCAAAGATCCGATCTGTATAGAAGTGGGACAGAGCGGAGCGGTATTTCTCTGGGCCGTGATTTCCTTCACTGTACTTGAGTGCAATAGTCTGAATAAAATCTTCAGTTGCATTTGGCACCAACAGCTGTATCCCTTTCAGAAGCTGCTCCTGATTGATGAGATTGTGAGTGATGTTAGGGAAAAAAAAGTGGACAAATATGGCCATTTCATCAGAGGTTTCACCTATGAGGAGAGGTTTGACCTGAATTTGCCCCTCCTCCATGAGCTTTTCTGGTTCACCAAGCAAAAACTCCCCATCTGTGGTTGGCCTGAAGGGAAAATTTACAAGTTTACCTTTTAAGAACAGAGATATTTCATGCCGAATAAGTTCAGAAACATTTTTTGTTTGCAGACAATGCACTATGCTGGTATTATTGTCCTCAGAGCAACCTAGCAGATGAACAAATTCCAGTGCTTTTTGTTTGGCTTCTTCAGGAGACCTCCAAGCCCAGAAGGCATTGGCTGTTCCGCTCTGGATCACTGCTTGGGCAAAAAGGTCCTGGCTTTTTGGCGCAAGAAGATGGAAATTCACAGAAGCTCCTCCAGCACTCTGGCCAAAAATGGTCACCCGAGAAGGATCTCCCCCAAAGGCAGCTGCATTCTCTTTTATCCACTTCAGGGCCAGCTGTTGGTCCCATAAGCCTAGGTTCCCTGGAGCAGCTGGTGGCAAGTACAGAAAGCCCAGGGCTCCTAGGCGATAATTGATGGTGACTACAATGACGTTCTCAGTGGCAGCCAAAGATGACCCATTGAACACGTCCACAGAAGACGTGCCTCCTAAATATCCTCCTCCGTGTATCCAGACCAAAACAGGGACTGGTGAAGAAGGTTGTGGATGTGGCACCCAGATGTTGAGGGAAAGGCAATCTTCTGACAGTGGTGTTTTAGGAGACCATATCTCTGCTTCAGGGTCTTCCAGGAAAATAAATTGAGAACAGGAATTGCCAAAACTGGTGGCTTCCAGTGTTTGCTTCCATGGCTGATGTGGAAGAGGTTTCTGGAAACGCAACTTCCCCAGGGGAGGCTCAGCATAAGGAATGCCTAGATAGGCTGTCACAGATCCAAGGCCACCCAGGAACTGCTTGCCCTTAATAGGACCACTGCTGGTTATGACCACTGTGTCTCCCTTAGATGTAGAACTGGAGGCTAATGGAAAGGGATGGAGGAGGAGGAGGAGGAGGAGGCAGCACGAGAGAGACGAGCATAGCAGACAAGGCATTGCAACAGTAGGACGAGTCGGTGGACCTGGAAAAAGTTACAATCAATATGAGATTATTCCACTTATTGTATAAGCACACCTTATAGGTTCTCCTGCTTGACCAGGAGGCTGGAGTAGAAACCTCCAAAGTCAACTTCCAGCTCTATTCTATTCTATTCCTGAGGGGCTGTCAAGAGAAGAGGGGATTGACCTAATCTCCAAAGCACCTAAGAGCAAATAACAGATAGAAGCTTATCAAAGCTTATTAAAGCTTATTAATTGAGATCAGTGAGAACAATTAATTAGTGGAACAGCTTGCCTCCAGAAGTTGTGGGAAGAGATTGAACAGCCATTTGGCTGTCATTGTATAGGATCTTTTGCTTAAGCAGGAATTGGATTAGAAGACCTCCAAGGTCCATTCCAACTCTGATATTCTCTAATCTTGTAAACTTAAAAATGCTTTTTATCTTTCCAGAATGTTGCTGCATTGTATGAAATGAGATGTATTGCCATTTTTAAAAGCTCAGTTGTTTATCCTGCCAGCCAACCAACCTCTCTATTTTAGTCTCTAGCTTCTGGATGAAATTTATACATTTATTTAATATCCTGCCTTTATTATTTTTATAAACAACTCAAGGGGATGAACATTTATAATACTCCTTCCTCTTCCTATTTTCCCCACAACAACAACTCTGTGTGGTGAGTTAGGCTGAGAGAAAGTGACCAGCCCAAAATCCCCTAGCTGGTTTTTAAGGCTAAGGCAGAACTAGAAATCATTGTTTCTGGTTCCTAGTCTGGTGCCTTAACCACTAGACCAAACTCTCTCTCCTTCCCTCCCTCTCATAATAGCTAGATATACAGAAAGAACTTAAACTAAGCAAAGGACATGTAGATAATCAAGGAAAGGGACTAGATTCACTTTCACCTTTTTCTTAACTTTCCTTTAAAAAAAACAACTTAGTGCCAATATGCAGAAAAATAAAATGAAGAAAAATAAATAGCTGTTAATTACCTACCTTTAATGGCTGGCAAGGGATGGTCTCTTCTTTTAGAACATTTTGATTTTTTTGCTAGCAGCTAGTTTTATAGTCTTCGCAAGAGGAAATGACAGTTCTTCAAAATTTCTTCAAAGCCAGTGTGATACAGTTGTGCAACTGGTTTTACAAAGCCAGCCTCCAAGTTAGTAAATAATGTTTGCCCAAGTGGGATGGGAGACCAGCTTATTCCTTAGTTACGATCATCAGTAGTCAATTGGTACTTGAAGTTGCCCATAGGATAGTTAGCTGAGAGGTGTTTTTAGCCAGACTTAGCAATGGAGGTGGCCATTTCTGCTCTTTACTTCTCAATCTGTTTCTGTAAGCTTAGCTGCAGGTGTTTACGGCAACTCTTGAGGAAGAAGTCAGGTGTCTGGATTGGGAAAGTAGTCGGAAGGAGCTGTGGATGGATAATTCACTCTATGCAACAGAATGAATCATCCCAGGATATGGTGATGAGTTCCTAAATGATTCACAACTAGATTGTTGACGAAGGTGCATTTAAATAAAACGTTGTACATAGCTTTGGAGCCCCTTTGTAGGCCATCAGGCTCTTCTCCTGTCATTAGAAATGAGAGACCATATTTCATTGGGAACTAAATGTTTGGGTTTCACCAGTGGTGGGATTCAAATAATTTAACAACCGGTTCTCTGCCCTAATGATTTCTTCCAACAACCAGTTCACCAAACTGCTCAAAAAGTTAACAACCGGTTCTCCCAAAGTGATGCGAACTGGCTGAATCCCAACAATGGGTTTCACTCATTTTGTTTCTATCTCTCCAAGTCCAAGTTGCACACCAATTTCCTATGTCCCACCCATATTGTTAGTCCACTCACTCTCTAGACCTGGAAAGAAGAAGCTGGGGAAGAGGGGAGGAGAGGAGGAGGAGGAGGAGGAGAAGGGCACTGATATAGTTTATCAGCTGATTTCCCAAAGAGGCCATTAGGGGGTGGCTCACGAACTAGCATTCTAAGGTCCATTTTATAATTTATGTCACCGTTATTGTGCGTTTTGTAACAGAAGCCCAAAGTGACCTACTTATTGCTCCCTCCTCCTGTCACAACAATCCTGTGAGGTAGTTTGGCCTGAGGGAGAATGAATGGTTCTCCAAGGTACTTCCATGATTGAGAGGCGACTAGAACCTGGGTTTCCCTGCTCCTCATCCAACATCTTAACCCCTGGACAATATAATCATTGTTTTTTTGGGGGGGGAAACAAGTTTTATTAGAATTTTTCTTTCATCTTTCATATTTTATGAACAGAGTGTTGACCGGGTGACATCGTACATCTTATACATAATATCTTTATAATCTATTCTAATCTTCCCATTTTTTTCCATATTTATCTCTTTTATATAATCCTTTATCACAAATTAATCATTTTTCACCATACCTTATTATTTCAACTTCTGCCATGTTGGTCTTTTTTCAAATCCATTTTACATCATACCTCTGTTTCCAATTTCAGCCATAATATTCTCTTTCCATATATCTTTCTCTTATCTTATTTTCTTCTTGGTACATAAACAATATCACTATCCGCCCTTAATTCCTAATCTCTTACAATAACATCAATTAATTATCTTATTTCTCCATTTTAACATCGTCTCTTAATTTAAATTGTCTTCAAAATTAAACCAAATTGCCATTTCACATTTCATCTGCTATTCTGTTTTACTATGAGCAATATACATCATCATATTCAAATGTGACATAAAAACTCTTTAACTTGGTTGACCATCCACAATTAATAATATTAATGCAAGTCCCTTAAACCTTCAATCTACTTAATCTTAATTAATCTTAATCTTAATCTTAAATCTATTAATATATACCTTATTTTCCTTCCTCTTTTCCACTAATCTTCCCCTCTTTAACCATTTTCCCTCGGTCTCTCCAAAATTCCAATTCTTGTTAATTTTCTCCTTTTATCCCATTCTATTTTTCTTTATATATATATATATGTATTGTATCTTTTCTTCTGAATCCTTTTTCTCACTTTTAAGTATATTATTTGAATAGTTCTCCCCAAGCTTTCTCCTAATCTCTTTACCCCTTTATTCCCTCTTTACCATTTGATTGATTCTTTTGGGGGGACATTCCTTTCTCTTACTTTCTCTTCTATCTTCCACCAAGTATTGCAGTACTCTCTACCAGCAGATGCCTCGCTTAAATCCACAGTACTCTTAAGCCAATTAATTGTCAAAACTGTCAAAAATACTTTAAATCCACATAAAAAATACTTTTCCTCGGGTTCTTTTCTTTTGTTATTTTTAGTTTCTCCAAATCCAATTGTTAATGCAAAAACCTTCTTGGGCTAGTATGTTTTAGCCTCCGCTTTGTCCTTCTCCCTCCATGGAATTTCTCAAATGCCAATTAGCCACTCATTTCACCTCCGGGACACCTTTTAATGTCCAAATTCAAATTTTTCTTTTACTTGTGAGCTGGCCAATCATTCACCCAGTTCCAGCACTCTGTTCAAACACTGCTCCTGCACAAAAGCTTATTCTGGTTGCCCCAGCTTTAGAGCGGTCATTTTGCAATAGCCGCCACCCCCACGGCCAGTCCGAAGAGCTGTCTCTGGCCTATCAAGGAACTTGCCCATTCCTCTTGGTCATCCAAGATATCTCTCCTTCTGTTGTGTCTCGCCCACTTTCACCGCAGCCGGGGCCTTCTTATCTGCTTCCGAACGCTGAGGAATGTCCTAGTATGCCTCCCGGCCCCAGCCCTGGCTCCATGCCCAGACAGGCTAAGGAGGAAGAAGTACCTCCAGCCCCCAGCTCTGGCTCCATGCCCAGGCAAACGGAGCAACTAGACCCCCTCCCCCTCCCCCACAGCATGTGAGCCTGAGGAAGGTCAATTGCCAACAGCTGCAGACTGGTGTGACCCTCGCTTCAGAAGAATTGATAGGCGGCGGTGACAGAAGGAGGGGAGGGGCAGGCCTGGATAAGTGCTGAGTCATGGAGCCACACCCCATGGCCTATATAAAGGATCTGCTTTCTGGCATTCTCTGAGTCAGGCAAAGTCTAACATATCTTGCTGAAGTCACTTTCTGGTCTCCTGCCTGTCTTGAGAACTTTGCTAGGACTTTGGCAGAGCTGCAGAGGCACGCCTGATTCGGATTTCCCTGACCCGGTCGTCAGTGGAGGAGTGGGACACGACACCTTCTTCATCATCTCTACAGGATGGTTCCGGTCCAAAGACATCCCCCTCCCCCCTGACAGCAATTTGTCCAGCTGGATTTTCATGGAGCTCATCGGAGCCCGCTATTTTTCCAGCCAGTCTCACTGCGATGCTTCCAGTCTCTTGACATTCTGTTTGACTATCCTGCTCATGGAATTTGCCTAATATATTTTAAAGCCTTCTGGGCCAATGGCCTTCAACTTGTAACCAATGAATTCTATACAAGAGTTTTACGCAATATGAAAAATGTTGATTTTTTTCCCCTTAAATTCATAAATAAACATGAATGAAGAGTGAACACAATTGCAGTGGTGCATCTGAATCAGCCAATCAGATTCCACAGTGTGTCTGGGCATCTGTCTGTCTTCCCAGCAAGAGTCTCCGTGAAAGTTAAAACTTGATAGGAGCAAAGAAATAGTTAGAGATGGTGAGGATTTTAAAATTCCTATGACTGATTATGCGAGTCTAATGTAACTACACCTCACAGAAGCAATGAGTGATTAGCGTATAGAATTGTGTCAGGAAGTTCCATATATGATGACAATAATTGACTAACATACTTTGTCAAGTTAATTAGGAAAGCAAAAGAAAGTTCTTTGTCTTCCAATGAGTCTACAACCATTTCCAGACTTACCTGATTTTGGGTTTACCAGACAAGGCAGGAAAAAGTGATTTTTTTTCTCCAGATTCCAAATTTATTTTATTTTATTTATTTATTTATTTATTTTGTCACAACAGTATATATAAGCATAAGCATGAAAGTAACTATATAATATATAAGCATACATATATATATAAGCATAAGCATGTAATAACTATATTAATTGGATATAATGAAAGAAAACAATAGGACAGGAACGGTAGGCACGTTTGTGTTCTTACGTTTGTGGCCCTTACCGACCTCTTAGGAATGGGGTGAGGTCAATAGTAGACAGTTTTTGGTTAAAGCTTTGGGGATTTTGAGAAGAGACCACAGAGTCAGGTAGTGTGTTCCAAGCATTAACAACTCTGTTACGGAAGTCATATTTTCTGCAATCAAGATTGAAGCGGTTAACATTAAGCTTAAATCTATTGTTTGCTCTTATATTGTTGTGATTGAAGCTGAAGTAGTCTTCAACAGAAGGACATTGTAATGGATGATTCTATGAGTTAAACTCAGGTCTTGTCGAAGGCGGCGGAGTTCTAAGTTTTCTAAACCCAAGATTTCAAGTCTGGTGGCATAAGGTATTTTGTTGTATTCAGAGGAGTGGAGAACTCTTCTTGTAAAATATTTCTGGACACGTTCAATTGTATTGAACATGTTATAAATTATTAGAGGAGATCTCAGTTTCATCTACTCTTTGCCCACCAAAATGTAGTTTCGGGGCTTATAGATCTCATTAGCATTATTCCTAATGGGTGAATTCCAGATGGTCATGAGGTTCCTTCTTCCAATTCACAGTAAACAACTTAGCATGATGAGTCATGCTAAGACAGAGTTTTATAATAATAATTTATTTCTCAAAATACATGCTTGGTTTTCCACAATTTGCTAAAAATGAGGCATGATTTTTACCCCTTTTCCTTTGAGGTTCTGAATGTTAGATAATTGGCCAGTGGGCTCAGTTATTTCTTCTCCTTTGGCTGAGGAGTAATATCAAAAAGGACTGAAGGAGGAATTCAGCAAATGCCTTGCTGAGCCCCTAATTCAGAGATTAGTGAAAGAAAGAACATGCAGGAGGTGGCCCTCAGAAACTGAAGAGAGCATTGTGTCAAGACTTAAAAGGCATCTAAGATGCTTCCATACCCATGTTGAAGCGGGACCCCAATGCTTTATAATACAAGTGCTTTATGTTTATTTGTTAGGATTATAACAAGATGTATTAGAAATAGAAGTCGACGTGTCACATAAAAGCAGAAGTATATTGCTTGGCAGAAGTGTGGTGTTGCAAGCTTTCTGTAAAGCACAGGAATATTTCACGTGTTGTTCTTTGTAACCTGTTCCAGAAACTATATGTGGTAAGAAGGGACATCGATAGCAACGTATGAATCAACATATATATCCGGATGGTGTATGATAATGGTAGTTCATATATGGGCTTTTGTCTGTGACAACCAATTAGGATAACTTCTTCTTTTTCTTATGTGATATCTGTAACCAAAGGTATAAAAGATTATGCTTTAGCCTTGCTCGATGCTCAGACCTTTGTTTTCCACGTGAGTGGGGGTCTGTGTCCTATTTGCGCAAATAATAAATTAATTCTTGTTTCTCAAATCCTTCGTGGTCTTGTCTTCTCACTTTAAGACCTAAGTTTTCTATAACAATGTGACTCATGGAAGCACATTGGTGTGGTCCTCTCTTAAAACATCCCCTTTCTTTTAAAAATATCATACTGGTCCTAGAATTATCCTTTTGATGGTCTTTCCCAGAAATATCCATTTTCCCCTGTGTTTTAATCTTTGCGAATCTGTTGTTTTTTGTTGTTTGAATGTTTGAAAAAAATCTGGGACTTTTAAATACTTGACTCTGGTTAGCTGGCTAGGGGTGGCATTGGGAGACATGAGGAAGGTGAGATAGAAGGAGACCTTTGATTTAGAAGACTTCAGCAATAGAGTGGTCAGTGCCTGGAATGCTCTACCCGACTCCGTTGTTACATCCTCAAACCCCCACAGCTTCAACCTTAAACTGTCTACTATGGACCTCACCACATTCCTAAGAGGTCCTTAAGGGGGCGTGCATAAATGCACCAGCGTGCCTACCGTCCCTGTCCCACTGTCCTCAATTATTTGTACTCTTTACCTGTGCTCATGTCCATGTTTATATTTATACCTGTTATCTCGTACTTGTTTGACAAACTAAATAAATAAATATAAATAAATAAAATAAAATTTTATTAAAAAATTTTTTATGACCACCCAGTTCATTCGCAGTGATTCAGGACAGATTATAAAAATAAAACCCCAGATATAAATACACAGATAGATAAACAAATAAACAGATCCATAGATAGACAGGAAGACAAGTAGATTAAATCTTCAATTTCTTTGGTATAGTGTACATTGTAACGCATTAGTTGTTGCTCTTTCATTACATTTGTCTTTTTGAACACCTGCTTGCTGTTTTTAATAATATTTTTCACAGGTGTCCTTCTCACGTTGTCTATTTCAGTACTGATAGAAGCACCCCTTCTGACATTATAGGCAGAGCACGGCTGGATTTACTGCATGTTAGAGCATTTGAAATAGTTTATATTACCAGTTAAAGATCACGGGACATAGTGTCTGAGTAGCTAAGACGCTGAGCTTGTCGATCGAAAGGTCGGCAGTTTAGCGGTTCGAATCCCTAGTGCTGCCATGTAACGGGATGAGCTCCCATTACTTGTCCCAGCTTCTGCCAACCTAGCAGTTTGAAAGCACATAAAAAATGCAAGTAGAAAAATAGGGACCACTTTTCGTGGGAAGGTAACAGCGTTCCATGCGCCTTTGGTGTTTAGTCATGCTGGCCACATGACCATGGAGACGTCTTCAGACAGCACTGGCTCTTCAGATTTGAAACAGAGATGAGCACTGCCCCCTAGAGTCAGGAACGACTAGCACATATGTGCAAGGGAACCTTTACCGCTACCAGTTAAAGAGATTGGCTCCTCCTTAAAAAGGCCCAAATGCTGAAATAAAATAACCGCTTCGGCCCAGTGAGCAATTTCCTTGAATTTGCAGAAGTGTCAACAGGCAGAACCTCAGGGCTGTTTGGCCCATTACATTTCCTGTCTCTCTCTTTCTCCCTCTCTCTCTCTCTTCATATTCCTCTACATTTCTATATTCGGGCGAGGACCACATAGGAAACAGATTTCACCATGGCAATGATGGTGGAGGGTAGCGCAATGAAAACAACAAACCAGTGTAGGTTGCAACAAAGGAAGAAAAGAAAAACATGTCCATTCCTTTCTTCTCAGTCCTATAGCCTGAGTGGTGTAATGGCGAAGGCACTAGGCTAGAATGAGGAAACCCAGGTTCTAGTCCAAGGGTGTCAAACTCGATTTCATTGAGGGCCACAACAGGGTTGTATCTGACCTCAGAGGGCCAGGGTGAGCGTGGCCAGCTCGACATCACTCGTGTTGGGGGTGCCAGTAATGACCCAAGTGCTCTACCAGCGAAAATGGGCTCCTGAGCTCCGTTTTCACTGGCAGAGGCAACATGGGCTGGTCCTTCACTGTTTCCAGGGCGGTCCCATGGGTCAGATCTAAGCACCCCACAGGCCAGATCCGGCTCGTGAGCCTTGAGTTTGACACCCCTGTTCTAGTTTCTATTTAACCATGGAAGCTTCCAGGAGGAGACAGGCGCTTGGTCCAAGGATAGGGTACGAATGAGACCCTGAGGGATGGAATGGGAGAATTGGGTGGGAGGTTTAATTTACCCTCAAATCTCACTGCAAGACTTTGGACCAATCCATCTCTAACTCTTGAGGGACAAAATGAGTCTTGTGCTGCTACAAATGCGTACCATATAAAAATACTAAATTTTGGTGGGTCTAAAATGAATCTATATTAGGTTCTTGGAAGATGTGGAGATACTTGTCACATAGATTTGTTCCTCATTGTGTTAGGAGATTTCAACAATGCTTACTTAAGCCACGAGCTACCAAAATATTTCAGCATGTCAACTGTCTTACTAGAGGCAGGAATACATTAAACCAATGGTACACAACATTAGAATATGCTTATTGGTCTTTACCACGAACAGCTGTGGGACATTCTGATCGTTGTATGATTCACCTTGTACCTGTTTATAGACAAAAGGTTTTAAACTGCAAAACCAACAATTAAATCAGTGAAATCTTGGACTGAGGGGCAACGTTGAAGCTACAAGCTTGCCTTGATTGCATAGGTCTTTTGTGAAGACCTATGTGTGCTGATCAAAAACCTGTGAATATACAGTTCCAAGTTACATATACAAACCTTGATTCACAGCTAAACTCAAGCAGCTACATTGTGTTAAAGAGGAAGCCTAGGAGGAAAAGAGATAGAATGCTGTGCAATCAGGCCAGAAATGTATTAACAAGGCAGATCAGAGCAGCAAAAAGAAGCTGCTCTGAAAAGCTGAGGAATCAGCTCTCAACAAATGATCCAGCAAATGTGTCAAAAACTTTTATCACTGGTTACCGCAAACCCCCTGGCAGCTGATGAAAATGTCTTTTGCTGTAGGTTTGAGGAAACTACTGTCAACTATCACCACTGTCTCCATCTCAGATACACAACAACAGACAAGCCTCCTCCCATCCCTTTGGGTTCCTCATCTCTGGTGATCACAGAAAATGATGTGCAAGGTCTATTTCACAGACAAAAGCCTGGAAAAGCACCAGGCCCAGACAAGATAACTCCTTCTTGCTTGAAAGCTTGTGCTGAACAACTAGCCCCCATCTTCACCCAAATATTTAATATATCACTAGAGATGTTTTATGTTCCTTCTTGCTCCACCTCTCACAATACTTGACAACACAGTATCAACAGTAAAAACCTTCAAATTTCTAGGTTCTATCATATCGCAAGATCTCAAATGGACAGCTAACATCAAAAACAATCATTAAAAAAGGACAACAAAGAATGTTCTTTCTGCGCCAACTCAGTAAGCTCAAACTGCCCAAGGAGCTGCTGATCCAATTCTACAGAAGAATTATTGAGTCTGTCATTTGCACCTCTATAACTGTCTGGTTCGGTTCTGCAACCCAACAAGAAAAACACAGACTTCAGAGGATAATTAGAACTGCAGAAAAAATAATTGCTACCAACCTGCCTTCCATTGAGGACCTGTATACTGCACGAATCAAGAAGAGGGCCATGAAAATATTTGCAGATCACTTGCATCCTGGACATAAACTGTTTCAACTCCTACCCTCAAAACGACGCTATAGAGCACTGCACACCAGAACAACTAGACACAAGAACAGTTTTTTCCCGAAGGCCATCACTCTGCTAAACAAATAATTCCATCAACACTGTCAGACTATTTACTGAATCTGCACTACTATTAATCGTTTCATAGTTCCCATCACCAATCTCTTTCCACTTATGACTGTATGACTATAACTTGTTGCTGGCAATCCTTATCATTTATATTGATATATTGACCATCAATTGTGTTGTAAATGTTGTACCTTGATGAACGTATCTTTTCTTTTATGTACACTGAGAGCATATGCACCAAGACAAATTCCTTGTGTGTCCAATCACACTTGGCCAATAAAATTCTATTCTATTCTATTCTATTCTATAAGATAAAATAACCTTTATTCTCACTTTTTCTGTGTACACACTGGCACACATTCAAAATGACATTTGGATACTGTGAAGCCTCCTCCCAGAAGGTAACAAAGAAATGGAGAGGATGTGTAAACCTCCCCGTTTAAACCTCATTTTAAAAAACATACAGTATGCTTTTAAAGTAATGGACAATTACTGGATACAAAGAATGTATCCCGTGAAATTTTTATGATATTTACTGATATTTTTAGAGCACAAAAAATAAGAATAGAATAGAATAGAATAGAATAGAATAGAATAGAATAGAATAGAATAGAATAGAATAGAATAGAATAGAATAGAATAGAATAGAATAGAACTATTCTTTATTGGCCAAGTATGACACACAAGGAATTTGTCTCCAGTGCATAAACTCTCAGTGTACATACAAGCAACAAGTTATAAATCATGATCATAATCACCATAATACACATTGATCAGAAATCATAACACTTAGTGATAGTCATAAGTTACTAAATAAGCAAACAACATAAATTATACTAGGATCCTAAATGAAATAATTAATATAAATCATTAGATACAAGCAAAAAAGCTATAGTCATAAGAAGATAAGGAAATAGGTATTAGGAAAGATAGTAATATAGGCTACTAGGTGGTTTGACATCCCAGGGACATAAGACAATGTTGTGGGAATTAGTTGTTTAGCAGAGTAATGGTATTGGGGGGGATTTGTCCTTGTGTCTAATTGTTTTGGCATGCAATGCCCTATAGTGTCATCTTAATATAGAATAGAATAGAATAGAATAGAATTTTTTATTGGCCAAATGTGATTGGATACACAAGGAATTTGTCTTGGTGCATATGCTCTCGGTGTACATAAAAGAAAAGATACCTTCATCAAGGTCCAACACTTACAACACTTAATGATAGTCATAGGATACAAATAAGCAATCAGGAAACAATATCAATATAAATTGTAAGGATACAAGCAACAAAGTTACAGTCATACGGTCATAAGTGGAAGGAGATGGGTGATGAGAGCGATGAGAAGATTAATAGTAGTGCAGATTTAGTAAATAGTGTTGAGGGAATTATTTGTTTAGCAGAGAATGGCCTTCGGGAAAAAACTGTTCTTGTATCTAGTTGTTCTGTTGTGCAGCGCTCTATAGCGTCGTTTTGAGGGTAGGAGTTGAAACAGTTTATGTCCTTGATGTGAGGGATCTGTAAATATTTTCATGACCCTCTTCTTGATTCGTGCAGTATACAGGTATACAGTATACAGTATACAGGTCCTCAATGGAAGGCAGGTTGGTACCCCCGCCCGGGTAGAGGGCAGTGCGATCAGTCAGGGGAGGGGTAGATTGGGGCTGGGCGGTTCCGGGTCGCTTCAGGAGGAGCCCCGGAGCGCTCTCCCCCCAACGGCGATGGCCCGGCCTTTTCCAGCGCCAGCGGCCGCGGCTGGGCTTTTTCGAATTTTTCGGCGGCAGTGGCGGCGGCCGGGCTTTGCATGGCCTTGGGGGGAGCCCCGGAGCTCTCTCCCCTCATCAATAGACTACTTTGCGGTGATGGCGGCCTGGCCTGGTCTTTCCCGCCAGTGGCGGCGGCGGCCAGGCCTTCGGCAGCGGCGGCAGCGGCGGTCGGCTCGGCGTTGCTTCGGGAGGAGCCTTGGAGCTCTCTCCCCCCAGCGGCATTGCCATCAGCGGCGGCAGCGGCGGTAGCGGCGGCCGGGCCTGGCCTGACCGGTCTGGCGACGGCTTGGCCCAACGGTGGGCGGCTGGGCCCGGCGAACTGGCCTGGGGGTCGGAGCCGGTTGTGTGGCCCAGTGGGCCCAGCGGGCGAGTGGCCTATTCCAGCGGCCTATTCTGGCGGCCGGGCCGGTTGGGCAGCCTAGCTTGGAGATCGCAGCTGGGCCTGATGGACGCCTTGCTGGTGTCATCTTGGAGGCTGTCCTCGGGCCTAGCGGACGCCCTCTCTTTATCATCTCTACCATCTAGAGGACGTCTATGGACCGCCTGTGGGGGGGGGACCTTTTTAAGACCTTTTTAAGATCCTGCTCCCCCCCCCGGACTTGGGAGAGAGATGGCTTAGCGGCTGAGCGGCCTGGCCTAGTGGATGCCCCTGGCCTAGCGGTGTAACAGCTTCCCCCATCCTCTTTTAACCACCCCTCGGGACTGTATAATGAGGGGTTGGTGAAACTGACTGAATCATGGCGGTGTTATCCATCTACCGCCCAAGAACTATTCCTCGACTGTGCTCACCCGGAATTGCCAGTATTATCAGTTGTCATCTTGACTGGTCCAGGATGGGCCTGTTTGCCGGACTCTTACTATGCGGACATTCACAGCGGCTGACCTTCTTGCCCTGCGAGATTCCCCTCTCTCGCGGGTTTGGCCCCCTACACTATCGAGGGCCCATCTTGAGGACAGGTTTTGGAACCCCGAGAGGTGGCATGCCAAAAATAGGAGACTTAGGGGATTTTTAATTAACTGTTTTAACCGTTTTTTTAAGGGGAGTTTTAATGGGAATTTTAAGGGGGGGTGGATGGGTGGGGGGGCAGGAAGGGGGCTAGGTCCACCATGTGTTCACGGCGGTAACTTAATAGGTCCTAGGGTTGTGGAGAGGGGTATCGTTCCAGTTTGTCAGGGTCGAGCTATTACTACGGTAAGTGGGAGAGGCAGATATGATGGAAGGGGGGGCCACATCAGGTTTCGGGGGCTCGCTCGCGCTGTTTATGAGCGATTGCATGCTCCGGTCCCCCAGGAATTTCCCGTGACCCGAGTGGCCAGAGTAATCGGGACCTGGGCCTTCGGCTGGTGTCATCTTGGAGGCTGTCCTCGGGCCTAGTGGACGCCCTCTCTTTATCATCTCTACCATCTAGAGGACGTCTATGGACCGCCTGTGGGGGGGGGACCTTTTTAAGACCTTTTTAAGATCCTGCTCCCCCCCCCGGACTTGGGAGAGAGATGGCTTAGCGGCTGAGCGGCCTGGCCCAGTGGATGCCCCTGGCCTAGCGGTGTAACAGCTTCCCCCATCCTCTTTTAACCACCCCTCGGGACTGTATAATGAGGGGTTGGTGAAACTGACTGAATCATGGCGGTGTTATCCATCTACCGCCCAAGAACTATTCCTCGACTGTGCTCACCCGGAATTGCCAGTATTATCAGTTGTCATCTTGACTGGTCCAGGATGGGCCTGTTTGCCGGACTCTTACTATGCGGACATTCACAGCGGCTGACCTTCTTGCCCTGCGAGATTCCCTCTCATGGGTTTGGCCCCTTCACTATGGAGGGTCCATCTTGAGGACAGGTTTTGGAACCCCGAGAGGTGGCATGCCAAAAATAGGAGACTTAGGGGATTTTTAATTAACTGTTTTAACCGTTTTTAAGGGAGTTTTAATGGGAATTTTAAGGGGTGGATGGGTGGGGGCAGGAAGGGCTAGGTCCACCATGTGTTCACGGTAACTTAATAGGTCCTAGGGTTGTGGAGAGTATCGTTCCAGTTTGTCAGGGTCGAGCTATTACTACGGTAAGTGGGAGGCAGATATGATGGAAGGGGGCCACATCAGGTTTGGGGCTCGCTCGCGCTGTTTATGAGCGATTGCATGCTCCGGTCCCCAGGAATTTCCGTGACCAGTGGCCAGAGTAATCGGGACCTGGGCCTTGCTGGTGTCATCTTGGAGGCTGTCCTCGGGCCTAGCGGACGCCCTCTCTTTATCATCTCTACCATCTAGAGGACGTCTATGGACCGCCTGTGGGGGGGGGACCTTTTTAAGATCTTTTTAAGATCCTGCTCCCCCCCCCGGACTTGGGAGAGAGATGGCTTAGCGGCTGAGCGGCCTGGCCTAGTGGATGCCCCTGGCCTAGCGGTGTAACAGCTTCCCCCATCCTCTTTTAACCACCCCTCGGGACTGTATAATGAGGGGTTGGTGAAACTGACTGAATCATGGCGGTGTTATCCATCTACCGCCCAAGAACTATTCCTCAACTGTGCTCACCCAGAATTGCCGGTATTATCAGTTGTCATCTTGACTGGTCCAGGATGGGCCTGTTTGCCGGACTCTTACTATACGGACATTCACAGCGGCTGGAGCTTTGGACCGTGTCGTGCCTTTGCGGCCTCTGACCCGGCGTCGGTCTCAACCAGTTCCTTGGTTTTCCGAGGAGCTGAGGGAGATGAAGCGCCGGAGAAGACGCCTAGAGAGTGTCTAATTGTACAGGTATCTGATATGATTCTGCTTAGCTTCACCTGCTGCTTCCTATTTGTTAGGAAGCTTATGATCCTCTTACAAGTCTGTTCAGGTACCTGTAGCTGGTTTAGCTTAGTTAGAAGAGTGTCTTGAATGACGGTATTGAATGCTGAGCTAAAGTCTACAAAGAGGACTCTTGCATAGGTCTCTGGAGATTCAAGATGTTGTAGGATATATACAGTATACAGGTCCTCAATGGAAGGCAGGCTGGTTGCAATGATTTTTTCTGCAGTCCCAATTATCTGTTGAAGTCTGTGTCTGTCTTGTTTGCTTGTAATGCCAAACCAGACAGTTATAGAGGTGCAAATGGCAGACTCAATAATTGCTCTATACAACTTAATAGCAGCTCCTTGGGAAGGCTGAGCTTTCTGAGTTGGCTGAGGAAGAACATTCTTTGTTGTGCTTTTTTGATGACATTGTTGATGTTAGGTAAGAGTAGGATGAAGCACTTAAAATACATAAATAGTAAGATAAAGAAGAGGTAACACTATTACATCCAGACTTAGATGATTTAGATTCAATAATATAATTTGAAAGCAAAGATGATGTCAAATTCCAGGTGGTAACTATTCCCTTTTTTGTGTGAATCAATCACATAGTTTCAGCCACCATCCTGGCTTTTATGACACACACACACACATGGAAGGAGGTGTTATCTGTCTACCATACTACCCTCGCAAAAATGTGTGCAGTTACTTCGTAGTATATGTTTGGCCTAGTGGTTATTCCCTTTTCCCCTAAGGGATTTCTCGGACCTTTTCGTCAGTTCGGAGTTGGTAGAACCCTCCCCTGAGTCTCAAGCTTTCTAAGGGGATTTTTCAGTAAGGGGGATTTCTCGGACCTTTCCATAGGCTCGGAGCTTGACCAAACTCTCCCTTTTTCCTAAGGGATTTCTCAGATCTCCCCTGTCAGCTTGAAGTTGGTCAGAACCCTTCCCTGCACTTCAGACTTTTATTTCACCAGTCATATTCCTTTTAAAGCGATCGTCTCTGGCTTGACTCCTCTCGAAGAACCAGTACCGCAGATTGGATCTCTGCACTCACTTCGAAGGCAAACCTCTAGTAGGAATTTCCCTCGTCTCATTCACACACACATAAGGCAACATTCCACTCCCAACCTCACCTAGCAGAGTAAAATCTTCCCCACTACATGGTTCAAGCCTCTTTAATTAAGCTGTTCAGGTCTGGCTGGAATCAGAATCCGCCGATGTCTGACCAGGCCGATGTCACTGGTTCAAACTTGCCGGGAGCGCTCTTGACGTCATCTCTGGTACTCGCCAGTTTCTTCCATCCACCGTGGTGAAGGCCGCTGCCAAGCCTCAAGAGGGTTCAGCTTGTGGGAAACTGAATACTGCCACCTTGAAGGAAAACAGTGCCTCTGAGTCCCTGTCCTTGTTTGGGCGCCAGAAATGTAAAGTCTGGCTATGCACTAATATAATATAATATAATATAATATAATATAATATAATATAATATAATATAATATAATATAATATAATATAATATAATATAATATAATATAATATAATATAATATAATATAATATAATATAATATAATATAATATAATATAATAATATAATATAATATAATATAATATAATATAATATAATATAATATAATATAATATAATATAATATAATATAATATAATATAATATAATATAATATAATATAATATAATATAATATAATATAATATAATATAATATAATATAATATAATATAATATAATATAATATAACAATAGAGTTGGAAGGGACCTTGGAGGCCTTCTAGTCCAACCCCCTGCCCAGGCAGGAAACCCTACACCATCTCAGTCAGATGGTTATCCAACATCTTCTTAAAAATTTCCAGTGTTGGAGCATTCACAGCTTCTGCAGGCAAGTCGTTAAGCCAACAATGAGCCAAAAGAACTTAAGTGGAGGCTTGTGAGAAAGAATCAGCGTTTAATTTTGATCAAAAGTAAAAAGTTGGGTAAACCATTCCAAACATATACTAAAAGAGACATGTAAGGAAAGGCCATACCTCAGAGAAGGTATGGCATCCTTTTTATACTGTTAGAAGCACCAGTTAAGTCCCCAATTCCAGCCTCCTAATTTAAGTTTCTATCCAATAGCCCTGCAAAGGATAAATGCCTCCCAATTACTCTTATCTCATCCTTGACTATGCCTTTGTTCTCCCAATTGGCCACTAGGTCCCCTGGTGCTGCAGGAATGGAACTGAGAGCTTCACAACACAGATCAAAGGTGTAAGTTGTGGGGTTGAGGTGTAAATTGTCCCCGGGATGATGTATGTGGCTCCAAACTGAGATAAGCACCAGGCTTTGGATGGCAGAAGAAAAACAGGAATAAGATTGATGTGGATTCAGATTGATGGCAGGAACATATCAGATACTTTACAGAGGCCTAATACAGCATATGTTTATTACAGGAAGTTAGTTACAGGAAATACAAATACGAAGGCATAATGTAGCATTTTTGTGTTACAGGAAACAAATGTTTACAGAATAACAAGTTTCTACTAATTTTAGTATTCCAGTATATTATATTCTACTATTATTTATTACATCCTTATTACTATTTCCCTTCATTGTGAAAATAAAAGGATTTTTATCCTAAGAATTCAGACAGCATTTATTAAGAGATTCTTTTTGAGGGAGCAGGATTAATTAAAAGCCTGTCTCAAATCAAGATATAACAAATTACTCCTAGCAATTTATTATTTTAACAGCAAAAGTGATGTGGGTTTTAGTTGTATCCTTATTTGTCTTCCAACTTCCCACCAGCCTGAAAGGACAATGGATGCTTCTGGAAGGTTCTCTGGTGCAGCTTGTCATCATTTCCCCAGGCTTTAAAGAGAAGTCTGGATTGATTCCTGAGAGAAATAAACACACAACCGTTATTCTGAAGCCAACAAAACTGCAGCTAGGTTTTCAAATGGTGCCTTTGAGATATGGGTGCCATTTTCAAAGAGGTTCAACCTAAGTGGCAGCCTTCATAGTAGGCCAGTTCAAGACACAGGCAGAGTAGAGATTCCAGGATGCTGTTCTCTTTAATTAGTTAGAATAAGATAATTTTATTTATTTTTGTTTATTATATATATATCTCCTTTATTATTTTTACGAATAACCTAGGTGGAGAACATACCCCTCATTCCTACCTTCTGTCTTCTTCTTAGTCTGATGAAAGAAAATCACATTGGGACACCTCTGCAGAACAATGAAAATATTTATTAAATATATATCAAAACATTATTGTTTGTCATATGGTCAGCCAGATGTTTAGACTGGATTTAACATTTTTTGTCCACCTACTCTGTCCTTCACAAAAAATTGGAATGGGCAGATATTTTTTGATGATATTAAAATTATCATTGCAGGATGTAAGCTATTCCAGATAAAGCTGCCTTTTACAATTGCCTGAGAGGAATTTTGTCAATGACGATGGTGGTCAAGCAGTGATCCAGATGTTTTAGGATGCATTGTTGTTGTTGTTGTCTTTATGTGAGCAACTAAGGCTTACTTAGAGGACATTACTAGAGACCTAACTCTTAGGACATCATGAAATATGCTTGCTCTACAAAATGTATCACTAGCATTACAAAATTGCCCAGTGTAAAATCAAATGAGTATATTTCAGCAAAGAGTGGCAATAAAATCAATTTTTAGAGATTGCTTTATGAGTGAGATGGGCGATTATAGTTGATATATTTTAAAAAATACCTTTTTCATCAACCAGTACTCCCTTCCAAAGGCAGAACTAAAAGCTGAACTTACGTGTCTCTTCAGCCTTTGAAAAAAGCCTCTTTAAAAAATCACAGTGTTCTATCTCTCTTTCCTGGAATGGCTTCGTATTAAGAAGGAAGAGATTCTTTTCTTTGGCATTATAGAGTGGCCACTTATTCTTGCTGGCTGCGGACCGAGTGGGATTCCTATGGAGGAAGAAAAGGACATTGATGGAAACTAATCAAGGAGAGAACCAACCTAGAAATAAGGAGAAATTTCCTGACCATGAGAACAATTGATCAGTGGAACAGCTTGCCTTCAGAAGCCATGCGTGCTTCATCGCTGGAGGTTTTTAAGAGGAGATTGGACAGCCACTTCTCCAGAATGGAATCGAGTCTCCTGCTTGAGCAGGAGGTTGGTCTAGAAGACCTCCAAGGTCCCTTCCAATTCTGTTATTCTGATGTAGCTTTCCCAAAGAGACTGGTTTTGACTTGAGAAACTACAACCAAGAGGAACCCCCAAAGGGGACTTTGAGGGAGCGAGGGATTTTGGCTTGGTGAAATCTCTTGGGTCTCCTCCTTGCTGATCCAAACCCAGGTCAGCTCCTCGTAGACTCTTGGATCTGCCAGTCCCAATCCTCACACCCTGGGCACCCTCCCTCTTGTGAGTTTCCCCTTCCCTACTTACTCCCTTCCAAGCCTTTGCTCGTTCTCTTAATGGTAGAGTAATGCTCTGTTTCTTATCTCCCTTTTGCCTCCTTTATTCCACTTGGAGAAATAATGTACCCTGGAATATGTGTGATACCACTGAGCTCATAAAAGAACAATTATCTATAAGTGACATTATTAAGAATCCTTAAAAATTTTATGGCTGTTTCCAGTACAGTAGTCCTTGACTTATAACTATTCATTTAACATCCATTCAAGGTTACAATAGCACTGAAAAAAGGTGACTTACAACTGGTTCTTGCACGTTATCAAAATTTGGCTACTTGGCAACTGGCATGTATTTACAATGGCTGCAATGTCCCGGGGTCACATGATCACCATTTGCAACCTTTCCAGCTGATTTTCAACAAGCAAAGTTAGTGGAGGAAGCTGGATTCACAAAATCATATATGTCGTGTCCCACTCCTCCGCTGACGGCCGGGTCAGGGAAATCCGAATCAGGCTTGCCTCTGCAGCTCTGCCCAAAGTCCTAGCAAAGTCCTCAGAGCAGGCAGGAGACCAGTAAGTGACTTCAGCAAGATAAGTTCGACTTTTGCCTGACTCAGAGACTGCCAGAAAGCAGATCCTTTATATAGGCCATGGGGTGTGGCTCCATGACTCAGCACTCATTAAGGCCTGCCCCTCCCTTCCTTCTGTTGCCTCCGCCTATCCAGCCTTCTGATGCGAGGGTCACACCAATCAGCAGCTGTTGGGAATAAACCCTCCTCAGGCTCACATGCTGTGGAGGAGGGGGAGGGGTCTAGCTGCTCCGTTTGCCTGGGCATGGAGTCAGGGCTGGGGCCGGGAGATGCTCCTTCTTCTGCAGTTTGTGTGGGCATGGAGCCAGGACTTGGGCCGGGAGGCATACATTCCTCAGTGTTCGGGAGCAGGTAAGAAGGCCCCGGCTGCTCGGAGGGCGGGCAAGACACAACAATATATTGTACTTAACAGTTACAGTGATTTGCTTAATAACTGTGGTAAGAAAGGTTATTAAATTGGGCATGATTCACCTAACAACTGTCTTGCTTAGCAACAGAATTCTAGTCCCAGCTGTGGTCGTAAATCATGAACTACTTGTATTAACGCAACCTGTAAACATATGCAAAGAATAGCGGGCATTACTTTTATGGCTTCATTACTTTAGATATAAAGTGCCTTTGTTGAAGGGAAAGGCTTTCTTTGGATTTAAAATACAAATTTTTTTTAAAAAGGGAACCACTTACCCAGTTCTGGCAAACTCTGCCCAGTAATGCATCATCTTACGGCTCAGCCTGGATTCAGCCTCTGTGTATGTTTGATTGAAAGGCAGCGCTGATTTAAGGGTTCCAAAAACAAAAGGAATCTCAGCACCGTGAGATGCCCCAATCCATTCAGGCCAAACTGACCATGAAGGGCGATGTGCAAATAAATAGGCATATACAGGACTCCCAGTTTTCCTGATATTTCCTGCAGCCTCCCTCATTGGGCATGCAAACATCCGATCTGTATAGAAGTGGGACAGAGCAGAGCGGTATTTCGCTGGGCCGTGATTTCCTTCACTGTATTTGAGTGCAATAGTCTGAATAAAATCTTCAGTTGCATTTGGCACCAACAGCTGTATCCCTTTCAGAAGCTGCTCCTGATTGATGAGATTGTCGGTGATGTTAGGAAAAACAAAGTGGACAAATGAGGCTGCTTCATCAGAGGTTTCACCTATGAGGACTGGTTTGACCTGAATTTGCCCCTCCTCCATGAGCTTTTCTGGTTCACCAAGCAAAAACTCCCCATCTGTGGTTGGCCTGAAGGGAAAATTCACAAGGAAGCCACCTTTTAAGAACAGAGCTATTTCATGCCGAATAAGTTCAGAAACATTTTTTGTTTGCAGACAATGCACTATGCTGGGATTATTGCCCTTGGAGCAGCCTAGCAGATGAACAAATTCCAGTGCTTTTTGTTTGGCTTCCTCGGGAGACCTCCAAGCATAGAAGCCATTGGCTGTTCCACTCTGGATCACCCCTTGGGCGAAAAGATCCTGGCTTTTTGGCGCAAGAAGATGGAAATTCACACAAGTTCCTCCAGCACTGTGGCCAAAAATGGTCACCCGAGAAGGATCTCCCCCAAAGGCAGCTGCATTCTCTTTTATCCACTTCAGGGCCAGCTGTTGGTCCCATAAGCCTAGGTTCCCTGGAGCAGCTGGTGGCAAGTACAGAAAGCCCATGGATCCCAAGCGATAATTGATGGTGACCACAATGACGTTCTCAGCGGCAGCCAAGGGTGCCCCATTTAATGCGTCCACAGAAGACGTGCCCATTATATATCCCCCTCCGTGTATCCAGACCAAAACAGGGACTGGTGAAGAAGGTTGTGGATGTGGCACCCAGATGTTGAGGGAAAGGCAATCTTCTGACAGTGGTGTTTTAGGAGACCATATATCTGCTTCAGGGACGTCCCGGAAAATAAATTGAGGGCAGGAATTGCCAAAACTGGTTGCTTCCAGTGTTTGCTTCCATGGCTGATGTGGAAGAGGTTTCTGGAAACGCAACTTCCCCAAGGGAGGCTCAGCATAAGGAATGCCTAGATAGGCTGTCACAGATCTAAGGCCAGCCAGGAACCGCTTGCCCTTAATAGGGCCACTTCTGGTTATGACCACTGTGTCTCCCTTAGACGCAGAACTGGAAGCTAATGGAAAAGGAAGGAGGAGGAGGAGGCAGCACAAGAGAGACGGGCATAGCAGACAAGGCATTGTAACTGTAGGACAGTCGGTGGACCTGGAAAAAGTTACAATCAATATGAGATTATTCCACTTATTGTATAAGCACACCTTATAGGTTCTCCTGCTTGACCAGGAGGCTGGAGTAGAAACCTTCAAAGTCCCTTCCAGCTCTATTCTATTCTATTCCTGAGGGGCTGTCAAGAGAAGAGGGGATTGACCTAATCTCCAAAGCACCTAAGGGCAAATAACAGATGGAAGCTTATCAAAGCTTATTAAAGCTTATTAATTTAACTTAGAATTAAGGAGAAATTTCCTGTCAGTGAGAACAATTAATTAGTGGAACAGCTTGCCTCCAGAGGTTGTGGGAAGAGATTGAACAGCCATTTGGCTGTCATTCTATAGGATCTTCTGCTTAAGCAGGAATTGGATTAGAAGACCTCCAAGGTCCATTCCAACTCTGATATTCTCTAATTCTGTAAACTTTAAAAATGCTTTTTATCTTTCAAGAATGTTGCTGCATTGTATGAAATGAGATGTATTGCCATTTTTAAAAGCTCAGTTGTTTATCCTGCCAGCCAGCCAACCTCTCTATTTTAGTCTCTAGCTTCTGGATGAAATTTATACATTTATTTAATATCCTGCCTTTATTATTTTTATAAACAACTCAAGGGGATGAACATTTATAATACTCCTTCCTCTTCCTATTTTCCCCACAACAACAACTCTGTGGTGAGTTAGGCTGAGAGAAAGTGACCAGCCCAAGATCCCCTAGCTGGTTTTTAAGGCTAAGGCAGAACTAGAATTCATTGTTTCTGGTTCCTAGTCTGGTGCCTTAACCACTAGACCAAACTCTCTCTCCTTCCCTCCCTCCCTCCCTCCCTCTCATAATTGCTAGATATGCAGAAAGAACTTAAACTAAGCAAAGGACATGTAGATAATCAAGGAAAGGGACTAGATTCACTTTCATCTTTTCTGAACTTTCCTTTTTTAAAAAAAAACTTAGTGCCAATATGCAGAAAAATAAAATGAAGAAAAATAAATAGCTGTTAATTACCTACCTTTAATGGCTGGCAAGGGATGGTCTCTTCTTCTAGAACATTTTGATTTTTTGGTAGTAGCAAGTTTTATAGTCTTTGCAAGAGGAAGTGACAGTTCTTCAAAATTTCTTCAGCCAGTCTGATGCAGTTGTGCAACTGGTTTTACAAAGCCAGCCTCCAAGTTAGTAAATAATTTTTGCCCAAGTGGGATAGGAGACCAGCTTATTCCTTAGTTACGATCATCAGTAGTGAATTGGTGCTTGAAGTTGCCTATAGGATAGTTAGCTGAGAGGTGTTTTTAGCCAGACTTAGCAATGGAGGTGGCCATTTCTGCTCTTTACTTCTCAACCTGTTTCTGTAAGCTTCGTTGCAGGTGTTTACGGCAACTCTTGAAGAAGAAGTCAGGTGTCTGGATTGGGAAAGTAGTCGGAAGGAGTTGTGGGTGGCACACCTCCTATGCAACAGAATGAATCATCCCAGGATATGGTGATGAGCTCCTAAATGATTCACAACTAGATTGTTGAAGAAGGTGCATTGAAATAAAACATTCTACATAGCTCTGGAGCCCCTTTGTAGGCCATCAGGCTCTTCTCCTGCTGGTTATCACCTCTAAAGCGCTCCATGGCTTAGGACCGGGTTATTTACGGGACCGCCTACTGCCACCGTTTGCCTTCCGACCCGTGCGCTCTCATAGGGAGGGCCTCCTCAGGGTGCCGTCAGCCAAACAAAGTCGGCTGGCGGCCCCCAGGGTGAGGGCCTTCTCCATGGGGGCTCCTACCCTCTGGAACGAACTTCCCCCAGGACTTCGACAACTTCCTGACCTCCGGACCTTCCGCCGCGAGCTAAAGACGTATTTATTCTTCCGCGCAGGACTGGCATAGAATTTTTACTATTAGTTTTAATTTTAATGGGGTTTTATGGTTTTAATGTATTTTAACTAGGGGCCAAATTGAATAAGTTTTTTAACATTGGTTTTTTATTTGTATTGTATCTATTTATTGTTGGTTTTTATCTGGCTGTGAACCGCCCTGAGTCCTTCAGGAGAAGGGCGGTATAGAAATTAAATTATTATTATTATTATTGTTGTTGTTGTTGTTGTTGTTGTTGTTGTTATTATTATTATTATTATTATTATTATTATTATTATTATTATTATTATTATTATTATTAGAAATGAGAGACCATATTTCATTGGGAATTAAATATTTGGGTTTCACTCATTTTGTTTCTATCTCTCCAAGTCCAAGTTGCACAACAACTCTGAAGGCCAAGTTTTAAAATAAGAGGGAAAAACAGAACGATCAATTTTATAATAACAACAACAACAACAATAGAGTTGGAAGGGACCTTGGAGGTCTTCTAGTCCAACCCCCTGCCCAGGCATGAAACCCTACACCATTTCAGACAAATGGTTATCCAACATTTTCTTTAAAACTTCCAGTGTTGGAGCATTCACAACTTCTGCAGGCAAGTGGTTCCACTGATTAATTGTTCTAACTGTCAGGAAATTTCTCCTTAGTTCTAAGTTGCTTCTCTCCTTGATTAGTTTCCGCCCATTGCTTCTTGTCCTGCTCTCAGGTGCTTTGGAGAAAAGCCCGACTCCCTCTTCTTTGTGGCAACCCCTGAGATATTGGAACACTGCTATCATGTCTCCCCTAGTCCTTCTTTTCATTAAACTAGACATACCCAGTTCCTGCAACCGTTCTTCATATGTTTTAGCCTCCAGCCCCCTAATCATCTTTGTTGCCCTTCTCTTCACTCTTTCTCGAGTCTCTCAACATCTTTTTTACATCATGGTGATTTTAGAATGGAGGTGTTTATCCTGGTTCCACATAGTTTCCTATGTCCCACCCATATTGTTAGTCCACTCACTCTCTTGACCTGGAAAGAAGGAGCGGGGGAAGAGGGGAGGAGAGGAGGAGGAGAAGGAGAAGGAAGAGGAGGAGGAGGAGGAGGAGAAGGGCAGTGATATAGTTTATCAGCTGATTTCCCAAAGAGGCCATTAGGGGGTGGCTCACGAACTAGCATTCTAAGGTCCATTTTATAATTTATGTTTATTGTGCATTTTGTAACAGAAGCCCAAAGTGACCTACTTATTGCTCCCTCCTCCTGTCACAACAGTCCTGTGAGGTAGTTTGGCCTGAGGGAGAATGAATGGTTCTCCAAGGAACTTCCATGATTGAGAGGCGACTAGAACCTGGGTTTCCCTGCTCCTCATCCAACATCTTAACCCTGGACAATATAATCATGTTTTTTTGGGGGGGGAAACAAGTTTTATTAGAATTTTTCTTTCATCTTTCATATTTTATGAACAGAGTGTTGACCAGGTCACATCATACATCTTATACATAATATCTTTATAATCTATTCTAATCTTCCCATTTTTTTCCAATATTTATCTCTTTTATATAATCCTTTATCACAAATTAATCCTTTTTCACCATATCTTATTATTTCAACTTCTGCCATGTTGGTCTTTTTTCAAATCCATTTTACATCATATCTCTGTTTCCAATTTCAGCCATAATATTCTCTTTCCATATTTCTTTCTCTTATCTTATTTTCTTCTTGGTACATAAACAATATCACTATCTGTCTTTAATTCCTAATCTCTTACAATAACATCAATTAATTATCTTATTTCTCCATTTTAACATCTTCTCTTAATTTAAATTGTCTTCAAAATTAAACCAAATTGCCATTTCACATTTCATCTGTTTTACTATGAGCAATATACATTATCATATTCAAATCTGACATAAAAACTCTTTAACTTGGTTGACCATCCACAATTAATAATATTAATGCAATTCCCTTAAATCTACTAATATATACCTTATTTTCCTTCCTCTTTTCCACTAATCTTCCCCTCTTTAACCATTTTCCCTTGGTCTCTCCAAAATTCCAATTCTTGGTAATTTTCTCCTTTTACCCCATTCTCTCTTTCTTTTTTTCTTTTTATATGTATTGTATCTTTTCTTCTGAATCCTTTTTCTCACTTTTAAGTATATTATTTGAATAGTTCTCCCCAAGCTTTCTCCTAATCTCTTCCCACTATTTCCCTCTTTACCCTTTGATAGATTCTTTTTTGGGAGACGTTCCCCCTGTCCGCTCTTTTTGTGCCACTATAAATCCCAGTGAAATCATCTAACTGCTTTTTGTTTTCAATTCCTTTTCCTTCAATTATTTTCTTGCTCCTCATTTATGCTCTCTTTTACCACCTTCTCTCCTATTTTCTGCTCGGTGTATTCCAGCAAAATTTCTGACTTTTTATTACCTTTTTGAGATTCACACATATTTTTAAACATCTCAATTAATTCCTCATACATCCAAGACTCCATATTGCCAGTTTAACCAATTGTTAAAACGTTTAAATTATATCACATTTAATTAGAACTTAAAATCCATATTGTATCTTTTTATTTTCTAATTCTGATGTCCAATTCAAATATTTGTCCAGTCCACTCCAAGTTGAAAATTTATTAACTTCCACAGCCGTAGAAAATAGAAACCAAGCAATGTAGAAAGACAAATGCTCCTTAAAAGTTCTCACAGTTTCCAAGTTATCTTTTCTGGTAGTCAAGGTTACAACTGTACTTTCTCTTCTATCTTCCACCAAGTATTGCGGTACTCTCCACCAGCAGATGTCTCTCTTAAATCCACAGTGCTCTTAAGGCTTAAGACAATTAATTGTCAAAACTGTCAAAAATACTTTAAATCTACATAAAAAAATACTTTTCCTCGAGTTCATTTCTTTTATTATTTTTAGTTTCTCCAAATCCAATTGTAAATGCAAAAACCTTCTTGGGCTTTGATGTTTTAGCCTCTGCTTTGACCTTCCTCCCTCCATGGAATTTCCCAAAATGCCAATTAGCCGCTCATTTCAGCTCCGGAACATCTTTTAATGTCCAAATTCAAAATTTTCTTTTACCTATGGCCAATCACTCACCCAGTTCCAGCACTCTGTTCAAACACCGCTCCTGCACAAAAGCTTAGTCCAGTTGCCCCAGCTTCAGAGCGGTCATTTTGCAATGGCCGCCACCCCCGCTGCCAGTCCGAACAGCTGTCTCTGGCCTATCAAGGAACTTACCCATTCCTCTTGGTCATCTGAGATGCCTCTCCTTCTGTTGTGTCTCGCCCGCTTTCACCGCAGGATGGTTCCTATCTGAAGACACACACACACCCAGCAGTTTGTCCAGTTGAATTTTCACGGAGCTCATCGGAGCTTGCTGTTTTTCCAGCCAGTCTCACCACGATGCTTTCAGTCCCTCAACATTCTGTTAATAATAATAATAATAATAATAATAATAATAATAATAATAATAATAATAATAATAATAATAATAATAATAATAATAATAATAATAATAATAATAATAATAATAATAATAATAATAATAATAATAATAATAATAATAATAATAAATTATTATTATTATTATTATTATTATTTAATTTCTATACCGCCCTTCTCCCGAAGGACTCAGGGTGGTTTACAGCCAGATAAAACAACAATAAGTAAATACAATATACAATTTAAAAACAATTTTAAAAAACCTATTCAGTTTGGCCCATTTGTTAAAATATACATTAAAAAAAACTATAAAAACCCCATAAAATTAATAATAAATTTCCCTGTTATGCCAGTCCTGCACAGAAGAATAAATAAGTCTTCAGCTCGCGGCGAAAGGTCCGGAGGTCAGGAAGTTGTCGAAGTCCTGGAGGAAGCTCATTCCAGAGGGTAGGTGCCCCCAAAGAGAAGGCTTTCCCCCTGGGAGCCACCAGTCGGCATTGTTTGGCTGACGGCACCCTGAGGAGGCCCTCTCTATGGGAGCGCACAGGTCGGTGGGAGGCAAATGGTAGCAGAAGGCAGTCCCGTAAATAACCCGGTCCTAAGCCATGGAGCGCTTTAAAGGTGGTAACCAATACCTTGAAGTGCACCCGGAAGACCACAGGCAGCCAGTGCAGCTTGCGCAGGAGAGGTGTTATATGGGAGCCACGAGTGGCTCCCTCTATCACCTGCGCAGCCGCATTCTGGACCAACTGGAGCCTCCGGGTGCTCTTCAAGGGGAGCCCCATGTAGAGAGCATTACAGTAGTCCAGGCGAGAAGTGACGAGAGCATGAGTGACTGTGCATAAGGAATCCCGGTCTAGAAAGGGGCACAACTGGCGGATCCGGCGTACCTGATAGAAAGCTCTCCTGGAGACGGTCATCAAGTGTTCTTCAAAAGACAACCGTCCATCCAGGAGAACGCCTAAGTTGCGCACCCTCTTCATTGGGGCCAATGACTCACCCCCAACAGTCAGCAGTGGTTGTAGCTGACTGTACCGGGATGCCAGCATCCACAGCCACTCCGTCTTGGAGGGGTTGAGCTTAAGCCTGTTTCTCCCCATCCAGACCCACACGGCCTCCAGACACCGGGACAACACTTCAACAGCTTCGTTGGGGTGGTTAGGGGTGGAGAGGTACAGCTGAGTGTCATCAGCATACAGGTGGTACCTCACCCCAAAACCACTGATGATCTCACCCAGCAGCTTCATATAGATGTTGAACAGGAGAGGCGAGAGAACCGACCCCTGTGGCACCCCACACATGAGGCGCCTTGCGGTCGATCTCTGCCCCCCTGCCAACACCGACAACACTGTCAGAGAGATAGGAGGAGAACCACCGAAATATGGTGCCCCCCACTCCTAAACCCCCCAACCGCAGGATACCATGGTCAATGGTATCAAAAGCCGCTGAGAGATCTAAAAGGACCAGGACAGAGGAATAACCCCTGTCCCGAGCCCTCCAGAGATCATCAACCAACGCGACCAAAGCCGTCTCCGTGCTGTACCAGGCCGAAAGCCGGACTGGAACGGGTCTAGATAGACAGTTTCATCCAGGTACTGGGGCAACTGTCGTGCCACCACACTCTCAACAACCTTCACCACAAAGCGAAGGTTGTTGACTATTCTGCTCATGGAATTTGCCTAATCTGTTTTAAAGCCATCTGGGCTGATGGCCTTCAACATATAACCAATGAATTCTATACAGAAGTTTTTCACAGCATGGAAAATGTTGGAGTTTTTTCTTAAATTCATGAATAAACATGAATGAAGAGTGAACACAACTGCAGTGGTGCATCTGAACCAGCCAAGCAGATTCCACAGTGTGTCTGGGCAGACACCTGTCTTCCCAGCAAGGGGCTCCGTGAAAGTTGGAACTTGATAAGAGCAAAGAAATAGTTAGAGATGGTGAGGATTTTAAAATTCCTATGATTGATTGTGAAAGTCTGGTGTAAATACACCTCACAGAAGCAATGAGTGATTAACATATAGAATTGTGTCAGGAAGTTCCATATATGATGACAATAATTGTCTAACACACTTTGTCAAGTTAATTAGGAAAGCAAAAGAAAGTTCTTTGCCTTCCAATGAGACTACAACAATTTCCAGACTTACCTGATTTTGGGTTTCCCAGACAAGACAGGAAAAAGTGATTTTTGTCTCCAGATTCCATATTATTAGAGGAGATCTCAGTTTCATCTACTCTTTGCCCACCAAAATGTAGTTTGAGGGCTTATAGATCTCATCAATTGGCATTATTCAAAATGGGTGAATTCCAGATTGTCATGTGGTTCCTTCTTCCAATTCAAGTAAACAACTTGATGAGTCATGCTAAGACAGAGTTTTATAATAATTTATTGCTCAAAACACATGGTTGGTTTTCCACAACTTGCTAAAAATGAATGTTAGATAATTGGCCAGCAGGCTCAGTTATTTCTTCTCTTTTAGCCGAGGGGTAATATCAAAAAGCACCGAAAGAGGAATTCAGCAAATGCCTTGCTGAGCCCCTAATTCAGAGATTAGTGGAAGAAAGAACATGCAGGAGGTGGCCCTCAGAAAGTGAAGAGAGCATTGTGTGAAGACTTAAAAACCATCTAAGAATGCTTCCATACCCATGTGACTCATGGAAGCACATTGGTGTGGTCCTCTCTTAAAACATCCCCTTTCTTTTAAAAATATCCTACTGGTCCTAAAATTATCCTTTGGTGGTCTTTCCCAGAAATATCCATTTTCCCCTGTGTTTTAATCTTTGCGAATCTGTTGTTTTTTGTTGTTTGAATGTTTGAAAAAAATCTGGGACTTTTAAATACTTGACTCTGGTTAGCTGGCTAGGGGTGGCATTGGGAGACATGAGGAAGGTGAGATAGAAGGAGACCTTTGATTTAGAAGACTTCAGCAACAGAGTGGTCAATGCCTGGAATGCTCTACCCGACTCCGTTGTTACATCCTCAAACCCCCACAGCTTCAACCATAAACTGTCTACCATGGACCTCACCACATTCCTAAGAGGTCCTTAAGGGGGCGTGCATAAGTGCACCAGCGTGCCTACCGTCCCTGTCCCACTATCCTCATTTATTTGTACTCATTACCTGTGCTCATGTCCATGTTTATATTTATACCTGTTATCTCATACATGTTTGACAAACTAAATAAATAAAAATAAATAAAATAAAATTTTATTAAGAAAAATTTTATGACCACCCAATTCATTCACAGTTATTTGGGACAGATTATAAAAATAAGGCCTCAATAAAAACCCCAGATATAAATATGCAGATAGATAGACAAATAAACAGATCCATAGATAGATAGGAAGACAAGTAGATTAAATCTTCAATTTCTTTGTTATAGTGTACATTGTAATGCATTATGGTTGCTCTTTCATTACATTTGTCTTTTTGAACACCTGCTTGCTGTTTTTAATAGTATTTTTCACAGGTGTCCTTCTCACGTTGTCTATTTCAGTACTGACAGAAGCACCCCTTCTGACATAGGCAGAGCACAGAAGGATTAACTGCATGTTAGAGCATTTGAAATAGTTTATATTACCAGTTAAAGATCACGGGACATAGTGTCTGAGTAGCTAAGACGCTGAGCTTGTCGATCGAAAGGCTGGTAGTTCAGCGGTTCGAATCCCTAGCGCTGCCATGTAATGGGATGAGCTCCCATTACTTGTCCCAGTTTCTGCCAACCTAGCAGTTTGAAAGCACATAAAAATGCAAGTAGAAAAATAGGGACCACTTTTGGTGGGAAGGTAACAGCGTTCCATGCACCTTTGGTGTTTAGTCATGCCGGCCACATGACCATGGAGACGTCTTCGGACAGCGCTGGCTCTTCGGATTTGAAACAGAGATGAGCACTGCCCCCTAGAGTCAGGAACGACTAGCACATATGTGCAAGGGAACCTTTACCATTACCAGTTAAAGAGATTGGCTCCTCCTTAAGAAGGCCCAAATGCTGAAATAAAATAACCGCTTCGGCTTCGGCCCAGTGAGCAATTTCCTTGAATTTGCAGAAGTGTCAACAGGCAGAACCTCAGGGTTGTTTGGCCCATTACATTTCCTGTCTCTCTCTTTCTCCATCTCTCTCTTTCTTCATATTCCTCTACATTTCTATATTCGGGCGAGGACCACATAGGAAACAGATTTCACCATGGCAATGATGGTGGAGGGTAGCGCAATGAAAACAACAAATCAGTGTGTGGGTTGCAGCAAAGGAAGAAAAGAAAAACATGTCCATTCCTTTCTTCTCAGTCCTATAGCCAGAGTGGTGTAATGGCGAAGGCACTAGGCTAGAATGAGGAAACCCAGATTCTAGTCCAGGGGTGTCCAGGGGATTCCACAACAGGGTTGTATTTGACCTCAGAGGGCCAGGGTGGGCGTGGCCAGCTCGACATCACTCGTGTTGGGGGTGCCAGTAGTGATCCAAGTGCTCTACCAGCGAAAATGGGCTCCCGAGCTCCGTTTTCACTGGCAGAGGCAACGTGGGCTGGTCCTTCATTGTTTCCAGGGCGGTCCCATGGGTCAGATCTAAGCACCCCACAGGCCAGATCCGGCTCGTGAGCCTTGAGTTTGACACCCCTGTTCTAGTTTCTCTTTAACCATGGAAGCTTCCAGGAGGAGACAGGCGCTTGGTCCAAGGATAGGGTACGGATGAAACTCTGAGGGGGGGGAATGGGGGAATTGGGTGGGGGGTTTAATTTACCCTCAAATCTCAGTGCAAGACTTTGGACCAATCCATCTCTAATTCTTGAGGGACAAAATGAGTCTTGTGCTGCTACAAATGCGTACCAAATAAAAATACTAAATTTTGGTGGGTCTAAAATGAACCTATATTAGGTTGTTGGAAGATGTGGAGCAACTTGTCCCATAGAATTGCCAAGACTCGGACACGATTGAATGGATCATCTTTTTTTTTTTGTCACAACAGTATACACAAACAAATGTCATAGATAAAACAGCATATCTTGAAGAATATATATATATAATTAAAATTATAATATATATATATATATATATATATATATAATATTATATCATCATATTAGGTTCATTTTTATATTAGCATGCAGTATGAGGTAGGAAAGCTCATAAGCTCCTTTATTCTGTTCAATTGTGTCTGATTTTTAGAGAATGTTTGGACAAATCCCTGCAGGCTTTTTGGCAAAAAAATTTTAGAAGTGGTTTGCCATTTCCTCCTTCCTAAAGCTGAGAGAAAATGATTGGACCAAGGTTACCCACTGGTTTCATGCCCAGTCAGGGCTAGAATTCATAGTCTCCCATTTTCTAGTCTGATGTTTAACCATTATATCAAACTGGTCACTTTGTAACTGTACAGTGTATTTATGTACAATAAATAGCAAGATAAAGATGAATAATTTGCCATTTTAAAAATGGTTGCCTAAAATGGTTTTCTTTAGCAATATTTAACAATATTTAACAAGCTGGCCTTGTTTGCATTATGGAAAAATTGTTCCAGCTTTATTTTTTTTTACTTTCTCCATAATAACTCTGAGGAAGTTTAATAAATCAAATATACTATTCTAAATAGGGACATATGTTATAAGTACATTCTTTTCTATAGCACTTAGTTATTCTATAGATGTTTCATCTCAGCCACTCAAAATCGCTTTGTTGGTTACTAAATATCAGCTCATACTAGATATTTTTTCAGATGTTTTCCATAGTTTAACTGAACAATGATTTTACATGATTAGCTTGCTTGCTTGCTTGCTTGATTGGTTTATCATTTTTGCTGAAATTATACATTATCTTTTTATCTTCTATAAGATTTTTTGTTGGCTCATCATACTAGATAAAACTCAATAATCAATGAATGAAATCCTACAAATACCTTAAACAGTTTCTGAGTTTGGGCGACCCACTAAGCCATAGCCTAGGAGACTAGATAAGGTTATATAAGTCACAATATTTGCATCACGCTGTCACAATTCATGTTTCATTATGAGTCTTCTCCTTTACGGAAGTCTGTGAAATATCTCCCATAGCAAAACAAGTCTTGAGAAACATCCTTAGATCTGGTCAAAACCACAGTCGGTCTACCCTAAAATTGTCCATTCCAGCCTTTCCCAATCTTTAGGTATACAAACACAACAACTTTCCAAAAACAATGAAGGGGGATGCTACATTGACCTTCTGTGATTAACAATTCACAGCATAGGAGAACAATAGAGTCTATGGAAGTGCTTTCCAAGCCTTTCAGCAAACGAAGGATCCAATCACCCATTGTTTTTTAAAAAAACGAATGTAGAGGGACCAAGTATACATGCTGGAAGGAAATACCAGAAGATATTCCCAGAGCCGGAATGAAATAAAAGGATTCTGGAAAAGAAAACCATCCAATACATCAGATTTACTTCAGCTGTCATTTAAGTCGAATTCACTCTTACCTGCCATGGTTGTAGAAGGTTTGGAAGATCTACCTTGTCTTCTCTTGGAATGACAACATGGCTAGATAAAGATGTGAAGATATTATCCTGGAGGGCGTGTGCCACAGCATAGACTGCATGGTAGATGTTGTAGCTCTCCGGGGACATTCCTTTCTTGGGCCAACCTGGGAGGAAGCCTGCCTTGTTTCTTCTCACAAGGCCCCTTTTCCATGTCTTCCTTGACAATCTATAGTTGGAATCATGGAAGTCAAACATTTCTGACCAAAGCGATTCAAGAGAATCATCTTGAATCAAAATAAGATCATGGAATTTGGATCTTTGGTTTCCCTGGATGGTGAAGGTTAGTGCTCCATGGAAGGGTTTGATGTCCCAGTATCTAAAAGTTGTGCTTAAAGTGAAACCTCACAAAGCTGTGGAGATCCAAACTTTCCCCAGTGGGGTTTGATTGGCTTCTTCAATGTTGGACAATATAAGAGGCAACAGAAGCATTGTGTCAAGATCCCCATAATAAATGAGCACCTTGCTTGTCCAGTGTGTAAGGAGAGCATCAAAAAGTGAGAATGCCTCATAAAAATAATTCACCTTCTCAATATGAATTTGTGGAATCTTAAATGTGAAGGCTACACAGATCCCACTCCCAAAGACCATTGTCTCAATGAAGTCCAGTGCTTCATGAGGACTTCAGGAAACCAACATGTCAAGATGTTGCTATTTTTCTTCATCAAGGTAAAGGTAAAGGTTCCCCTTGCACATATGTGCTAGTCGTTCCTGACTCTAGGGGTCGGTGCTCATCTCCGTTTCAAAGCCAAAAAGCCAGCACTGTCCGAAGAAGTTTCCATGGTCATGTGGCCAGCATGACTAAATGCCAGAGATGCATGGAACACTGTTACCTTCCCACCAAAGGTGGTCCCTATTTTTCTACTTGCATTTTTTATGTGCTTTCGAATTGCTAGGTTGGCAGAAGCTGGGACAAGTAACAGAGCTCAACCCATTACACGGCACTAGGGATTTGAACTGCTGAACTGCCAACCTTTTGATCGACAAGCTCAGTGATTTAGCCACTCAGCCACCGCATCTCTATTTTGTTTTCATTATAGATTCTTAAATATGTATCATTACAATTCAAATGCTGAGTTATGGAACCACCTTGTCGCTCCATCAGAACAAAGCTAAATCAAATGATAACTTAATGTCAGGTACAAGTAACCAAAAAAAAGGAGTTGAGTTCAAAGTACTTTATCGCAAGATTCTTACAGGCTACCTATTACAGCTGAATCTGATCTACTAATGGTCGAGGCAAATTGGCATGAGATAAAAGTCAACAGAATTCATGGGGGACCTAGATTTAGTATTTTCTGGGAGCACAGCACCTCCAAATTGATGACATATTTGTACAAGATGTTTTATAGATGGCGTTTGCCACTGGAAAGATTCACAAAAATGTTTAAAGACAAATCAGCTGGATGTTGAAAATGCCATCAGATACCAGGGTCGTATTACCATATGTGGTGGACTTGTGTAGAAGCAAAAAAATATTGGGCAAAAATTTGTATGTGGTTGGAGAAGATGACACAGCAACATATTGATCTCAAACTTGTATTATTCTTGTTGGGGATTTTACCAGAAACTTATAGTAAAGAAAATGTATAGTTGATTATTCATGCAATAACTGCAGCTAGAATTGTATTTGCACAAAATTGGAAAAGTGAAGAGGTCTCCATGGATGAAAATGTGATTAAGAAATTATTAGAATGTGCAGAAATGAATAGATTAACAAAAGGAAGAATTGGACTATTATCGTATATGGGGGGTTATTTTATCAATGATTAGAGAATAAATATGAAAATTAGAAATAAAAGCAGGGGAGTGAAATAGTGAAAATGTACTACAAAGTCAAATAAGCTAAGAAGAGAAATATTACAATAGTAGATATGTTATGTATTAGCATTAATTCAAAAATAGATAAATAATGAACATGGTTGATTTTGAATGGTTAAATCAATGTTAATGGTTATTGCACAAAAAATTGTACCCAGACGACACACTGTTTAATGAAAGTTGAAATGTTTGTATTAAAAGAAAATAATTTTTTAAAAAAAATATCAATTGCAAACCATTTTATTCTCCACAAAAGTTTTCATCATTTCTTCTATTTGCAACATATATTCCACCACAAGGTTGCATAAACAACACATTACAAACTCTAGCTGACCACATTATGTGGGCTGAAAACCTACCGTATTTTTCAGACTATAAGATGCACCCTTTTCCCCCTTAAAAGAGGCTGAAAATTTGGGTGCATCTTATACTCTGAATGTAGCTTTTTCCAAAAAAGCTTTTTTCAAAAGCTTCCGAAAAAGCTTTTTTTCAGCTCTAACGAGGTGCTAACCAGGTGCTAGCGAGTGAAGCGATCTTCCCAGCTTTGTCTGCTCCCTCCACTCTCAGCTGTACTTTAATGAGGTGCTAGCGATCTCCATGCTTTGCTTGTTCCCTCTGACTCTCAGCTGTTCTTTAGAAACTTTTTTTCAGCCCTAACTAGGCACTAGCAAGCGATCTCCACTTGCTTTGCCTGCTTTTCTCATTGCTGCTTCCTCTCAGCTGTATGCCTTAGAAGCTATTTTTTATCCCCAAGCAGGGGATAAAAAACCAGCAAACTAATACGCTGAAGCTGAGCAGACTAAGGATGCTAGCCAGATGAATACCTGGTACGCAGATTCCCCCCCCCCTATTTTCCTCCCCCAAAAGTAAGCTGCATCTTATACTCCGGTGCATTTTATACTCCAAAAAATATGGTAGATTTGTTCCTCATTGTGTTAGTCAGCCACTCTTGCTTAAGCCATGAACTACCAAGATACTTTCAGCATGTCAACTGTCTTACTAGAGGCAGGAGTACTTTAAACCACTGCTACACAACATTCAAATATGCTTATTGGTCTTACCACAAGCAGCTGTGGGACACTCTGATCACTGTATGATTCACCTTTTACCTGTTTATACACAAAGGCTTAAAACCACAAAACCAACAATTAAATCAATGAAGGACTGAGGAGGCAAAGTTAAAGCTACAGGCTTGCCTTGATTGCACAGATTGGAAAGTTTTTGAAGATACTTCTGCAGACATGGATGAATTCACAGATGCTGTAACATCGTATGTTAGTTTTTGTGAAGACCTATGCATGCTGATCAAAAACCTGTGAATATACAATTACAACAAGCCTTGGTTCACAGCTAAACTCAAGCAGCTACATTGTGCCAAAGAGGAAGCCTAGGAGGAAAAGAGATAGAATGCTGTGCAATCAGGCCAGAAAGGTATTAACAAAGCAGATCAGAGGAGCAAAAAGAAGCTGCTCTGAAAAGCTGAGGAATCAGTTCTCAACAAATGATCCAGAAAATGTGTCAAAAACTCTTATCACTGGTTACCACAAACCCCACTGGTTACCACTAGAGATGTGTTCTGTTCCTTCTTGCTTCGAACACTCTACTATCATCCCAATGCCAAAGCCACAACTAGTGAAGGTTAAGTGAGCCCTCCGCTTTTGGTATAATAGTTCGTTCTCTACAAGTGGTAAATCAGATTCCTCAATTTTTGTTTCAGCAAGATTTAGGGGACATCGATGTGTTATTAATACATTTGGCTGAATGTGCTCTTTTAATTGGATAACTGGGATAGGGTTAAGATGGCTTGCAGGAACTGCTCTGCTGTTTTGTTTTGTTTTTAAGAACTTTGAAGACCAGCAGGTGAAGCTAAAAGCAAAATAGTGACCCAGACAGTTGGTCACATGCTGTAAGTTAAGGAAATGATTTACCAGAACGCATAAATTAAGCTCAGGAGTTTATAATCAGCATGAAAACAATTTCTATAATTTTTTTTAACACACAAAACTTTTCAAGGTCCTCCTTTTCCCAAAACCTATTCTTGATTCCATTTTTCGTAGCTTAATTTAGAGTACTGTTTCCCATTCTTGGCCATTTTATTAATGGTTCAGCAATATGGAGTGTCAATCCTAAAATTCCAAGCCAATGACCACTGATGTAAATTTCTGAGAAATTGACAAGATTGGAAACATTGATTTAGAGGTAATAAAACTGTTTGGTGATTGCCAGCAGATGGCACCATTGAGATGATCATGGACCTGGACTTGGTGAATGCCTGGAGATAATTTTGCATTGGATTTCTGTACTATAAGAAGCTCTGAAAGCCTATTACCTTATTGGCCCAATGGAAAGCAAGTCAAGAGCTAAATCAATAATTCATTAATCTATTAATTCACATAATTAAGTGTTGAAGCAAACTGACAAAAAGATAAAGAGTTTTATAGAGTTGAGTTAAGGGAGTTCCCTCTTCTCTTCCACAGAAATATCATTGACAGGTGCATATGACGATTAAAAAGCTTAAACAAATGATCCAATCAGTAGGCTTATAGCAGCATTAATGGATATTAGAATTCCTGCCTTCTCATTTTAAGGTATCTGGGTTCAAAAATGGCATAATTTGGCATGCAGCTTGGATTTTGTACAAGAAAGTTTATGTTTTTAGCTGCATACCTTTTAACTACATACTTTGAATTTACTATATATATCTAGTACTTGGAATTTGACAACAGGATAGTATAAATGGATTCTTTGTGCCCTTATTATGGTTAAAAGATGATTCTTCAGCATTGGAAAGATAAATGAATAGCCCTTTCACTCTATGGATTAAAAACCTGATTGCACTTAGATAAGATAATATTTATTGTCACTTTTTCTATGTACACACTGGCACACATTGAAAATCAAATTCTGATGGCCGCTCTCAAAAGAATGAGTGAGAGTGTGTGTGTGTGCATATATGTATATATACGTGTGTGTGTGTATATATAATACACACACAGATATAGATAAATAATACACACACACATATATACATATATATACATACATACATGCATAGATACATACTTGTGTGTGTGTTTGGATACCGCAAAGACTCCTCCCAGAAGGTAACAAAGAAAACTGGTCATGGAGAGGATGTATAAACCTTTCCGTTTAAATATTATTTTTTAAAAGTATATATTTTTAAAGCACTGAAATATACTCACCAAAGAATGTATCCAGTAAAATTTTCGTGACATTTACTTATATTTTTAGAGCACAAAAAATAAGAAGAGAAGAGAAGGGAAAAGAGAAGAGAAGAGAAGAGAAGAGAAGAGAAGAGAAGAGAAGAGAAGAGAAGAGAAGAGAAGAGAAGAGAAGAGAAGAGAATTATTGGCCAAGTGTGATTGGACACACAAGGAATTTGTCTCTGGTGTACATACAAGTAACAAGTTATAAATCATAGTTATAATCATCATAAGATACACTCCTCAGAAATCATAATACTTAGTGATAGTCATAGAATATTAAATAAGCACTCAACATAGATCATACTAGGATACTAAATAAAACAATTAATATAAATCATTGGATACAAGCAACAAAGTTAAGAAGATAAGGAAATAGGAAATAGGAAAGATAATAATAAAATAGGCCTACTTGGTTGTTAACGGTATTGTGGGAATTAGAGTGATGGCATGGGGGTAAAATTGTCCTTCTGTCTAGTTATTTTGGCATGAAATGCCCTATAGCATAATCTTGAGGGAAGCAGTTTATGTCCCTGAGATGAGGTATTTGTAGATATTTTCACTGCCTTCTTTCTGGCTCCTGCAGTATACAGGTCCTCAATGGAAGGCAGACTAGTTGCAATTAGTTTTTCTGCAGTCCTAACCACGAGTGAAATGCTACCGGTTCAGGCCGGTTTGCCCAAACCAGTAGTAACAAATGCTACCAGTTCGCCGGGATGCTTAAAAAGTAAAAAAAAAGTTTTAAAAAAGTTCCAAGAATCAGCTGTGTGACAATCAGCTGTGCCATGTGATCACGGAACTTTTTAAAAACTTTTTTTACATTTTTTTACAACTGGTTCACTGGAACCGGTAGTAAAAAAATGCTTTAAAAAGTTTTTTTTTTAAGTTCTAAGGATCAGCTATGCGACAATCAGCTGTGCCACACGATTTATATTAACAGGAAATCCTGCTTTCTAGCGAATCTAGATCGCACGGCACAGCTGTTTCCCCCCCCCTTGCTGTTCTACTTACCTTTATGGACTCAGAAAAGGCTTCTTAGTGCCTGCGGTGAAAAGCGAACTGGTAGTAGACTTCAGAGCATTTTACCCCTGGTCCTAACTATCCGTTGAAGTCTGTGTCTGTCTTGTTTGGTTGCAGTGCCAAACCAGACAGTTATAGAGGTGCAGATGACAGACTCAATAATTCCTCTATAGAACTGTATCAGCAGCTCCTTGGACAGTCTGAGCTTTCTGGGTTGGCTCAAGAAGAACATTCTTTGTTGTGCTTTTTTGATGACTTTTTGGTGTTAAGTGTTCATCCTATGTCTTGCGATATTATAGAACCTAGAAACTTGAAGGTCTCTACTGTTTACACTGAGTGGCCTAGTATTGTAAGAAGTGATAGAATAGGAAGATTTCTCCTAAAAGCTACCATCATTTCTACAGTTTTGAGTGTGTTTAGTTCAAGATTTTTCTGGTTGCATCACAAGGCTAGTTATTCAACCTCCCGTCTGTATGCAGATCCATCATTTCCTCGATTGAGACCAAACACTGTTGTATTATCTGCAAACTTCAGTATTTTAACAAAGGGATCCTTTGAGATGCAGTCGTTGGTATACAGAGAGGAGTGGAGAGAGCACACAGCCCTGTGTCACCCCTGTGCCAATTGTACAGGCATCTGATGTGATTTTGCCAAGTTTCACCTGCTGCTTCCTTTCTGTTACGAAGCTTATGATCCACTTATAAGTACCGTGTGGTCAGGCAGGGATAGCTGACTCAGTTTAGTTAGAAGAATATCTGGAATGATGTTATTGAATGCTGAGCTAAAGTCTACAAAAAGGACTCCTGCATAGGTCCTTGGAGATTCAAGATGTTGTAGGATGTAGTGCAGAGGCATATTAACAGCATCATCTGCGGATCTATTTGCTCTGTAGGCAAATTGCAAGGAGTCTAACAGCGGATCCGTGATGGTTTTCAAGTGGGCCAGCAGTGACCTTTCAATGGTTTTCATAACTATGGATGTCAGAACAACCAATTTGATGGTTTTTGTTTGTATATTAAACTTCTTTATTTATTTTTTGTAAAATGAAAAGTTGTTTAGTTACCAGAAATGAAGATATTATAGCAATACAGCAGTGGTGGGTTTCCAATTTTTTTACTACCAGTTCTGTGGGCATGGCTTAGTGGGCGTGGCTTAGTGGGCGTGGCATAGTTTGGTGGCTGTGGCTTGATGGCCATGTCAGGGGAAGGTTTCTTCCCAATCAGCTGGGATTCAGGAGGCAGAGAATAGATGGGGGGCGGGGCCAGTTGGAATTTTTACTACCAGTTCTCCGAACTACTAAAAATTCCCGCTACCGGTTCTCCAGAACTGGTCAGAACCTGCTGAAACCCAACCCTGCAATACAGCAACATACAGCAATACTCCAAAAATAAATGAATTACTTTTTCCAGCATCAGGAAGCCTGGTTCTTTTCAATCAACATGTTTTTCCAACAAATCTTTACTTTCAAGAACATTGCTAGCAATAAGACAGAATTATTATATTGTCCCTCAGTATGAATTACAGGCTGGATTACAGGCTATACTTATACTATACTATTTGCACATGATTAAAATTAAAAAGAAAGAAAAGAACAGAAGATTCAGATGTGCCAGTAGCATAATGGGTCTATGCCGCCCCCTCCTGGCCACATCGAACCAGCAGCATCAAGTCGTCCCATTCCATAGCAATAACTTTTTATTTTTTTTATTTTTATTTATTTGTTACAATAGTATATATAAGCATAAGCAGGAAATAACTATACGATATATAAGCATATATATAAGCATAAGTATGTAATTAATTGGATATAATGAAAGGAAACATTAGGACAGGAACAGTAGGCACGATTATGCTCTTATGCACGCTCCTTACAGACCTCTTAGGAAAGGGGTGAGGTCAATAGTAGACATTTTTTGATTAAAGGAGATTTGGGTTTGGGGATTTTGGGAAGAGAGCACAGAGTCTGGTAGTTTATTCCAAGTATTAACAACTCTGTTACTGAAGTCATATTTTCTGCAATCAAGATTGGAGCGGTTAACATTAAGCTTAAATCTATTGTGTGCTCGTGTATTGTTGCAATTGAAGCTGAAGTAGTCTTCAACAGGAAGGACATTGTAATAGATGATTCTATGAGTTAAACTCAGGTCATGTTGAAGGCGGCGGAGTTCTAAGTTTTCTAAACCCAGGATTTCAAGTCTGGTGACATAAGGTATTTTGTTGTAATCAGAGGAGTGGAGAACTCTTCTTGTAAAATATTTCTGGACACATTCAATTGTATTAATGTCTGAAATGAGGTATAGGTTCCAGACAGGCGAGCTGTATTCAAGAATTGGTCTAGCAAATGTTTTATATGCTTTGGTTAGTAGTGTAGTGTTTCTGGAGAAGAAGCTACGCAAGATTAGGTTTACAACTCTTAAAGCCTTTTTTGCAATGTAGTTGCAGTGGGCTTTGGCACTTAGATCATTTGATATGAAAACTCCAAGGTCTTTAACAGGGTTGGGGTCATCTGTAAGGTAATGTCCATCGAGCTTGTATTTAGTGTTCTGATTCTTTTTTCCAATGTGTGAGACAGAGCATTTGCTGGTTGAGATTTGGAGTTGCCAAGTTTTTGACCATTCTGACACAAAGTCAAGGTCTTTTTGAAGGGTAGCTGTATTGTTGGTGATGTTAAATAGTTTGACACCGTCAGCAAAGAGAACACAATTACTTATAATATGGTCACAGAGATCATTAATGTATAATATGAAGAGTGTTGGTCCAAGAACGCTCTCTTGGGGAACGCCGCTATTGACAGGAACAGGATTTGATAGAGCACTGCCAATTTTCACCACTTGTCTGTTTGATAGGAAAGCTGTTATCCAATTGTGGAAGGGTCCTGAGATGCCGTAGGATTTTAGTTTTAGGAGAAGTTTATCATGTACCACAGAGTCAAAAGCTTTACAGAAGTCTATGTAAATTGCAACTATTGCTTTGTCCTGATCAAGATTTGTAGTCCATATGTTTTTGCAGTGAAGAAGTTGTAAATTACAAGATAAATTTTTTCTGAAACCAAATTGTTTATTAGAGAGTAGGTTGTTTGTTTCTAGGTGGAGGGTAATGGATTGGTTGATAATAGATTCCATTACTTTGCAGGTAACGCAGCATAGAGTGATTGGTCTGTAATTTTTAACTAGGCTGGAGTCTCCTTTTTTGAAGACAGGGTTTTGTAAGGGTGAAGAAGTGACTGTTGAATTGGCAAAACCAGCGGTGTGCTTTCTCCCCTTGTGAAGCCAAAGCAAAGGGCAGATTGTAGTCATAAATCAAGAACTACCTGTAACTGGATTAAGCCCAAAACATTTTACATTTGTTAACTCTGAAATGAATCAATTCCTACTTTAGAGTTTGGAGAGATTCTTTTGCACTTAGCACTTAGACCACTGCCCCATTTTGTTTTAAACATGCTGAGGGTAATTTGAGCACTAACTGGTCATCCTGAGCTGAATTATGAAGGTAATTCAAATTAGGAATGCCATAGAGCTGTAGTAATGCTTCTGTTTGCAGCAAACTAAATATTATTTGCATAGTCATGGGAGAAAGCTCTGAAAACTGATCTAGAAGGCTGCAAACCTGGAAGGAAGTACAGGAAAAATATATTTAATTCTTTCTGAGAACTGCAATATCCTTCCTATAAAAGACTACTTCAGCTTCAATCGCAATATTACAAGAGCAAAAAATAGATTCAAGCTAAATGTCAACTGCTTCAAACTTGATTGCAGAAAATATGACTTCTGTAACAGAGTTGTTAATGCTTGGAACTCATTACCTGACTCCATAGTCTCTACTCAAAATCCCAAAATCTTCAACCAAAACCTGTCTACTATTGACCTCACCCCATTCCTAAGAGGGCTATAAGGGGCGTGCATAAGAGCACAAAAGTGCCTACCGTTCCTGTCCTATTTCCTTCATTATATCAAATTGATATAGTTGATGCATATTTTTTACATATATATATATATGTTTTCTGAGGTTTTCGCGGGTGTTTGTATGTAGGTCTTTGGTTATTCGGGTTTTCTCCTGCGTAAAATTGGAAGTGTCTTGGCGACGTTTCGACGAAGTCTCATTCGTCATCTTCAGGCTTCAGCTTCATGCTTCTGGGAGCTCCCAGAAGCACGAAGCTGAAGCCTGAAGATGACGAATGAGACTTCGTCGAAACGTCGCCAAGACACTTCCAATTTTACGCGGGAGAAAACCCGAATAACCAAAGACCTACATATATATATTTCTTCAAAATATGTTGTTTTATCTATGACAATTGTTTGTGTATACTGTTGTGACAAAAAGAAATTTAAAAAAAAACTGTTTTGCTACCAATACCAGCTATCAATTCCAAAAGCCCTCTCCATTGGAAATTTTAATGAAGAGATTTGCTGGCAAATATGGTGACACATATCCTAATCAACCTAAAAGCAGGAGTATAAGCCAGATAGGAAATTGTTAAAGATATTTCTCAAAGCAATAGCATATGGAACAAATTAGGCTGGGCTTTTGCGCAATGTGACTTTGTCACAGCTAATAGTCTACATATTCTGACTGCTGGAAGGATCTCTCAGCAAAAAGCAGCAAGATAAAGATAAGTAAAGGGCAGGGGCGGGCAGTTGGCCTGACCTGATCATCGGAGAGAACCGGTTCGCTCCCAGCTGATCATCAGAGCTACTGGTTTGCCCAAACCGGTCCAAATTGGTAGAATCCCACCCCTGATTCCTAACCACAAAATGACAAACATGCGGTCTGACATGACCTATGAGTTCCACTCCAGTCTGGCATTGTGTGTTCATTTGTAAATATGTAGAATTTTATATTTGTCACTTGACGTGCTCTGCACAGATGCCCAGAGAATGCTTGTGTGCTTGCTTATTGATATTATTTATGCATTCATTCATTTACTTGTATCCCACGAAGGCAGCAAAGATATTCAACACTCTTTCCTTCCTCCTATTTTCCCCACTACCACAACCTTGTGGGTTGGGTTGAGAGAGAGTAACTGGTTCAGTCACCTAGCCGGGTTTCATGCCTAAAACAGAATTAGAACTCATGATCTAAATGTGGGTTAGACAGCACCACCACCAGATGGACTCGTAACTGGCTGACCAACCGCACTCAACATGTAGTCCTCAACGGAACTACATCCACATGGAGGGAAGTATGCAGTGGAGTACCCCAAGGCTCTGTTTTAGGCCCAGTACTCTTCAACATCTTCATCAATGACTTGGACAAGGGGATAGATGGGGAACTCATCAAATTTGCAGATGACACCAAGCTGGCAGGAATAGCCAACACTCCAGAAGATAGGCTCAAGTTACAGAAAGATCTTGACAGACTTGAACATTGGGCGCTATCTAACAAAATGAAATTCAACAGTGAAAAAAGTAAGGTTCTACATTTAGGCAAAAAAACCAAAATGCACCGGTACCGTATATGTGGCACCTTGCTCAATAGTAGTACCTGTGAGAGGGATCTTGGAGTCCTAGTGGATAACCATTTAGATATGAGCCAGCAGTGTGCAGCAGCTGCTAAAAAAGTTCTGGGCTGCATAAACAGAGGGATAGAATCAAGATCACATGAAGTGTTAGTGCCACTTTATAATGCCTTAGTAAGGCCACACTTGGAATATTGCATCCAATTTTGGTCGCCACGATGTAAAAAAAGATGTTGAGACTCTAGAAAGAGTGCAGAGAAGAGCAACAAAGATGATTAGGGGACTGGAGGCTAAAACATATGAAGAACGGTTGCAGGAACTCGGTATGCCTAGTTTAATAAAAAGAAGGACTAGGGGAGACATGATAGCAGTGTTCCAATATCTCAGGGGTTGCCACAAAGAAGAGGGAGTCGGGCTGTTCTCCAAAGCACCTGAGGGTAGAACAAGAAGCAATGGGTGGAAACTGATCAAAGAAAGAAGCAACTTAGAACTAAGGAGAAATTTCCTGACAGTTAGAACAATTAATAAGTGGAACGACTTGCCTTCAGAAGTTGTGAATGCTCCAACACTGGAAATTTTTAAGAAAATGTTGGATAACCATCTGACTGAGATGGTGTAGGGTTTCCTGCCTGGGCAGGGGGTTGGACTAGAAGGCCTCCAAGGTCCCTTCCAACTCTGTTGTTATATATATTATATATAAAGCCTGATGATCTTGATCTAGTTCGCATAGTAGATACAGGATTAGCAATGTGACATTCTCCAGATTTTTCACTGTGGTCCTTTCTGCTGCCTTGCTGATAGGAATAGCAGCCCAAAATATGTGCAGTGGCTTATTTCTACTTTGCATAGGTTGAATGTCTTATATAAAAGCACTGCACTGTGGTTTATAAGTGGTTGTCGAGCACAGCTCTGGCTCAACACATGATGCTGCAGGGATCTGGATCATGGGAGCAGCCCCTAATCGAAGATCCAAAAGGATGAATTATCCTTGTTCAAGGGGTGCAGGGATCTGCGTTTGGGAAGCATGGGGAGAGGAACAACACACTGGCAGCCGGGAATAGAGGGAGATGAGGGCTAGGCATCATGAAGAGCTGTTTTACTTCCGGGATTTGGCAGATGACGTGGCAGCTGAGGCTGTCAGACGAGGAGGGAGAGAGTGGCCAGACGTCCAATCAACTGAGCAGCATGGGATGTTTAAAAAGGCTGAGAGGCAGAAGCTCTCAGCGCTGACTTTATACAGAGAGACCTCGACTATTACTGAGACCCGGTTTGTAGCAGACCCAATAAACGAAATCACTGTTGGAAAAAAGAAAACCAAGTTGGCTTGCTTCTTCTCACGGCATCTGACACAATTGTGGCTGAGCTAGCCGAGAGCGGTAATTTATAAATTAGTGTACTGTGTATGTCTACTTAATCATGGTTCTTTACCAAACAGGAAGTTATACCCTAGTGCAGTGATGGCAAACCTTTTCAGCACCGAGTGCCCAAATTGGAACACGTGTCCATGCACATGCATGTGTGGATGCCGGAGCACCAGATACCGGAAGAACAGCTGGCCAGTGCACCAAAAACAGCCTGGAAAAGGCCCAGAAAATGGCCTGTTTTTTGAGCATTTTTCAGGCCATTTTCCGGCACTCTGGTGCTCACGAAGACCAGCTGGCTAGCACTGGAAACCAGAAGAGCAGGTGGCGATGGTGCGCGTGCCCACAGAGAGGGCTCTGCATGCCACCTTTGGCACACGTGCCATAGGTTCGCCATCACGGCCCTAGTGAAATCTGATTGTGTGATATATATTTTACATAAGGCAGTAGACACCTTCACACTTGTATTTATCATTGATCTATTGACTAGATCATTCTGCTTTTGGGTTAAGTTATGGAGAGGACTGAAACAGCTTCTGGATCATCTACAGTGGTGTGGCCCAACCTGAAGAGTTGAGAAGCTTGGAGGTGTGTGGACTTGGTCTGCTTGAATGCCCTAGTCAAGAACTCTGGGAGTTGACGTCCACATATCTACAGGTTGCCCACGATGAGAAACACTGATTTGGCCTGAATAGGCATTTCTGCTCCCTGCCCTGCGCAGAGAAAAGGAAGACCTTTAAACATTTTGAAGGAGCTTTGCAATAAATGTATTTCCTTTTTTTTTTAACCATAAAACCCCCTGAGCCTTTGTCTCTTTCTTGATTGGGGAAGCTATTAAACGATGAAAGACGTTTCCTCCGGAAGTTGTAGTTGAGCCATCAACTGGTCTCAGGAAAACAAAAGATAACAGGGTTTTCCCTTTTTTCAAGCCAGGGAGTGGCAGACAAATAAGTCAGGAACCACATCTCTGAGGAAAGGAGTTGATCCATTTCTTCCCAATAACAAAGTCTCTGGGGCAGCTAAAAATTAAACAACTTTTCTCTGGAGATAGCTGATTTCCAAGAAAAGAAAAAAGGAAGTTGGTTAAGAAAACTCTAATTCTAACTTCTCATTTCAATGGGTGCTTCCATCCAGCAAGGTGAGCTCTTACCACCTTCTTACCACGTTGTCAACTTCCTCTTAACCTGAGATTGGAGATCTTGTCGGTTTAAGATTTTGTTTTTTTCTTTCTGCTTTAGATAATATGCAGAACTGCAGAAATTCAAAAATGGGAACTCTTTTCGTCGCGTACCGTGGTCATATTGCCACCGCTGTTGTTGCTGCTGTTGCTTCTGCTGCACTTGTATTTTTCATCGGTAAGTTATCCAAACTCTAATATTGCAAGCTAGGTGAGGCTTTAATTTTTGGTGAGGGTTTGTTTTCTGCATTCCTTTCTACCCTCCTTCTGGGAGATAACAGCAGCCAGGTTAATGAAGAGGTTGGACAGGCCCTGGGTAGACCCAGGTTTATTTATCTGCTTGTTTGTTTGATTACTATAGCTGCCTATCTCAGTAAATGACTCTACCAGCCTACAGTTCAGAACATATGTTACAACTGATTCTTTCTGTTAATTACTTTGTCACAAATATAAACATATAGAACAGGGGCAGTGGTGGGATTCAGCCAGTTCGCACCACTTCGGGAGAACCGGTTGTTAACTTTCTGATCCGTTTGGCAAACTGGTTGTTGGAAGAAATCATTAGGGCAGAGAACTGGTTGTTAAATTACTTAAATCCCACCACTGAACAGGGGTCTCCAATCTTGGAAACTTTAAGACTTTAAGCAAAGCTGGCTGAGGAATTCTGGGAGTTGAAGTCCACAAGTCTTAAAGCTGCCAAAGTTGGAGGCCCCTGCTATAGAAGACAAATCAATAAATTGCAAATAGATTTAGTAGTTTAAAAAAATTAAGAGGTCCTGTTTTGCAAGGGGTAGGAACTAATGTCACAATGTATTAATTCAACTAGGTGGGATAATATGTGTATATATTTTGAGGGGGGGTTGATGCAGCTTTTTCTTTTTTAATGTTTTGATTCTTTTATGATTTTTTTTCTTTTTTGTCTTGTTTCGGATTTTTTTTTAATTTTATATTTTAACCTTGTCTTGATCAATATATATATAGAACATGTTATAACTGAAAATTTAAAAAATCATTTAAAAGTAATAGGAAGCATTTTCTAATGAGACAACGGAGACAAAAAGATCATTTTATTACAATTTACAGAATATTCAGGCAAAAGAGATTCCCCTTATTCAAAGAGGGAGCCTCGATCCTTAGCTTACTTCCCCTTTTATAATTAACATAATGAAGGAAAAATGAAAGAGGAAAGTTGGATGGATAAGATAAAAGTAATCCCACCTTTTCACAATAAATCAACCACAAAGGTTGTTTGAAGTTAGATAACCAAATGCCAGTTGACACTAAGAAACCTTTTCTTACCAGGAGATAGTATCCTGCCACCCTTCTGTAACTTCTATCTTTTCAGTTTAGGAATGTTATAAGCTATCTAATCAATCCATAGAGCCATAGGATTAAAAAAAAAGTTTTCCTACATTCCAGTCTAATGGTTTTATAAAACCCTATCACCATTTTAAAGGAGATGAAAAGTAAGTCAATTCAAAATATAAAGTAATTATGTTTAAAATACAAGGTAAAATATAAAATAACTATCAGCTAACAAATTACAAAATCCATGTCATTTGCCCCTCCTGGTGCATTCACTGCCTCAGGCTCAGGAACATACTGTAGTCAGGTTTTTAGGGCCTTACGAAAGGCTAAGAGGGCTAGGACCAGCGGTGGAATTCAAATTTTTTTACTACCGGTTCTTTACTATCGGCTTGGTGGGCATGGCAGGGGAAGGATACTGCAAAATCCCCATTCCCTCCCCACTCCTGGGGGAAGGCTCTTGCAAAATCCCCATTCCCACCACACTGTGAGGCCAGCCAGAGGTTGTATTTGCCGGTTCTCCAAACTTCTCAAAATTTCCACTACCGGTTCTCTAGAACCTGTCAGAGGTTTTGCTGAATAGCTCCCCTGGTTAGGACCATTCTTGTCTCCAAAGGGAGAATGTCCCATAAAGAAGAGAACACTGGTGAAAAGCTACCCCCACCAATGGTTTAAAAAGCTTGTAATTTCCCCTCAGCCACAAAAGCTCCTTGGATGGCTTTGGGCCTTTTGCCTTCTCTCTCAGGACAACTTACCTCTCAGGATGATCGTGGGGAAAAATGGGACCAAGAAAAAGAAGCAAATAAATCCAACAGATAAAATAAATCAATGCATGGGAGTCTCGCCCTGCCTTATTCCCTCTCCATTCCAAATGAGACCGAAACAGAGAAGGAAGGTCCTGTCATTTCCATATACATGACATGGTCTGCTAACTTTTCACCATCTTATTACCCATTGCAGCTTTTAATCCCCTGCTCCAAAAGCTCAGTATCAGTGGTGGTTTCAAATTTGTTTACTATCGGTTCTGTGGGTGTGGCTTGGTGGGCGTGGCATGGCTTGATGGGCGTGGCTTGGTGGGCGTGGTAGGGAAAGGATACTGTAAAATCTCCATTCCCACCCCAGTCCAGGGGAAGGTTACTGCAAAATCCCCATTTCCTTCCAATCAGCTGGGACTTCAGAGGCAGAGAATAGATGGGGGCAGGGCCAGTCAGAATTTATACTACTGGTTCTCCAAACTACTCAAAATTTCCGCTACCAGTTCTCCAGAACTGGTCAGAACCTGCTGAAGCCCACCTCTGCTCAGTATGCTCCTTAGCCAATGAAAGCTTGAACATTTCTGCTCTGGAAGTGCAGATTTCCAGCTATTCCTTATTACAGATAATCCTCAACTTATGACCAATCAATTAGCCACTGTTTGAAATTATGATTCAGCTCTCAAGGGCTACAGATTCGAAGTTACAACAGATGTCCTCCCCTCCCCCCCCCCACAGAGGTCTTGTGATCACATTTGGGGTGCATTTGTATATTGCGAGGTCACATGACTACGATTTACAACATTTTTTCTGGAAACATTTTTATTTCTAATTTCTGACCAAAAAAAAAACCCACACACATTGGGGGAAATGGATTCACTTTACACTCACTGGGTTTGCTTTATGGCCACTGCATTCGCTTAATGAGCACAGCAAAAAATGTTGTAAGATCAAATCAGTCATGTGATGCCTTGGCTTATGATCATCACAACTTATGTCAGAAATTCCAGACTTCATTATGGTCATATGTCGAGGACTAGCTGTATTCCCCATGCACATTTGTGGTTAATGGACTATGGAGAGTGTTTGTTAGATCATGATCTTTTTTCCCCCCCTCAGTATTGTCGGTAAATAAACCGACCTCAAACCCAGATGACTGTAAACTGCTATTGACAACCTCCGAACATCCTGCCTGACTGGATTGGGTACCAGATGAAATGTTTCTACTTCTCAGATAAAGAAGAAACCTGGTCTGCTAGTCGAGACTTTTGCTCTTTGTACAATGCCTCTCTAGCCATTATTGAAAAGGAAGAAAAGGTAAGAGGTGAAAATATCCTACTGTATTGTGGATGATGCCAATTTCATGTAGGGCCCACATGCACCTCAGTTCTGCTAGCAGGGAATTGATTTTATACAATATCACTTTGTGCTGGTCCGTAGCAAAGATTGAAAAAAAGTTTGGATTGACTTTTATTAAGGAAGAGCATCTATCGCTTTCTAATTTTCAGCCACTGTCTCTAGCCTATGACTACTATAGGTAGTCCTTGTTTAATGATTGCCCTGTTTAGTGACCGTTCATAGTTACTTTTTTCCAGGTTTCATCTTTCCAGCTTTTTTTGTACTTTAGCTTTTTCACTTCTTTTTCATTCTATGTTCTGGAACTGAGTCCGGTAAACACAACCAGCCTCTTCTTTTTGAAATAGCTGCACCCTTTTTAAAGGGAACAGCTGCCTTTTCTCCTAGGTGGAATCCTTTTTAACATTTCAGGGAAAGGAAGTGAGAGAAAACAGCACAGTCATTTTGCCTTCATGCATCCTCTACTAAAATATATTGAAATCATTGATATTAGGGCTGGTTAGCACTCTGCTTTGACTCTAAAGGAGGCTTTGAAAGTCTAAGGCAGCGGTTCTCAACCTGTGGGTCGGGACCCCGTTGGGGGTCGAAAGACGATTTGCCAGGGGTTGCCTAAGACCATCGGAAATATGGGAAGTATACTTGCAAGTCGAAGAATCGCGCTCCAATGGTTGACTCCACAAGCCAGCTGCAGGCTCTTCAAATCGCTAGCTGAATTCGGCTTCAGGCGCGATGAATTAAAAAAGAGAGAAATCTTTGCTCTGATGTCTCCCTCTCAAGCCAGCTGCAATCACTCCCAATCGCTAGCCTAATCTGGCTTCAGGCGCGATAAACTTAATAAGGGAGGAGTCTCCGCTTTAATGCCTCCGTCCTCAAGGCAGTCGCAAGCAGTTCAGATCGCTAGCCAATATGGCTTCAGGCGCGATAAATTCAAAACGAAAATAATTTTATGGTTGGGGTCGCCACATCGTGGGGAATTGTATTAAAGGGGTCGCAGCACTGTAAAGGTTGAGAACCACTGGTCTAAGAGGTATCAGCAGAGCTGCTCCCTGCAACTATTTAAAATAGCTGCATCTTTTCTGGATTCTGATGCAGGGGCTGGTTTAAGGAGCTGAAGACTCCTGGATTCTGATGCAGGGCCGCGGTGTTATTAAACACAGCTGCTTGCAATTACTGCAGGCTCAAGTCCCACCAGGCCCAAGGTTGACTCAGCCTTCCATCCTTTGTAAGGTAGGTAAAATGAGGACCCAGATTGTTGGGGGGGCAATAAGTTGACTTTGTATATAAATATACAAATAGGATGAGACTATTGCCTTACACAATGTAAGCCGCCCTGAGTCTTCGGAGAAGGGCGGGATATAAATGTAAATTAAAAAAAAAGACTTTATGTTCTGAAGCGCTTTGGGGGAAATGGAGCAGGCAGTCTTTGTATCCTTCTATGAACTTCTATGTAATATATAATATATAATCAAACAATATTATAGGATTATTGGCCGACTCTAAACATCTGTGATTTGATTACAGAATAGAATAGAATTTTTTACTGGCCAAGTGTGATTGGACACACAAGGCATTTGTCTTGGTGAATATGCTCTTATTGAGGAAATAGGTAAACAGTTAAAATATATGTACACTTGGGGGTCTATAAATATTTTAGAGTGATTTAATATTTACCATTTATTGTCTCCAAAGGATTTTGTGCAGCGTTACAAAGGCACCACTTCCCACTGGATTGGCCTCCAACAAGACCCGAATCAACCCTGGAAATGGATCAATGGAAATGCTTCAACGTGAGTCATCCTTTCTCTCTTATGTCTTCAGCTGAGGAATAGTGAGAGGGACGGCATATAAATTTAATAAATTAATTACATAAACTCTACACCAGCGAAATGCTAAGAAGCAGTGGCGTGCGGTTTATTCATCATCCAGTGCAGTCCTGTTTCTTTCATCGAGCACAAATGCAGGGCATGTTTTCATAAATGCCAACTTTGTGCCTAAAACTAGAGAATTTAGTGAATGGAGGCAAGACAATGTGATGTAGTGGTTAAGTTTTTGGACTCAACAAACCCAAGTTAGGTCCTCTCACAGCCATAAAAGATGCCTGGGGATTATGGGCTGGTACTTTTTTCTCAGCCCAGGAGCCAGTCTCATAGTGAAGGTTGCACACTAAGAGAGTGGAGACCCAGGTTTTTTTTATTTTTTTATTTTTTTATTTTTGTCACAACAGTATACACAAACATAAGATATAAGCAAAAGTATGCAACAACTATATTAATTTGATATAATAAAAGGGAACAATAGGACAGGAATGGTAGGCATTTTTGTGCTCTTATGCACACCCCTTAATCTTAATCTAATTTTAAGAGATTAGGTTCGAATCTCTTTTGAGCTACAGAAGATCCCTTGCTGACTTTAGGCCAGATTCTCTCAGCCTTACCTGCCTCACATGTTTAGAGAGGTACTTGTGAGAGCCAGTTTGGTGTAGCAGTTAAGGCAGCAGGCTAAAAAAACTGGGAACCGTGAAGTTTAGTTGTGCCTTGGGCTCAAAGCCAGCTGGGTGATCTTGGGCCAGTCACTTTCCCTCAACCCTAGAAAGGAAACAATGGCAAACCACTTCTGAAAAACTTTTCCAAGAGTTTTCCAGATAATCTCCAAGAATGGGACATAAGTAAAAAAATGTAAAAAAATAAATAAAAATAAATTAGTCCCTAAACAAAAAACTGGAATATAAGTCTAACAAATAAGTACATAAAGAATAATGCCCCAATATGGCGGCTTTCTAAATTAATTTGGAGTCCTAGTTCAGAATTTGGGCTCAGGAGGAGAATTGACACATAACTAATCACACATGATTGAAACCAACTATATATAGCAAACTTATGGCCTCCAGATGGACTCCAGTTCCCATCAACTTTGAGCACAGAGGATGAGTAAGTTATAGCTCAAAGTTGCTGGGAAACACTACACTGGCTACTGCCAGACTAGCCCATATGAATCCACTATTATCTTTTTATCACCCACTCAACTTCACTTCTTTGCACATGTGCTCATGTGTTGGTGAGTTGAGATTTGCTCATTCTTGACTCAGCAAAAAACGATATTGGCATGAAATTCAGGGCCTCCATTATCTCTCCAATCCAAGTCACCATGGTTGCCTGACTTTTCTCCAAGACCATGGTTGTGAAGTTGATCTTATGCACGTTGTGACTGCTCTCAGAGGTTGTTAGAATACAGAATCAAATTAGGACAATAAAGTCAATATCATTAAGTGTTAAATTTGTACCCTATGACTATCATTAAGTGTTGTAAGTGTTGTACCTTGATGAAAGTATCTTTTCTTTTATTTACACTGAGAGCCTATGCACCAAGACAGATTCCTTGTGTGTCCAATCACACTTGGCCAATAAAAAATTCTATTCTATTCTATTCAAGGTGTATTAAGCCTCTCTTACAGGTGGGGGTGAGAGGAAAACAAGGCTATGGGGATATGGCAGAAAAGGGATGCTGCTAGAGCAGGGGGTCTCCAACCTTGGCAACTTGAAGACTTGTAGACTCCAACTCCCAGAATTCCTCAGCCAGCAAAGCTGGCTGAGGAATTCTGGGAGTTGAAGTCCACAAGTCTTCAAGTTGCCAAGGTTGGAGACCCCTGTGCTAGAGCAAGTTGACAGTGTGGTTAGATGCCAATGGGGGACACAGCTTTTCTCTCTTGTTGCCCTTGTGTTGCAGGTGGGAGGTCCTTCGTGATGGAGGGAACTGTGCCTTCCTGAATGACGAAGGGAAAGCAAGCTGTTCCAGATGCCATACCTTCCATCACTGGATATGCAGCACACCTGATGAATTCACAAGTCCAAAGATAGTTTGAAGTCGTATGGCTTCCAATCCACTCAACTGGAATTATCTCCTAATATTGGCTAAAGTAACACATAGGCCTTACTTCCAGAGAAGGGGAAATTATTTCTGCCTTTGCACACCGTAAACCTACCCTATCTGCTGGGGATATGGTTTTCCTTGGCTCTTGCCAGTGGTCAGCGATCAAATCTTAGGATGTCCTTTTTGAACAGATGACAGCCGCTGGAGTCGGGGGGGGTGCGAAATCAAGGGGGGGGCAGAGATTTCCCCTCCCCCTCCCCTTTGACTGTATTGAAAGAAACCCTTCTCAGACTTTGGGTTGGGATAGGTAGAAGATGCTTCAGGTGTTTAATCAGTGGCTTATTTCCTCTGGATTTTCTTCTGCATAATATAGTCTGTGTTTCTGCTGTTGCACTGTTACATTATTATTATTATTCCTTTATACTGTTTACATTTCTACATTGTTTACTAGTCTAAACTGTTTACATCTCCATGTAGTTTAGACCAGGGGTTTCCAACCTTGGTCCCTTTAAGACTTGTGGACTTCAACTCCCAGAGTTCCTCAGCCAGCTTTGCTGGCTGAGGGACTCTGGGAGTTGAAGTCCACAAGTCTTAAAGGGACCAAGGTTGGAGACCCCTGGTTTAGACCAGTGGTTCTCAACTTGTGGTCCGCGGACCCCTGGGGGGCTGGCAATATTGACACAGGGGTTCCGTAAAGGCTTGAAAAATGTTATGATTTAAATCTTAAGTCTTGGCCACAAAAAGTATTTAAATGGAATCCGTGGTGTAGAAAAGGTTGAGAAACACTGGATAGCGGTAGCAATAGCACTTAGACTTATATACTGCTTCACAGCCCTCTGTAAGCAGTTTACAGAGTCAGCATACAATCTGGGTCCTCATTTTACCGACCTCGGAAGGATGAGTCAACCTTGAGCCTGGTGAGATTCGAACTGCCAAACTGCTGCCAGCTGGCAGTCAGTAGAAGTAGCCGGCAATACTTCATTCTAACCACTGTGCCACCATGGCTCTTATAAGACCTCTGTATTGATTTCAGCATTATATTGCTACACCTCTGCTTTATAAGTTGCATTGGTTGCCAGTTTGCTTCTGGGTCCAATTCTGGGTCCTATTTAAAATCCTTTATGGCAGGGGTCTCCAACCTTGGTCACTTTAAGACTTGTGGATTTCAACTCCCAGAATTCCTCAGCCAGCAAAGCTGGCTGAGGAACTCTGGGAGTTGAAGTCCACAAGTCTTAAAGTGGCCAAGCTTGGAGACCCCTGCTTTATGGCATGGGACTAGGTTATATGAGCAACTATCTGTCCCCAATTGCAGCTGCCCATCACATTAGCTCTGCCAGAGAAGGCATCCTGCTAGGGATCTACCGTTAGTGGGTCCCAGGAGAGGGCCTTCTCTGCCCTAAGACTCACTTTATGGGACATTCCTCCCCCCCTCCCCTGCCCCAATGAAATTAGCTCCAACCCTGTTGATTTTCTGGAAGTCTCTCAAGTCCTGGTTATGACATTACACCAGGAGATCCTAGGGAATCAGATTGTGATGTGGATCCATTGCTGCTGTTGTCATCTATTTTCCCCTAGGCCTTGTAAATTTAATTTTTCAAATAGTGACTTGTATTATATGTTTACTATTTCAGCCCCTATCATTGCCAAATATGAAGGCTATGAAGATAAATTTCATGTTTATTATTTAAAGGATGCTAACCCCATATCCAAAATTCAGATGACCAAATATCAAGTCAAATATAGAATACTAAGCTATACAACTATACAAAACTTTTAATTACATATATTTTTAGAGTCCTATTATTTTTTTCTCTTCTCTGATACACTATTTCCCTTTTTACTGCATTATTTTACTGTAAAAACTGGTCAAAGGCTGTAATAATAATATTTGGATTGATTTGATTTGATTTGATTTACTATTTTATTATTAAATTGCATGCAGCTGAGAATCACTTTTGGGAAGATGGATATACATTTGAAATACAAATAAATCAATTAATACATAAAAGGAATGTCTGTTGAAAATCATGGCAATTGTTTTATTTTACATCCCGTCATAATGATACACCAGGCTTTCTTTCCTGGCTACTTTGATAAGTGTTGTCAGAAAAATGCTCATTTAAAGGGAAAAAACAAACCATTTGGAGACCGAATCAACAAATGATACTTTATTGGAATATCACTGGGGCCAGCTGACCTATTAAAACAACACCCTTTGTAGGGTTATCAAATACTTGGATGGGCAAAGGGATGACACACAGATCGTTAAATTTTACTAGCATCCACAACAAAAATTACAAGAAAGACTAAACAAAGAAACAAAAAGTCTTTCTTAGTTCGTATTTTGTTTATACATTTAATTTTTTGAAGGTTTTTTTCTGTAAGATTAAAATATAGTTTTGTTACAAAAAATATATTGTACATTTAAAAAACAAATACAGCAAAAACGGCAAATATGAATGATTTTCTCCAGCATCAGAAAGATTGATTTTTTCCAATCACAACGTTTTTCCAACAAAACTTTATTTTCAAGAACATTGATAGCAAAAAGATAGAATTATTATATTGTCCCTCAATATGAACTAGAATCTGAACTTGTACATGATTAAGTTTAGAAATAAAGAAAAGAACAGAAGGTGCAGACGTGCCAATAGCAAAATGAGTCTATGCCACCCCCTGCTGGCCACATAAAGACAGCGGTGTCAAGTCCTCCCATTTCCTAGAAAGAATTGGTGCGGTTTTGTACGGGTGAAGAAGTGAGCTGTTGAATTGGCAAAACCGGCTGTGTGCTTTCTCCCCTTGTGAAGCCAAAGTGAAGGGCAGATATGTGCCTTTTCTGTAGCTGTTAATGCAACTTTAAAATATATGGACATACCAGGCTGGGAATTCTGGGTCTTGAAATCTTAAAATACATGTGAACATAAAAATCTTAAAATACACGTGAACATAAAAAAACCCACTAATAAACATTTTTAAAGTATCCAGAAAACCAGATGTATATATGCTCTATTGCCCTAATCAAAATGAGCAGGTCTCCTCCAAAATGACATTCAATTTTGCATTTTTAATTTCAGAAACTTTTCAGAGTTTCCTGTAATTTTTCATGGCACAATGTAGTACTTCATTAATATGAACTGCACATTATGAAATACAGGTAGCCCTCAGCTTATGACCACAAATGAGCCTCAAATTTATATTGCTAAGTGAGAAATTTGTTAAGTGACTTTTCTCCCATCTTACGACTTCCCTCGCCACGATTGGTAAGTGAATCACTGCAGTTCTTAAATTAGTAACACTGTTGTTAAGTGAATCTGGTTTTCCCATTGACTTTGCTTGTCAGAAGGTCACAAAAGGGGATCACATCGTCCTGGGGCACTGCGACCGTCGTAAATGTGAGTCAGTTGCCAAGCATTCGAATGTAAATCAAGTGACCAAGGGGATGCTGCAACAGTCATAAGTGTGAAAAATGGCCATAAGTCACTTTTTTTCAGTGCTGTTGTAACTTTGAATGGCCACTAAATGAACTGTTGTAAGTGAAAAATTACACCTGAATTCCTCCCCAGTGTAATTATTATATTTATTTATTTATTTTATTTATTTATTATTCATACTTTTATACGGCCCTATCTCCCTAGGGACTCAGGGCGGTGTACAGCCATATAAAAACATATATATATATACAAAGTAAAACATTAATTTAAAAAACTTATTACATTGGCCGAATATTTAAAATAGAGATATAAATAATAAAACCCGATTTAAAACCAAATTTAAAATTTAAACATTTAAAATTTAAACAATTTAGTCCAGTCCTGCGCAGATAAATAGATGTGTCTTAAGCTCGCGGCGGAAGGTTCGAAGGTCAGGAAGTTGACGAAGTCCTGGGAAGGACAGAGAAGGCCCTTCCCCTGGGCGTCGCCAGTCGGCACTGCCTGGCCGACGGCACCCTGAGGAGTCCCACCCTGAGAGAGCGCACGGGTCGGTGGGAGGCATTCGATGGCAGCAGACGGTCCCGTAAATAGCCCGGCCCTATGCCATTATAGAGCACTTCTTTGTTTTTCTCTTGGATGATTTACATCACCAGAGCTTCTATCTCGCAGATCCACTTAGCCACAGCACTGCAAGATTCTGAGATGACTTTTGTGGCCTTCAACATCCCACAGCTGTTTCCTTGAGCCCCGGTTATGTTTGGCAGCCTGTAGGATAAGGGAGCAAGCAAGGAAGATTGTCAAGGGGAGGGGAAGGATTGTTTTATTCTTGTTTGTAACTCTTTATTATAATATTTATAGAATAGAATAGAATAGAATAGAATAGAATAGAATAGAATAGAATAGAATAGAATAGAATAGAATTTTTTATTGGCCAAGTGTGATTGGACACAAAAGGAATTTGTCTTGGTGCATATGCTCTCAGTGTACATAAAATAAAAGATACGTTCATCAAGGTACAACATTTACAACACAAATGATGGTCAATACTGGCTTAATATTTTTAAATAATTTTAAATTTTTTAACCGGGGTTTTATTATTTAAGGGTTGTAATTTTAAATTTTTAATTGGCCATTTTCTAATATGCTCGGTTTTAAATTGTTGTTTTAATTGTATATTTCTTATGTTTTTTATCTTCTGGCTGTACACCGCCCTGAGTCCCTAGGGAGAAGGGCGGTATAAAAATTTAATAAATAAATAAATAAATAAATATATCAATATAAATCAAGAACAATTAGAAATAAAGAAACCATTAGAGAGCATTTCACCGAGGCAGCCTTCGTCGGCGCCATCTTGAGGTACAGGTAGTTATACAGGTAGTTCTCGACTTACAACCACAATTGAGCCCAAAATCTAAATGAGACATTTGTTAAGTGAGTTTTGCCCCTTTTTACGACCTTTCTTGCCTCAGTTGTTAAGTGAATCACTGCCGTTGATACTTATAACTGTTGGCGTGTCATGTGATCATCTTTTACGACCTTCTGTTGGGACCCAGGCCCAAGTAGGTAGTAGTAGGCGCATTCAGTTCAAAAACAAACAGACTTTATTAGAACAGCTGAGAATTAACTCATTCTCAGCGTAGTCCAAACGAAATCAAAACAAATTCTTCATGACACAATTCTTCAGTCTTATCACCAACCTTGGTCTAATTAGGCAAACTGCCAAAGGCTTTTCTTGGCAAAAGCTCAAAAGCAGAAGACGCCAACAAGAAATAAATGCAGCAAGACAAGGGGCAAATCTATCAACGTTGTTTTCCAACAAAGAGCCCAAACACCGTTGCTGGGCTCTTTGTCGGATTGGCCCTTATGGGAGGGGCCAATCATCTCTTGGCCCTACTCCCAAGTCGCCCTCTTTGCTTGAGCTGCTCTTGCCTTCTGGCAGCTCTTCTCATGCGTGTATTAGGAACAGGCTCCTCCTGTTCCTCTGCCTCACTACTGTCAGCCTCTGGAGGCTCCAGAGTCTGCACATCACTCCCCGATGGCCCTGGCCCCACCTCAGCCTCTGATGCAGAGCCCTCATCCGGGCCTTCCCCAGCCTTCAGGACTGGCCTATGCTCTTCCTCAGCCTCATTACTGTCTGATTCCGCTGCCAGCTCAGCAGGCTGCTGGGGGACCACAACTCCTTCTGACAAGCAAAGGAAGCCAGATTCACTTAACAACCGGGTTACTATCTAATCCAATGTTCCTCAATCCCCAGTCCATGGACCGGAACCAGGCCATTTAACAGATTTAAAAGATTTAAAAGAGTTGGAAGGGACCTTGCAGGTCATCTAGTCCAACCGCCTACCCAATCAGAAGAACATACATCTGCCTCTATCTAGACTTGAACTCACAACCTTCTGATTGTGAGGCAAGAGTTCCACCGCTAGGCCATGGCATGCCAGAAATCAGGCCACTCAAACAAACAAAGCCCCATCTGTTGGATGCAGACAGCACACAAAATCATACCACTCTGGTCCGGGGGAAAACCTCTCTCCACAGAACCAGTCTCTGGTGCCCAAAAGGTTTGGGGCCGCTGATCTAATCAATTGCAGTGATTCACTTAACAACTGTGGCAAGAGAGGTCATAAAATGGGGCAAATCTCACTTAACCAATGTCTCATTTAACAACAAAAATGTTGAGCTCAATCGTGGTCATAAGTCAAGAACTACCTGTAACTGGAGTAGGCCCAAAACACTGGAAGAGGAAAACAGATATATATTTCCCAGCTCAAATAATCATAAAATGCATGGGAATACTCACCCTTCCTTATTACCGGTATATGAGGAATTGTCCACCCACAACCATTGACGGGTCCTGGAATTTGCAGACAGTCCTATCCACATCATTTGTGCCCCACTGGTGATGTGCTGGATGAAGTGCTGTCAAGAATATATTTGTCAGTTACCTGTTTGCTTAGTAGGGCATAACAGAATTCAGCATTAGTGCATAAAATTCACCAAAACAGCACATCAAATGTGTACGAAGATATAAACACCAATACAGTGAATTATTTTAAAACTGCACGATTAAAATGATGAATACAGTTATAATTACATTTTAATTAAATTTAATTAAAAACCATCTGGAAGAAAGACAGCCAGGACAGCCCTCTTTTTCCTTTGATCGCAAATTAAAGAAGCAGTTGCTAATCTTCACTCCTCTGATTAATTCTCCACTCCTCTGAATACAACAAAATATCTTATGCCACCAGACTTGAAATCCTGGGTTTAGAAAATTTAGAACTCCGCCGCCTTCGACATGACCTGAGTTTAACTCATAGAATCATCTATTACAATGTCCTTCCTTTCAAAGACTACTTCAGCTTCAATCGCAACAATACACGAACACACAATAGATTTAAACTTAATGTGAACCCCTCCAATCTTGATTGCAGAAAATATGACTTCAGTAATAGAGTTGTTAATACTTGGAATACACTACCTGACTCTGTGGTCTCTTCCCAAAATTCCCAAAGCTTCAACCAAAAACTGTCTACTATTGACCTCACCCCATTCCTAAGGGGTCTGTAAGGGGCGTGCATAAGAGCACCAGCGTGCCTACCGTTCCTGTCCTAATGTTCCCTTTGACTGTATACAATTTCATATAGTTACTACATACTTATGGTTATATATATGCTTATATTTATTTCATACTTATGCTTATATATACTGTGTGAGAAAATAAATAAATAAAAATAAATAAATCTGATGGCTGGATATATAGATCGTTTAGCCATTGAACAGCTGTGCCCTCAAGATGATGTAGTTCAGGGGTGTCAAATTCAATTTCATTGAGGGCCACATCAGGGTTGTGTTTGACCACTGGTGGCCAGGTGGATGTGGCCAGTTCAAAGTCACCTATGTCGGGATGCCTGTGGTGGCCCGAGTGCTCTGCCAGCGAAAATGGAGCTTGGGAGGGCTTCATTTTCACTGGCAGAGGCACTGCAGGCCTGTTTCCAAGGCAGCCCCGTGGGCCATATCTAAACACCTCACAGGCTGGAGCCAGCCCACAGGCCTTGAGTTTGACACCCCTGATGTAGTTCTTGCAAGGACCTTCTCATAGGGAATTTTGTTGCAATGTGATGTAAAGTTAGCGGGATGTTTGCAGGATGCAATGTAGACTAGCTTCCTTGTGCTGCACCCGGGGCAACGTGACTTTGTCACAGCTAATAGTCTATATATCCTGGCTGCTGGAAAGATCTCCCAGCAAGAAGCAGCAGGATAAATACTATTGATAAATGAATACTCTGGAACGTATTTTTAGGTTATTGTTAAGGAGTCCTCTGGCTTTGATTTGCAAGCTAAAGAGGTCGACCTGATGATCTGTCAGCTTGGAGAACTACTAGATCAGGGGTGTCAAACTCAAGGCCCACAGGCCAGATCCGCAGATCCAGCCTGTGGAATGCTTAGATCTGGCCCGTGGGGCTGACCTGGAAACAGCGAAGGACGGGCCCGCAGTGACTCGGCCCTCCCGAGCTCCCTTTTCGTTAGCAGAGGGTTGCAGGAGGCTGTCACAGTTGAAAATGGAGGTCAGGAGCCTGTTTTCCCTGGCAGAGCACTCGAGCCACCACAGGCATCCCCAAAACAAGTGACACTGAGCTGGCGATGCCCATCCTGGCCACCCCCACCCACCCCCGAGGTCAACCACAACCCTGATGCGGCCCTCAATGAAATCGAGTTTGACACCCCTGCACTAGATAATTAGAGTTGAACTGAAGCTGTTCCCAGTTCCCAGTTGAACTGAAACTGTTCCCATGGACATGCCCACACAAGAAAGTGCCAGATCTTTTAAAGACTACATATTTCTATGGGATGAAGGAGGATGTTGGTATTTACCAATTCTGCCTCTACTTTCAAAACTGCAAGTTCAGAATCTTTGGCTCTGCAATCGTCTCTACTCTCATTCCAGGTTTGTTTTTCCCCTGAGATCCAAAAGCACTTGTTTTCATGAAGCTGCCATTCTTTGGGACACAGCTTCAAATTCCCTGAAAGAGAAAAAAAAAGGGCTCCATAAGGTAAATTTAAAGGTTCCCCTCGCATATACGTGCTAGTTGTTCCCGACTCTAGGGGGCGGTGCTCATCTCCGTTTCAAAGCCGAAGAGCCAGCGCTGTCTGAAGACGTCTCCGTGGTCATGTGGCCGGCATAACTCAACGCCAAAGGCGCACAGAACGCTGTTACCTTCCCACCAAAGGTGGTCCCTATTTTTCTACTTACATTTTTTATGTGCTTTCAAACTGCTAGGTTGGCAGAAGCTGGGACAAGTAACAGGAGCTCACCCCGTTACATGGCAGCACTAGGGATTCGAACCGCTAAACTGACGACCTTTCGATTGACAAGCTCAGTGTCTTAGCCCCTGAGCCACCACATCCCCTTACTGCATCATACTGACACCAATTTGCAGTAGTCCTCGACTTATAACAGTTCACTTCAGTTTCAGTAACAACGTCACTGAAAAAAGTGGCTTGTGACCATTTTTCACATATATGACCGGTACAGCATCCCCATGGTCATGTGATCAAAATGCCAACTGATTCATATTTATGACCTTTGTAGTGTCCTAGGAACATGTGATCACCTTTTACAACCTTCTGACAACCAAAGTCAATGGGGAAGATAGATTCACTTAACAACTGTCCTACAAACTTAACAACTGCAGTGATTCACTTAACTAATGTAGCAAGAAAGGTCGTTAAATGGGGCAAAACTCACTTAATGTCTCACTTAGCAACAGAAGTTTGGGGCTCAATTATAGTCATAAGTCGAGGACTACCTGTACAAGGAAAGGTAAAGGTTTCCCTGGTCAGTCATGTCCGACTCTAAGGCACAATGCTCATCTCTGCTTTTTAGCTGGGGGAGCCGGTGTTGACTGAAGACATTTCCGTGATCATGTGGCCAGCATTATATGCCAAAGTTACATGGAACTCTGCTACCTTCCCACCAAGTGATACCTATTTATCTACTCGCATTTGCATGCTGTCAAAGTGCGAGGTGGCCAGGAGCAACGAATGGGAGCTCACCCCATTGTGCAGGTCTCAAACCCAGGCTGCCACCTTTCCAGCTGACAGCTGACAAGCTCAGCATCTTTAACCACTGAACCATCGCACCCTCTTAAATTACTTATTGAATGTAATTGAGACAGACACCTTCATCATTAAGCAACCTGGTTGTAAACTGAAAAGTCACACAATTATGCCCAACCTATGACATCAGTTCTGGCTGTAATTCTTAAGCAAATCACTGTGGGTTATTGAGCACAATGTTATGTGACTGCAACTTGCAACTTCCCACCGGCTTCCCCATTGACTTTGCTTGCTAGAAGCTAACTAGGAAGGTTACAGATGGAGATCACATGACTACAAGACATTGCAACTATTTTAATGCAATGCATGCCAGTTGCCAAGCATCCAATTTGGGATCACATGACCACAGGAATGCTGCAATGGTTGCAACGTTGAGGACCAGTCGTAAGTCTCCTCCTCCAACGCTGCCGTAACTTTGAAAGGTTGATAAGCAAGCAATTTTTAAGTGAGGACTAGTGCAGAGATCCCCAACCTCTAGACTGTGAATTGATACTGGTCTGTGGCCTGTTGGGAACTGGATCACACAAGCAGCAGGTGGGTGAATGAAGCTTTATCTGGCATGTGTGGAATCTAAGTTGCGCATGAAACCATCTCCCCACACACACACACACGCACACAGTCTGTGGAAAAATTGTCTTCCACAAAACAGGTGCTTTGTGCCAGAAAGATGGGGGACCATTGAACTACTGTAATCATAAACCAGCATGAAATAAAATATGGATCTTACATTACTGTTCTTGTTGAACGGATTTTTTTTTCAAATGTAAGCAACTTCAGACTGGTTTGTAAAAAAGATCAATTTCTAATTAGTCTTCATCCTTGATCTTATTATTTAAAAGAGCCATGACTCTTCACCCAGGCCATCAGTCAGAGATAATGCAACCCCTCGCTTCACTTCACTGGCCATTTTTTATCTTTGTTTTATTGATTTTGTTGTATTTTTGTTGCTTTTTATGTTGAATCGCTTAGAGTTGGGCAGCACTCAGCAGTTTAATGAATTATGAATATGATTATTATGAGCGTGTCCAGAAATATTTCACAAGAAGAGTCCTCCACTCCTCTGCTCACAACAAAATACCTTATGCCACCAGACTTGAAATTCTAGGCTTAGAAAACTTAGAACTACGCTGCCTTTAGTCTGACCTAAGCATAACTCATAAAATCATCTACTACAATGTCAATGAATACTTCAGCTTCAACCACAACAATACACAGGCACACAATAGATACAAACTTAAAGTAACCACTCCAAACTCGATTGCAGAAAATATGACTTTCTGCATATGAGCAACAGAGTGGTCAATGCCTGGAATGCACTACCTGACTCTGTGGTTTCATCTCAAAACCCCCAAAATTTTAACCTTAGACTGTCTACTGTTGACCTCACCCCATTCCTAAGAGGTTGTAAGGGGTGTGAATAAGAGCACCAATATGCCTACCGTCCCTGTTCTAATGTTCCCTTTATTTGTATTCATTTTATGTATTCAATTCATACTTATATATATTATCCAATATGTACTTGACAAATAAATAAATAAAATAAAAATGTTGCAGATCTGAGAATTTTTTGCATGGAGGGGGAATCTGACAGAAATCAGAAGCATTTACTTCTGAGTATGAACTACATTTGAAATCATTCTGAGATACGCTGAATCCTTATCTAATTATTAGTGAGTGTGATGTTAACCAGCCACTGATAGGAAAGAGAAATCAAAATAAGCAGTAACTATATAGTAATGAAGGAAGGTATACAAATAGCTGGGTTTCATAACTGACATACCCATCAGAGATCAAAATGATATCAGTGTGATAAATCTAACAGATTAGTAGAGATTATGATGGATTCATCTACAGGGATTAATAGAAGACATAGATACAAAGGATGAAGGATGAGGATTAATGAGTAAACATTAGTCATTACTCTAATGGCTTCCTTTCCAGAAAGTGAGAACAGTTTTAGAAGTTCAGAAAAACAAGTAAATTATTTTGCTATTCTGAAGCATTTCTTTTTTTCAATTTACATATGTCCATGCGTGCGTGCATTTGCATCTTCCCAGCTCTACGGTTCAGCCCTCCATAACAGTCCCAGTTTTGCATATGGCCCCTTGGGGAAAAATACAGGTAGTCCTTGACTTATGTCCACAACTGAGCCCAAAATGTATGTTGCTAAATGAGAAATATCTTAAATGAATTTTGCCCCATGCACTTTGCACTTTTCTTGCCATGTTTGTTAAGTGAATCACTTCAGTTGTTAAATTAGGAACACAGTTGTTAAGTGAATCTGGCTTCCCCATTGACTTTGCTTGTCGCAAGCAAAGGACTCTGGGATGCTGCAACTGTCATAAGTGTGCACTTGTCGAGCACCCGAATATAAATTACATGACCCCGGGGATACTGCAACGGTCATAAGTGTGAAAAATTGTCATACGTCACATTTTTCAGTGCTGTTGTAACTTAGAATGGCCACTAAACAAACTGTTGTAAGTCAAGGGCTAGGGTTTTATGTCTATTTGTATGCCACAAATGTCCTTTCAATATGATATATTTTATATGGTTAGATTATATATATATATGGATATACAGATAGTCCTTTATACCTTTGTTTCTCCTAGAGATTATTGGAAGCTGCAAATTATTGGATGGTCCAAAGGGGGCGCTGGCGATTAGGGCTTTTGCTGAGCTTATGGTCAGAGGAGCTTATGGTCATGAAGGGCTTATGATAAGGGATGGGCTGCACTTCACAAGAACTGAGAAGAATGTAATTGGAAAACAAAATGGAAATTGAGGGTAGAGGGAAAGCAATCTTTAGGATCTTTAGGACCCAATCCCAAGCATAAATCCCAAGACAAAAAATAAACTACTTTATTGGCCAAGTGTGATTAGACACCCAAGGAATTTGTCTCCGGTGTAAAAGCTCTCAGTGTACCTACAGCAATAGTGATATAGATCATTATCGTGGTCATTGTAAAAATACATTCATCATAAAACATTAGATACAACACTTAGTGAAAGTCATGGATACTGAATAAGCAACCAACATAAATCATGCTAGGATACACATTGTTTCAGGATACCAAGGTCCTATGTACCGTATTAATAAACAAATGGCCTGCCCCTTTGGCCTTTTTGTATTCCTTGGGGTTGGCCTTGTGTGATGATTCCAGGTTTGGGAAATCTCTCTCTCTCTCCCTCCCGCCCCCTCCATCCTTCCCTCTCTCCCTCTCCCTCCCTCTCCCACCCCTCTCCTTTTTCCGCTCTCTCCCCCTCCCTCTCCCCTCCATCCCTCCCCCTCCCCTCTCTCTCTCTCCTCTCTCCTCCCCTCTCCCCTCCCCTTCCCATATCTCCTCTCCCTCCCCTCCCTTCTCTCCCTCCCTCTCCCTCCCTTCTCTCCTCTCTCCCTCCCTCTCCTTTTGTCTCTCCCTCCCTCTTCCCCTCCACCTCTCCCTCCCTCTCCTTTTGTCTCTCCTCCTCTTCCCTCCACCTCTCCCTCCCTCTCCCTCCGTCTCCCACTCCCCCTCCATCCCTCCATCCCTCCTTCTCTCTCCTTTTCCCTCTCTCCCCCCTCCCACTCCATCCCTCTCTCTCTGTCTCTCTCTCCCCCTCCCTTTGTGTGTGTGTAAAAAAGATTTCCATATCCTGAGGGGAATTCTGATGCTTTTGTTGTCTGTGGTGTGTGTGTGTGTGTGTGTGTGTGTGTGTGTGTGTGTGCGTGCATGCGTGTAAAAAATATGTCCGTATCCTGAGGGGAATTCTGATGATTTTGACTGAGTTACTGTGGTTTGCGAGCTTTTTATCAGTTTCATGATCCAAAGACTTGGCTGAAAGGCTGATGTGGTTCTTTGTTTTGTGGCCTGGGGTTTCCTCCCGCCAAGATACAGCCAAGATTAGATAGAACGTGGCCTGGCTTGATGTCATGGAGGCGTTTCCCATCTAACAGTACAATTCCATTCCACCGCTTACAACAGCACTCGGTTGCCAGCTACGTTTCATGGGTATGCAATAATTGAAGCTCTGCAAACAAAGCCTTTGTGTCTCCGTTTAGAAACGTAAAAAGAAGCAAGCAACCTATTTGAAAACTAACTGATTTTAGAAAAGAATTCGGGCCCAGGCATTTTGATTGGGTAAAAAAGTCAGGAAGATGATGGAAAGTGCCCAAATGAAAACTCTGAACCTTCTCTCACCCCAACATGAGTTATTAATAGACTGTTCTAAATCTTAACACACGTTACGCCATGTGCTGTGTTATTCTAGCAGGAGTGGGGTGGGGTGGGGGTGTGTTCCAAAAATATGCCAACATCAGGGCGAGCAGACTAATAGTCATGATATAACCATGTAGCACGAGGTTATTTTACATTCATGTAACTCTTGCAAAGAACATTGGAAGCTACTGTACTCCTTTATATTTTCGTTCCTGTTAGTTTCTTTCCTTTTTTAAATGTTAATAAAGATATTGTGGGGGGGGGTGGAGTTGACACATTGTTTAGTTTCAGTACAACGGTGTACAACGTATTAATTGGAGGCTATTATTTTATTCTGTCGTTTCATTCACTAGTCAGCTGCCTGCACCACAGTGGAGGGGGCATTTTTTGCCCTCCCCAGGCTCCGGAGGCTTTTCTCGAGCCTCCGGGAGGGCAACAACTGCTTCCCCCGGGATCCAAAGGCCCTCCAGAGGCCGGAAACAGGCCCATTTCCAGACTTCCAGAACCTCCAGTAGGCCTGTTTTTGCCTTCCTAGACCCTCCATGTGGCCCCTGCACTTACCTGGAATTATGAACGGGCCACGTAGAGATTCCTGGGAGGGGCAGGCTGGCATGGCCAGCCAGGTGTGGCATTTGGGGGTTCACCGAACCCCAGCGATCCTTGCCTAGAGGATCGCCCGAACCCTGCCGAACTCCCAGGAGCCCACCACGGTTTCTAACCAGTAAAGGGTTGCTGTTATTTTAAATTCACGGCACCTTAGTGTATTCCGAAGAGTAAGCTGTGCCTTAGTTTTCAATTGAAAGTGATTTGAGTGTGTCTGCTGACCAGGGCTATGAGTGTGTGACTGTAAACTGAACCTGGAAGTGCGTGTAACAGCTTTATTTATTTATTTATAAAATTTGTTGGCCGCCCATCTTACCACAGGGTAACTCCGGGTGGCTTACACAGTGACATCTAAGGTAAAACATACAAAGTTAAACTCAAACATTAACAACAAAGACATATGGGGAGGATGAGGGGAGAGTGGGGTGGAGAGTGGGGATCTTTTATTACTCGATCAACCACCTCCACTGGGCTGTTCCTCCACTGAGGCCCCAAACTGACCGGAAGAACCAGATCTTTAGGCCCTTATGAAAGGGTAGGAGGGTTGAGGCCAATTTCACATGGGGGGGAGGGAGTGGTAGATGTTCCAGAGGGCAGAGGTGACAGCAGAGAAAGTCCTCCTCCTGGACCCCGCCAGCTGGAATAATAAGGGCTGATGGGACCCCGCAGCATGCCTCCTCTTCTGGCACGAGTGGTACGAGCCAATCCCAGTGGGGTGAGACGGTCCCTCGTGTAACCTGGACCCATGCCATGAAGGGCTTTAAAAGTGACCAACACTTTGAATTGGACGCAGAAGCAGACTGGTAACCCATGCAAATTGTGAAGCAGTGGCATTACAGGAGCCATTCTTGGCGGCCCCAAAACTACCTGTGCCACCGCACTCTGCACCAGCTATACTTTTCAAATGTTCTTCAAGGGTAGCCCCATGTAGAGCGCATTACAGTAGTCTAATCTTGAGATGACTAGGGATTGAATGTCTGAGTCCTGGTCCAGGAAAGACTGCAACTGAAGCACACCACAAAGTTAGTTGTGTGGTTGCAGCCGCCATCTGGATTTCTCTGATCAGCGGGCCTCCCTGAGTTGAGTCTTTCTCCTGAAAATTAGCGGCATTTTCAAGCAATTTCAGCTGGTTGGTGTTAGTGTTGCCATGCACAACCCTTGAAATCTGAGAACATACCTGTGGAATTGTCACAATGGTGCTTACACAGAAATCGCCACAGCTTGTTCCATTTTTCTCCTGCTGGCTCTTTGCTGACTTGCTGCTTTGCTTCAGTAGCAGGAATGTTATCCTGATCATCTGCAGTTCTCTGAAGCTGAAAGACTTTTAAAAAAGATTTCTAATTAGCTGATAAACAAATGGAGGGAGATATTAACAGTGGTGGGATTCAGCCGGTTCTCTCCGGATCTTGCGAACTGGTAGCAGCGACTGTGGGAAGCTCCGCCCACCTGCCTGGACGTAATGCGTGACTACTGCTCATGAACAGAGGTGCACATGTGCACAGTCACATTTGCGAACCGGTAGGGAAGAGAAGGGAATCCCACCTCTGGAGATATATATAAAGAAATGCACATACAGGAAGCTTCATTGTAGCACTTTAAAAACAAATACAAAAAGGCTTCTTTTGTGATATTCCTGTTCTCTGGACATTTATTTTACCCTCACTCTTCTTAAAAAGTCCATATTTATGCAGGGTTGTTTTTTTCCTGTTTTGGCTGCTCACAGCTGCTCACAAAGCTAAATTTCAGCATCCCAACTCCCTATGGAAATAGCTTGACGGACCAAGATTGGAGCTCACTCTGGATCTGCTAAATCATGTATGTTCTATGTTCCCCAATTCCTTAGCTTTTCTATCAATGCAAGGAAGGCGAGAATTCTTAGTTCCTCTGTGTAGGTGGATCTTCTTTTTCCATTAGTAGTCCCTGTACCTTTCCTTGGTTTGTATATACCCTGTTTCAGTGGTGAAATCCAAATTTTTTTACTACCAGTTCTGTGGGTGTGGCTTGGTGGGCATGGCAGGGGAAGGATACTGCAAAATCTCCATTCCCACCCCACTCCAGGGGAAGGATACTGCAAAATCCCTATTCCCTCCCCACTCTTGGGGGAAGGATATTGCAAAATCTCCACTCCCACCCCACTCTAGGACCAGCCAGAGGTGGTATTTGCCGGTTCTCCAAACTGCTCAAAATTTCCGTTACTGGTTCTCCAGAATCTGTCAGAACCTGCTGGATTTCACCCCTGCCTTGTTTTCCCTAAAATAAGACATCCACTGATAATAAGCCCAATTGGGCATTTGAACGCAATCAGCCCCCCCCCCCAAAAAATAAACCCTCCCCAAAAGGCCAAGCACTTATTTCGGGGTTCAAAAAATATAAGACAGGGTCTTATTTTGGGGAAAACATGGGTAGGTAAATGAAGACTCAATCATCCAGGCCAAAATTATCTTAAAAAGGTTATATCAGGGCAACTGGAACCAAATTTTGTTAATCTGAGACATTTCCTTACTCATCCCAGTAATTTCATAAGTCAAAATAAAATAGTCTACGATAAAATAATAAATAATCTCTGCCTACTTTTTTTAAAAAAATATTTTGACTCATGAAGCTTTGGTCTAGTTGCCCGGATATAACCTTGTTAAATACTTTTGGTGTGAATGATTGAGTCTTCATTTACTTATTGCAGGGAAAAACCCCTGCAGTTGGTGTAACAAGAGTTCATATATTCCAATGACTCTCTGCCTAACAATTTCTTTTATTTTGATGGATGACGTTACTTGGATGAGTAGTGGGACGTCTCAGATTAACAAATTTTGATCTAGTTGCCCTGGTTTAACCTTTTTAGATATTTCCTTTGCTTGCTTTACCAAAGCTTTGCACATATGTCTTGGCCTCCCTTTCCCCCATTCTCTCCTTTAACACTAATATAGACTTCTCTTTTTTTCTTTTTTTCTCCTTATGCTGCTATCTTTGCTCTGAGGCCACAATAAGCCAAGCAAAGCCAGATTGCTCTTTTGATCGCCATATTGGTTCATACAAACCTTATAGCAAGAGTGAGGTGATCATTCAGCTGCCTACAGGTAGTCCTCGACCTACAACCATAACTGAGCCCAGAATTTCTGTTGCTAAGCGAGACAGTTGTGAAGTGAGTTTTGCCCTGTTTTGCGATTGTTGTGTGGTTTTTTTTGCCACAGGGTTTTAAGTGAGTTGCGTGATCGCTAAGCAAATCTGACTTCCCCCATTGACTTTGCTTGTCAGAAACCAGCTGGGAAGGTTACAAATGGGGATCACATGACAGTGTGCAACTGTCACACAGCTAGTCTTCGACTTACGACCACAATTGAGCCCAGAATTTCTGTTGCTAGGCAACACAGCTGTTAAGTGAAATTTGCCCCATTTTATGAACATCTCTTGCCACAGTTGTTAAGCAATTCAATGCAGTTGTTGGTAGTATCCCAGTTGTAAAGTGAATTTGGCTTCACTGTTGACTTTGTTTGCAAGAAGGTTGCAAGAGGGGAATCACATAACAACTAGGTCCTGCAATCGTCATAAATATGACTCAGTTGCCAAGCGTCCGAATTTTGATCACGTGACCATGAGGATGCTGCAACGGTCACAAATGTGAAAAATGGTCATGAGACATTTTTTCAGTGCTTATTGTAACTTTAAACGAATGGTTGTAAGTTAAGGACCTTCTGTAGTAGAGAGACAACATCCATTTAAACTTTGTTATTTTATTCCAGATTGGCTGGAATACAGCTTTGGGTGCCAATCCTTGGCCATGCCTACTTTTGTCCCAGCCAACAATTGCTGCCAAACTATAACAGGCTTTCCCTTGACTATATTCATGCCAGCCAACATCAGCTGAAGAGCCAAATATTATTTACTAGAAGCTTTTCAGACAGTTGTAGTTAATGTATGCATCTTTTTTTAAAAAACATCTTCCTTGCATTTTTCTTTTGCCTAAACTTTCTGTTCTGTGTGGTTACAGGGGATGAGTATTAAATTTCCCCTTTTGCAATGTTCATATCCATTCTTAAGAACTAAGGGAACCTTTTAGTGTCTTTGATCATGTAGCTGATTTCTTTTCCTTTGGCAATTTTTCAAAAAGTATCTAACTATCTGTTAGATTCGGGCAATAACGAGGCAGGAGACCAGGATAGTGACAACAGCTCTTTACTATATGGTGAACCCAGCAACCCGGGCTGGGAAAAACCTCTCTTTATATACAGTTTAGCCGGTGGCTTCAACCAATCAGCAACGTGCTTTTTTCCCGCCAAAACATTTAAAGATACATTACACTATCTCTGACTCACTGCAATGTACCATCAAATAATTCAACAGCCGTGCCAAATTCATGTCATTATTAACCAATGAAAAATTGAATCACATCGGTTAACCTTTCCTTTTTTTCCTTTTTTAAAATTTGTCTTGATTTTTTTCAATAGCAAAATGTTATTTGTTTTATTCAACTTTATTAAGCTTCAAAGAAAGCTAAAAATGCAATACAAAAGGGGGAAGGGGATCAAAAAGGAGAAAAAGTTAAAACGTGACAAAAATGCATTCAAATCAAAGGAACCCACATCTTAATAGATAAGCTTGTATACTGTATATTGTATACTGTATACTGTATATTGTATACAGTTGTGACAAAAAAAAGCGGGTGAGGAAGGTGAAAGGGGATTACAAGGACAATTTAATTCCCTACTGATCTGAATAGGAACAAACTCCCTTTTTACAACCCTGTAATCCTTTAATGTAAAACTTATGCCTAATCAAAATCAGAGGCAGCCTTTATTTTCTAAAAGGAACATTCAAACCCTCTTTTGGGAAGATGAAAGCAATTCTAAGTGTTTTATTAGCAAGCATGGTCAACAATGTGTAAGCATAAAGCATAAGCACACCAAGCCAGGTGGCTTTTTGGGACTTCTGAGGGAGATTTTTTTTATGGGTAGAACTAAAAGCTCTTCACACAAATGCAAATTTGGCACCATCCCCTGCTCAAATACATCTTCCCAGAGAAATTAAACGATCATCTTAGCCATAAAACATTTAGAAAGCCGGGAAATCCAAAGAAACAAATAACTGGAGGTAATTCTTGGCAGGAGGAACAAAAAACCAAAAATTGCACATAGGCAGAAAAGAAGAAAAAGTTAGAATGTCCCTCTACAGTGGTACATATGACTTTATTTATAAAATGAAAGAGGCAGTGAGAATTTAAGCAAGGAATCAAAGAGGGCTTCAATCACAGATCATAAAAATAACAGCCGTATAAGCCCTAACTATTGATAATTGAACCTGGCAAAAATCAATCAGAATAGAGCTGGAAGGGACTTTCAAGGTCCTTCTAGTCCCCTGCTCAAGTAGGAGACCCTATACCGTTTCAGACAAGTGGTTAATAATAATAATAACAATAGAGTTGGAAGGGACCTTGGAGGCCTTCTAGTCCAACCCCCTGCCCAGGCAGGAAACCCTACACCACTTCAGACAAATGGTTATTCAACATTTTCTTAAAAATTTCCAGTGTTGGCGCATTCACAACTTCTGCAGGCAGTCATTCCACTTATTAATTGTTCTAACTGTCAGGAAATTTCTCCTTAGTTCTAAGTTGCTTCTCTCCTTGATTAGTTTCCACCCATTGCTTCTTGTTCTACCCTAAGGTGCTTTGGAGAATAGTCTGACTCCCTCTTCTTTGTGGCAACCCCTGAGATATTGGAACACTGCTATCATGTCTTCCCTAATCCTTCTTTTCATTAAACTAGACATACCCAGTTCCTGCAACCGTTCTTCATATTTTCTAGCCTCCAGTCCCCTAATCATCTTTGTTGCTCTTCTCTGCACTCTTTCTAGAGTCTCAACATCTTTTTTACATCGCGGCGACCAAAACTGAATGCAGTATTCCAAGTGTGGCCTTACCAAGGCATTATAAAGTGGCACTAACACTTCACGTGATCTTGATTCTATCCCTCTGTTTATGCAGCCCAGAACTGTGTTAGCTTTTTTAGCAGCTGCTGCACACTGCTGGCTCATATCTAAATGGTTATCCACTAGGACTCCAAGATCCCTCTCACAGGTACTACTATTGAGCAAGGTACCACATACACGGTACCTGTGCATTTTGTGTTTTTTGCCTAATTGTAAAACCTTACTTTTTTCACTGTTGAATTTCATTTTGTTAGATAGTGCCCAATGTTCAAGTCTTTCAAGATCCTTCTGTAACTTGAGCCTATCTTCTGGAGTGTTGGCTATTCCTGCCAGCTTGGTGTCATCTGCAAATTTGATGAGTTCCCCATCTATCCCCTCGTCCAAGTCATTGATGAAGATGTTGAAGAGTACTGGGCCTAAAACAGAGCCTTGGGGTACTCCACTGCATACTTCCCTCCATGTGGATGTAGTTCCGTTGAGGACTACACGTTGAGTGTGGTTGGTCAGCCAGTTACGAATCCATCTGGTGGTGGTGCTGTCTAACCCACATTTTTCTACTTTATCTAGTAGTAGGTTATGGCCTACTTTATCAAATGCTTTACTGAAGTCCAAGTAAATTATATCGACAGCATTCCTCTGGTCTACTCCTCTGGTTGTCCAGTCTCTTCTTTAAAACCTCCTGTGATGAAGCACCCACAATTTCTGAAGGCAAAGCTGTTCCACCGGTTAATTGTCCTCACTGTTAGGAAGTTTCTTCTTAATTCCAGGTTGCTTCTGTCCTTGATTAGTTTCCATCCATTGTTTCTTGTCTTGCCTTCTGGTGCTTTGGAAAATAAATTGACTCCCTCCTCTTTGTGGCAGCCTCTCAAATACTGGAATATTGCTGTCATGTCCCACTTAGTCCTTCTTTTCTCTAGACTAGCCAAACCCATCTGTATTTCAAATGCTGCTGAACAATCTGCTGGAGAGGATATGGAACACAATGGAGGAAAACTCAGCCTGCCAAGAATAGAGACTCCATCCCTGGAAATGGAGGAAAATTAGAACAGCTTCCAGGAGTGAGGAAAGACCAGGAAGATGGACTATGTTATGTGAAGTAAATTCAGATTCTGCACAAAGGGACTTAATGAATTAAAAGCTTTTTTTTTTTTTTTTTTTTTTGGCAGCAAGACAACCAGTTGCAAACTCAGAGCATTCCTGAGCCAGCAGTGGAGATAGGAAGGCAGAGAAAGAGGTGTAATAAATTACAAGGCAATAACAGGAAAGAAACCGAGAAAGCTGAAAATTAAGCAGGTTAATATTTGAGTTCTTACATTATCCTGTACATACACAGAAAAACGGCCTGGTTTTGTAAATACAACTTTCATTTGTGTAGTTATATTAATGCAGAAAGTCAGTGCCTACCCCCTCCTAGAAGAATGAAATATTTTGAGAAATATTTAAAAAGGTGGAATATTATATTTCCCCAAAGGAAGAAATGGAGAAACTGTATTTTTTTAGAGGAAGAAAGCAACCCCCACTTTCCTTAATAGCCTACAGCAGATGTTAGCACTTAAGAGATAAAGAGCTTATTGAAAGAGGAAGACAAGTATCTAGATAGCTGTATCCATTCAAGACAAGATATTGTGAAACTCCCTGCAGCAAAGTCTGAACAAAGGCAGAATGGTAGGATTAGCCTTCACTCAAGATCCAACGCAGGAAAAAAGCCATTAAGCCACAATAGGAATTGCCCAACACTCTTTCACACACAAGGCCCTTCATTACATCATCTCAGAGCAGTCCAAACATCAACCAAACCTGGGAGCTCAGACAAACACCTAGGATTTGCATTTCCTCTTTTGCCTATAGAGCCGGCTATGACCCCCTACATGACCCAATAGGAATCTGAAATAATAGCCAATAGAATACATAATAGCCAATAGAATACATATTCTTGCCCAGGAACAGGAAGCTCAAGTGCAAAGCTCACAGAAGATATAAAAACTCTCAACTCCATTTTGTCAGCTGCCCAGGACCATAAACCCATGCGGTCATGCTTCATCAATAAAACATCTTTCCAATCAGCCTCCATTTTCTAGTGTCTTCTTCCCGGCTTGGAACTGAACCAGATGGATATTTCTTCTCATATTAGTATTAGTATTAGTATTAGTATTCTTCTCATATTCTTCTCATATATTATTATAACATTCATTAATTAATATCATTATATTACAATATATAATATATAATATAATATAATATAATATACAATATACAATATATAATCGTCACCACTACCCCGTCGGGGGGGTGACGAGTCCAGCAAGTGTTCGCGGCGGTAATTTAATAGGTCCGAAGGTGGTGGGGGAGGGTCTCGTTCCAGTTCGTCAGGGTTTTGCGATCAATACGGTATGTGGGAGAGGCAGATATGGCGGAAGGGGGGGCCATATCAGGTTTTGGGGGCACGCCCTCGCTATTTAAGAGCGATCGCGTGCTCCGGCCCCCCAGAATTCTCCCGTTCCCCGAGTGGCTAGAATACCCGGGACTTGGGCCTTCGGCTGATGTTATTTAATGCAAGATCCGTGGTTAATAAAGCTCCCCTGATTTTTGATCTAATTCAGGAAGGGACCACGGACGTTATGGGCATTACGGAAAGCTGGTTGGGCACGGAAGGGGGGGTTCCCCTAATAGAGATGTGCCCACCAGGTTTCCGAGCATTTCATCAGCCGAGGGCCCAAGGTAGGGGTGGCGGGGTGGCGGTTATTATTAGGGAGAGTCTGGAACCGAGGGAGACCACTGTGCCTCAGATAGCTGGGTGTGAAACCCTCTATGTGAAGTGGGGTCATAGGACTCAGGTGGGCTTGTTGATCACGTACCTGGCTCCTTGCTGCGTGACAACAGCCCTGCCCGAGCTGTTGGAGTTGCTAGCTGGGTTGGCAGTTGAAACCCCTAGACTGTTGGTCATGGGGGATTTCAACTTGCCATCAACTGGCACGGCATCCTCGACCACTCGGGAGTTCATGGCTTCCATGACGGCCATGGACCTGACTCAATTAATTGATGGCCCTACTCACATTGGGGGAGGCATCCTAGACTTGGTTTTTATCTCTGGCCAGTGGTTGAATGATCTGATTCTAAAAGATTTAGTTATCGACCCTTTGTCATGGTCAGATCATTATCTCCTTCGTCTGGACTTTCAGACCGCTACCCACCGCTGCAGGGAGACGGAACCAATGCGTTGGTTCCGTCCCAGGCGCCTGATGGACCCTGAGAGGTTCCTGACGGAGCTTGGGCCGTTTCCCGAGAATCTGGCCCATGGCACGACTGAAGAGCTGGTCGCAGCCTGGGAACAGGCTGGAGCTTCGGACCGTGTCGTGCCTTTGCGGCCTCTGACCCGGCGTCGGTCTCAACCAGCTCCTTGGTTCTCTGAGGAGCTGAGGGAGATGAAACGCCGGGGAAGACGCCTAGAGAGTGTATGGAGATCCAGCCGTTCTGAGGCTGACCGGACACTAGTTAGGTCCTATAGCAGGACCTACCTAGTGGCACTGAGGGATGCGAACGCCCACGCTTCTCCTCATTGCATCGGCAGATAACCGCCCGGCCGCCCTGTTTCGGGTGACCCGCTCTCTCCTTCAACAGGAGGGGCGGGAGGACCCCCTACAAGGGCGTGCCGAGGAGTTTAACGGTTATCTATACGATAAAATCATTCAGCTTCGGGACGGATTGGATCAAAATTGGGTAGATCCAGACGAGAGTCCGAGACCCATCTTGTTGAGGTGGTTTGGGATAATTTTGACCCTGTGACTCCCGAGGACATGGACAGGTTGCTGGGTAGGCTGAATGCCACCACATGTTTACTGGATCCGTGCCCCTCCTGGTTAGTACTGGCTACACAGGAGGTGACACGAGGCTGGCTCCGGGGGATTGCAAATGCTTCTTTGCGGGAGGGGGTCTTTCCCGCTGCCTTGAAAGAGGCGGTGGTGAGACCCCTCCTCAAGAAGCCTTCCCTGGACCCAGCTGTTTTAGGGAATTACCAGCCAGTCTCCAATCTTCGCTTTACGGCGAAGGTTGTAGAGAGTGTGGTGGCATGTCAGCTACCCCAGTACCTGGATGAATCTGTCTATCTAGACCCATTCCAGTCCGGCTTTCGGCCCGGATACAGTACGGAGACAGCTTTGGTCGTGCTGGTGGATGATCTCTGGAGGGCCAGGGATAAGGGTTACTCCTCTGCTCTGGTCCTATTAGACCTCTCAGCGGCTTTTGATACCATCGACCATGGTATCCTGCTGAGCCGGTTGGAGGGGTTGGGAGTGGGAGGCACCGTTTATCGGTGGTTCTCCTCCTACCTCTCTGACCGGACGCAGACGGTGTTGACAGGGGGGCAGAGGTCGACTCCGAGGTGCCTCATGTGTGGGGTGCCACAGGGATCGATTCTCTCACCCATCCTGTTCAACATCTATATGAAGCCGCTGGGTGAGATCATCAGTGGCTTTGGGGTGAGATACCAACTGTACGCTGATGATACTCAGCTGTACTTTTCCACCCCGGGCCACCCCAGTGAAGCTGTCAAAGTACTGTCCCGGTGTTTGGAAGCCGTACGGGTCTGGATGGGGAGGAACAGGCTCAAACTTAATCCCTCCAAGACGGAGTGGCTGTGGATGCCGGCATCTCAGTACAGTCAGCTGCAGATGCGGCTGTCTATCGGGGGCGAGTTGTTGGCCCCGATGGAGAAGGTACGCAACTTGGGCGTGCTCCTGGATGGTCGGTTGTCCTTTGAAGATCATTTGGCAACCGTCTCCAGGAGACCTTTTTATCAGGTTCGCCTGATCCGCCAGTTGCGTCCCTTCCTGGACCGGGATGCCCTATGCACGGTCACTCATGCTCTCGTTATCTCTCATCTGGACTACTGCAATGCTCTCTACATGGGGCTCCCCTTGAAGAGCACCCGGAGACTTCAGCTAGTCCAGAATGCGGCTGCGCAGGTTATTGAGGGAGCGGTTCGGAGCTCCCACGTAACACCTATCCTGCGCAGACTGCACTGGCTACCTGTTGTTTTCCGGGTGCGCTTCAAGGTATTGGTTACCACCTTTAAAGCGCTCCATGGTTTAGGACCGGGCTACTTACGGGACCGCCTACTGCCGGCCTCTATCTCCCAGCGTCCAGTGTGTTCCAGAGAGGGACTCCTCAGGGTGCCGTCAGCCAAACAATGTCGACTGGCGGCCCCCAGGGGGAGGGCCTTCTCTGTGGGGGCTCCTACCCTGTGGAACGAGCTTTCCCCCGGGCTTCGACAACTACCTGACCTTAGGACCTTTCGCCGCGAACTTAAAATTTATTTATTTCATATGGCTGGACTGGCCTGATTTTAAATTTTAAATATTTTAATTGTGGGTTTTAAATTCCTGTCATTTTTATGGGGTGTAATGGTATTTTAAATTCTCTGGCATATCGAATCAGTTTTTTAAGGGTTGTTTTAATTATGGTGTATGTTTCTGTTTGTATTTTATTGGCCTGTTCACCGCCCTGAGTCCTCGGGAGAAGGACGGTATACAAATTAAAACATTATTATTATTATTATTATTATTATTATTATTATTATTATTATTATTATTATTATTATTATTATTATTATTATTATTATTATTATTATTACATCATTATGTTGTTACTGTAGCTATTACAGTATCCAGAAAGCAATCCCTCATTTCTGTAATTACTGGCTGTAATTACTGTGTATCTGTATTGGCTTCCATTTTGACCACACGCTCAAAATAAACACCTCACTGCTGGGTAGGATTTATGTAGTGCTATAAAGGTTATAAAGGCAGACCTTATCTCTTCAGGTCTGGACGGAGAGAAACATTGTCAATAATCTAATCAGTATGATTGTTTCCTGGTCTTCAGTTCAAATGCACTTCTAGGAGAATTCCCCTGTGAGGAGCCCACATGCCGATCTAAACTCTTAGAGATTGGGTTGAACACACATATACCTAAATAGTGTTTGATTAGAATTAAAGGAATTTCCCAGGTCAGATTCAGCAGTTCATGATTTATATCCGTGTCAGATTTTTAAATTGCTTTTTGAGATGTATGATGGTAATTCCTACAGTTGAAATATTTTATTTATATTTTATTTTATGATTCTACCGTGTTTCCCTGAAAATAAGATCCTGTCTTATATTTTTTTGAACCCTGAAATAAGCACTAGGCCTTATGCGCTCAAAAGCCCAATTGGGCTTGGACCTCCGCTCTGGCTCCGCTTCGTTGAAAAAGCAATCTTGTTTAGACTGCTAACCCCGTAGTCTGTAGAGCTGTCAGGACATCGTAAATCATCGTCCAACAGCTTGTAAGTCTCTTCCCTCGGGCAAAGAGGGAGAGATGAGCATTCAGCGTTCAGCTGAAGGACGGTCTGGACCAAGATTGCAGCGATTCGGACGGGACGTCTGAGGGCGGTCTTGGTGATGTTGTGTGGGATGAGTTTGACCCGGTGACTCCCGAGGACATGGACAGGTTGCTGGGTAGACTGAATGCCACCACATGTTTACTGGACCCGTGCCCCTCCTGGCTGGTGCTGGCCACTCAGGAGGTGACACGAGGCTGGCTCCAGGGGATTACGAGTGCTTCTTTGTTGGAGGGAGTCTTTCCGGCCGCCTTGAAAGAGGCGGTGGTGAGGCCCCTCCTCAAGAAGCCTTCCTTGGACCCGGCTGTTTTAGGTAATTATCGTCCAGTCTCCAACCTTCGCTTCGCGGCGAAGGTTGTAGAGAGTATGGTGGCATATCAGTTTCCCCTTCACCTGGAGGAAACTGTCTATCTGGGGCCGCTCCAGTCCGGCTCCCGGCCCGGTTACAGCACTGAGACGGCTTTGGTCGCGTTGGTGGATGATCTCTGGAGGGCCAGGGATAGGGGTTATTCCTCTGCCCTGGTCCTATTAGACCTCTCAGCGGCTTTCGATACCATCGACCATGGTATCCTGCTGCACCGGTTGGGGGGATTGGGAGTGGGAGGCACCGTTTATCGGTGGTTCTCCTCCTATCTCTCCGACCGGTCGCAGACGGTGTTGACGGGCAGAGGTCACCCGCGCGCCTCACTTGTGGTGCCGCAGGGTCGATTCTCTCGCCTTTGTTCAACATCTATATGAAGCCGCTGGGTGAGATCATCAGTGGCTTCGGTGTGAGGTACCAGCTGTACGCTGATGACACCCAGCTGTACTTTTCCACACCGGGCCACCCCAATGAAGCCATTGAAGTGCTGTCCCGGTGTCTGGAGGCCGTACGGGTCTGGATGGGGAGGAACAGGCTCAAGCTCAATCCCTCCAAGACGGAGTGGCTGTGGATGCCGGCATCCCGGTACAGTCAGCTGAGTCCGCGCTGACTGTCGGGAGCGAGTCATTGGCCCGATGGAGAGGGTGCGCAATTTGGGCGTTCTCCTGGATGAACGGCTGTCTTTTGAAGACCATTTGACGGCCGTCTCAGGAGAGCTTTCCACCAGGTTCGCCTGGTGCGCCAATTGCGCCTTTCTAGACCGGGATGCCTTGTGCACAGTCACTCACGCCCTTGTGACGTCTCGCCTGGACTACTGCAATGCTCTCTACATGGGGCTCCCTTGAGGGGCATCCGGAGGCTACAGTTAGTCCAGAATGCAGCTGCTGGTGATTGAGGAGCCCTCGTGGCTCCCGAGTGACACCTATCCTCGCCGGCTGCACTGGCTACCTGTGGCCTTCCGGTGCGCTTCAAGGTGTTGGTGAATGTCTTTAAAGCGCTCCATGGCATAGGGCGGGATATTTACGGACCGCCTGCTGCTACCGAATACCTCTCACCGACCGTGCGCTCTCACAGAGAGGGGCTCCTCAGGGTGCCGTCGGTAGCGACAGTGTTGCCTGGCGACGCCCAGGGAAGGGCCTTCTGTGGGGGCTCCGCCTCTGGAACGAACTCCCCTGGACTTCGTCAACTTCCGGACCTCCGAACCTTCGCCATGAGCTTAAAACCTACTTATTCATCTGCGCTGGACTGGGTTAGTGTTTTAATGGGTTTTAATGGGTTTTTAGCTCCAAATTTTAATCCTGGCCAATTTTAATAAGTTTTTTAATTGTATTTTAATTTGTATTTATTGTATTGTATTTTTACCTGGCTGTGAACCGCCCTGAGTCCTTCGGGAGAAGGGCGGTATACAAATTTAAATAATAAATAATAAATAAATAAATAAATAAAAGTTGAAACACCCAAAAAAAGCCACAGAAAGTTTCTGGAGGCTTGAGGGGAGCGCTCCTTCCATAGCCTGAAAAGCTCCAGACTGGGGGGGCTCCTGCTTTCTTGCAGGAAAAAATGCAGCATCCAGTTTCCACGGCAGATATTGATTTATGATGGATTGTAACGTGGACGGAGCAGAAACTGGAGTTCTAGCATTTGTTTGTAAGAAGACTGCAAGCCCCTGAGGATATATTTGTTGCGAAGATAGGAGAGAAGAAAGCAAATGGCGTTTTGTGGAATCTGTGTACTGGAAACGAAAGTTAAAGAAATGCTTATTAACAGCTAGTGTACTAGAAGATATATAGGAAGATACTGACTAAATGGAAGAAATGAGAATTTTATGATTTATATTTTTTCTTCTTCTTTGGGATTATAGTGATTTAGAAGAAAAGTTTTTTGAATTTTTCTTTTTTAACCTTTTTTTGTCCGTTATTAGGTTATATATTTTAAAAATGTCTTTTAAGCAAATAGTACCAAAAGTCACTAAAATTTTGAAATTTCTTCAGTTCAGATTCAAAAATTAAAAGAAGAAATCAAAAAGGAATTAAGGAATTTTTACAGGAGTTTTGGAGAGTCGTTTTCAGAAATAGATCAAAATTTGATGAAATAGAGAAAGAGATGTTGGATTTTAAGGAAGTGGTGGAAGAGCAGAAGAGGAAATGAAAATGGTAAAGGATGCAATTGCAAATATTAAGCTCTTGTATTCAGATGGAAGATAATCTTGAAGAAATTAAAAGAAGAAATCAAAAGGAATTAAGAAATTTTTACAGGAGTTTTGGAGAGTCGTTTTCAGAAATAGATCAAAAATTTGATGAAATAGAGAAAGAGATGTTGGATTTTAAGAAAGTGGTGGAAGAGCAGAAGAGGGAAATGAAAATGGTAAAGGATGCAATTGCGCAAATATTAAGCTCTTGTATTCAAATGGAAGATAATCTTGAAGAAATCAATAAAGCTAATTTAGAGTTGCAAAGGAAAATAGAGGAAATTCAAAAGAATCAAAACAACTGGAACTTAGATAATAAGATGGAAGATATACAGGCAAAGGTAGATAGGGCAGATGAAGAAAGAGTAATATTACAATATAGATTGATGGAATATGCTATAAGGATGAGGGGGTTGAAGCAAAGTAGGAAAGAAAATTTAAAAGAGATTTTTACGCAAGCCTTTGCTCAGATAAAGGGTGTGGAGCCAGAAGACTTTGAGATTAATATTGAAAGAATTTATTGTATTAATTCTTGGTGGGCAAGACAAAATAGAGTACCGAGGGATGTGGTTATTTATTTTACAACTAAAAAGATCAGGTATGAAATTTTGCAAGCCTTTTATAAAAATAAATTTCAAATATTGGGACAAGATATAAAAATGATGAAGGAAATTCCTCCTAAAATGTTAAGAAAGAGAAGAGAATTTGCTTTTTTAGTGAATGAGTTTAAGAAACATCAGATATATTTTAGATGGGAAGTTCCAATGGGTTTGTCAGTGAATTTTAGAGGTAGAAAGTATTTTCTTAATTCAGTTATGAAAGCAAGACATTTCTATATTAATGTTTTAAAGAGTGGGAATCCTTTGTTGTTAGATGCTAAGTTAACTGGTTTGGAAACGATGGAAAATAGAATAGGAGAGGGGAGGAATGTTTAAGATGTGAATATGATGATTATGGTTAATTTTTGGAATTGATTTGTTTAGGATATAAATTATAGGATTTTTTGTTATTTGTTATTTGTATGGTATAAACCTATGGGATGATATTATTTAATTGTGAAGGATGGAAAGTAAAATTTCTGAATTTAGATAATGTTGTGGATATAATGATTTTAACTGTTTACTGTTATATTGTGGATGTAGTTTAAATGATTATTTGTTTTAATTGACAGTTTATAGACAGTAAAAGTTATGAAGTTAAGCTGGAAATACAGTATTGTATTTGAGAGACTTTATTCGAAATGATATTTGATTGATGGAGTAGTATTGGAACATCGGACATTAAATGTTATGACAATTGAAGAAATATATAAGTGATGAGAATTTGAGTTTGAGAAGCTGGATTGTAATTTAAGAAATGGACTGAAATTTGAAGGAATATATAAGTGGGGGGAAAAATTTGAATTTTAGGAGATGGACTAATTTTTAAAATGGACTGTAAGAAGAATGGACATTAAATGTTATGGCAATTGAAGAAATATATGTGATGAAAATTTGAGTTCGAGAAGATGGACTGTAATTTAAGAAATGGACTTATGAAATTTGAAGGAATATACAAGTGGAAAAAAATTGAATTTGAGAAGATGGATTAATTATAAAAATGGATTTTAAGAAGAAGTAATATGTGAAGTTGGTACTTTTTTTCTTTTTTATTATTCTTTCCTATCTCTTTATTTTTATTGTGAGGGGATTTAAAGTTTTAAATTTTTGAGGGTGGGAGGTTATGTATATTTTGTATACTTTAGCTTGTGATTGTTGGTCATAATACCCGGTATTTGCTCTGGGAAGTCCGGGGGGGAAGGGGGAGGAGGGGGGGAAAGGGGGGGAAATGATACATGGATTGATTATTAATGTACAGTAATGTTTGAAGATATGAAATTAAAATTTAAAATGATATTGGAGCTGCCCGACTGCCATTTCAGAAAGAAAAGGAGAGAGGGGTAGAAGGAGGAAAGAAAGTAGGTAGGAAAGAGTTGAGAAGGAGGAGGAAATAAGAAGGTTAGATAGGGTGGAAGAAGGGAGGAGTGGGGAAGGAGGAGAGGAAGTAGTAAAGTGAAGGAGATGAAGGATCGGAAAGTAGTAGAGGGTAGAGAGGGAGGTTGTGAAGAAAGGAAGTGGCAGTCGGGCAGGCCTGAATCAGTAATAAATAAAATTAATGATTAATGATGGATAATAGTTTGTACATAAATATGATGTTGGAAAATGGAAATAAAAATTATTTTCTTTAAAAAAAAAAAGCCCAATTGGGCTTATTATAAGGGAATGTCTTATTTTGGGGGAACAGGGTATTTCATTTACTGGACTTGCTTGCTTCTCACCTAGATTTAGATTCTGCTGCTATGTTTTCTCAATATTTTCATAGTTTAGCAGATACCACATGTCTGTAGGTTGAAAGAGGATTCAGTGAGATTTTAATTTAGACCCTGAACTAGGGAGAGATATACCTACATCTAAAAAACATTCATTAGTAAGAACTAACTGTGCAGTTAAAACTGTACGGAGGCATCAAATCTGACTATCCTCTGGCAATCTTCAACCTTGAGATAAATATTTAAACAGTGATCCATTTCGATTAGATTATGTTTATCTCTTCAATTCTCTTTCAACATATTCAGACTTGTAAGGCTGTTATTTTACACATTCACACCTACACATACTTCAGCTAATGTTAATAGATAACCACAGACCTGCAGCTATAGTCACTGCAACAGTTTTCCAAAATGTTCAGAACACCCCTATTTTTAGAAATGGACAGTTCCGGTTGCGAATAGCTTTTGTTTTCCCACCAATAAGAGTATATACAGCATGTCAGGCTGCCTCTGATTATATTTAGGAAAGAATACACCTTGACTTCATTTGCAAATAAAGAAAAGTACTTTTACTAAATACATCATGACTGCAGCAGTATAAAGTTGAATCTGAGACAAAATATGGCTAACATTCCATATCCCATTGTTAGTCCCTCCTCCCTCCAAGAGGTCAGCAGGTTTGGTCCAATGCCAGCTCCTTCTCGGCCCCCGTGGTAATCTTCTTCCGCAGGTCTCTGGCTGTAAATCATCTCAGGAATGCAATGTCCGTTGAAAGCTCGCGCTCTAACTTTCCTGTTGAATTCAAACTATGTCAGACGACACTCTTAAAGGGCCCTCTCTACCTAAACTGAATTCATGAGCTATTTACATTACACATAAAAACCCCATGCAATCTAACTACTGAATATAAAGAGTACAAAAGGATGTGAGGATTGAAGTGGAGGCTGACACAGCATCATGCTTGCATGAGTTATTTGGTGTTTTCTGTAGCGGCGTTTGAATTTGAGTTGCGGTCATTTTGACTGCAGATCTTTGTTAACGTATATTTTTTTTATAATGTCGGGGCCACTTTTTCCGCCCAAAAGAGTGTGATTTGGTCATCCAAACTTTGAAGAAACTGTTCTAACATGGTATGAAGAAGCAGAGAGTGATCTGCGTGAAGTGGAATTGGATTGCAACGAAAGTTTTGTAATGGACGATGAGGAACCCATTGTCACCGATTTTGACATCAGCGATGATGAAGCTCCCGATGAAATTGATGACCAGGTGCAATCTACGTCCACTAGTCACAATATTGCTGTGCAATTATGTGGACTACAGCCAGCACCTAGAGTTTGTCATTATGACCTCATGTCTGTAGTAGCGTAGCCAAAATAGTATGTCTGTGATTAAGGGTTAAATTACAACTACAAGCCATGTGGCCCCAACAATCTGGGTCCTCATTTTACCAACCTCGGAAGGACGGAAGGCTGAGTCAACCTTGAGCCAGTGGGAATAGAACTACCAAATTGCCGGCAATCCTTCTGAGGTCAGTAAAATGAGGATCCGGATTGTTGGGGAAATGTTTTGACTCTGTAAACCACTTAGAGGGGGCTGTAAAAGCACTGTGAAGCAGTATATAAGTCTAAGTGCTATTGCTACTGATCAGCTACCTTGATCTTCATCCATTCTTCTCTAACTTTCTTATGCTCCTTTTGTATGATAAATGGAACAGATAGTTCTCGACTTACAACCACAATTGAACCCAATAGTTCTGTTGCTAAATGAGACAGTTGTTAAATTGTACGACCTTTCTTGTCACAGTTAAGTGAATCACAGCAGTTGTGAAGTTAGTAACACAGTTGTTAAGTGAATCTGGCTGCCTCATTGAATTTGCTTGTCAAAAGGTCACCAAAGGTGATCCCATGACACCGGGACACCGCAACCATCATAAATGTGAGTCAGTTGCCAAGCATCCGAATTTTGATCACATGACCAAGAGTTGCTGCAATGGTCATAAGTGTGAAAAATGGTTACAAGTCACTTTTTTCAGTGCCGTTCAGCCGGTTCTATCCGGTTCAGGCGCACCAGTATCGGTGGTGGCAGGAGGCTCCGCCCACCCACCTGGACGTCATCACATCCTGGTTTTGATGTTCTGCGCGTGTGCGGAAGGTCCTGCACATGTGCTGAGGTGGCGCGTGCACGCTCACATTTGCGAATCAGTAGTTAAAGTAAGTGAATACCACCCCTGGTGTCGTTGTAACTTTGAATGGTCACTAAATAAACTATTGTAAGTCGAGGATTAAAACTGTATTTACACTGTCAGCGATTCCTTTAGAACACATAATTTGTCAATGTTCCTTTCTCCACTTCCACTGCCTTTTTTTTGGAATGATAATTTCCTATTGACGTCTGCAATCCCAACCTTGCTATCCTTCAAAAAAAAAAAGGGCAAAGCCTTGAAACCCTTAAAAATGTATATCCATTTTGAACAATGCTATATTAATGGTTTGTGTTTTTTCTCATCGGGGAGAAAAATGACTATCTTCTATTTGTGGTTTTAAAAATCTCATTTTCTCTGTTTTAATCCTTGCATGCTGCCCAAAGGCACTGGTAGCATTTTAAATTATAAATAATGCATTAATAATAATAATAATAATAATAATAATAATAATAACAACAACAACAACAACAACAACAACAATAACAACAACAACAGAGTTGGAAGGGACCTTGGAGGTCTTCTAGTCCAACCCCCTGCCCAGGCAGGAAACCCTACACCATTTCAGACAAATGGTTATCCAACATTTTCTTAAAAATTTCCAGTTTTGGAGCATCCACAACTTCTACAGGCAAGTTGTTCCACTGGTTAATTGTTCTAACTGTCAGGAAATTTCTCCTTAGTTCTAAGTTTTTGTTTTTGTTTTGTTTACATTTATACCCCGCCCTTCTCCGAAGACTCAGGGCGGCTTACAATGTATAGGGCAATAGTCTCATTCTATTTGTATATATTTACAAAGTCAACTTATTGCCCCCCCAACAATCTGGGTCCTCATTTTACCTACCTTATAAAGGATGGAAGGCTGAGTCAACCTTGGGCCGGGCTCGAACCTGCAGTAATTGCAGGCTTTGTGTTCTTAATAACAGGCCTTACCAGGCAGAGCTAAACCGGCCCTAAGTTGCTTCTCTCCTTGATTAGTTTCCACCCATTGCTTCTTGTTCTATTTATTTTTAAAATAAATTTGTTAGAAATGACTAGTGTATGTACAATATACGCATTCATGGAAAATATCAAGTTTCAAATAACTCACCCCAGATCCCCAGTGCTGTGAGGGCTGCCACAAGAATGAGGATTATAGCACATCCAGATCCTACCAGGAAGCAATGACCCCGAGGATGTTCCAGCAAGAAATCTGGAAACAAAGAGATAAGGAAAGAAGCAAACAAGGAAAATAAGACCTCTATACAGGTAGTCCTCAATTTACAATAGTTCATTTAGTAACCGTTCAAAGTTAAAACGGCACTGAAAATGTGACTTAAGAGAGGGCTGTAAAGCACTATGGAGCAATATATAAATCTAGATCCTACTGCCATTGCTAAGCAGGGCAGTCAAATAAGTCTCATTTGCAGTGGTTCTTAAAGCGAATTATTGCAGTTGTTAAGTGAATCATATAGTCATTAAGTGAATCTGGGTTCCCCCATTAATGTTGCTTGTGGAAGTTGCTAGTTTAATAGATAAATAGCTAGATGACAGATAGATAGGTAGATAGATAGATAGATAGATAGATAGATAGATAGATAGATAGATAGATAGATAGATAGATAGATAGATAGATATGGGGGGAGGGAGGGAGGGAGACAGAGAGAGAGAGAGATGGTAGATAGATGATAGATAAATGATAGAGAGATAGAGATAGTTGATAGATAAAGATGATGATGAAGAAGAAGAAATAGATAGATAAATCATAAGATCCAAAATCATAAGATACAAACAACAATTAATAAATCTTAATATATCAATAAGGTTTTTATCCCACCATATAAAGGGTGGGATAAAAATCTTTTAAAAACACTACCCCTTCCCTGGCCTTCTCCCATTGTAGATTACTCTTAGTTTATTCTTCCCTTTTCAGTTTACCAGCAAGAGTAAAGCACTGGGCATCATTGTTGCTAATCTCTCAAGGGAAAATGAAAACTAGGGAAGTGACAAATGAATCATCCCATAAGTGAAACCTTACTCAAACTACTTGCAGCTGAAAAATATTACTGAGTGTTGGAAAATCTGAGAGTTTGGTTCTGGGACCCATTATAAATTCCTAGAAGGACCATATTTATTTATTTATTTATTTTGTCAAATACATATTAAATAATATATATAAGTATAAGCATGAATTGAATACATAAAATGAATACAACTAAAAGGAACATTAGGACAGGGACGGTAGGCACGCTGGTGCTCTTAAGCACGCCCTCTTAGGAATGGGGTGAGGTCAACAGTAGACAGTCTTAGGTTAATGTTTTGGGGATTTTGGGATGAGACCACGGAGTCTGGTAGTGCATTCCAGGCATTAACAACTGTTACTGAAGTCATATTTTCTGCAATTGAGATTGAAGCGGTTTACTTTAAGTTTGAATCTATTGTGTGCTCGTGTATTGTTGTGGTTGAAGCTGAAGTAGTCAGCTATGCTCAGAGGCATGCTGTTCCTACTTATTTTTACCTCATATTGTGCAGCTATTTCCAGTTGTTGACCCACAAATTCTGTTTTTAAAGGTCTGTTGACCTTAAAATCTGGCTTGGCTAGGCTGGCTACAACACATTCACTAATAAAATATGCAGTTGATGGAAAATTAATCTAGATTTAAAAGGAAATAATGTACAGAACTCAGCCTTGACAGTTTAATCCAGTGTTAAATTTCTTCTTTCCTTTCATATATTTGAGTTAGTCATATCAGGACCTTATGAAAAACCCACCACAGAAATGTTTGAAAGGAAAGAATGGAGGTGTATGAAATTGGTAGCAAATGTTTCACACTTTGTTATGAATAATATTTTCCCCCAAATAATATATTTATACATACATTAGTATCTCACCTGCCTTGGATTAATCATTAAGTAAAATAAGCACGTTTATGGGTACACGTTTCTTCCCCTAGCCATCATATTCTTAACTCTTCCACTGCCACACTCAACTTTAATTTTCATAAAAATTTTAGTAGTTCCATGTTTCCATTATAGTGTAATAAAGTTATTAAAACGCATTAAAAAGTGTTGAAAGTGTGCATGTTTTTCTAATGCCTTAGTTATAAGTAAATAATTTGCTTATAGTGTTCAATAAATATATTCTGTAGGCTACCTGAGTAAGTTGAGTAATCAATATAAATGTTCTAAAAATAAATAAATAAAAGTTTTAAATTAATACAGCTGTAGGGTACAACCTGGGGGATGGCCTGGGAGAAAACTGAATTTATAATCTTGTTTCACTTTCAGTGTGTATTGAGTCTGACTGTTTTGTCAGTTGAGCAAGGGAAGAATTGAGGGGCACCATTGTTGATCTTAATCCAACCTTCTATCCCAACCTTACTCTGAAGAGCTGAAGGTGGGTCAGATAGACTTCCCCTCATTTTTAATTTCACAGAAATCTGGAACCAAACTGGAGAGGAAGTGAGTGGTCCAAGCTGGAGAGTGAAAAGAAAGAGGAAAAAAATAACTCAAGGCTGAAAAGTGAAAGTGGTTTTCTGGCTGGCTGAGGATCTGAAAAACCAAGTTCCTGTCAGAACAGACATGGGAGCTCCGTGCAGTTATTCTTTTTTTTTTTTCAAAATACAAATCTTTCCTTAAACAGTGTGTTATCTGAGTTCAAATATCTCTATGTGCCAATCTTCAACATTTACAACATCTTTCACTTAATATAATTCTCTAATCTTAAAATTATAATACGTTAAACAGTTAAACATTGTAAACCTATTCATTTTTCCTCTTAACATGTCCTCTAGTGAAAATACAATAATAACAACATTACACATAATTATCCTCCTCATCCTAACAATTATCATCTTATTTATAACTCTATCTAAACATATTTTCTTTTTTCTTTCATCTTCTTTTATTTCCAGTTTCCCCTTTTTGTCTCTAACCATTGATAAAATACTTCCCATATCACATAATATTCAGTTTGTTCTTTCTCTTTAATTGCTAATGTTAATCTATTCATTTCTGCACATTGTAATATTTTCCTAATCACCTTCTCCTCAATAGGAATCTCTTCACTTTTCCAATGTTATGCAAATATCGTGCAGTTATTCTGTGTCCATCCGGGCTCTATGCTGAAGAAAGGTTCAAAGGAGATATGAGCTACTTCCATTAGCAGTGTCTCGTGGTGCTGGTCTGAAGAAGGAGACCTTTTAGTCCCTGAGGCCTCGCTGCATGATTATGGACTCTGGAGCACCAAATTATAAAATCTTAAGGAGATTTAAAATTTAAAATCTCTCTAGAGGAGATCAACCCTGACTGCTCTTTAGAAGGCCAGATCCTGAAGACGAAACACAAATACATTGGCCACCTATTGAGAAGGAAGGACTCACTGGAGAAGAGCCCAATGCTGGGAAAGATTGAGGGCAAAAGAAGAAGGGGACGACAGAGAACAAGATGGCTGGATGGACTCACTGAAGCAATAGGCATGAGCTTAAATGGTGTCCGGGGGTTGTAGAGGACAGGAAGGTCTGGAGGAACGTTGTCCATGGGGTTGCGATGGGTCGGACACGACTTCACAACTAACAACAACAAAGGATTATAAAATCTTAAGGAAGACCCCTGTGATAGTCCTCTTCAATTGTGTTTTTGGTAGCTCAACTAACGTACCTTGTTTCCCCCAAAATAAGGCATCCCCTGATAATAAGCCCAATTGGGCTTTTGAGCACATGGCAATAAGGCCAAGTGCTTATTTCAGGGTTCAAAAAAATATAAGACAGGGTCTTATTTGCTGGGAAACGTACATGTAGCTCAACTAAAGTACAGCTGTAGCTCAACTTAAAAACCATTAGCAACCGTTCAATGTTGCAGTTCAAAAAGTTGGAAGCTGGAAAAAAGTGTGTTACAACTGTTTCTAATTGATAACCGGCATGCATTTACGATGGTTGAAGCATCACTTCCAACCATGTCCAAAAAAAGGTTGTAAAATTGGGCATGACTCACTTAACAACTGGCTTGCTTAGCAGTGGATGTTCTGCTCCTAATTGTGGTCATAAGTCAAGGACTACCTTTCTGCTAGCTCAGATTCTGTTTTCTTTCATTTTGAGGATTTAAGTTCATTCCTTAGTATAAAATAAGGGATGAACTAGCAACAAAATGGTCTACTTTAAACCATGAAGTCCTTTCTCCACATAGGAAGTATAAATCTTGAATATAATATAATATAAATCATATTATTTTCTATGTTTAATTTGGTCTTTTCTTTCCTACAAAGGGGTAATAAAAGTTTGCATTCTTCACAGCCTGCCTGCTTTTTTTTATGGTCCTTCTATATCAAAGAAATCTGATTTTTTCCCCCAGTCTTTCACAATTTGATAGCTTCAGATATTTCGGATTATAAATTGTGGCTGTATTGGGCAACGATGACCTTGCTGGTGGAAGATGATATTCCAAAAGATTTGGTGGGGAAGGTTGGATTATTCTGTTCTAGGCATTTTTCTATATTGATAATACTAAAAATACTGAAAATAGAATAGAATAGAATAGAATAGAATTTTATTGGCCAAGTGTGATTGGACACACAAGGAATTTGTCTTGGTGCATATGCTCTCAGTGTACATAAAAGAAAAGATACGTTCATCAAGGTACAACATTTACAACACAATTGATGGTCAATATATCAATATAAATCATAAGGATTGCCAGCAACAAGTTATAGTCATACAGTCATAAGTGGAAAGAGATTGGTGATGGGAACTATGAAACGATTAATAGTAGTGCAGATTCAGTAAATAGTCTGACAGTGTTGAGGGAATTATTTGTTTAGCAGAGTGATGGCCTTCGGGAAAAAACTATTCTTGTGTCTAGTTGTTCTGGTGTGCAGTGCTCTATAGCGTATACGACATGTTAACTTTTTCATCGTAAAGTTATAACTGATCTCTCTGTCACAAACACAAAGATTAAAACAAAACTGTGTGTGTGTGTATACATACATATGTACACACAAAGAGAGAGAGAGAGAGAAGAAGTATGCAAACATATACATATACAGGTAGTCCTCGACTTACAAGAGTTCATTTAGTGACTGTTCAAAGTTACAACGGCATTGAAAAAAGCGACTTATGACTGTTTTTCACACTTAATGACTATTGCAGCATCTCCTTGGTCACGTGATCAGAATTCCAATATTTGGAAACTGATTCATATTTATGACGGTCGCATTGACCCGGGGTTATGTGATCCCCTTTTGCGTCCTTCTGACAAGCGAAGTCAGTGTGGAAGCCAGATTCACTTAAGAACCGTGTTACTGATTTAACAACTGCAATGATTCACTTAACAACTGTGGCAGAAAAAGTCGTAAAATGGGGCAAACCTCACTTAACAAATTTTCTCACTTAGCAACATAAATTTTTGACTCAGTTGTGGCCGTAAGTCAAGGATTACTTGTATATATACTCATATGAAAGGCCTGGAGACAAAGCATATGTTATTTTAAATTAAAGTGATTTATGCCATGAAACACACTAGAATGGAAAACAGACTTTCTTCACTGCTCATTACTAGTTATGGAGCATTATTAGAAACAACCATTTAATCAGTTGTGGGCGCTCCATCACTGGAGATTTTTAAAAGAGATTAGACAACCATTTGTCTGAAATGGCATAAGGTCTCCTGCCAGAGCAGAGGGTTGGACTAGAAGACCTCCAAGGTCCCTTCCAACTCTGTTATCCTGCTGAAAACAAGAAATCTTGCCTAGTGACACAGTGAAAAGGCTGAAAGGTGAGAAAGGTGAACTCATACAATAGATTGCATCAATAAGATACCTGATCAAAAGAGAAATTGGCAATTACATTCTTTCCCTTATTGCTGAGATCCCCACGAAGATATTTGTATTGAGACCATCAAAACTATCTGCTTAGAAGCTCCCAATAACTACAAATAAGCCATAGATTACCTTGCAGCTGAGATTTCTTGAATCTCCTTTCCATTCTGTTTGGCCGGTAATTCAAGTATAAGTTACAGCCGTCTTCCTTCATTGTTACTCCAGCTACTAGTTTAATCTGAAGGAGGAAGAGCGATTTTGTACGAACTCTTCTTAGAATGAGCAGCAGCCCCAACCACTGAAGGTGGGCCACAAGATCGCACAGGAAGTGCTGTGAGACCAGCCTGCTTTGTTTCCAAGGCTTCCCACATTTTTATTTATCAAAATATATAAGATAAATTTCTGTTTCGAAGGCAGCAACTTCATTTATCAGAAAAGGAGAAAGCGAAGGAGGAATTTCACTCTTCAGCAACAGATCCTTTCTCATTTCTCCTCCAAATAGTTTCTCGTTGTAAAGTCTTCAGAAATCTTCCTTTTGGGTTATTATCTAAATCAATCAACATCACACCAAACCTTAATATTTGTTTTGAGGACCTGTATGCTGCACTAGCCAGAAAGAGAGCTGAGAAAAATATCTGCAGACTCCTCACATCCTGAACATAAATTGTTTCAACTTCTCCTTTCAGGATGCCACTATAGGGCATTGCATGCCAAAACAACTAGTCATAAAGATATTTTTCCCCATGACATCACTCTATTACTATCCCCATGACATCTATTAAAACATTTAAAACATTCTACAGCACTGGCTTATGCTTAAAGATGTAGTACGGCTGAATTGATATTATCTTCTCATCTTTCCTACTACCTTCTCCTTATCACTTGTTATTTGTATCTTATGATTTATGATCTATGGCTTATGACTTTGTAATTTGTACGTAACTGAAAGCTTACGCACCAGAGACAAATGCCTTGTGTGGCCAATCAAACTTGGCCAATAAAGAATAGTCCAATTCCAATTCCAATTCCCATAAGGGCCGGGATAGCTCAGGCTGTAAGAAGCCTGTTATTAAAACACAGCAGCCTGCAATTACTGCAGGTTCAAGCCCGGCCCAAGGTTGACTCAGCCTTCCATCCTTTATAAGGTAGGTAAAATGAGGACCCAGATTGTTGGGGGGGCAATAAGTTGACTTTGTAAATATACAAATAGACTATTGCCTTATACACTGTAAGCCGCCCTGAGTCTTCGGAGAAGGGCGGGATATAAATGTAAATTTTAAAAAAATGACAAATAACAATTACATCGACGAACATAGCCAACACACCTTCCTTCTCCTATTTTCCCCACAGCAACCCTGTGAGGTAGGTTGGAATGAGTGACTGGCCCAAAGTCGCCCAGATGGTATTCATGATTAAGGTGGGACTTAAACTCATGGCCTCCCGCTTTCTAACTGGCTGTGTTAACCAATAAACCAATCTGATTGTCTGAATGCTGCCAAAGTCTTATCTAAGTCAAGTCCCACCCATCTGGCCAAGAAACTATCACAGATTTCATTTAGTCTCTTCAATGGAATAGAATTTTTTATTGGCCAAGTATGATTGGACACACAGGGAATTTGTCTTGGTGCATATGCTCTCAGTGTACATAAAAATACAAGATACATTCATCAAGAATCATAAGGTACAATGCTTAATGATATTCATAAGGTACAAATTTAACACTTAATGATAGTCATAGGCTACAAATAAGCAATCAGGAAACAATATCAATATAAATCATAAGGATACAAGCAACAAAGTTACAGTCATAAGTGGAAGGAGATGGGTGATGGGAACAATGAAAAGATTAATAGTAGTGCAGATTTAGTAAATAGTTTGACAGTGTTGAGGGAATTATTTGTTTAGCAGAGCAATGGTAGCTTGGGATACATATCTACTAAATTTTGGAAACCACAAATGGCATTTTCAACCCTCATTTATAGTGATGCCATTAGAGCAGAGCAGGTTTGAATGATATGAAATTCTTCTTCTCAGGCTTCAGGCCAGCTGGTCTAAATGTCTATGGAGATTCTCAATCATCACAACCAGGTCGTGGTTGTCCCAAAGGTGCTTTTTGCAAAAGGCTTTCTTGGGTTTCTTTTGAAAACAGTTCACTTCTCATCCAAGAAGCTTCTTCAATTCTATCTGAAAGAAGTTAGAACTGAAGAAGCTTCTTTGTATGAGAAGCAAAACATTTTCAAAGGGAAAAAAAAACAAGAAAGTCCAGTTGCCTTTTGCAAAAAAGCACCTTTGGGACCATGTGACCTAGGTTGCTATAAAATAAAATAACATATATAAAATATGCTGCCAATTGATTCCTTTTCTCAGCATTAGAACCTCCTCTAGAGAGCCCGGTTTTCACATCAACTCACAAGACTTTTGGAACACTGTCCTTTGAACAGATGAGACCCAAAGTGGGGATGTCTGGCTATAATGCAGAGTAACACATTTGGCAAAAACCAAACGTATCAGCACAAACATCTTATATCAACCGTCAAATATGGCGGTGAAGGGGTGATGATACATAAAATATAATTTGAGCCTGGTCGTTTGTGCCCTGAGAACTCTTGGGTTGCTTTGTTCAATGATTCTTGTGTTTGTTTTCTTGGCTGGGAAGAGGTAACACAGATAAACAAGAGATAAGATTATTTGGCAGCTTTAAGCAAGGGACATGCTGGCTCAGTGGCTAAGACGCTGAGCTTGTCAATCAAAAGGTCAGCAGTTCAGCGGTTCGAATCCCTAGTGCCAGATAATGGGGGTGACCTCCTGTTACTTGTCCCAGCTTCTGCCAACCTAGCAGTTTGAAAGCATGTAAAAAAATGCAAATAGAAAAATAGGAACCAACTTTGGTGGGAAGGTAATGCCTTTGGCGTTTAGTCATGTTGGCCACATGACCACAGAGACGTCTTCGAACAGCACTGGCTCTTCAGCTTTGAAAGGGCAGAAAACCTGGGTAGCAGCATTTCAAATCATTCCAAAATTAATTAAATGATTAATTCTCTAAAATTGAGGAAATTCCTCTTACAGTCTCCAGGATTCTGTGTTTACACCATTAGAGAGATTTTCCTGAAATCTATGTTGTTTTTCTGTGAGGCTGGACAGATACCCTGGATATTCAAGACCAATGGAGATGCCACATTGGAAGGCTAAAAAAGGAAAGCCCTTCGTTAAATAGACAGTCTGCTAACCCTTCATATCTGGTATGGTTGGTATGCAGGATTCTCATCAGTGTAAGAACCCTTCTATTTCCTTGTGGTTTCACACTTCAGATGGCGAAAAAGAGCTCACATTTCCTTTGCAGCCCAAAGACCAAAGTATCATTTGATGCCCTCCATCTTGAAAGGATGTAGACATTAAACCAATCTTCTTTGTGGCCCCCGAAGACTTCAGGTAAGAATTTTGTCATTTTTTATTTCTGCTGATTAGCAATAGAGTTTTGTTAGGATGTATTTATGCTAGAGTAAAGGCCAAGAAGCAGAATTTGTTTTTTTCTTTTTCTTTTTTTTTTGAGAATTTTTTTTATTTTTAAAAACCACATACAATATATTTTTTGAACAAAACATCAGCCAAGTACATAATCAAATCCAACTGAGTTTTCCCCCACCCTCTTATATATTTTATTAATATATTTCCCTTCCCCCCTTTTTAATTTCACTATTTGCATGTCTCTAATATAACAATGAAATTCTAGTCTAACCCACTGTCCTGAATTTAACTCTTTAATCAAGTCTATCCCCCCCACTTTTTAACCCCCTTTCTTGTCTCTTCCATCTGTATTAGAACTCTATATTCCCATTTACTAATTTCTTTCTTTTCAATCTTTATAGCATCAACATCCATAGTCTCGTTACATTTTAATAGACATTTTTAAAATCATTATTCTTAATCATAGAAAAAGAAAAAGAAAAACAACAAAAAAGAAAAGATGATACAGGCTAACATTCATTGTTTCAAAAGATCTCTTAAACATTAACTCTCATCTCTTTGATATTTCAGTCTTAATCTATATTGATTCCCTTTTTACTTTCTTTAAAGTTCCTTGCTTTATAATCAATGTATCTTAAGTTTCTAACAATTCTGCCCATCTCCATCACATCATTTTCAATTGTTTCTTCATCACTGAAAATTTTAAAGTTATTATTCTTAATTTCAAAAAAAAACAATACATGAAAAGGAACAAACATTTCTCTTATTTCAAAAAATTTCATGCTTATACTTATATGTTCTCATCTCTTAGAAGTTTTAATCTTAATCTATTTCAATTCCATTTTTATTTTCCCTTAAAATTCCATGCTTTCTTAGTTTATCCTATTTTTCTATTTATTCTCCTTTTTCCCTCTTCCCCCCTTCTTTATTTCTCTCTATTACCACTAAATAATCCTTTAAGATTTATTTTTTAACCTCATAAATTCTTTATTCACTGTCAATTCTAAAAACTGCTCTTGCTTTTTCTAAAACTTATTTTCCAATTATTTCTTATATTTCTTGCTTGAAAAACCATTTGTGTATTTCTTTTTTTTTCAATTGTTCTCTTCGTTGTTCTTTGAAGCTGTACCTCTTGTTCTTGTAAACTGCTTGTTGATAGAGACCTCCCTTAAAATTCTCACCGGTCTTATCACAACCATAGAAGGTTTTCAACAATGACCAAAGTGCTTGTAATTTCCTCTTCCGCTTTTAGGTGTCACTTTGCAGTCCACAAATCCAATCCACAATTAACAAAGTGTCCATTTTGTTTCCTTTAGTTAAAAACCACGCCTTGTTTTGTTACAAATTTTTACTTTTTCCTGATTAGTCCAACTAGTCCCATTTAAAATCCACAGTTTTAATTTCAAAGTTTACTTAATTCCAAACCATAAAGGAAAAGGGAAGTCAGAGATATTCCTTCAAAGTCGAATTCCTTCAAAGTCGATATTCCTTCAAAGTCCTTGGGTTTTTTTTCCTTTTTTCCCTTTTTAATGATCTTTAATCAGTTATTAAAAACTTCCAAATTGTCCAAATTCCAGCTTTAATTAAAGATTCTATTTTTCCCTTTTTGTTTGAGGGATCTGGACTTCAATTTCAAATGTCAAATTCTTGTCAGCTCTTCGGGTGTTGCTTCTGTTTCTTTTATTCTATTATAATAACAATCCTTGTCAATTTAGCCGCTATTCCAAGGTTTTTTTAAAATTTGTTGCAGATATCGATTTTAAGGTGCCTCATCGTGAGTTGGTGTTCACTCACCCGGCTTCAATATCTTGTATAATTCACTGCGTCAACTCTCCAGCACAATCTTATGTGGCCATCCCTACTTCTGCAGCTTGAAATGGCTGCGGTCCTCATCACTGGGTCGAAGGCTAAAGGCCGGTGCTGCAGGGAATTTGCAACTTCCCTGTTCGCTCCGGCGGTTCCTTCTTTCTTCGCTGTCCCTTCAGGACAGGTATGGTCCATTATGGACCCCCATATCGATGAGGATTTTGGCGCTCCACTCGGAGCTCCTGGAGTTTGCGACCATCTCGTCGCGACGCTGGCCACACCCTCCTCTAAGAGGTGTGGCCTGTTTGGATTGCCTTTGGCCAATCCACACAGCGGCAGTCCCTTAGATAGTACAGGTGTCAGGATTCCAAGTAACACCCCACAACAAAAGAAAACTCTGAGGCAATCAACTGACAACTACAATTGAGTCCAACATTTCTGCAGCCAAGCGAGTCAATTGTTAAGTGAGTTTGGTCCCATTTTACGAACTTTCTTGCCACACTTGTTAAGGGAATCACTGCAGTTGTTAAGTCAGCAACACAGTTGATGTGCATCTGTGGCTTCTGTCAGAAGGCCACAGAAGGTGATCACAGGATCTTGCCCAGCATCTGAATTTTAATCTTGTGATAATTGTAAGTCTGAAAAATGGTAAGTCACTTTCTTCAGTGTGGTTGTAACTTTGAATAGTCACTAAATGAGCTGTCGTAAGTCAAGAACTAGCTATACTTCCAGTTCTCTTTCAGGGTCTCTTAGGAGTAATGGTTTTTTTGGCACAGGTAGTAGTGCTTACTGCTGCATCTCATTGACATGGCGGCGACATCCTTATCCAAAAGAGCACAATCTCCTCCATTCCCCATGATTTTCATCCTGTAACAGAAGCAGAAATTAGGTGGTGGAGAGAATCTCCCAGATAAGAGTTACCAAAGGGGTCCTGAATTTGCATCGAACTGAACCTTGCCTGGCCTGGTGCCCTCTAGAAATGCTGGACTGGACCATAGCCACCATATTTCCTACCTTTGGGCACAAAGACTGAGAATAATAGAAGTTGCAGCGCAACCTAATCAGAAGGCACCACGCTGGGAAACTCCAAGGTAGTTTACTATCTACTGTAAATAGTAGCAGCTCTCAAAGTTATTCAAGAGGTTGTCTATCCCACAGATTGACTTGTGGATATTAGGACAGGACCTGGATACTATGTGCCGTTCCTTACGGCTTCTTGCCCAATTTTACTTCCTGTGTAAATTAAATTCACTCTCTATAGAGATTCTCAATCACGCAGGTCATGGTTGCCCCACAGATGTTTTTTTCAAAGGCAACTGGACTTTCCTTCATTTCCTCCTTGAAGATGTTTCACTTCTCATCCAAGATGCTTCCTCAGTTCTGATTTTATTTATTAAACAAATTTGTATAGGTGCCCAACTCACCCATTCTGAGTGGCCTACTAAATTCTTTTGTTAACTCTTAGTTCACATAACAAATGTACCAATTTGGCACCATGCCTGCCTAACCCTAATGTACTGAAAATACACCAAATTCCTACCGAATCAATGTAACTAATTCCCATAACTGCCTTGGTTTAACCTTGAATGGGCAGAGTCATCATTCAAGGGAAAGTTTGGAGGGAAAATGTTACGGGAGAGCTGACAATATGGCTATTACGACCCAGGGCAATTTGAATTAATATGGTAGAACTGCAGGATGATGGGAAATCTATTGCTGTATCTTTCCTATTTGTTCCATATTTCCATTGTTCTTACAGAATTGAGTTCTCCAATGTGTAACATGAGTGGGCAACACACTTGTTGCCCTGTTGCTTGGGAAAGTATAATTTCAATGCCCAAGAGAGCTGGGTGAACCAGAAAAGTCCTTGGACCACCTGCCTTTTAAACTCTTATCTTTTTCAAGGTGGCTAAAGTCTAAGAAAAGGGCATTACAGGTACCTTGATACAACAGGTATCAAGGCTCAGTTGAAGCAGTAAACCCAACAGTGAACTGAGAGACAGTAGGGTTGGAAACTCTTATTTATGCACTATACCAGGGGTGATAAACTTGATTTCATTGAGGGCCGCATCAGGGTTGTGTTTGACATTTAAAAGCATTTAAAATGCTTTTAAAAGGAAAGAAAAGCCTCTGACGATCAGTCAACTCACCTGGGATCATCAGAGGAACCTTTTAAAAGCATTTTTTTCTACAACCTCTTCGGCCGAAGAGGTTGTTAAAAAAAAATGCCTTTAAAAATACAAAAAAAAAGTTTGCCACCCAGTCATATTACTACCACCCCACCAAGCCATGCCCACAGAAATGTAACAAATTTTACATTTCACCACTGATTTTTTTCTTCTCTTCTTTCTTTCCACAGTTTTTTTACTATAATCATTTTCTTATCTTTTCTACCAGATATTACAGGCAAACATTTATTACTTATTCTTCATACTCCACTAAACTTTTTATTTCTAAATTTATATCCCATTGTTTAATAGCAAATTGATTTTCCAGGCAGAAAAGCTATTTATACTATTTTATTTTTATTATTCAACTAATAATAAAAATAGCATAAATAACATGATAATACAAGACCTAACAGCAAAGGTAAATTTCTAGGATAATAAATAGAAATGGCTTGTCAATTATAGATTGTTGATTGCAGATTAAATGGACCTACAGTATGGAAAATCTGGCATTAAACTGTAGTATTAACATAGGATGTTGCTTGTTTTCCCTCCAGATCTGGCACTTACTTGAGGCCACATAATTGTAATCCAGTCCAATCTAGTCCTCCCGCAGCACTCTGCCGGCTAAAAATGGGCTGCGCGGAAGCCCCGCGAGGCCTGTTTTTGGCCTCCTCAGCCTCCAGAAGCACTCTGCGGCCAAAAACAGGCCACATGGAAGCCCCACAAGGCCTCTGTGTGGCCCATTTTTGGCCAGCAGAGTGCTGCTTGAGGCCATGGAGGCCGAAAACAGGCCACGGGCCTTGAGTTTGATACCCCTGAACGATACTCTGGCCTTCCCAAAGTGTCCTGAAGCTTCTTCTATCCTTAATTCTCAATCTGAATAAATAAATAAAATAAAAATAATAAATTCACGTAGCAGGGTCAAATCTTTTTAGAAGGCAACGCCAAAATGCTGGCAGTCAGGAGGCTCTTCCTAGGATCAGTCCTGAGCTGGGGAGATCCTCAGTGGAGGCATTTAGCTTTCAGCTCTTGCCACTGAAAGGAAAAAAGGAAAGGACTCACGTTGCATTTTCTCCATCTGGCCACTTCCAGGTCTGACCTGTGTCTCTCCTGAGGCCGATCCAAAAGACATGGTCTCTTGTCAACATCTTCATAATAACCTTTAAAAAAATGGTACACGTTAAAAACATTGCATTGTCAGATTCCCTGCTGAATTTCCGAGCTTACATATAGGCTGAAAAGACTAAAATTGTCTTTTGAACCCTAATAAAACACAGCTAGTAGTTCCTTTAGTGAGAGGCAAAACGAGAGACCCTTGTTAACCTTTTTGTAGTAATTTTTAAACTTTTTGTAGAAGGTAAAAAAAAATCCTGATTTTTCTTAGAATGGATCTAGCAATGTTTACCATTTTATTTTAGCCTCCTGATTCTATCTCTGCCTCTGAGATTCACATCTTTAAGCATTTGATGATGATTATTAGATGTTTCCAAGTTTCTATGCAGGAAAAAATAAAACAAGCAGATATGGCTGACTTATTTTAATGATGTTTAGAGCAATATTTTTGATTTTTAAATTTTCTATTGTCAACAGTTTGCTTTGTGAAGCCAGCAATCTTTGGAACCTGGAGGAGGTTTAAGAGGCTCCTGAAGCTTTTGTTCAGAAAGGCATTAAGGAGATTTTATTTTTGTTACTATTAGGAGAAAATCCTTTAACTTTTTCACATTGTAAAAGAGCAGGCACCATCAATGATGCAACATTATTCTAGGAACTGATTTATCCTGAACAAAACCAGTTACATTACAGGTAGTCCTCAAGTTATGAATGTAACGGAGCCTGCCCATCCTATTCGTAACCCAAGGATTCGTGGGAGTGAATCTCATATCTTGAAAGGGATCACTCCCTCCTTTCGCCCATGTGTTCGCTAATCGAATGCGAGCCTCATTAAGTGCACCTGAGGTATTTCAGGGTGGGGAAGACCATGGGAGGCCTATGATGGAACAGGCCATCTGCCTAAGACCACCCAAGGCCTTCCCAACCTCATGCTCCCCACAATTGCTTCTCCCCACATAACCTGCTGCATCAGGTCACTTACCTTGCGAAGATCTAGCAAGCAGTCTCCTCTCCAGCCTCTCAGCCGCGTGTGCTCCTCTGCAGTTCTGTTTGGGCCTCTGCAGGCCTCCTGGGCCCATTGCAGGCCAAAATGGAGCTTCCGGAGGGTGGATCCTGCCCAGCCTATGCTACATTCGGCCCTCCGCAGGCCTCCCCCAGCCTGTTGCAGGCCGAAATGAAGCTTCTGGGGGGCAGATCCGGCCCTCCCTCCATTTGGCCCTCCATTTCAGAAAGCAACGTGCCAAGCAAGGCCTCTGAACGTCCGAATGGGGCTTTTGAGGGGTGGATCCGCCCTTCAAAAGCTCCATTTCAGCCAGCAACATGCAGGATGAATGATGCAGAGCCTCTGCATTTGTTCGTAAGGGCGAACAGCTGCCATGGTGCTGCAAGATTTGTAGCTTTGGGACTTGTTCGCTTATCACGTAACTTCGAACGTTCGGTAACCCGAGCGAATGCTCGTAACCCGAGGATTACCTGTACTCACCATTTTCTCCTCTGTTATTTTGGCCAGAGAAGCATTATGCAAAATACAGGAGTTCTGGCTCTCCAACCAGGTTTTATCCTCTTTTATCAATTTGTAGCAGTGTCCTTGATATCCAATCCAGTCATATGGACATATATATACTCCGACATGACCTGTGTTCAACACACAAAATCATCTATTGCAATATCCTTCTTGTAAAAGACTACTTCAGATTCAATCGCAATATTACAAGAGCAAACAATAGATTCAAACTTAATGTCAACCGCTTCAAACTTGATTGCAGAAAATATGACTTCTGTAACAGAGTTGTTAACACCTGGAATACACTACCTGACTCTATAGTCTCAACTCAAAATCCCAAAAACTTCAACCAAAAACTGTCTACTATTGACCTCACCCCATTCCTAAGAGGACTATAAGGGGCGTGCATAAGAGCACAAAAGTGCCTACTGTTCCTGTCCTATTGTTCCCTTTTATTATATCTAATTAATTTAGTTGATACATACTTTTGCTCATTTATATGTTCTTTTCTTTTATGATGTGTTGTTGTTTTATGTCGATGTTTGCATATACTGTTGTGACTAAATAAATAAATAAATAAATAAATAAATAAATAAATAAATAAATAAATAAATAAATAAATATGAGGTAGATATTGTATGGCATCTTTTTGGCAGTTTAATGGCATTGGTGTTCCTAGAACAAAAAGAGGTGGAAAGAATAGAAACTAACTTATCCAGTCTTGCTTTTATAAATACGATAGGATCATCCTGCTATATTAGAACCCGTTACTGATTTCTAACAAAACCCAATCCGGATAAGGAGACCCATGTTCTAGCTTTGGTAACAACTTCCATTCTATAATCCTCAGATTAATAGAGATTGTGGACTGAACAGTGATTTGCATGGTGGATTTGAATCCAAGGAACCACATGTAAATCCACTTATTCAGCCATGAATCTCTTTGTGAGATTTTCCACTGATTTGGTCAACCTATTTGACATTGGGTCCATCTTTTTCACAATTATTGCTTTTGGCAGGAAATCACTAAAAAAAGAAATGCATGTTTACATATTTTATTTTTTGAGATTTGCCTCTACTATTACAGTCACTTGGCAAAAAAGACCCAAATGTTCGCTATTTCCAATTCATTTTCCTGCTAAGCTAAGCCCCTTAAACCAGGGGTCTCCAACTTTGGACTCTGGGAGTTGAAGTCCACAAGTCTTAAAGGGATCAATGTTGGAGACCCCTGCCTTAAACCACTATTTCTGTTCTTCTCACTAGTGCCAAATGAGTTTTGTTTTTTTCCTTCTGGCTATCTCATCCTGGATTAATCTCACAAAATAAGATTCAGTGATACTTTCAAGCAAACACTGAGACTTTTTCCAAACAAAGGAACGGATGTTTTCCTGGACCAGATTAAGAAGATTGCAGCGACTAAAAAGCAGGGCAAGGCCAATTCTATGTTTCTAACCCATCTGCAGAGGTCATTCAGCTTCATGAAGTCATGGAGAAGCTTTTCATGGGAACAGAATTAGGGACTAGATTTCTTACCTTGGTCATGAGATATAGGAAATGTAGCAGGCTGAGGCCGAGGGGAGGGGTCAAACACAGTCTTGAATCCAGGATGAAATCTAAAAATTTTCCCTACCGGTTCTGTGGGCGTGGCTTAATTGGTGGGTGTGGCTTGGTGGTCAGATGACTGGGTGGGTGTGGCCAATAACAATAAATAATAAAAATAATAAACAAAGTACACAAAACAATAAGAGGTACCAAAAACCAACTTTCACACTTTACACACACAAAAAACACAACTGACTCACACACAATGCAAAAGCAGCTGCACTTCACCCAAAATGGCCCCTGCAACAAGCAGAAACCTCACACAGCCACAAAAAGCTCAAAAACCAACTTTCACACTTTACACACACACAACACAACACAGCTGACTCTCTCACTCACACACACACACAAAATGCCACATACAGCTTTGTGAGATTTTGTGTGTTTGTGTAGTTAGAGTGAAACACTACAGAAACACACCAATTCTCAGAAAGCTGCACAAATATTTTATTATTTTATTTTATTTATATTTTTTAGATCAGGGGTCTCCAACCTTAGTAACTTTGACGTTTGTGGACTTCAATTCCCAGAATTCCTCAGCCAGCAAACCAGGCAGATTGAGTTGCTCACCGAGACGGATTGCAGGCAGGCAGATTCAGTTGCTAGCTGATGCAACTGATGTAAAGCATGGCTTTGCCAGCCCGAAAGGAGCAGCAATAAAGTAAGTGGGGAGGGGGGATTGGGTGGGCATGGGTGAGGCTATTGTAAGAGGCTGTTAAAAATGATTTTAAAAGCCTGTGATGATCAGGAAACTCATTTGGAATCGCTAGAGGAAAAAAAGATTTTAAAAGCTCCTCTGACGATCCCAGCTGAAGTTCCCTCATCGCTGCCCACCTCTTAAAATAATTGCTTTAACAAGCTCTTTGACTGAAGAGCTTGTAGAAAACATGTTTTTTAAGGTTCTGGTGATGAGGAACTCGGCTGGGATCGCCAGAGGAGCCTTTTAAAACTTTTTTATTTACAACTTCTTCGGCAGAAGAGGTTGTTAAAAAAAGAGTTTAAAGGTTCTGCTGATCCCAGCTAAGCCACAGGATCTTCAAAGGCTTTTTTTTTACTTTTAAAGGCATGTTTTCGGCTGAAGAAAAACTGCTTTTAAAAGTAAAAAAAAACAAAAACCCTCTGATGATGGCGCGGCTCAGCAGAGGCAGGGGGTGGGGCCAGGGATTTTTGCTACCAGTTCTCCGAACCACCAACCGCCATCGCTACCGGATCGGGCGAGCTGGTCCGAACCGGGAGCATTTCACCCCTGCTTGAATCCCTTCGCACCCACAAGGTATCTAAGTCCAGCCCACTTTGAATGCTTTTGACTCTTATAGGCTTTGGCCATTAGTAGTTCAGATTCTTGTAGAGAGCTTAAGCTTGTAGTAAATTTTTATACCGGTTTGGACTGCCTGGATCTTCTGATTTTCCATGGTGCTTGACGCGAGACGGGTAGCAAGGATAACAATGATGATCGCAAGGATAACAATGATGGTCCCAAGGATGATGTAAGAAGTGACTATTATTGCATTTCTGTATTTAGAGCAAGCTGACGAACATGCCTGTTCTGCACAGAAAAAGAGAGAAAAACAAGATTCATCAGCACTCATCTGCTACATCAAAGGAAGGTAGAAAGAGATCTGGATACTGGTGAGCAGAAATCCCTAAATAAAATATTATACACATTTCTAAGTTGCTAAGATTTTCTTGCTTTTTGCCTTTTATTTCCAAAGCCAAAAGTTATCCTCTTGCATCAATCAAAATGTCAGTCTGATTCTGATGAAAATAAATTGAACTACCATGTTCTAACTGAGCAAATATAATTGCTTAGGAGTTCTTGCCATCTTATCATCTTATCTTATTGTATTTTATCTTATCTTTATCCTTTCTTCCTCCCCTTTCTAAGAAGACTTGCAGGATCTCCTTGTTGTCCATGATGGATCTGGAGGCCTTCTTGTAAATAAATGTGATTCTCCAGATTATGCTGAATTTCATCTGGTTCAGTTAAAAGAAGATTGAAATATGAAACAAAATTGGGTCTGGTGCAGATCCCATCAGTCAAAGAGTGTTGATTGGCAGGAACTAGAAAGTGGGCTTTTTCTATTGTAGCCTTTGCCTTGTGGGCTATTCTCCCTTGGAGATTAGAATGGCCTCAACCCTGTTGGCCTGTTACAAGGCATTAAAAACTTGGCCTGGGTCTGAAACTCGGACTGGGGTAAGGGCCCTATTCAGTGGTGGGCTGCTGCCAGTTCGGACCGGTTCGGGTGAACTGGTAGTTCCGACAATCAGTGCCTTCCCGCTCCCGCCCTATCCTGTCCTTTATTTCCTTGTTTCTAGCTCATCTGAATCGCGCATCACAGCTGATTCCCGTGCCTCTGTTGTTCTACTTACCGGGCTGAGTTAGAAGGTAAGCAGCTGGGCTTCAAAAAGCTCCAATTTTAGCACTGTGCACAAGCACCCTAGGCGCGCATTCAACGTACCAGTTGTTAAACCAGTTGCAGCCCACCACTGGCCCCATCCCTTGGCTTTACCGTTGATTAATTATTCCAGCTGCTGTTTGTATTTATTTTCTGGATGTTTTTAGTGTTTTATTGTTTTTAATTATTTTAATCATTCCATCATTTTAGAACTGTTAGCCACCCAGAGTCACTTGATTGAATAGAGTGGCTATAGAAAGGGAATGAATTAATGAAGAAATGAATGGATAAAACAAATGAATAAATAAATTGATGGCGTTGCAGAGAAACTACACAAAGTCTGCATAAAGGTGTGGTAAAACTGGCCGTTTAATTGCTTGAAATAAAACTACAAATGGTCCTAGGAACAAATCCATTTTTCTTCTCCTTCCTACAGCATCCTGGACAAGGAAGATATCCAGGCAGATCCATACTAAAAATCTATATTCTTGTATGTTTGAAGCTGACTTTCCGCTCTCTCATCCTGTCACGTACTATATACTTTATGTCAATGACTTGTTACTGCTTACTAAGACTAGTCCCTTTCTCTGTAGTCATATTTGCTCCTTTATTTTATTACATTTACCCTATGTACACTATGACTATCATTAAGTGTTGTACCTTAGAATTCTTGATGAAGGTATCTTGTCTTTTTATGTACACTGAGAGCATATGCACCAAGACAAATTCCTTGTGTGTCCAATCACATTTGGCCAATAAAAAATTCTATTCTATGCTCTGCTCTGCTCTGCTCTGCTCTGCTATGCTATGCTCTGCTCTGCTCTGCTATTCTATTCTCCTTCTGTCTCCCTCCCTCCCTTTCCTTCCCTTTATGCCTTCCTTTCTTCCTCCCTCCCTTCCTTTACTCCCTCCCTTCTTTCCTTCTCCTCCCACTTAAAACTGTATGACTGTAACTTTGTTGCTTGTATCCTTATGATTTATATTGATGTTGATTGGTTCCTGATTGCTTATTTGTACCCTATGACTATCATTAAGTGTTGTACCTTAGAATTCTTGATGAACGTATCTTTTCTTTTATGCACACTGAGAGCATATGCACCAAGACAAATTCCTTGTGTGTCCAATGACGCTTGGCCAATAAAAAAAAATTCTATTCTAAAAATTCTGTTTTGTTCTGTTCTGTTCTGCTCTATTCTGGCTGTCTCCTGTAACTGACTCTAAATGCCTGCTCTCTTTCTCGTGAGAGATTAAAATTCAGCAGGAGTTTTTAAAAATCCAGTTGGGGACAAAGTATCTTTTGTATTGCTCTTTATGCTCTGGTGGACAGTTCAATCCCTCATTTGGGTGAAAGGCTTCCAGATCTCGATACTGTTATTACTACCTGGTTCTTCCTCTTGTCCTCCTGCATTTCCACTGGGAGACGCGCATTGTGGATCTTGCTCATCTATATTCAGCATTTCTACATTTATATGATCTGGAATTAGAAACGGGATTGTCACAAGAAGGAAGGTCAGGATGCTTACAGAAGATGGGAAATTATTGCTAATGTTTAGATATAAGACGCAGCCTTTTAAAAAATATACAGCAGAAAATAATGTGTCATGCAAAGGTTTTTTATGGCAGTTAATAAATTGAGCAACTTTTTATTAAGAAGCAAAAAAAATCAAGCTTCTATTATCTACATTCTGTTAAAAGGGTTGAATCATTTGAGAATCTGTTGATCTTGGCTGGTCTTCAAAAGCTAAGAAGGGTGACAGAGCCTAACAGAGACACTAAAATCTAGAATGAATAATTGAAAAGCTTTCCATTTAGCAACACCCACAGATACCAATCCATGCGCAACACACAAAAACATGTGTCTTTTTAGATTCGGATCACGGGTGAAATCTAGCAGATTCTGGAGAACCAGTAGCAGTCATTTTGAGTAGTTTGGAGAAATGGCAAATACCACCTCCGGCTGTCCTGAGTGGGATGGGAATGGAGATTTTGCAGTATTCTTCCCCTGCCACACCCACCAAGCCACACCATGCCCACCAAGCCACGCCCACAGAACCAGTAGTAAAAAAATGTGGATTTCACCACTGATTCAGATTCCTTTCCCAAGTTATAATTAGATTCAGAATCCTTTCCCAAGTTATAAGTTCAGCAGAAAAGAACAACAGCAGAGACTCAGTTAGGAGACCATAATATTTGTGCAATTTTTTCTCTATACGTCAACACTTATTTCTTTTTCATTCACTTCAGTGATTCATATGCTGTCTCCTCTATTCAGTTGGTCTATTCTCCTAAAATCTTCTCCTCAGACCCTTAGAGATAAAATAGCAGAACATATATTATTAGTAGTAACTACTATGCATGTCACCTGTCCATATTTAAAGGAAAACTGGGAAAAATACAGTTTCTGCTAATACAACTAATATCCACTGCAATGGCTGAAGCTTTTGCTAGTGCTACAAATGAAGATATTATTCCAACACTTTCACTCTTTGACCAATGTTATGAAAAGTGTTACCAAGCCATTTTTTAAAATTAGTAATGCATAGCCCTTTTCTGCAATGTTATCCCTTCAGGTTCTGCTATTTCTTTATGTAAAGGAGTGTAAGCTGAAACTACACAGGTAATCCTCAAATTACAATCTTTAACTATTACAGCCACTGCAGACAGTCCTTTAATCAAAGTTTGGGCTCTGAATTTAAATTCAATGACTTACCGTATATACTCGAGTATAAGCCGAGTTTTTCAGCACGTTTTTTGTGCTGAAAAACGTCCCCTCGGCTTATACTCGAGTCTACGCCTTCGGGAACCCCGCACAGGAGGGGGTACCGACCGGACTCCCATGGGAGGGACGGGGAGCGGGCCCGCCGAGGTCTCGCGGGATTTGTCGCCCCCAGGCCGGCCCCCATTCCCGTGTCTGGTGGGCGGACGGCGCAAACTTGGCGGACTGTGCATTGGCGCGGGGAAGCCCTGGTGGTGCAGTGAGAGGGCTGGGCAGGGGAGCCGCCAGCCTTCTCGGCTGAGGAGGAGGGTTTCCCGACCGCGAGCTCGCCGCGAGAGCCACCCAAAGGCCAGAAGAAAGGTCATTCCATCGAGTAATGGAGCGAAGGCTCCTTCCTCTCCTTACCCATGCTGTGCGAGCCCGGCTGGGCTGCAACCCCGCCGCCGCCGCTCCTTCCTCAGCCTCCCGGGCTCGCGCTCAGCAGCCGCCAAGCTCAGGCCGGACTCGCAGCTCCCCATCAGCACTCGCACGGCGCGATTCGGGCAGGAGGAGTCGGGCTCGCTCTGTGGCGGTGGCGCCGCCGCCGCCGCCGCCGCCGCCGCCGCCACGGCCACGGAGCGAGACCGACTCCTCCTGCCCGAATCGCGCCGCGAGTGCTGATGGGGAGCTGCCGAGTCCGCCTGAGCTTGGCGGCTGCTAGAGCGCGAGCCCCGGGAGGCTGAGGAAGGAGCGGCGGCGCGGGTTGCAGCCCAGCCGGCTCGCACAGCATGGGTAAGGCAGCTCCCCATCAGCACTCGCACGGCGCGATTCGGGCAGGAGGAGTCGGTCTCGCTCTGTGGCGGTGGCGCCGCCGCCGCCGCCGCCGCCGCCACGGCCACGGAGCGAGACCGACTCCTCCTGCCCGAATCACGCCGTGCAGTGCTGATGGGGAGCTGCCGAGTCCGCCTGAGCTTGGCGGCTGCTAGAGCGCGAGCCCCGGAGGCTGAGGAAGGAGCGGCGGCGGCGCGGGTTGCAGCCCAGCCGGCTCGCACAGCATGGGTAAGGCAGCTCCCCATCAGCACTCGCACGGCGCGATTCGGGCAGGAGGAGTCGGTCTCGCTCTGTGGCGGTGGCGCCGCCGCCGCCGCCGCCGCCGCCACGGCCACGGAGCGAGACCGACCTCCTGCCCGAATCACGCCGTGCAGTGCTGATGGGGAGCTGCCGAGTCCGCCTGAGCTTGGCGGCTGCTAGAGCGCGAGCCCGGGAGGCTGAGGAAGGAGCGGCGGCGGCAGGGTTGCAGCCCAGCCGGGCTCGCACAGCATGGGTAAGGCGGAGAGGAAGGAGCCTTCGCCCATTACTCCGATGGAATGACCTTTCTTCTGGCCTTTGGGTGGCTCTCGGCGGCGGCGAAGTTCGCGTCGGGAAACCTCCTCCTCAGCCAAGAAGGACTGCACCGCCAGGGCTTCCCCGCGCCAATGCATAGCCTGGCGGGAGTTACTGCAGCTCACCCGGCTCCCGCCCCAACTGGTGGTGTTGGGGCAGCCGCTCCGCTTTCTAGCAAAAAGGTCGCTCGCCCAAAACTCCTCGCCTTCTCCTGGGAAGGGCTGGATGGCTAGCCGGGAAGGGTTGAATAAGCAAGCCAACCTCCCTCCCTCCCTCCCTCCTCTCCCCCGCAAGCGAAAGAGCGTTTTCCCGTTGGAAGAGAGAGAGAGAGAGAAAGGAGGGGCCGTTCCTCCCCTTCTTTCATTCTTTCTTCTCCCTCCGTGCTTCAGAAGCTGGGCGTGTGTGTGCGCGCCCTAGTCCCCTTCTGTTCGGCGGCGCTGGAAGAGAGAGAGAGAAAGGAGGGGCCGTTCCTCCCCTTCTTTCATTCTTTCTTCTCCCTCCGTGCTTCAGAAGCTGGGCGTGTGTGTGCGCGCCTGTGTGCTCTAGTCCCTTTCTCTTCATGCGCTGGAAGAGAGAGAGAGAGAAAGGAGGCCGTTCCTCCCCTTCTTTCATTCTTTCTTCTCCCTCCGTGCTTCACCGTGCTGGGCGACCTGGAGCAGCTGCTCTTCAGCCAGATGCTCGGTGAGTCAGCCCGTCCCCTTCCTTCCCGTGGGGGTCTGCCTTGCTGGTGAAGGTTATTGGGGCTTTTGAGCAAGGGAGGAGGAACGCGAGCACCGCCTTCGGCTGGCATTCCGGGATTTCCTTTGTTTAGAGCTGGGAATCCTCCTTCCCCTTTGCACTCCCTCCTCCCTCCCTCTCTCTCTCTCTCTCTCTCACACACACACACACACACACAGACTTCTAAAGTCGATTGGCACAATGCTAAGCAAACACAGCAGTGGGTCAAGGGTGAAGGGCTAGGAACCTGGCAGGTGAAAGGTTGAGCGACATGAAAGGCAAAGACCACAATTGTTTTAAGAAAGAAGCTTTAGCAGGAGGGGGATGGGAGGGTGTTTTAAGTTTTGGCAAACAGCCAGGCCAACTGTATTGGAGAAGGTCACACAACTGGCCTTAACATTTTAGCTGCTGTCTTTTCCTCACACTTGGGTTTAATGATATTAGAGATCCTTATTGCCCTGCCAAAAAAAAAAAAGAGCCACCCCAACGTCTATGAAAATTAACCTTCTCTGCCAAGAGACACTGTGCAGGGTATTTTCACTATTGGTGTGCATACAGGCTTAGATTTGTGCTGGGTTCTTAGTGCTTAGAGCACTGACCTTCAGAGGCACCCTGGTCCCTTGGAAGCTAAAGGAGGACTCATTTTCATGCTTGCAGTTGTATTGTCAATTTCTGTGAGACAATGTTGTTGAAGTAACTCACTCACTCATTCATTCATTCATTCATTCCTTGTGTGTCCAATCACACTTAGCCAATAAAAATTCTATTCTATTCTATTCTATTCATTCATTCATTCATTTTATTTTGTCAAATACATATTAAATAATTATATAAATATAAGCATGAATTGAATACATAAAAGGAATACAACTAAAGGGAACATTAGGACAGGGACGGTAGGCACGCTGGTGCTCTTATGCACGCCCCTTACAGACCTCTTAGGAATGGGGTGAGGTCAATACTAGATAGTCTTTGGTTAAGGCTTTGGGGATTTTGGGAAGAGACCAGAGTCAGGTAGCACATTCCAGGCATTAACAACTCTGTTACTGAAGTCACATTTTCTGCAATCTAGATTGGAGAGGTTCACTTTTAAGTTTGAATCTATTGTGTTCTCGTGTATTGTTGTGGTTGAAGCTGAAGTAGTCATTGATAGGAAGTACATTGTAGCAGATAATTTTATGAGCTATGCTCAGGTCATACCAAAGGCGGCGTAGTTCTAAATTTTCTAAAGCTGGGAATCCTCCTTCCCCCTTTTGCACTTTTATTGTTTTTCGTTCAAATAAATATTCATGTTATTTTACTTGGCTCTATCTTTATTTTTTACATTGACCAGTAGCTGCCTCATTTCCCACCCTCGGCTTATACTCGAGTCAATAGTTTTTCCCAGTTTTTGTGGTAAAATTAGGTGCCTCGGCTTATATTCGGATCGGCTTATACTCGAGTATATACGGTAATTAGTTAGGATGGACTTTTACAAGTTCAATATTGAAAGAAAGCTTTCAGTTAGTTTTGTATGTACAAAATGAATTTGTAAATGAACGTCCTCTGTCTTTTTACACAATGCTGAATGATTCCCAAAGTTTGTAAAATTGACTAAATTTGAAAATAAGAGAAGAAAAAGATCCATTCCATGAGGATAAACTCAAGGGAGAGATTCAAATTCAATGAGCTAATTGGAGTTAATTGGTGTGATATAGATATATAATTGAATGAAAGCTCTAACGTAGTATTGTGTTTTGGGTTTAAAATGACGGGTCTTCTTTTTTCTCTCCTTTATATAAAATACTTGAGTACTTTTTAAAGTTAGTAAAATATCAAAACCAAAAAAGGGGTTTTCCCCCTTTAGGGTTAAAAAAAATTGAAATAATATAGAGGCTTTTAATATAAATTATGATAGATTAATGAGTTATTAGAAACATATATTATTCCCCACACCAAAGAGAAGCAGAGATGGTCAAATTGATTCTTTAATCCAAAGAAGAGAATATATTTAACCTTGTTTCTATTCTGAAATTGCTGCCGGATTTTTTGCTTTCAATGAAAAAAAATATGAAACTTTGATTTTGTTTTTGTTAACTAGTTAGGCTTATTATAGAAATGGCTTGTACATACTTTCGTGTAAAAGCAAAGGTTGTACTGTTATCTTCTACTGTGTTAAAGAGTTGGAAGTTGGTGCCTTTTCCTTTCCTTTCCCCCCACTTTACACTATATTTCTTTTCTTCTCTCCCCGTCTTCTTATGTTTCTTTTCAACTATTTATATTTTCTTTGCATTTTATTTTTGAAAACCAATAAAAAAATCATATATGATAAAAATTCATCAGGAATTTTTGGAAATCCAATTGGGAACAGTGTTTTGGATTGCTATGGCTTGGACATTTCAATCCATCATTTTGGGAGATTGGCTTTCAGAATTTGATGTTATTATTACCTCTTTCTTCTTCCTGTACACGATTATATCCATTGCTAGGGCGATCATATCCCTTGTTAGGATGGGCCTGCTCATCATGTTTACCACTTGCCATTGTTCCTGGATTTGTATGACCTGGAATCACAAATGGGGCTATCAACAGAAGGAAGGTCAAGAAGCTTACAGAAGATGGCAAACAACTCCATAGTCTCTACTCAAAATCCCAAAATCTTCAACCAAAAACTGTCTACTATTGACCTCACCCCATTCCTAAGTTCCTGTCCTATTGTTCGCTTCATTATATCAAATTAATATAGCTGATGCATATTCTTTACTTATATATATATATATATATATATATATATATATATATATTCTTCATGATATTTTTTTTATTTATGACAATGTTTGTGTATACTGTTGTGACAAAATGAAATTTAAAAAAAAACACTACTAATTTCAAGGAACCTCTGTTTAGATATAGGACACAGCCTTTTAAGAAGTGCGCAGTACAAAATAATTTGTCATGCAAAGCTTTTAGCGCCATGAATAAATTGGACAACTTTTTAACAAGAGGGATAAAAATCAACATTCTGTTTTAAACTTTCTGTCAAAAAGGTTGAATTGAATCGAGAATCTGAGTTGGCTATTTTGAAAAGCTGAGACCCCGTCATGCATCACTGCCTTGTCGTGGTGAAGGGGTTTGTGCAGCTCACTGAAGCTATGAGCTAAGCTGTGCATAACAGAATAACAGAGTTGGAAGGGACCTTGGAGGTCTTATAGTCCAACCCCCTGCTCAGGTAGGAAATCCTACACCATGTCAGACAAATGGTTGTCCAATCTCTTATTGAAAACTTCCAGTGATGGAGCACAATTTTTGGAGATAAGTTGTTCCACTGATTACCGTATATACTCGAGTATAAGCCGAGTTTTTCAGCACGTTTTTTGTGCTGAAAAACGTCCCCTCGGCTTATACTCGAGTCTACGTCTTCGGGAACCCCGCACAGGAGGGGGTACCGAACGGACTCCCATGGGAGGGACGGGGAGCGGGCCCGCCGAGGTCTCGCGGGATTTGTCGCCCCCAGGCCGGCCCCCATTCCCGTGTCTGGTGGGCGGACGGCGCAAACTTGGCGGACTGTGCATTGGCGCGGGGAAGCCCTGGTGGTGCAGTGAGAGGGCTGGGCAGGGGAGCCGCCAGCCTTCTCGGCTGAGGAGGAGGTTTCCCGACGCGCGAGCTCGCCGCGAGAGCCACCCCAAAGGCCAGAAGAAAAGGTCATTCCATCGGAGTAATGGAGCGAAGGCTCTTCCTCTCCCGCCTTACCCATGCTGTGCGAGCCGGCTGGGCTGCAACCCCGCCGCCGCCGCTCCTTCCTCCGCCTCCCGGGGCCCGCGCTCTAGCACCCGCCAAGCCCAGGCCGGCCTCGGCACCTCCCCACCACCCCTCCCCCGGCGCGTTTCGGGCAGGAGGAGTCGGGCCCGCTCTGTGGCGGTGGCGCCTCCGCTGCCGCCTCCGCCGCCTCCGCCGCCGCCACGGCCACGGGGCGGGACCCACTCCTCCTGCCCGAATCGCGCCTGCGGCGAGTGCTGATGGGGAGCTGCCGAGTCCGCCTGAGCTTGGCGGCTGCTAGAGCGAGCCCGGAGGCTGAGGAAGGAGCGGCGGCGGGGTTGCAGCCCAGCCGGGCTCGCACAGCATGGGTAAGGCAGCTCCCCATCAGCACTGCACGGCGCGATTCGGGCAGGAGGAGTCGGTCTCGCTCTGTGGCGGTGGCGCGCCGCCGCCGCGCCGCCGCCGCCGCCGCCGCCGCGCCGCCGCGCCGCCGCCACGGCCACGGAGCGAGACCGACTCCTCCTGCCCGAATCGCGCCTGCGGCGAGTGCTGATGGGGAGCTGCCGAGTCCGCCTGAGCTTGGCGGCTGCTAGAGCGCGAGCCCGGAGGCTGAGGAAGGAGCGGCGGCGGCGGGGTTGCAGCCCAGCCGGGCTCGCATAGCATGGGTAAGGCAGCTCCCCATCAGCACTGCACGGCGCGATTCGGGCAGGAGGAGTCGGTCTCGCTCTGTGGCGGTGGCGCCGCCGCCGCCGCCGCCGCCGCCGCGCCGCCGCCGCCGCCACGGCCACGGAGCGAGACCGACTCCTCCTGCCCGAATCGCGCCTGCGGCGAGTGCTGATGGGGAGCTGCCGAGTCCGCCTGAGCTTGGCGGCTGCTGAGCGCGAGCCCCGGGAGGCTGAGGAAGGAGCGGCGGCGGCAGGTTGCAGCCCAGCCGGGCTCGCACAGCATGGGTAAGGCGGGAGAGGAAGGAGCCTTGGCTCCATTACTCGATGGAATGACCTTTCTTCTGGCCTTTGGGGTGGCTCGCGGCGGCGGGGTTGCAGCCCAGCCGGGCTCGCATAGCATGGGTAAGGCAGCTCCCCATCAGCACTGCACGGCGCGATTCGGGCAGGAGGAGTCGGTCTCGCTCTGTGGCGGTGGCGCCGCCGCCGCCGCCGCCGCCGCCGCCGCCGCCGCCACGGCCACGGCCACGGAGCGAGACCGACTCCTCCTGCCCGAATCGCGCCTGCGGCGAGTGCTGATGGGGAGCTGCCGAGTCCGCCTGAGCTTGGCGGCTGCTGAGCGCGAGCCCGGAGGCTGAGGAAGGAGCGGCGGCGGCAGGGTTGCAGCCCAGCCGGGCTCGCACAGCATGGGTAAGGCGGGAGAGGAAGGAGCCTTCGCTCCATTACTCGATGGAATGACCTTTCTTCTGGCCTTTGGGGTGGCTCGCGGCGGCGAGTTCGCGGTCGGGAAACCTCCTCCTCAGCCGAGAAGGACTGCACCGCCAGGGCTTCCCAGCGCCAATGCATAGCCTGGCGGGAGTTACTGCAGCTCACCCGGCTCCGCCCCAACTGGTGGTGTTGGGGCAGCCGCTCCGCTTTCTAGCAAAAGGTCGCTCACCCAAAACTCCTCGCCTTCTCCTGGGAAGGGCTGGATGGCTAGCCGGAAGGGTTGAATAAGCAAGCCAACCTCCTCCTCCTCCCTCCTCTCCCCGCAAGCGAAAGAGCGTTTTCCGTTGGAAGAGAGAGAGAGAGAAAGGAGGGCCGTTCCTCCTTCTTTCATTCTTTCTTCTCCTCCGTGCTTCAGAAGCTGGGCGTGTGTGCGCGCCTGTGTGCTCTAGTCCCTTTCTCTTCATGCGCTGGAAGAGAGAGAGAGAGAGAAAGGAGGGGCCGTTCCTCCCCTTCTTTCATTCTTTCTTCTCCCTCCGTGCTTCACCGTGCTGGGCGACCTGGAGCAGCTGCTCTTCAGCCAGATGCTCGGTGAGTCAGCCCGTCCCCTTCCTTCCCGTGGGGGTCTGCCTTGCTGGTGAAGGTTATTGGGGCTTTTGAGCAAGGGAGGAGGAACGCGAGCACCGCCTTCGGCTGGCATTCCGGGATTTCCCTTTGTTTAGAGCTGGGAATCCTCCTTCCCCCTTTTGCACTCCCTCCCTCCCTCCCTCTCTCTCTCTCTCTCACACACACACACACACACACACACACACACACACAGACTTCTAAAGTCGATTGGCACAATGCTAAGCAAACACAGCAGTGGGTCAAGGGTGAAGGGCTAGGAACCTGGCAGGTGAAAGGTTGAGCGACATGAAAGGCAAAGACCACAATTGTTTTAAGAAAGAAGCTTTAGCAGGGAGGGGGGATGGGAGGGTGTTTTAAGTTTTGGCAAACAGCCAGGCCAACTGTATTGGAGAAGGTCACACAACTGGCCTTAACATTTTAGCTGCTGTCTTTTTCCTCACACTTGGGTTTAATGATATTAGAGATCCTTATTGCCCTGCCAAAAAAAAAAAAAAAAGAGCCACCCCAACGTCTATGAAAATTAACCTTCACTGCCAAGAGACACTGTGCAGGGTATTTTCACTATTGGTGTGCATACAGGCTTAGATTTGTGCTGGGTTCTTAGTGCTTAGAGCACTGACCTTCAGAGGCACCCTGGTCCCTTGGAAGCTAAAGGAGGACTCATTTTCATGCTTGCAGTTGTATTGTCAATTTCTGTGAGACAATGTTGTTGAAGTAACTCACTCACTCATTCATTCATTCATTCATTCCTTGTGTGTCCAATCACACTTAGCCAATAAAAATTCTATTCTATTCTATTCTATTCATTCATTCATTCATTTTATTTTGTCAAATACATATTAAATAATTATATAAATATAAGCATGAATTGAATACATAAAAGGAATACAACTAAAGGGAACATTAGGACAGGGACGGTAGGCACGCTGGTGATCTTATGCACGCCTTACAGACCTCTTAGGAATGGGGTGAGGTTAATACTAGATAGTCTTTGGTTAAGGCTTTGGGGATTTTGGGAAGAGACCAGAGTCAGGTAGCACATTCCAGGCATTAACAACTCTGTTACTGAAGTCACATTTTCTGCAATCTAGATTGGAGAGGTTCACTTTAAGTTTGAATCTATTGTGTTCTCGTATTGTTGTGGTTGAAGCTGAAGTAGTCATTGATAGGAAGTACATTGTAGCAGATAATTTTATGAGCTATGCTCAGGTCATACCAAAGGCGTAGTTCTAAATTTTCTAAAGCTGGGAATCCTCCTTCCCCTTTTGCACTTTTATTGTTTTTCGCTCAAATAAATATTCATGTTATTTTACTTGGCTCTATCTTTATTTTTACATTGACCAGTAGCTGCCTCATTTCCCACCTCGGCTTATACTCGAGTCAATAGTTTTTCCCAGTTTTGTGGTAAAATTAGGTGCCTCGCTTATATTCGGATCGGCTTATACTCGAGTATATACGGTAATTGTTCTCACTGTCAGGAAATTTCTCCTTCTTTCATTCTTTCTTCTCCTCCGTGCTTCAGAAGCTGGGCGTGTGTGCGCGCCTGTGTGCTCTAGTCCTTTCTCTTCATGCGCTGGAAGAGAGAGAGAGAGAAAGGAGGGCCGTTCCTCCCTTCTTTCATTCTTTCTTCTCCTCCGTGCTTCACCGTGCTGGGCGACCTGGAGCAGCTGCTCTTCAGCCAGATGCTCGTGAGTCAGCCTGCCCCTTCCTTCCCGTGGGGGTCTGCCTTGCTGGTGAAGGTTATTGGGGCTTTTGAGCAAGGGAGGAGGAACGCAGCACCGCCTTTCGGCTGGCATTCCGGGATTTCCTTTGTTTAGAGCTGGGAATCCTCCTTCCCCTTTTGCACTCCTCCTCCTCCTCTCTCTCTCTCTCTCTCACACACACACACACACACACACACACACACACACAGACTTCTAAAGTCGATTGGCACAATGCTAAGCAAACACAGCAGTGGGTCAAGGGTGAAGGGCTAGGAACCTGGCAGGTGAAAGGTTGAGCGACATGAAAGGCAAAGACCACAATTGTTTTAAGAAAGAAGCTTTAGCAGGAGGGGGATGGGAGGGTGTTTTAAGTTTTGGCAAACAGCCAGGCCAACTGTATTGGAGAAGGTCACACAACTGGCCTTAACATTTTAGCTGCTGTCTTTTCCTCACACTTGGGTTTAATGATATTAGAGATCCTTATTGCCCTGCCAAAAAAAAAAAAGAGCCACCCCAACGTCTATGAAAATTAACCTTCTGCCAAGAGACACTGTGCAGGGTATTTTCACTATTGGTGTGCATACAGGCTTAGATTTGTGCTGGGTTCTTAGTGCTTAGAGCACTGACCTTCAGAGGCACCCTGGTCCCTTGGAAGCTAAAGGAGGACTCATTTTCATGCTTGCAGTTGTATTGTCAATTTCTGTGAGACAATGTTGTTGAAGTAACTCACTCACTCATTCATTCATTCATTCATTCCTTGTGTGTCCAATCACACTTAGCCAATAAAAATTCTATTCTATTCTATTCTATTCATTCATTCATTCATTTTATTTTGTCAAATACATATTAAATAATTATATAAATATAAGCATGAATTGAATACATAAAAGGAATACAACTAAAGGGAACATTAGGACAGGGACGGTAGGCACGCTGGTGCTCTTATGCACGCCTTACAGACCTCTTAGGAATGGGGTGAGGTCAATACTAGATAGTCTTTGGTTAAGGCTTTGGGGATTTTGGGAAGAGACCAGAGTCAGGTAGCACATTCCAGGCATTAACAACTCTGTTACTGAAGTCACATTTTCTGCAATCTAGATTGGAGAGGTTCACTTTTAAGTTTGAATCTATTGTGTTCTCGTGTATTGTTGTGGTTGAAGCTGAAGTAGTCATTGATAGGAAGTACATTGTAGCAGATAATTTTATGAGCTATGCTCAGGTCATACCAAAGGCGGCGTAGTTCTAAATTTTCTAAAGCTGGGAATCCTCCTTCCCCCTTTTGCACTTTTATTGTTTTTCGTTCAAATAAATATTCATGTTATTTTACTTGGCTCTATCTTTATTTTTTACATTGACCAGTAGCTGCCTCATTTCCCACCCTCGGCTTATACTCGAGTCAATAGTTTTTCCCAGTTTTTGTGGTAAAATTAGGTGCCTCGGCTTATATTCGGATCGGCTTATACTCGAGTATATACGGTAATTGTTCTAACTGTCAGGAAATTTCTCCTTCTTCTAAATCGCTTCTATGCCCATGCAGGGCCACCCAAGACGGACAGCAGGGATGAAATGTAAAATTTGTTACTACCGGTTCTGTGGGCGTGGCTTGGTGGGGGATAATGTGACTGGGTGGGCATGGCCATTTTTTTTTAACTTTTAAAAGCATTTTTTCTACAACCTCTTCGGCGGAAGAAGTTGTAAAAAAAATGTTTTTAAAAGCCTGTGATGATCAGGCAACTCAGCTGGGATTGCCAGAAGAAAAAAAGCTTTTCAAAGATTCTGATGATCCCAGCTGAGTTGCCTGATGCCAGAACCATTTTTTTTACAACCTCTTCTGCCGAAGAGGTTGTAGAAAAAATGCTTTTAAAGGGTTCTGACGATCCCAGCTGAGGCGCATGATCATCAGAGGCTTTTTTTTTCTTTTGGCCAAAGAAAAAATGCTTTCCAAAAAAAAAAAAAAACCTCTGATGATTGCGCAGCTCAGCTGGGGCGGAGGTGGGGGGGGCAGGGATTTTTGCTACCAATTCTCCAAACCACCCGTTGCCATCACTACCGGATCGGGTGATCCGGTCCAAACTGGGAGCATTTCATCCCGATGGACAGGTCATAGCAGAGAGTTCTGACAAAACAGTCCACTGGAGAAGGAAATGGCAACCCACTCCAGTATCTTTGCTCAGAAAACCCCATGGGCAGTATCAAGTCTAAATTTATGACACTGGAAGATGAGCCCCTGAGGTCATGCTCAGGTCCCCTCATGCTACTGGGTTTGAGCCGAGGGCAATTACACGTAGCTCCAGAAACAGTGAAGACTTAGCCAAAACCAAAATGACGCTCAGATGTGGATGTGTCTGGTGATAAAAAAAATGGCCACTGGCTCCTACTTATGATGGTTGCAGTGTCCTGGGGTCAGGTGATCTCCTTTTGCAACCTTCTGACAAGCAAAGTTTTAACAGTAACAGAGTTGGAAGGGACCTTGGAGGTCATCTAGTGCAACTTCCTGCGCACGCAGGAGACCTGTACTAGGGATTAAAACTGCCTGCAGAACTGCCAACCTTTCTGACCGACAAGCTCAGTGTCTTAGCCACTGAGCCACCCAGTCAGGAGACTAGTCAAGGAGGTGAAGTTAACGAGGAAGCCAGATTCACTAAATACAACTTAACTGCAGTGATTTGCTTAACAACCATGGCAAGAAAGGTTGTAAAATGGGGCAAAACTCCAAAAAGGGGGTGCGGATTCTGGCACTGTGTGGTGGGCTGCTCCCCCCCCTCCAACAGCAGAAGCCATGCAGGGCTTGCTCCTCCTCCCCCTCCCCCCCTTTGGTTTAGTTGGAGCTGGTTGAGTTGCGAGCCAAAATGTCTCTGCAGCGCCACCTAGGGGCGCATTCCTCCCTCCATTCCTAGTCGCCCTCAGCACACTCTGACAGAGATCTTCAAACGAGGCGACTTTAACACTTGTGGACTTCCGCCCTGAGTCCCTCGGAGAAGGGCGGTATAAAAATACAAATAATAAATAAATGAATAAACTCCCTCTGTTCCTAGTCGCCCTCAACACATTCACAGAGGTCTCCAAACTTGGTGGCTTTAACACTTGTGGACTTCAATTCCCAGAATTCTCCAGCCAGCATAGCTCCCTCTGTTCCTAGTCGTCCTCAATACATTCTGACAGAGGTCTCCAAATTTGGCAGCTTTAACACTTTAACACTTGTGGACTTCAATTCCCAGGATTGGAGAATTCTGGGAGGTGAAGTCAATAACTCTTAAAGCTGCCAAGTTTGGGGAGCCCTGCTCTGGCATGTCTGCCCCCTCTGACACCTTTTTATAACTCGGGCCCGTCTCCCTCTGCATGAACGTGCAGAACTACAGCTCTGGAGCCACTTTTGCTCGGAAAACGCAGCCCCTTTAAATAAAAAAAAAAACTTGCGGAGTAGCCGCGGCACTTTAAAAAAAAATCTTGCATTCTAATGCTGCCCATCCCACAGCCTCTACGATCGCCCCACCCACCGAACTGCCGGCTTCCCCGAGGCGAATGAGAGAAGCAAGGGGCGGAGATATAAATCTTTATATATAAAGGCAAGAGTTCTCCAATGGTTTACATGGGGTTATGGAGTTAGGCAAGATTTAGTGACTTAAAAACAAGAAACTAATCAATGAGTTTATAAATGACTCTGAAGGCCGAACCGAGTACTTAAAAAGCTTTCCCTAAAGCAATACATAAACATCTATGGATACACAACAGAGAAACACATCTTGAAATATGTGCAATGCCTACAGGAAATTAGGTCGAGATTTCTTTCCCCGAGTCGTAATAATTTTAGCGGGGGGGGGGACCTATAGCGGAGACCCAGGCACGAGTTCATGAATTCCGTGTAATTTTTCTCTATGCACCAAAACTTTTTATACGTTTATTATTCACTTCAGTAACTCACCGACTATCTCCACTATCCAAAGTTTGTCCTAATCTCTTGAAACCTAATGGACAACTACGCCAACGCTTTTTCGATGGACATGTGAAAAGAGTGGCAAGGCCACTTTTTCATTACTAATGTATGGCCCGTTTCAGCAATGCTATCCACCCAAATCCTGCTATACGCAGCCAGAAACATTGTACCTTGATGAACGTATCTTTTCTTTTATGTACACTGAGAGCATATGCACCAAGACAAATTCCTTGTGTGTCCAATCACACTTGGCCAATAAAAATTCTATTCTATTCTATTCTATTTAACCTGAACGGCTTACTAGAAAACAGGCAGTAGAGTCCTTTCTCCAATAATCCTACTTCTCCGAAAGGCGCAACCATCCGCTCTCTCCCCATTCCGGAGCCGAACACCAGGTAAATTTCTCACAACGGGGCCAAAGTACTTCCCAATACTGGGAAACAAGGGCGCGAAGCAGCTCCCCCAAAGCCCCGAATATTTCGCAATCTCCAGCCCAGCCGCCCTCACTGCTCTGCGCCGCATCAACTAACCTTCCAGTTACCAGGCGAAAAATCCTATATGAAGCTGTTGGACTGCAAGCCCTCTAAAGGGGACGAGACTACAAGGGTTCTTAAAGGGGCAAGATGGAACTAAAAGTCTTCTTAAAGGGGCGGGGCGGGACTAAAAATCTTCTAAAGGGGCGGAACAGCGGATCAGAGGAGATACACACACACACACACACACAAAAGAGGGAAAAGTGCCCTCTATGTCTCCGCCGCCTCAGCTTTGTCCAGAAAAGGAGTTCCTGCAGGGCTGTGATAGTGTGTTATTTTATGTGTAATAAAATACACATTTTTATATAATGAGAAGTAATAATAAGATGAGAAATTAGAATTTGAATGATGGTATTACTAAGTATACTTAATATGGTGACTGGCATAAAAGTATATCGAACTATTGATTAAATAATGAAAGATTATAATTCAATTTGAATAGGTGTTTGTTTACTAAATGTAACAAATAAAAATGTATGACGTGCAGAATCTGGTGATTTGACATAAAAATAACATTGAAATTTTGAATAACTAAATCATGGATTATAAATTGAACAAGGAAATAATGGAAGATTTTTAATATAGAATAAATGTTTGTATTATTAGAATTATATAAGCTTGTTAAAAGTAATAAATATGAATAATATTCTATTTGTATTAAAAGGTATGATACTTAGAATAGGGTTATTGGCATACAAATGACACATTGAAATATTGAATGATTAAATAATGGAAGATTATAATTTAATAAAATAGAATAGAATAGAATAGAATTTTATTGGCCAAGTGTGATTGGACACACAAGGAATTTGTCTTGGTGCATATGCTCTCAGTGTACATAAAAGAAAAGATACGTTCATCAAGGTACAACATTTACAACACAATTGATGATCAATATATCAATATAAATCATAAGGATTGCCAGCAACAAGTTATAGTCATACAGTCATAAGTGGAAAGAGATTGGTGATGGGAACTATGAAACGATTAATAGTAGTGCAGATTCAGTAAATAGTCTGACAGTGTTGAGGGAATTATTTGTTTAGCAGAGTGATGGCCTTCGGGAAAAAACTGTTCTTGTGTCTAGTTGTTCTGGTGTGCAGTGCTCTATAGCGTCGTTTTGAGGGTAGGAGTTGAAACAGTTTATGTCCAGGATGCGAGGAATCTGCAAATATTTTCACGGCTCTCTTCTTGATTCGTGCAGTATACGTGCAGTATATGTGTTACAAGGATTATATAAGCTTGTTAAATGAAACTATGATGAATACTATTTATTTGTATTAAAAAAGTATGACGCTCAGATGCCACATTGTTCACAGATTAATATGTTTGGAAAAAAATAAAAAATAAACTTTAAATATTAAGGCATCATCCATTTGTTGGTATTTGTAGAGATTTGGGTATGCATGTAAAATTGAGAAACTATTTTGAAAAGAAGCTTCTAAACTTATGCCTGTCCAGTGGTGAAATCCAAATTCTTTTACTACCAGTTCCATGGCCATGGCTTGATAGGCGTGGTGTGGCTTGGTGGGCATGGCAGGGGGAAGATACTGCAAAATCTCCATTCCCACCCCACTCCTGGGAAAGGACATTGCAAAATCTCCATTCCCACCCCACTCTGGGGCCAGCCAGAGGTGGTATTTGCTGGTTCGTCGAATGACTCAAAATTTCCGCTACTGGTCCTCCGAACAGCTCAAAATTTCTTCTACCTGTTCTCCAGAACCTGCTGGATTTCACCCCTGTGCCTGTCCCTTTAAAAGCTGGATTTCTCTCTCTGGTGAATGCAGGCTCTAGCAACGTTGATTCTGGGGTGAGTTTTGCAGGGGGGGGGGTTGGGGGGCATTTGTGTATATTGAGTGCATATTAGAAGTAAGTTAAGGCATTTTTATTATCTGCCTTTTTTAAAAAAAATGTTTCAAGTGTGAGTTTTCCTTATTACAGCCAGGCTTATTCCTGAAATTTCCAGGACCATCACATCATCTCCTGCCATCTCAGTGCAATCCTTGGTTGGAGGGAAATGAACTAATGTCAGTTTTTAGCAGCATAAAAGCTCTGGAAGGCAGTTGGGTTTCAATTCTTCTGAGTAACCAGATACTTATGATTTATATTGATATATTGATCATCAATTGTGTTGTAAATGTTGTACCTTGATGAAGGTATCTTTTCTTTTATGTACACTGAGAGCATATGCACCAAGACAAATTCCTTGTGTGTCCAATCACACTTGGCCAATAAAATTCTATTCTATTCTATTCTATTCTACATACATTCCAGCAGTAAGAAGTTTCTGGGTTCTGCGCATGCCCAAGATGGCAGCTCGGTGAGAGTGTGGAAAGGCAGAGTGAAGGCGTCCCAGCCGATGGAGTGCCTCAGCTGCCACCTTAGTCGCCTGCACCCCCTGGCCCGGTGAGAAGATCTTCCCGGCAGCCGCGGGAGGGTTTTTTTGGACCCTGGAAACTCGCGGCTGCCGAGGACGGAGCCGGGGGGGTGAGCGGCGAAATGGCGACGGCTATTTTGAGGCATGGGGCAGGGCGGCGTCCGGGCATCCTTCCTTCCCTGCGGTATTTTCCCCAACGATGACAAGGGTTCTCGGGACTTTCATGGCGTTGCGGTGTGCAGCGATGGAAGATGGTGGAAATAGCGCCGGAATCAACAACCCCCAGCGACCCTCCAGCAAGGTCCTCCACGGAGGAGCTTTGGGTGTATGGGGGGGGGTGCCGCCGCGGCAGCGAGGAAGACGGCCGCGGCGGTGGTGGAGCTTCCTCGATGGCGGCGGCGGCGGCGGCGGTTGCCCCTCCCCTCTCCCTCCTTTCCTCCAGGAATGTGTTTTTTGGACCTTTGGATCCGTTTTTATCTGGACAGTTCAGGACCATCCTCAGGATTATTGTAAAACCTGGAGGGCCCTAAATGGGGGATTGATTATTCCCTAGGGCCTACTTGATCCTGACTCCTCCCCCCCCCCCACATGTGTTGGTTTGGGGTGGGGGGTGGGGGGTGTGAGAATATGGAGAATATTAAGAATATTGAGAATATTGATGGTGAGAATACAGAGATATTGATGGTGTTAACAATCTACCACGGAAGAGCGACTGTCCCAATTTCATCATATGACAGAGCCCAATTAGTCAACTGCACTGGACTTTTTTAACATCAATGCCGGTTTGGAATGCTCACTCATTTGCCGATTTCATTTGATGAGATACTCTCTGACTGAACTTCTTAGCCTGCGGGATTCCTCCATCTCGCAGGAATGGCCCTCCACGTTATCGAGGGCCTACCTCAATGATGGGTCTTGGGACCCAGAGAGGTGGCATGCGTCCAAGAAGAACCTTTGGGGGTTTTTAAATAAGAGGTTTTTAAGGGAGGAGAGGGTAAAGACGGGTGTTGGGGGAAACCGGCAGGAAGGGTGCCAGTTCTCGCGGATGCTCATGGCTGTATTCCAGCAGGTTCGGAGGAAATAGGGGAGAATTACGTTCCTGTCTACGAGGGCTGTTCCATCGGCATGGTAAGTGGAAGGGGCAGATAGGGCAGAAGTGGGGGGCCATATGTTAAGGGGGTGCGCGCTCGCTTTTTGAAAGCGATTGCGCGCTCCGGGCCCTCTGACTTCTGTTCCCCGAGTGGCCAGAATCCTCAAAGCTTGGACCTCTGGCTGATGCTGTGCAATGCAAGGTCCGTGGTAAATAAAGCCCCCCTGATTTGTGATCTTATACAGGGGGGGGGCGTGGACCTTATGGGCATTTCGGAGACCTGGCTGGGCACAGAAGGGGGTGTTCCCCTTGTAGAAATGTGCCTGCTGGGTTTCCATGCATTTCATCAGCCGAGGGCCCAAGGTAGGGGTGGGGAGGTGGCGGTCGTTATTAAGGAGAGTCTGGAGCCGAGGGAGGCCACTGTACCTCAGATGGCCGGTTGTGAATCCCTCTTTGTGAAGTGGGGTCGTAGGAGGCAGGTGGGCTTGTTGATCACGTACCTGGCTCCTTGCTGTATGACAACAGCCCTGCCCAAGCTGTTAGAGGTGTTAGCCGGGATGGCGGTTGATACCCCTAGACTTATGGTCATGGGGGATTTCAACTTGCCATCAACCGGTGTGACATCGATGACAGCTCAGGAGTTCATGGCCTCCATGACGGCCATGGACCTGACCCAATTAGTTAACGGCCCTACTCACATCGAGGGAGGCACACTGGATCTGATTTTTGTCTCTGGACAGTGGTTGAATGATCTGGAACTAGGAAATTTAGTTATTGAACCATTGTCATGGTCAGATCATTCCCTCCGTCTGGATTTTCGGACCGCTACTCAATACCGCAGGGAGACGGAACCAATGTGTTGGTTCCGTCCCAGGTGCCTGATGGACCCGGATAGGTTCCTGATGGAGTATGGTGTATGGTGTACCAGCCATACAGCGTAGTTGGAGAGGCTCGTGCTCGACACAGTTCATCACTGAACTCCTGGTTATAATCAGCCACCGGCCTCCTCCCTTGCCTGATGGTTTTCATCCGACCTTTGGCCTTTTGCTCTGCCAGGGGGTCCTCAAACCTCCGCCTCAGTGCAGTCATAAAATGCTCGTAGTTCTGCAGTAAGGGGGAGTGGTTTGTATGTAACGACACATACCACGCAGCTGCTCTTCCGGTCAAATTATGAGTCACAGCTCTCACTTGTGCTGCCTGTGACCAGTAATCTTCCCCCCAGTCTATCATGTGGTCATTCACTTTCGCCAGGAACAGTCCCAACTCCTTCACATTTCCATCAAATTTCTCTGATAGGGGGGGAATTTTTGGCTTTTTCCTTCCCCTGCGCGACCTTGCTTGGTCAGCAGGTGGCGCCAACCCTCATCCAATTCAGCTTCCTCTGGGGAGAGATTTTCCAGCCCTGGCTCTTCAGAAATCTCACCACCCTGGAATTCACCTTTAGCTGGCCCCTTTGTATTCTCTTCCTCCTCTTCTCCCTCCCACCTGGAGGACCGAATAGGGGATTCATACCTTTGACGAGCTGTTTGTCTTTCTTTCACCTCACGGAAAAGACGAAATGCTTGCTCCAACTGGCGGTTGTCTGTTAACTCTCTCTCTTCTTGCCAATCCGATAGTCTCACCGTGCCCTTTTTTTTCCTCTTTGTTACTCCAGACTGAAACTTTTCGGCACTTGGCTTCCACTTCTCCTCTTCCAGCCTTAATTGCTCAATCCACCGATCTCTGCAATTTTCCAGCTCAGGGTTAAAAGTGTCAGCAAAAATTCCTCTGGACGCCTCCCCCAGCTCAGCCGGCAGCAGGCCTTCCATCACATTTGGGTTTTCTCCCCCCCCGGTATTGCAATTGCAATCCTGGTTGGTAGACATGATGTGTGTTCCAGCTTAATGTCAAGCTACCTCCGACAGTAAAAAGGAAAGAATTCACCTTGACTTCATTTGGAATGAAAACAAGTACTTTTACTTTTACAGTCTGGATTGCAGCCAAGCAAAGCTGGAACTGAGACAAAATATAGCTAACATATCACATCCCCCCAATTGTCCCTCCTCCTCCAGGAGGTCAGGCTGGTCTGGTCCAATGCCAACTCCTTCACGGCCCCTCGTGGTAATCTTCTTCCACAGGTCTCTGGATGTCAGTCAACTTAGGAATGCAGTGTCGGTTAGAAAAGCGCGCGCTGATAAAACACAGTAGTTAATTATCCCTCCCCCTGTTATGTCAGCCGACACCCTTAATAGGCTCCTTTCCTTCACCCTGGACGGAGGTATGATACATCTCATTTCCTTAACAGTTTATAATACAGAAATAAACAGTTTACATTCTATCTACTGATATAATCATTCAAAAGCATATGAAGACTGGAGTGGAGGCTGACATTGGCAGCAGAGATGGAAATCGAGTTAGTGAAGGACCGCGGCAGAAGACAGCGCATTGGAGGGCCATCCCTTGGCCGTTTTCCAGAAGGAACCTATAGGGACGTCCCTAGATTGGAGGGAGGAAGACCACGTTCGTCTGCGTGCTACAGATGTGGGAAAGAAGGCCACCGAGCAGCCGACTGTGGAGTTAAGTTGATACCAAGCGCGACCTCTGGTGGTGAAAAGGAGCCAGTGAAGCCAGCGGCTAAGGCGCGGAAACCAGCAAAAGTGGGGGAGGGCGTTGCCAAGAAGGGCACGCCCATCAAGGAGGATGGCGAAGTGTCGACCGATACTGACGACAGCAAAACCACGTCAGAGTCCGATGAAGACCTTCTGGTGAGTTGGGCACGGGGCCCCTTGGACATTCCAGTTAATCTACATGTACCCTCTTCGGGTAATAAGGGGGAACTGCTAGCACTACTCGATTCTGGATGCACTAGATGTATGGTCAGTCCCGAACTAGTAGAAAAAATGGAACTAAGGTTGAGAACCTTAAGTAGGCCCATAGCTTTTGCCCAGTTAGATGGCTCTGTGGCAGGGGGAGGCCCGCCCATTTCGTAACGGAACCCATAGAAATGATAATAGGAGACCACCGAAATTCTGAACTTCATAGTAGCCCCAGGAATGGACCAACCCCTGTTGTTAGGCTTGTCATGGTTATGAAATGGAACCCCCATATTAACTGGAGAACGGGAGTCCTACGTTTCCGTTCCAAAGCCTTAAAAGGGGAAAAGGGGAAACCCAAGAAGGAACCTACCGTGACCTTGCACCAGGATAAGTTGGGGGCAATGATTGAACGTATAGACGGGGAAGAAAGAATACCCAAGGAATACTGGGACTTACGAGAAGTCTTTAGTGAGAAAGCATCAGACGTACTTCCTCCCCATAGGCCTATTGACTGTGCCATAGACATCCTTCCGGGGGTAAAGCTTCCAAAGCCAAAAGCTTATCCCATGACCCAAAAGGAATTGGGAGAGCTACGTAAATTCATAGACAAAACCTAGAGCGGGCTTTATCCAACCGGCTAGGCCTCGTGTGGCGGCGCCAGTGATGTTCCGGGAAAGAAAGATGGCTCCTTTCGTCTTATAGTTGACTATAGGAACCTAAACGCGGTGTACCAAAACATATATCCCATGCCACTCATGAAAGATATGTTAGCACATTTAGCGAAAGGAAAATTCTTCACCAAACTGGACCTGCGAGAAGCCTACTACAGAGTTCGTATAAAAGAGGGGGATGAATGGAAAACCGCTTTCAACTGTCCACTAGGATGTTTCCAGTTTCGAGTACTGCCATTTGGACTGCAGGGGGCGCCCGCAGTTTTTATGCAACTAATAAATGAAATACTCCATCAGCATTTATTCAAAGGAGTTCTTGTCTACCTTGACGACATACTTATCTATACAGAAACAATGGAAGAACATATTAAACTAGTAAGAGCTGTACTCAAAAAGTTATTATCTGCAGAACTATATTGCAAGCTATCCAAATGTGATTTCCATCAAACCAAAATAGACTACTTAGGGTATCGATTTCGCTGATGGGTTAGAAATGGATCCAGAAAAAGTGAAAGCTGTCTTGGAATGGGCCCCCCCACGCACACGCAAGCAACTCCAAAGTTTTTTAGGATTCGCAAATTTCTATCGTCAATTCATCCCCTCCTTTGCTCAAATTGCTTTACCAATCACTAACCTCTTAAAAACTAAAGGAGACACGAAACCCAAACCATCATTACCTCTCGAATGGACAATGGAATGTCAGGCTGCATTTGAAAAATTAACACGACTCTTTGCCGCTGAACCTATTTTAAAGCACCCTGACATGGATGTTCCTTTTGTAATACAAGCTGATGCAAGTGATGTAGCAGTCGGAGCCGTCCTGCTCCAAAACAATGCTGATGGTAATTTACAACCCTGTGCTTTCACTTCTCGAAAATTGACTGAAACTGAAAGGCGATGGGCTATTTGGGAAAAGGAAGCATTTGCAGTTCATTGGGCTCTACGGACATGGAGACAATTCTTAGAAGGTTCAAATCATCCTTTTGAAGTTTGGACTGATCACAAAAATCTAGAAGCTCTAAAGACTCCTAGAAAACTTTCACGTAAACAAGCCGCTGGGCTCAATATTTTAACCGCTTTAATTTTACTTTACATTATATTCCTGGGGAAAAACTTCTTAGCAGATGCTCTCTCACGCTTACCCCAATACAATTGCACTCGCCCGAGGTGGTTCAACCAATACTTCCTGCAACAGTTAGCAGCCCCAGCAATAACTAGAAGCCACTCCAAAGCTGACCCCTCACTCCCAGATGAACTAACCAAGTCGTTTAAAGAAGCTTTAAACACCGATGACTGGTACTTAACTCATTCCATGAATGCACACTCCGTGATGGACTAGCTTGGATTGAAACAAAACTATATGTTCCTCTATCACTCAGAGAAACCATCCTACAACGATGCCATGATGCCAAAATGGCAGGGCATTTTGGATTTGTGAAAACTTTGCATCTTCTTAAAAGACAGTTTTGGTGGCCAAGTCTTAAAAAAGACATTCAAGCATATGTAGCAAGTTGCCCTATTTGTGCATCATCCAAAAGACCTCCGGAAAACCTCCTGGACTACTTCAAACAGTAGCCAGACCAGGAACCCCATGGAAAGAAATATCCATGGATTTCATAGTGGAATTACCTGAAAGTTCAGGCAATACTGTTATATGGGTTGTGACTGACCTTTTCTCCAAACAAGTCCATTTTATTCCATGTTCGAAAATACCCTCCTCAAAGACTCTAGCAAAGTTGTTTGTACAGCACATTTATAGACTTCACGGAGTTCCTGATCGCATCATTTCAGATCGAGGAGTTCAATTCACTTCTCAATTTTGGAAAGAATTTTACGACTCATTGGTTCCGCCAAGGATTAAGCTCTTCCCATCATCCTCAAACTAATGGAAGCTGTGAACGCTCAAACTGTACTAGAACAATATCTGCGATGTTATGTTAACTACCAGCAAGACAATTGGGCAGATCTCTTGCCTTTTGCTGAAGTTGCCTACAACAACTCAATTCATAGTAGCACTGGATTTACTCCTTTAAAATAGCTTCAGGTCAAGATTTTGTTCCTATCTCAGAACTCCCAAAGGAAGAAACTACTGTTTCCTCTTTGTCAGAATGGATAGATCAAATACAAAGCACATGGAAAATGACTGCAAGGCGATCGACGACGCCACCGTGCATAAAAAACAAGCAGATAAAAAAAGGTCCCCTGAGAACAAATATCAAGTGGGCGATAAGGTTTATCTTTCCACCAAATATCTTCAAACCACTCAGAAATCTAAGAAACTTGGACCCAAATATGTGGGACCTTTCCCCATAGTAAAATCATCAACCCGTGACGGTACAACTACAATTACCAAAAACACTTAGAAGAATCCACCCCGTTTTCCATGTGGGTTTGCTGAAACCTGAACACACGTCTTCTTTCCCTCCTAACCATACACCCCCTCCTACACCAATTCTCACAGAGCGAGAACAACACTTTGAAATAAAAGAAATTTTAGACTCAAGAAAACATAGAAATAAAATTCAATATCTTATTTCCTGGAAACACTTCCGTTATCCCAAGCTGAATGGGTGAACAAAGAAGATGTTCGTGCTTCGGAAAAGATAGCACAATTCTATAAAAAATATCCTGATAAACCCTAACTTCTCTTTTTTCTTTCTAGGACTGACGTCCTTGTTGCAGGAGGGCCGAATGTCAGCCTCCACTCCAGTCTTCATATGCTTTTGAATGATTATATCAGTAGATAGAATGTAAACTGTTTATTTCTGTATTATAAACTGTTAAGGAAATGAGATGTATCATACCTCCGTCCAGGGTGAAGGAAAGGAGCCTATTAAGGGTGTCGGCTGACATAACAGGGGGAGGGATAATTAACTACTGTGTTTTATCAGCGCGCGCTTTTCTAACCGACACTGCATTCCTAAGTTGACTGACATCCAGAGACCTGTGGAAGAAGATTACCACGAGGGGCCGTGAAGGAGTTGGCATTGGACCAGACCAGCCTGACCTCCTGGAGGAGGAGGGACAATTGGGGGGATGTGATATGTTAGCTATATTTTGTCTCAGTTCCAGCTTTGCTTGGCTGCAATCCAGACTGTAAAAGTAAAAGTACTTGTTTTCATTCCAAATGAAGTCAAGGTGAATTCTTTCCTTTTTACTGTCGGAGGTAGCTTGACACTTGGGCCGTTCCCTGAAGATCTGGCCCACGGCTCGGCTGAGGAGCTAGTCGCGGCCTGGGAACGGGCCGCGGCCAGAGCTTTGGACCGTGTTGTGCCTTTGCGGTCTCTGACCCCGCACAGAACTCACCCGGCTCCTTGGTTCTCTGAGCAGCTGAGGGAGATGAAGCACCGGAAAAGACGCCTAGAGAGCGTTTGGAGGTCCAGCCGTTCGGAAGCTGACCGAACACTAGTTAGGTCATTTATTTAGACCTACCTAGTGGCATTGAGGGAGGCTAAGCGTATTTATGTTTCCTCCCTGATTGCATCGGCAGATAACCTCCCGGCCGCCTTGTTTCGGGTGACCCGTTCTCTCCTGCATCAGGAGGTTCGGGATGACCCGTTACACGGGCGGGCCGAGGATTTTAGTAAGTATCTGCACGATAAAATCGCTCAGCACCGGGACGGATTGGACCAAAATTGGGTAGATCCAGGTGAGATGACAAAGACAAGTCTTGTTGAGAACATCTGGGATGAGTTTGATACTGTGGCTCCTGAGGACGTGGACAGGTTGCTGGGAAGGCTGAATGCCACCACATGTTTATTGGACCCGTGCCCCTCCTGGTTGGTGCTGGCCACACAGGAGGTTACACGAGGCTGGCTCCAGGGGATTATTAACGCTTCTCTGTTGGAGGGTGTTGTTCCTACCGCCTTGAAAGAGGCGGTGGTGAGGCCCCTCCTCAAGAAGCCTTCCCTGGACCCAGCTGTTTTGGGAAACTATTGTCCCGTCTCCAACCTTCACTTCGTTGCAAAGGTTGTTGAGAGTGTGGTGGAACGTCAGTTACCCCAGTACCTGGATGAAACAGTCTATCTGGACCCGTTCCAGTCCGGCTTTCGACCTGGGTATAGCACAGAGATAGCTTTGGTCGCGTTGGTTGATGATCTCTGGAGGGCTAGGGACAGAGGTTATTCCTCTGCCCTGGTCCTTTTAGATCTCTCAGCGGCTTTTGATACCATCGACCATGGTATCCTGCTGCGCCGGCTGGGGAGTTTGGGAGTGGGAGGCACCGTTTTTTGGTGGTTCTCCTATCTCTCCGACCGGTCGCAGACGGTGTTGGCAGGGGGGCAGAGATCGACTGCGAGGCACCTCATGTTTGGGGTGCTGCAGGGGTCGGTTCTCTTGCCTCTCCTGTTCAACATCTATATGAAGCCGCTGGGTGAGATCATCAGTGGTTTTGGGGTGAGTTACCAACTTTATGCTGATGATACTCAGCTATACATTTCCACCCCAGACCACCCCAACGAAGCGGTCGAAGTGCTGTCCCGGTGTTTGGAGGCTGTGTGGGTCTGGATGGGGAGAAACAGACTCAAGCTCAACCCCTCCAAGACGGAGTGGCTGTGGATGCTGGCATCCCAGTACAGCCAGCTGCGGCTGACTGCTGGGGGCGAGTCACTGGCCCCGCTGGAGAGGGTGCGCAACTTGGGCGTTCTCCTGGATGGACGGTTGTCCTTTGAAGAACATCTGACAACCATCTCCAGGAGAGCTTTTTATCAGGTACGCCTGATTCGCCAGTTGCGCCCCTTTCTAGACCGGGATTCCCTATGCACAGTCACTCATGCTCTTGTCACTTCTCGCGTGGACTACTGCAATGCTCTCTACATGGGGCTCCCCTTGAAGAGCACCCGGAGGCTCCAGTTGGTCCAGAATGCGGCTGCGCAGGTGATAGAGACAGCCACTCATGGCTCCCATATAACACCTCTCCTGCGCAAGCTGCACTGGCTGCCTGTGGTCTTCCGGTTGCACTTCAAGGTATTGGTTACCACCTTTAAAGCGCTCCATGGCTTAGGACCGGGGTATTTACGGGATCGCCTTCTGCCACCGTTTGCCTCCCACAGACCCATGCGTTCCCACAGGGAGGGCCTCCTCAGGGTGCCGTCAGTCAAACAATGTCGGCTGGCGCAGGACTGGCATGGAATTAGTTTTATTATCTCTAATTTTAAATGGGGTTTTAGGGTTTTTATGTATTTTAAATTATGGGCCAAATTTAATAAGTTTTTTATTAGTGTTTTTATCTGTATTGTTCCTCCTTGTTGTTGATTTGATCTGGCTGTGAACCGCCCTGAGTCCTTCGGGAGAAGGGCGGTATAAAAATTACATCATCATCATTATCATCATCATCATCATCATCATCATCATCATCATCATCATTATTATTATTATTATTATTATTATTTTAATAATAATTGCAGGATTTCAAATACAACCTGGGAGGATCCATTCCAGGTTTTGCTGACTAACCAAAGATTTGTGACAGGTGGAGATTTGACAGTTTCATAGAAGATTCTTGGAACTTTTGCTTTTTAAAAAAAAAAACTTTGTAGAATTATTACTTTCAAGCAGCCTTGAGGTCTGTGGGACTTTTGCTGCTGTTGCTTCTTTTACATTCTTTTAGTTTCAAATGGGAGTGGATGGGGCAGCCTAAGGAACAAATTTGTTTCCAGCAGCATGCAATTAAAAATGCTGGCTCATAAAATAACATTAATTTCCTCTTTGCAGGAGGTAAGGGATGTTCTCTTTTTTCCTGTTCTCTTAAGTACTGACAGGTGGGTAAATCACATTATTGCATTTGATTTCACTATTATGCAGTAACATGCCAATGCCTCATTCTATTTGTGTGTTTGCCCAAATACACAAGTAGTGTTTGTCATACTTATATTTATTCAACTAATTACAAAGCAGTTTGGGATATTAAAAACAAATGTGGGAGAATTTCAAAGAATGAAATATTTTGGGAAATATTAAAAAAGCAGAATATTATATTTCCCCAAAGGGAGGAATGAAGAAACATGCTCAGTCTTTCTTAATAGCCCCTCCCCAGCGGATATTTTGTGCCCATTAAGAAAGACTGGGCCAGCTTAAATAATAATAATAATAATAATAACAACAACAACAACAGCAGCAGCAGCAGCAGCAGCAGAGTTGGAAGGGACCTTGGAGGCCTTCTAGTCCAACCCCCTGCCCAGGCAGGAAACCCTACACCACTTCAGACAAATGGTTATCCAACATCTTAAAAATTTCCAGTGTTGGAGCATTCACAACTTCTGGAGGCAAGTTGTTCCACAAAAGACCTTCAGCTTCAGGGTGATGGGATTAAAAAGAACAGGGCATGTCCCTTTAGGACATAATAGATTAACCCACTACCATTTAGCAGAAGACACAGAGCTCACTACATTGTACAATCTCCTAAGTGCATTTCAGACATCGCACAACCCATCCACCCCCAGCAGCATCTCTGAAACTTATAAAAATCCGTATGTACTCATCAAACCAATTGGTCAGCTGACCCAGGACTGCTGTTGGTTCTGTTCATCATTCATCATTAAACTTTCTTTCCAATCAGTCTCTTTGTTTTCAGTGTCTTTCTCCCAGCTTGGAACTGAACCAGATGGATATTTCTTCCAACACAAACTAACTGTATTTTTCGGAGTATAAAATGCTCCGGACTATAAGACGACCTATCTATTTTGGGGAGGAAAACAAGAAAAAAAAAATCTGCCTCTGCCTCCCAGCAATTTGCCTCCTTGCAGCAAACAGCCCGTTTCAGCTTCAGCACAGCCTGATTAGCACAAGCAGCTGATTGTCGCTTGGATCGGCCTCCCGAAGATCAGCTGTTTCAGGCTTCAGGGATTGCCATTGCCTATTTCCACCTCCAAGTGTGGGCGGGGCTACATTCAGTGTATAAGATGCACCCAAATTTTCACCCTCTTTTAAGGGGGGAAAAAGTGTGTCTTATACTCCAAAAAATATGGTACATAAGGCAAGTAGCCAAAGATAATGGTATTTACACTTAAAAAAAAATATTGTCTGTATTTTGACATATAACACTGAAAGCATCAGGTTATCTGATGAATTGTAGTGGACTTCCCCCATTCATGGTTTTAAAACTCTACTGCTGTCCTGACAAGGACTTTGTACTTTTTCTTGGCTATGGACAGGAGGAATCCACCAACTATCACCACAAGAAATTACATGGTCATTTAGGCATAACTATAGAACAGTGGTCTCCAACCCTGGCAACTTTACGACTTGTGGACTTCAATTCCCAGAATTCCTCAGCCAGCGCATGCTGGCTGAGGAATTCTGGGAGTTGAAGTCCACAAGTCGTAAAGTTGCCAAGGTTGGAGACCACTGCTATAGAACACGTAGGGCAATTGGTCCTACCATACAATTACAGAAAGTAAACTATGAAAAATGAAAGACAGTCATCATTTGTCTGCATTTGTTATAAATTTGTAACTTTTCAAGTCTTTCTTAATGACATCATACAGAGTCATAATCTGATTCAGTTTGAAATCCTTTCTCTGAAAAATAGTGCTGCAAAATACAGTCCTCAAATTATAACCATTCATTTAGTGACCGTTGGAAGTTAAAACAGAACTGAAAAAATGACTTATGACCATTTTGTTTTACACTTATGACCATTGCAGAATCCCCATGGTCATGTTATCAAAATTTGGATGCTTGGCAACTGGTTCATACTTATGACGGTTGCAGTATCCAAGGGTCACACAATCCCCCTTTTGAAAACTTCTCATAAGCAAAGTCAATGGGGAATCCTGATTCACTTAACAACCGTATTACTGACTCAACACCTGCAGTGATTCACTTAACTGTGGCAAGGCAGGCCATACGATGGAGCAGAACTCATTTAACAACTGTCTCACTTAGTAACAGAAATTTTGGGCTCAATGGTCATAAATCGAGGACTACCTGTAAGCTAGCTTTAGATCAATTATTAGTGGCGCATAGGGAGGTTGTATGCCTATTACAGAAAAGTGCCTGCCTGTTTCATGAAGGCTTAACTACACAAGAACTGAAGTTAGCTACCCTGTTTCCCAGAAAATAAGACCTCCCCGGATAATAAGCCCAAAAGGGTTTTTGAGCGCATGCGCTAAAATACCCACCCACCCCCGAAAATAAAGCCCTCCCTGAAAATATTAAAACACATGCGCAGGCGGTCCCCACCATTTCCTCTGGTTAGGGTTCGATAGAGAGAGCTGGAAATTAGGTAAGACAGCAAGAGGAGCCCCGTCTTGTTCCAGGTGCCCCAAAATAATAAGACTTCCCTGAAAATAAGGCCAAGCGCTTATTTCAGGCTTTAAAAAAAATATAAGACAGGGGAAACATGGTAGAATAGATAAGAGAATGACAGAGTTGGAAGGGACCTTAGAGCAGGGGTCTCCAACCTTGGCAACTTTAAGACTTCCAGACTTCCTCAGCCAGCAAAGCTTTAAAGCTCTTAAAGCTTTAAACTCACGCCCTCGTCACTTCCCGCCTGGACTATTGCAATGCTCTCTACATGGGGCTCCCCTTGAAGAGCACCAGGAGGCTCCAGCTAGTCCAGAATGCGGCCGCGCGGGTGATAGAGGGGGCACCGCGTTGCTCCCATATAACACCCATCCTGTGCGGCCTACACTGGTTGCCAGTAGCCTTCCGGGTGCAATTCAAGGTGCTGGTTACCACCTTTAAAGCACTCCATGGCTTAGGACCGGGGTATTTGCGAGACCGCCTTCTGCCACTGATTGCCTCCCAACGACCTGTGCGCTCCCACAGAGCGGGCCTCCTCAGGGTGCCGTCGACCAAACAATGTAGGTTGGCGGCCCCCAGGGGGAGGGCTTTCTCTCTGGCAGCACCAGCCCTATGGAACGAGCTACCTCCGGGGTTACGCCAACTCCCCGACCTCCGGGCCTTCAAACGTGAACTGAAGACTTTACTATTTCACCGAGCGGGACTAGCCTAAGACATATTTTAGCGAAATTTTAAGGGGTTTTAATCGGTCTTTGACCGTTTTAGTGATTCGGCCAGTAAATATTTGCTTTTAATTGTTTTTAAACATTGTTATTTATTAATTTATATTGTATTGGTGTGGGTATTTTAACATTGGCTGTAAACCGCCCTGAGTCCTCTGGGAGATGGTGCGGTATAGAAATGTAATAAGAAAGAAAGAAAGAAAGAAAGAAAGAAAGAAAGAAAGAAAGAAAGAAAGAAAGAAAGAAAGAAAGAAAGAAAGAAAGAAAGAAAGAAAGTTGCCAATGTTGGAGACCCCTGCATTAGAGGTTTTCTAGTCCAACCTCCTGCTCAGGCAAGAAAACCCAACCATTTCAGATAAATGGTTGTCCAATCTCTTTAAAAACTTCCAATGTTTGAATCAAGAATCTGAGCTGGCTGATCTTAAAAAGCTAAGATCCTTTCGTGGATCACTGCCTTGTTATGACTAAGGGGCTAGTACAGCTCATTGAAGCTACAAGCTAAGCCATGCAGGGCCATCCAAGATGGACAGGTCATAGTGGAAAGTTGTAACAAAACACAGTCCACTGGAGAAGGAAATGCCAACCCACTCCAGTATCTTTTCCAAGAAAACCTCCTGGACAGTATCAAAAGTCAAAAAGATATGACGCCAGAAGATGAGCCCCTCAGGTCAGAAGGTATCCAATATGCTGCTGGGTTTGAGCAGAGGACTATTATACCAGCGGTGAAATCCTGCCGGATCTATCTGGCTCACGCGAACCAGTAGCGCTGGTGGCAGGAGGCTCCGCCCATCCGCTGGGATGTCATTACGTCCCGTTTTTGACCCTCTGCGTATGTACAGAAGAGGCGCGTGTGCTCCCATTCCCAAACCAGTAGCGAAGGTAAGTGGATTTCATCGCTGAATTATACGTAGCTCCAGAAAGCGTGAAGCAGTTGGGCCAAAGCCAAAAGGACACTCAGCTATGGATATGCCTGGTAGTAAAAGGTTGGCAACTGGTTCATATTTATGACTGTCGCAGTGTCCCGGGATCATGTGATCACTATTTGCAACCTTCTGACAAGCAAAGTCAATGGGAAATGAGAATCACTTAACAACCATGTTACTAAATCAATACCCGCAGTGATTCACTTAACTGTGGCAAGAAAGGTTGTAAAATGGGCCAAAATTCACTTAACAACCATCTCACTTAGCAACAGGAATTTTGGACACAATGGTGGTCATAAGTGAAAGATTACCTGTAACTAGCCTTAGATTAATTATTACTGGAGCATGGGGAGGTTGTATGCATATTACAGAAAGCTGCCTGCATGTTTCATGAAGGCATAATTACGCAACTGAAGTTAGCTTAGGGACTTTCCTTAACCAGGGACTTGAATTTGAAGGCAGCACTACTTCCGTTGGCATCCGCCTTTAGGTTTTGAGGGAAGCTCCAACTTCAGTCTGGGTCTTTGCTCTAGGGCCAGCTCTGCACTCTCTGATGACACAACATGTGTTCAGCAAGGTCCCTCCAGTAACCCACTTCCTGCATTGTCACTTCAAAAAAATAAAGTGCCTGGGCCAAAGGCAATCAGCTGTAGCTATGCCTGACGGTGAAAGGAAATGATGATATAAAGAACAATATTGCAAAGAAATAGAGGAAACAATAGAATGGGAAAGATTAGAGATTTTCCAAGAAAATTGGAGATATCAAGGAAATTCAAAGATGGACAAAAATGGTAGGGAGCTAATAGAAGCAGAAGAGATCAAGAAGTGGTGGCAAGAATATACAGAACTATGCACGAAAGATCTTTATGACCATAGTAATCCTGATGGTGTGACCTTGATTGAGACAGACATCCTAGAGACCAAAGTCAAGTAAGCCTTAGGAAGCATATGCCACCCAATCTGGGAAAATCAAAAATAGCCACAGGATTGGAAAAATTCAGCTGACATTCCAATACCAAATAAGGGCAATGCCAAAGAATGTTCAAATTACTCTACAATTGTACTGAATTCACACGCTGGGAAAGGTTATGTTCAAAATCCTACAAGCTAGGCTTCAGCAGTATGTGAACTGAGAACTACCAGAAGTATACTCAGGGTTTCAAAGAGACAAAAGAACTAGAGATCAAATTGCCAACATTCACTGGATTATGGAGAGAGCAAGGGAGTTCCAGAAAAACATCTATTTCAGCTTCAATCATCAAGCTAAAACCTTTGATTGTGTGGATGACAACAAACAGTGGCAAGTTTTTAAAGAGATGGGAATACCATACCATCTTATTTGTCCCCTGAGAAATCTGTACACAGGTCATGCATGGTACATTAGTTAGAACCGGACATGAAACACCTGATTGGATTAAAATTGGGAAAGCGGTATGACAAGGCTATGGATTGTCACCCTGCTCATTTAACTTATATGCATCATGTGAAATACATGTAATCAGAATAACAGAAGAAGAGAAGTGCAGAGAAGAGCAACAAAGATGATTAGAGGACTGGAGGCTAAAACATATGAAGAACGGTTGCAGGAACTGGGTATGTCTAGTTTAATAAAAAGAAGGACTAGGGGAGACATGATAGCAGTGTTCCAATATCTCAGGGGTTGTCACAAAGAAGAGGGAGTCGGGCTGTTCTCCAAAGCACCTGAGGGTAGAACAAGAAGCAATGGGTGGAAACTGATCAAAGAAAGAAGCAACTTAGAACTAAGGAGAAATTTCCTGACAGTTAGAACAATTAATAAGTGGAACGACTTGCCTTCAGAAGTTGTGAATGCTCCAACACTGGAAATTTTTAAGAAAATGTTGGATAACCATCTGTCTGAGATGGTGTAGGGTTTCCTGCCTGGGCAGGGGGTTGGACTAGAAGGCCTCCAAGATCCCTTCCAACTCTGTTGTTATGTTATGTTATGTTATGTTATGTTATGTTATGTTATATTATATATTATATTATATTATATATTATATTATATTATATTATATTATGTTATGTTATATTATATTATGTTATATGTTATATTATATTATATTATATTATATTATGTTATGTTATGTTATGTTATGTTATGTTATGTTATGTTATGTTATGTTATGTTATGTTATGTTATGTTATGTTATGTTATGTTATGTTATGTTATGTTATGTTATGTTATGTTATGTTATGTTATGTTATGAATTGGAAGAGACCTTGGAGGTCTTTTAGTCCAACCCCCTGAGAGAAATATAGATTCCAGTAATACAACCATTAAACACTGCTTTTGCATAGGTTTTTGCTATTGGTACAAATAAGGAAGTATAGCAACAGTTTCACACTTTGACAGGAGCGAAAAGTACTGAAAGCAGGGTGGATAAAAATCAATGGTTTTTTTTTTAAATTAAAAAAATCAGATTTTTTAAATTTAAATCCGGTTTTTTTTAAAATCTAAAACAGATTTTTTATTTGTATCAAATTTATTTTAATAAAATGTTTTTGGAGTAAAAATCTATCTAAAGGTAGTTTTCTATTTAAGATACATTACTAATTTACTTTATTCAGCATGAAATGGAGCTTAGTTATGTAACATGAGCCTGTATATTCTGCAATATTGGGACTGTTGGTGAGTCAACAGCAGATCAGAGGAGGAGCCACTGCAGGACAGAGATGACAGTTGCTCTTTAAAAATTATGATTTTAATCGAATTATTTATTTATTTATTTATTTATTTATTTACATTTATATCCCGTCCTTCTCCGAAGACTCAGGGCAGCTTACAGTGTATAAGGCAATAGTCTCATTCTATTTGTATATTTACAAAGTCAACTTATTGCCCCCCCAACAATCTGGGTTCTCATTTTACCTACCTTATAAAGGATGGAAGACTGAGTCAACCTTGGGCCGGGCTTGAACCTGCAGTAATTGCAGGCTACTGTGTTCTAATAACAGGCTTCTTTACAGCCTGAGCTACCACGGCCCTTATTTATCACACTTTTATACCACCCTTCTCCGAAGACTCAGGGCGGTTTACAGTCAAGATAAAATTTTACAAAAATACACAATTAAGAACAATATTTAAAAATCTAATTCAAAAATTGGCCCCATAATTTAAAACTAATCAGATAAAAATAGACCCTAATAAAAACCACCTCGATTAAAATTGTAATTAGGCCAACCCTGCTCGATGGAATAAAAGAGTCTTAATCTCGCGCTTAAAGGTCCAGAGGTCGGGGAGTTGGCGTAGCTCCACAGGTAACTCATTCAACAGGGCAGGAGCCCCTACAGAGAAGGCCCTCCCCCTGGGAGCCACCAGTCGGCATTGTTTGGCCAACGGCACCCCAAGGAGGCCCTCCCTATGGGAGCGCACAGGTCGACGGGAGGCTGTTGGTGGCAGAAGGCGGTCCCGTAAGTAGCCCGGTCCCAAGCCATGGAGTGCTTTAAAGGTGAGAACCAGCACCTTGAATTGCACCCGGAAGACCACCGGTAACCAATGCAGCCTGCGCAGGAGAGGTGTTATATGGGAGCTAAGAGCCGCTCCCTCTATCCCCCACGCAGCCGCATTCTGGACCAGTTGGAGCCTCCTGGTGCTCTTCAAGGGGAGCCCCATATAGAGAGCATTGCAGTAGTCCAGGCGAGAGGTGACGAGGGCGTGAGTGACCATGCATAACGAATCTCAGTCCAGGAAGGGACGCAACTGGCATATCAGGCGCACCTGATAAAAAGCTCCCCTGGCGACGGCCGTCAAGTGCTCTTCCAGCGACAGCCATACATCCAGGAGAACGCCTAAGTTGCATACCGTCTCCCTGGGGGCCAATGCCTCGCTCCCCCACAGTCAGCGATGGAACTAGCTGACTGTGCCGGGATGCTGGCATCCACAGCCACTCTGTTTTGGATGGGTTGAGTCAGAGTCTGTTCTTCCCCATCCAGACCCGTACGGCCTCAAGGCACCGGGACATCACTTCGACGGCTTCGTTGGGGTGGTTTGGGGTGGAAATATACAGCTGAGTATCATCAGCGTATAGATGGCAATTCACCCCGAAACCATGGATGATCTCCCCCAGCGGCTTCATATAAATGTTGAACAGGAGTGGCGAGAGAACCGACCCCTGCGGCACCCCACAAGTGAGGTGCCTCGCAGTCGATCTCTGCCCTCCTGCCAAGACAGTCTGCGAACGGTCAGAGACGTAGGAGGAGAACCACCGAAAAACGATGCCCCCCACTCCCAGACCCCCCCAACCACCGCAGAAGGATACCATGGTCGATGGTATCAAAAGCCGCTGATAGATCTAGTAGGACCAGGACAGAGAAACAACCCCTGTCCCGAGCCCTCCAGAGATCATCAACCAACACGACCAAAGTCGTCTCCGTGCTGTACCCGGGCCGGAAGCTGGACTGGCACGGGTCTAGATAGACAGTTTCCTCCAGGTACCGAGGAAGCTGCCATGCCACCACACTCTCAACAACCTTCGCCACAAAGCGAAGGTTGGAGACAGGACGATAATTAGCTAATACAGATGGATCCAGGGAGGGCTTCTTAAGTAGGGGCCTCACCACCGCCTCCTTCAAGGCGGCTGGGAAGACTCCCTCCACCAAAGAAGCGTTGATAATTCCCTGAAGCCAGCCTCGTGTAACCTCCTGTGTGGCCAGTACCAGCCAGGAGGGACACGGGTCCAGTAAACATGTGGTCGCATTCAGCCTCCCTAGTAACCTGTCCATGTCCTCAGAGTCGAACTCTCCCCAAACAACATTTTCAAGAACCGCCTCCGTCATCTCGCCTGGCACTACCCAATCTGCGTCCAGTCCGTCCCGGATCCGAGCGATTTTATTGTGCAGATATAATCCAAAATCCTCAGCACGTCCTTGCAAGGGGTCCTCCCGCGCTCCCTGAGAAAGAAGGGAGCGGGTTACCCTAAACAAGGCGGCTGGGTGGTTATCTGCCGATGCGATAAGAGAGGAAAAATACTCACATTTTGCCACTCTTATCGCCACCAGGTAGGTCTGAATATGCGACCTAACTAGTGTTCGGTCGGATTCAGAACGGCTGGCCCTCCAGTCGCTCTCCAGGCGTCTTTTCCAGCGCTTCATCTCTCTCAGCTCCTCAGAAAACCAAGGAGCCGGTTGAGAACAACGCCGGGTCAGAGGCCGCAAAGGCACGACCCGGTCCAAAGCCCCCGACCTTTCCCAGGCGGCGACCAGTTCTTCAGCCGAGCCGTTTAATTTAAACCATGGTTTAATTTAAACCATGATTTAAATCACTAGCAAAAAGGTTTGATTTAAATAGTATTGATTTAAATCAAGCCTTTTTACTAGTGATTTGAATCGTGATTCAAATCAACTTGATTTAAATCAAATCCACCCTGACTGAAAGGCTATTTTTTAAATTAGCACCGGTAATACAGAGCCTGTTTCAGCAATGCTATTCCCTCAAGTACTGATATTTATCAATAAACATTTAAATATATTAAATATTAATCAATAAATAGGTATTTATTTATATGCCAGCCATCTCACTGTAAATAATTCTGGGCATCTATCCTGGCAAGGTGGTGAGGCATTTCTGGGAGGGATAAGCAAAGAATGCCTAGAGTGTATGCAGAGAGTACACAAGTCATCCTTGTGTTATGACCATTTTGTTTACAATTACGGGTGTCATACCCACCACACCCGCATGGTTGTGTGATCCATGTTTGGGCACTCGGAAGCCCACCTACATTTGGCCTTGGTGCTACAACTCTCCAGAAAATATTCTCTAACCATGTTTTAATATGTATTTCCAGGACTCCAGGCAAACTTGTGGACAAATTATACAGGAACAGGGTTTTTCTCCGAAGGAGATGGAGGATGGTAATACTGAATCCCAATTTCCAAAGAATTGTGCCTCAGGGAAATAGATAACAGAATGACTGAGTTGGAAGGGACCTTAGAGGTCTTCTAGTCCAGGGGTCCCCAACCTTTCGGACCTCAGGGATCACTAAATTCATAATTTTAAATCCCGTGGACCACTAACATGATTTGCCTAATGACCAGCTGGGTGGGCGTAGGTAGTTGGTCATGTGACTGGGTGGCGTGGCCAATTCGATGTCACGTGGAGGGGTGCCTCATCAGCCTGTACTTGCCTCTCCCCTCTCAGCCATTCCTCGCCTCCCTGCCTGGGCTCCTTAGGCCCCCTACAGGAAGCAGTTGTTGGAGCTAAGCAGCCACCATAAGAAAGAGTTGGCAAAACAGCTCAGTTCAAATTGGATCTGACCCTGAAGGAGGCTCAGCAGAAGCACCTCACTGAGGACTTTGAGCATAGGCTTTCCAAGCAGAGAGAAGACCTGTGGGAGTGCAAGGCAGATGGCTGGAGGCTCAGCGGGCTGAAATGGTCAGCCAGTTCCAGGCCATGATGCAGTCCCACTGGAAAAAGGCCCTCGGGGTCTTTGCCACCAACACTTCCCTGCAGCCTTTTACCCAAAGCCCCACACCAGGAGGCTGAAGCAGACCCCAAGTCAGAATTACTGCCCCCCTCCGACTCACACAAAAAGACCCCAAAGGGGGAGACTCTCTACTACAGCAACATAAATGTTCATTGTAATATCTGTCCCAGGGGCTATAGTTTGAGGACCCCTGATTTAGTGCAATATAAAAAATGCAAATAATTTTTCCTTAAATTAGTTTCCATTCATTTTTTTCTTGTCCCGCCTTCAGATCCTTTGGAGAATAGGTTAATTCCCCTCTCCTTTGTGACAACCCCATAAAGATGTATGATAGGGATAATAACCATAGTCTGAGTAACAGTGCTCTGCTTAGGAACTTTGACAGGCTGTAAGTCTTTTTTTTTTTTTTTGCAACTTTGACAACGGGAAAAAAAAAAGGAAACATGCGTTTCAACTTTCTAAGCAGCAACCAGCAGCTCATCTTTCCTGTTGCACTTTGAGATTCATCCAGCCAATAGTAGCGCGAGCCAGGCTTTTCTGATGTGTAAGATTTGCATCTGGTATCACTGCAATTTCAGCCGCTGGACTGGGGCAGGTCAAGGCCCAGGCCCAGAAAGTTCCATACCAAAATCTATATTGTTGCACTCAAGAGAAACGGGTCTCCTGAATGACTTACAAGAAATTAAGTGCAGGTTCCTTTCTCAAGTCTTAATAATTTCAGCGGGGGAGGGGGGGAATCCATAGTGGAGACCCATGCACGAGATCGCATTTTCTATGTATTTTTTCTCTATACACCAAAACTCGGGTGTTTTTTTTTTAAAAAATCACGTCATCGACTATCTCCACTACCCACTGTTTATCCTAATTTCCCGAATCCCTAAAGAAGTATGCCGACACGCATCTTGGAGGGACGCGCGAAACGTGTTGCAAAACCCGTTTTTAAATGAGTAATAGGCGGCCCGTTTTAGCAATGTTAGCCGCCGAAAACCCCGCTAGACCCCCTGAGAAACGCTTAGCCTGGATGGCTTGTTAGAAAGTACACGCGCGCAGAGTCGTTTCCCGAATAAGAAGTCCACTTTTCCGAAATTACAAAGTGGCAGCGCAAAGCAGCCATCCTCGGATTCCGCCACACACACCCCACTCCCCGCCCCAAACAAGGAGAAAGTTTGCTCAACTGGGCCAAATCACCTGCCCTACGGGAAGCACCCAACGCCGGGAGTCCCCAAGGGCGAAAACAGTCCGTCCGTCCCCCACAAAGTCCCAAATACCTGGGGAGCTCCAGCTCAGCCGCCCTCACTGCTCTGCACTATATTTAACCTTCAAGCCAGCCGGCGTAAAATCCAACGTTGCAGCTTCCGCCTCTTAAGTATGTTGGAGTAAGGCTGACTCATGTCAGGAGATGGGGGGAAAGGTGGAGAAAACTGTCCTCATTTTCTCTATATTGCCTTTTCTATCCCACACACCCCCTCCCTTCCTCCTTTTTCGCCGTAGTCTTGGCGTGCCCCGTTTAACCCTTGACGGGTTTAAAAAAATAAGCGGGTAAAGGGAGGCGGCTTCAAAGAAAAGATTTGAGCTATAAATCAGTGTTTCTCAACCTTGGCAACGTTAAGACCTATAGGGAGTCTTTTAACTCCCAGAATTCCCCAGCCAGCCATGCTGAGAGTATTTTTGAAGTCCACAGGTCTTAACGTTGCCAAGGTTGAGAAACCTGTGGGAAGCCCCCACCCCCCACGCCCCCGCCCCCATGAAATGTTTTAGGAAATATTTTTTTAAAAGGCAGAATATTACATTTCCCTAAATGAGAAATGGAGAAATGTGTTTTTAGAGGCAGCCCCCAAATCTTTCTTAATAGCCTACAGGGGATGCCAGTACTTAAGAGATAAAGAGCTTATTGAAAGAGGAAGACGCCTATCTAGATAGCTCTGTTCATAAGCAAAGCAAATACTGCAGGCAGAAATACATTCAAGACAGGATATTATGAAACTCCTTGCAGACAGCTAGCAAAGGCAGAATGGTAGGTTTAGAAAGCAGCCCCTCACCCAAGATCCAACAAAAGAGGAAAGCCATTAGCCACAATAGGAAATGCCCAAGATCCTTTCAGAACACAAGCCTCTTCATTGCACCACCCCCATAGCAGTTCAAACTCCGATTAGCTCAGACAAACACCTAGGATTTGCAGTTCCTCTTTTTCCTATAGAGCCAGCTATGATTCCTACATAACCCGTACATGACCCCCATAGGAATCTGACCACAACCAGTAGAATATTAAAAGGACATATTCTTGCACAGGAACAGGAAGCTCAATTACAAAGCCCAAAGAAGGTATTAAAAAAACCCACCCACTCTCAACTCCATTGTGTCAGCTGCCCAAAATCTCATGTGGTTCTGCTTCACCAATAAACCTCTCTTTTCAATCAGCCTTCATGTTGTTTTGAGTATCTTTCTCCCAGCTTGGAATTGAACCGGATGGATATTTCTTCCAACACTGCTATAAATCATTCCATTGAAGCAGCCTCCCTTTACATACTTAATGATTCCCTTAATTCATGTTCGATGCATTGCCAGAAACAAATGCTAATCTCTTCATTGAATCTGTATATGATTTTGTTGTTTGCCGTGCTCCAGGTACCTTATGGAAGCTGAGAAGATTCTTGCCCTCAGGCTGCGAGATTGCTCACACAGACCTGGTTGTTTTACTTTCGGATGCACTTTTAAATATCATCAAGTGCGCAAATGGAATGATTTATAGCAGTGTTGTCTCAGTCTTGGCAGCTTTAAGACCTGTGGGCTTCAACTCCCAGAATTCCCCAGCCAGCCATGTTGGAATTCTGGGACTAGAAATCCACAGGTCTTAAAGTTATCAAGATTGAGAAACACTGATTTATAGTACAGGTATCGTCCTCGAGTTAGGACCGTTAATTGAGCCCCAAATTTATTTTGCTAAATGAGAAATTTGTTAAGTGAGTCTTCTCCTATTTTACCACCTTTCTTGCCACATTTGTTAACTGAAACACTGCATTGGTTAAGTTAGTAACACAGTTGTTAAGTGAATTTGGCTTCTCTGTTGACTTTGCATGACAGAGGATCGCAAAAGCAGATCAGGTGTCCAAGCGACACTGCAATTGTCGTAAGTATGAGTCAGTTGCCAAGCATCTGAAATTTGATCATATGACCTCAGAGATGCTACAATGGTCATACATGAAAAACAGCTATAAGTACTGAAGAAGAAGATAAAGTTCCTGCCACAATTTTTCCTTTTGGGAATTATAACGGATTGTACAGGGATTGAGACTAAATTGATTCTGAATTTAATAACAGCAGCAAGACTGTTGATTGGACAATACTGGAAGAAAGAAGAGATACCTACAATAGAAGAATGGATACTGAAAGTTACTAATTTGGCTGAGATGGCTAAAATCTCAGCTTTTTTAAAAGACAATACGCAGGAAAGATATTTAATTGAATGGAAAAAATGGATTGATTATCTACAAAATAGATATCAGATTAAGAAATATCAGATTGCCTTTGAATAATTAGAAAGTTATTTTATGTAATGGGGAGGGGGTTGGGAGATGAAAAGCTTTGGATGTGGTTATTTGGATTGGAAGGGAAAATTTTATTCTATGTTTGGTTTATGTATAACAATACCTTGTGATTGACCCGGGAAGCCAGGGGGAGGGAGGGAGGGGGGAAGGGGGTTTTTTGGGAGGGAGGGGGGAAAAAGGGGGAAAAATGTTTTTGTTTTTTAAAACTCTTTCAATAAAAAAAAAAACAGCTATGTCACCTTTTGCAGTGTCGTTGTAACTTCGAATGGTCACTAAATGAACTGTTGTAAGTCGAAGATTACCCATATAAATCATCCCTTTGAAGCTGCCTACCTTTACGTGCTTGATGATTTTTAACCCAGTCAAATCCAAACAAGGCACAACTAGGTTATGATGAAAAAGGGGGAGGGGCAGAACATAGTCTTGGAAAAAATGAATTCATTGGTATAAATCAGGGGTCTCCAACCTTGGCAACTTTAAGACTTGTGGACTTCAGCTCCCAGGATTCCTCAGCCAGCTTTGCTGGGATTCTGGGAGTTGGTCCACAAGTCTTAAGGTTGCCAAGGTTGGAGACCCCTGGTATTAATGTTATAGCAATGTGGCCAATATTTCTGTTCTTTCTTTCCCCCTTCTCTCTTGAAAGTCTCTAACTTTCTCTGCCTCTCCCCAAGAACTATTTTCTATCACCCCTCCAGTCTGCTGTCTTTCTTCTCTTCCCTTCCTCTGAATTTTTCATTGAGAAAGAAAGGAATAGACTGAATTAATATTTTGGCCTGGGCTTAGAGCCTTGTTTGCAGACCTGAATAGTCTTACCTATGAGTTGACACTGTGGGATGTATCTAAATTTTCTTGACGTATGATGAAGTGATAGTTCATCGAACATGAGTTGCCATTGGCAATCATACTATCGTCTATTAATTTTATAAGTCCCTCCTTTTTACCAGCCGTAGCTGGGGTACCATCATTAGCTATACCAAAATACGTTGGGAAAGATTAAACAAAATTGCTTCAATGTAATTTTTACTGTTTCATGTAAATCAAGACAGTCCGTAGAGTGGCCAAGGGTCCAATAGGACTGATTGACTGACAGTGGGGATATATCAAGAAATGTAGTTGTGTCTTACTTGGAATTCTTGATTTCTGTTCATCTCAGATACCAGCATTTGCCACTTGACTAAACATTTTGTGACTCTTAACTACTAAAGATGATTTGTAGCCCACTGCTGTAGAGCCAAACCCTGTTCTTTGGCTCTAAAAACTGTGGCTGCTACTGTCTTTCCTATTCCAAAAACAAAAGGCTTGGTAATGGGTTTTCTATTACGTTATTGTTGTTGCTTCTCATGAGCAAAATTTGTTCCTCTCCTCAAATGTCAAGCATCTACATAGCAGTATTTAGCTGCTTTTTGAAGCAGAGCTTCTACTTATTCCAAATATGATCTTGAAGCAGTTTACAACTTTGAATCCTGCAACGCTGTTTCTTGAGACTACAGATGAAAGAATTTGCCAACATAACTGTTTGCAAACCATAAAACTAGCAGAGAAATCTTGCTGAGATCTTATCAATATACTTCTAAGAAAGGTTGTAGAATGGGGCAGAACTCAATGAACAACTCTCTTGCTTAGCAACAGAAATTCAGGGCTCAATGATGGTCCTAAGTCGAGGACTACCTGTAGGCTAGCCTTAGATCAATTAATGGAGCATAGCGAGGTTGTATGGATATTACAGAAAGCTACCTGTATATTTCATGATGCCTTAATTACACTGGGATGGGATGGGATGGGACTGGACTGGATGGAACAGGAATATTTGGCCAAATGTGATTAGACACACAAGGAATTTTTGTCTGGTACAGAAGCGCTAAATGTGAAATATAAAAAAAATAACACATACGCACACATGTAGTCCTCAACTTATGACCACTATTGAGCCCAAAATTTATGTTGAGAAATTTGTTGAGTTTTGCCCCATTTACGACTTTCCTTGCCACATTTGTTAAGTGAATCACCGCAGTTGTTAAATTAGTTACACCGTTGTTAAGTGAATCTGATTTTCCCATTGACTTTGCTTGTCAGAAGATTGCAAGAGAAGATCACATGATCCCAAGGCACTGCAATGTCATAAATGTGAGTCAGTTGCCAAGCATCCGAATGTAAATCCTGTGATCATGGGGATGCTGCAACAGTCGTAAGTGTGAAAAATGGTCGTAAGTCACTTTTTTCAGCGCCGTAGTAATTTTGAACGGCCATTAAACAAACTGTTGTAGGTCGGGGACTACCTGCACATATTTTATATGTAATATATAAAATATAAAAATATTTATACAAAAATATAACAAAAATATCTAGAACAGTTCCTGTCAGCTAGCCTGATACTTGCTGCCATAAAATGGGGTGGGTGGGAGGAGAACTGTGGAGAATTTTACATCGCAGCTTTGTAACTGCAGTTAACTTCAAGTCAGTTGGCTCTGGTATGCAGTGGCTTCTGGGGTTTTTTTTATTTATTTATTTATTTACATTTATATCCCGCCCTTCTCCGAAGACTCAGGGCGGCTTACAGTGTGTAAGGCAATAGTCTCATTCTATTTGTATATTTACAAAGTCAACTTATTGCCCCCCCAACAATCTGGGTCCTCATTTTACCTACCTTATAAAGGATGGAAGGCTGAGTCAACCTTGGGCCGGGCTTGAACCTGCAGTAATTGCAGGCTGCTGTGTTCTAATAACAGGCTTCTAACAGCCTGAGCTATTACGGCCTATTATGGTTGCCTAGCTACAAGGTGGCTGGGCTGTATATGGTATCTTCAACTTTGCTTTTCCCGCTCTGGTGCCTCAGAGCTTGCTTGAAACCGTTTTGCGTTCAGTTTGTTCCTAGTAAAAGTACTTTTCTTTAAATCTATGGAGCCAAGGATTTTTCTTTCCTAGGAATTGAACTGAGGCAGTTTCTTAGGTGGTTGAGAAGTCAGACGTCTTCAAAGAAAACCAGGAAGTCCAGTTGCCTCTTGAAAAAAACACCTTTGGGACAATCATAACCTGGGTGACTGAGCATAAGACACCTGATCAATTGTGGACTCCATGGGCCGGCGGGCCCATGGATGGTGTTCAGAGAGAGTGGACTCTCCCCCATCTCAGTGCCCCTCTCCCCTCCTGGGATGCTTGCTTGGACTGTTAGATTGAGGGAATGAGGAGACTGGAGACAGGCTACAGACAACAGCTCTTTATTCAGCAACTATGTACAATCCCAGCAGCCAGCCATTCTGACGGCTTGCCCGTTTATAGGGAGCTGTCAGAGGGCTCAGCCAATCAGGTTTGAGAATTCTTCCCCAAGGGTGAAGAATACTATCAAATTAGCCACTTGATCCGCTTCATTTCCATTTGGGGTCATCAGTCCAACTAAAAGTCACATTTTAAGAGACGGTCAAATCAATTCAAACCTTTATTGTCAGAGTACAACATGTGTACTACGAGACTGGCTGAGCCTCCCTTCATGCACCACCACCCCAACACAGTACAACTCACAGTGAAGGACAAAAAAAAAACAACCTCTATCCCAGTGATTCCTGCTAAAAATCACCCAATCCTATTGCACCATGTGAACTTATTGCATGTCGTGCTGGCCCCGCGAGTCAATCGTACTATGTTGTTGTAGTTATTTTTCATTCAGGAGTCTGACAGCCCATGGATAAAAACTGTTCTTCAACCTGTTTGTGTGGCTGCCTATACTTCCCGATGGAAGGAGAATAAAGAAGTGCTGACCAGGGTGTGAGTTATCCCTGAGGATTTTCCTCACTCTTCTAAGGCAGCGAGTTCTAGTGATGTAATCTGCTGGTATCAGGGGACAGCCCACGATGTTTTGTGCTATGCTTACCACCCTCTGTAATGTCTTTCTATCCGAGGCTGTCAAGGCAGCATACCACACCGTAATGCACTGAGTGAAGACGCTTTCTATTGTGGACCGGTAAAAGGTGGTCATCAGGTGTTGTTCCGCTTTGTTTTTTCACAAGACCCTAAGGAAGTGGAGTCTCTGTTGGGCCTTTCTGGCCTTTCTCGTGTTGATCTTCCCGGTGAGTGCCTCCAACTTCAATTTTCTTTCCTCTAGACTCAACCTTCCTTCTCTTCTCTTCTCTTCTCTTCTTTTCTCTCCTCTCCTCTCCTCTCCCCCCTCCCTCTTTCTCTCTCCAAAGGCTCCTGCAGCCAGTGTTGAACTCTTATTGCGAAACAGAGGGTGGAATTGCTGGTACAAACTGAAATGCCGAGCAACAGATAAGCAACTGCAATAAAACAGTCTCTGAGACTGCCTCATTCTCTTCAAGAGAATCAGTCAGGTTATCAATCATCAAGAATAATAGCTAACTAATATTAGGTTCTGTGTAGAAGCTACCCACAAGCAACACAACTGCAAAGATTTGAACAAAACTTGACACTATGACTTCATGGCCTTGCCATGATCAGGAGACAGCACCACCTGATCTTACTTGGCTGCCGCACAAGTCCGGAAGGAAATAGAAAGTCTGAGACTTTCTCAGTTCTGAAGTTTAACTGAAGATCTCTCCCGCCTCTCTCTTCTCCTTTGTTCAGCGGGCAAGAGTGAAAAACAAGCAGGCTAGCTCAGAATGAACTCTAAACTTCTAGACTTTTCTTAGCATGAAAGAGAAATCAAAATATGTCATAAACTCCTCGAAATAAAACCGGTGCTTCTTCTGCATGGTCACTATATTCACTCCCAACCTCTTAAGCCAGCACAGAAAGTCATTCCAGAAGGAACAAAATATCCTAATAGCAATCAGGAATATTCAGCTTCTTTAAAATACCAGTGAACTCTTGGGCGGGGGGAGATAGGATTCTCTTTCAGGATCTCTTAGGATCATTTTTTTTGCAGATGTATCGGTGTTCAATGGTGCATCTCCCTGAGCTGGCGGTGGCATCATCATCCAAATACGCACAGTCTCCTCCATTTCCCATGACTTCCAACCTGCAATACAGCAGAGAAGCAGAAATTAGGCAGTGGAGAGTATTTCCCACATAGCAGCACCAAAGGGGTCCCGAGTTTACAGTTCATCTAGCTCAGAGTTCCCCTATCTTTCCAGGTTGTGGGCCCAGAGTGGGCTAAGGGGAGGGAAAGGGGATGATTTTGTGGGAGAGGCAGATGGATGGATGTGTACGTGCGTACATACGTACACACCCACATTTGCAGCAACACTCACACAAGCAGCCCTGAGTCAGCCAGCTCCACCTGACCTATTCCCTCAGTCTCGCTGTTCTCCACGCCCCCACGTCCCCACTCAAGCAGCGGCTTCCCTCCTCAGCCCCAACAAGCTATCCATCCATGATGCCCGCACCAGCATCCGGAGAGAAGCAGAGAAGAAATGCCGCTGCTTGAATGGAGTGGGGGTGGGGGGCAAGGAGAACGGCGAGACTCAGGAAATAGGTCAGGTGGAGCTGCTGATTCAGGACTTCTCAGAAGCCGCCCCCACCGCTGCCAGAGGTTTGGAGTGCTAGCTCACTCTCCAAGCGCCCCATGCACAGCCCATTTGAGGAAAGGGCACACATGGCTGGGAGCGTTTGGCTTCAGGAAGAGGCACGGAGTAATGGGGTTGTTTTGTTTGCCGCGGTGGTGCTTCGGGAGGGCAGGTGGACATATTCATTATAGTTGTCAGCTGCAGACATCCGCCTGCCATGGACCGGTTTGGGGGCATGGCCAGCCAGCCATTGCTCCCGGTTCGGCGAACCAGCCCCAATCTCTGCTACCTACTCGCCCGATCCTGTCTGAACCGGGAGCATTTCACCCCTGGCAAGCACCCATAAAGAGGCTCGCATCAGTGGGGCCACAGCCACCTGCAATGACACTCATGCGAGGGGATACAAGCACCCGCAATGACGTGCACATGATTGGGGCTACAACTGCCTGCAACAAGACTCACACAAGTGGGGCCACAAGTGCCCACAATGAAAGTCTCATTGTAGGCGCTTTGTGGCCCCACTCGCGTGAGCCTTGTTCTTACACAAGTGGGGCTGCAACTGCTCATGACATGAGTGTCATGAACCAGGGCATTCTACACGCACCCTGGACACTCACTCACATGGCCCGGTGGCAATTTAGCCATGGGTTGGTAGTGGGCTGTGACCCACAATCTGGGGACTGCTGAACTAGCTGAGTCTTACCTTCTCAAATATGAGAATTCATCTATTGGGAACTGTTAATTGTACAGTTTATCTGCGTTTTAGGATGATTAGGGGACTGGATGCTAATAAATATGAAGAACAGTTGTGGGAGTTGGGTATGTCTAGTTTAATGAAAAGAAGAGCTAGAAGTGACATGATTGAATTCTTCCAATATCTAAAAGGCTGCCACAAAGGAGTCAGCCTATTTTCCAAAGCACCAGAAGGCAAGACAAGAAGCAATGGATGGAAACTAATCAAGGAGAGAAGCAACCTAGAACTAAGGAGAAATTTTATTTATTTATTTATTTAATTTTGTCATAACATTATACATAAACATTGTCATAAGTAAAAAAACATACCATGAAGAAAATATATATATATATATAAGTAAAGAATATGCATTAGCTATATTAATTTGATATAATAAAGGGAACACTAGGACAGGAACGGTAGGCACTTTTGTGCTCTTATGCACGCCCCTTCTGACAGAACAATTAATCAGTGGAACAACTTGCCTCCAGAAGTTGTGGGGATGCTCCAAAACTGGAGGTTTTTAGGAAAAGACTGGACCACCATTTGTCTGAAATATTATAGGGTTTCCTGCTTGAGCAGGGGGTTGGACTAGAAGATCTCCAAAGTTCCTTCCAATTCTGTTATTCTGTTATTCCTTTGTATTAATTGATTTTACTTTGACTGTAAACTGCCCTGAGTCCTTTGGGAGAAGGGCGGTATAGAAATCGAAACAATAATAATAATAATAATAATTCCAATGAGCTCAGCATTCTGGACTCAGCATTCTGGACTAAGCATTCTGGACTAAGCAGAATTCTGAACGTGGTGTTTACACAGGTAGTCCTCAATTTACAACCACAATTGTGACTAGAATTTCCATTGCTAAGCAAGGCAATTGTTAAGCGCATTGCTCCTGATTTTATGACCTTTTTTGTCACAAGCGGATCACCGCCGTTGTTAAGTGAATCATGTGGCGGAATTCGGCTTCCCCCATTGACTTTGCTTGTTGGAAACCTGTTGGGAAGGTTGCAAACAGTGATCATGTGACCCCAGTTTTGCCAGGAGACCTGGGCCCCACAAGGTGATTTGGAGCCCATCCGCTGGTTGGTTTGATTGTTGTTGCTTTGGTTTGGGGTTTTATTGAGTTTTGTATTTGTATTGTGGTTTTATTTCTCTAAGCAGCCCAGTTTCAGTATGAGTTGGGCAGCCATATAAATTTTCCAAATAAATAGATCAGTAAATAAATAAAAATTATGAATAAATACATGGCGGTTGCCAATTGACCAAAGTTTGATCGTGGGGAAGCCATGATGGATGTATTTGCAAGGGCTGATCGTAAGTCAATTATTTCACTTCTTTTTTTTTCCTTTTCTTTTTTTCAATCTTTTATTTTATTAGAGATGTCATATTGGCACATCTGGGAAAACCCGAATCTGAAAGCTTCCAGGTTTTCCAAGTGAAAGTTCAAGTCCCTGCCAAGCACCCACATATTCATCACATAGTCCAATCAATGCACAGTCCCAAGTGGAGATGCCGCTCAGTCATGCCACTCCAGATGCAGGCTGAATGTCCTTGACTCCCAGAGAAAAGACTATTATTATGGTTAGATAGCTCTACAACTCCATGCAATCTTTTTTTTTGATTTTTTTTGATTTTTTTTGACAAACATACATAAAAACATCTTCAATACAAATACAAACAGTGTGTCAATTATTTCACTTCTGATGTAAGTTTGAACGGTCACTAAATGAATGGCTGTAAGTCGAGAATTACCTGTAATGCATTTTTGAGTTACATTAGTAGGGCCAAATCTTTTTAGACGGCAGCTACTGAATGCTGGAAGCCAGGAGGCTCTTTCTAAGATCAGCCCTGAGCTGCACACAGCCTCAACGGAGGCATTTTACTTTCAGCTCTTGCCAATTGAAAGGAAAAGAGGAAGACTCACGTTGAATGTTCTCCATCTAGCCACTTCCAGGGCTGATCTGGTTTGCTCTTGAGGCCGATCCAAAAGACGTGGTTTCTTGTAAGCATCGTCACAAAATCCTTTAAAAACAAAAGTTATGCATGTTAGAACCTTGCATATCTTTTGAACAATAGTCTAATTCTAATAAAACATAGCTAGACATTCCTGTAGGGAAGGGCAAAATGGGAGGCCTACATCTTCTTAACTTTTGGGGAAGTAATTTTTCAACATTCTGTAAAAGGTAATGAAGTTTAGAGTGATCTTCTTGATTTTTTTTTTTTAATTTTCACACAGCAAGCTTTGTGAAACTGGCATTCTTTGGAAGGAGGAGGTTTAAAAGGATCCTGAACCATTTGGACAGAAAGGAACCTAAGGAAGATATTTTTATTTTTATTCTAATGATATCAGGAGGAAGTCACTTAACTTTTCCATGTTGTAGATTCACAAGGGTGTCAAACTCAATTTCATTGAGGGCCGCATCAGGGTTGTGTTTGATTTCAGGGGGATGAGCAAGGGGGTGTGGCCAGCTTGACCTCACTCGTGTCGGGAGCACCTGTGGTGGCCGGAGCGCTCTGCCAATGAAAACAGACTCGCGAGCTCCATTTGCGGCTGGGACAGCCTCCTGCAACCCTCTGCCAGCAAAAATGGAGTTTGGGAGGGCTGCATGCTGCCCTCCTGAGCTCCGTTTTCACTGGCAGAGGCACTGTGGGCTGGTCCTTTGCTGTTCCCAGCAAAGGACCAACCCAAATTTTACATTTCCCAGGGTGGCCAAGTGGGCCAGATCTAAGCACCCCACAGGCCAGATTTGGCCCACAGGCCTTGAGTTTGACACCCCTGTTGTAGAAGTTCTATGCACCATCAATGAAACAACATTATTTCTAGGAAATAATTTATGGTAACCAAAACCAATTACATTACTCACCTTTTCCTCCTGTGTAATTTTGGCCAGGGAAGCATTATGCAAAATACAGTAGTTCTGGCTCTCCTCCCAGTTCTTTTCCTCATGTGAAAGTTTGTAGCAGTGTCCCTGATGTGCAATCCAATCAGGTGGACAGGGAACAGGTAGACAATTTATGGCATCCTTTTGGTGATTTGATGGCACTGATCTTCCTAGAACAGGGAAAAATGGAAAGAATAGACGTTAATTTAACTAGTTCCGTTCTTGTAGGTAGGATGGGGCCACCCTGCTGAATTACAACCTCCTAGTGAGTTCTCTGTTTAGAATTCACTAGGAGGTTGTAATTCAGACTACAGTTTTTATCCAGACTACAAGTTGTAATCTGGATAAGAAGCCCCATGTTCTACCACAGCAGTCTCCAAGCTTTCTGGCTTTGTGGACTGGCGGAGTGGGGGTGGGTGGGGAGAGGGGATGTTCCGTACAAGTGGTGGGTGAGCCTGTGCGTAGCTCCATTCATCCAAATGGTGGGCACATGCACCCGCTGCTTGCACAAATGAAGCTGCTCGCATTTGCACGCTCCTCGCACAAGTGGAGCTTTGCGCGTACACTCAACTGCTGCTTCTGCGGCCCCGTTTTGAACTGGGCCACAGCCCAATAGTGGCCACAGCCCGAGGATTGGGAACCCCTGCTCTAGCAGTTGTAATGACCTCCATCCTATAATCCTCAGATTAAGAGAGATTGTGGACCAGAGTAGCGATTTGCATGTTGGATTTGAATCAGTGGTAGGATTCAAAAAAATTTACTACCGGTTCTGTGGGCGTGGCTTGGAGGGCGTGGCAGGGGAAGGATACTGTAAAATCTCCATTTCCTCCCGATCAGCTGGGACTCGGGAGGCAGAGAATAGATGGGGGTGGGGCCAGTCAGAGGTGGTATTTACAGCTTCTCCGAACTACTCAAAATTTGTGCTACTGGTTCTCCAAAATGGGTCAGAATCTGCTGAAACCCACCTCTGATGGGTCTTGGTGTGAGTCTTCAGTGAGGTTACATCAGGTGAGGGTCATTGGGAGGTGAACTGGGAGAGGGAATTGCGTGGGTTGGTTGAAGGTTGGTGCAGTCTCTGGTTGTGCAGTTGTTCTGGATTCTGAAGGGTTCGTAGCAGGGGTGAAATGTTCCTGGTTCGGACCGGATCGCTGGATCCAGTAGCGATGGCACCGGGTGGTTCGGAGAACCAGTAGCAAAAATCCCTGCCCACCTCCCCATGCCCAGCTGAGCCACGCGATCATCAGAGGGTTTTTTTTTTACTTTTAAAAGCATTTTTTCTTCGGCCAAAGAAAATCCTCTGACGATCAGGCAACTCAGCTGGGATCATCAGAGGAGCCTTTTAAAAGCATTTTTTCTACAACCTCTTTGGCTGAAGAGGCTGTAAAAAATGCTTTTAAAAGTAAAAAGAAAAAAAAGTTGGCCACGCCCACCCAGTCACATTACCCACCCACCCCCACCAAGCCACGCCCACAGAACCAGTAGTAACAAATTTTACATTTCATCACTGGTTCGTAGGCTGGTTGTAAGTCAATGTGTCTGTTGGTGGAATTGCTTGTGGAGTGCCAGCCTTCGATGAACTCATGAGCATGGCAGGCGGTAGCCTGGCCAATGATTGTTGTGTTGCTCCAATCAAACTGGTGCTGTTTGGTGCCGGTGTGAGTAGAGATTAAAGATTTGGGATCATGGCATTTGACTGCCAGCCTGTGTTTGTGGATCCTGTGATGTTAAAACCAGGATCCACAATGGCAGTCAAGCGCCATGATCCCAAATCCAGCAAACAGACACTCAACCAACCCACGCAAGCCCCCCACCAGTTCACCACCCAATGACTCTGACCTGATGTAATCTCATCAGAAGACCCATCAGAAGACTCACACCAAGACTCATTGCAAGACCAATGTCCAATCACACTTGGCCAATAAAATAAAATTCTAAATTCTAAGACCCACACTTGACACACTCACACCTGAAGCCCTTATAAACAGAAGGACACTGACACTGACATCTCCTAAATGCCACTGAAGATGTTACCTAGCCTGGTAATGAAACATTTAGAAACCAACCCACAAGCTCTGAGAATGAACTTTCACCCTCATCTTACATCTGAGTTACAGATAGAATAGAATAGAATTTTTTATTGGCCACGTGTGATTGGACACACAAGGAATCTGTCTTGGTGCATATGCTCTCAGTGTACATAAAAGACAAGATATCTTCATCAAGGTACAACACTTACAACACTTAATGATAGTCACAGGGTACAAATTTAACACTTAATGATACAACACTTAACGATAGTCATAGGCTACAAATAAGCAATCAGGAAACCATATCAGTATAAATTGTAAGGATACAAGCAACAAAGTTACAGTCATAAGTGGAAGGAGATGAGTGGTGGGAACAAGGAGAAGATTAATAGTAGTGCAGATTTAGTAAATAGTTTGACAGTGTTGAGGGAATTATTTGTTTAGCAGAGTGATGGCCTTCGGGAAAAAACTATTTGCCACTATTCCAAGGAATGCATGTTTGTTTATTTTACTTGTTGATGTTTATTATTTTACTTAATATTATTTACTTATTATTAATATTATTTTACTTGTTGATGTTTGCCTCTGCTGGCAAAAAAGACCCAAACTGTTTGCCTAATAAGTCCCTTAAACCAGGGGTCTCCAAACTTGGCAACTTTAAGCCTGGTGGACTTCAACTCCCAGAATTCCCTAGCCAGCTTTGCTGGCTGGGGGATTCTGGGAGTTGAAGTCCACCAGGCTTAAAGTTGCCACGGCTGGAAACCTCTGCCTTAAACCATTATTTCTGCTCTTCTCACGTGCCAAATGGCTAATTTTTTTCCCCTCTGGAAATCTTATTCTGGATAAATCTCAGAAAACAAGTCTCAGTGATACTTTCAAGCAAACACAGAGATTTTTTTTCCAAACAAAGGAACTGAAGTTTTCTGAACTGGAGAAAATAGACTAAAATCTGAGACAAGGCCAACTCTTATGTTTCTGACCTAACTGCAGAGGTCATTCGGCTTCATGAAGTCACACAAAGAAACTTTTCATGGGAGCAATATTAAGATCTGGATTCCTTACCCTGATAATAAATCAGGCAGACGACGAGGATAAAAATGATGATGATGAAGATGATGTGGGAAATGACAGATACAATTAATATGTTTCTGTGTTTATTAACAGCCGATTGGAATGTCTCGAAACATGCTGCATGACAAAAAGAAGAGAAACAAGATATATCGGCATTCATCTGCTACACCAAAGGAAGCTAGAAAGGAAATCTGGAAACTATTGGTTTTCCTTGAGCTGAAATCCCCAAATAAAATATTATACACATTTCTAATTTGCTAAGGTTTTCTTGGTATTTTGTTTTGCTTTTTTTTTCTCTTCCAAACCTAATAGTTCTCCTCTTGAGTCAACCGAAATGTCACTCTAAATCTGATGAAAATAAACTGAGGTACAGTCCAATGTTTTTATTGAGAAAACAAAACTGCTTAGGAATTCTTGCTCTTAATCTTTTCCTAAAGAACTGGAACCCATTATCTCCTCCTGTGTCTTTGGAGGGATGCCCACATGGGCTGATAACTTTCATTGACAAGCGTCTATCTCTTGCAGGATCCAATCTGGGTCGGTCATTGGGACCAGAATTTTTGTTTTCCGAGCCTTCGGACTTATGCTGAAGCTCCTCCTCAGGGAACTTCTCCCTTCTCTGTAAGAAGAACTTCCCTGAGGATGGGCTCCAGCACGAGTCCGAAAGCTCAGAAGACAAAACCTCTGGTCCCGGTGACTGAACCAGATTGGATCCTGCAACATTATCTTGGGACACGAATATTTGCCTTCACAGTGGATACCTCTAGAATTTATAGTTGCAGGCACGCTCTCAAAATGGCTGCAAAATACCTTTAGTAAAGGCCTGCCATGATGATGTGGCCAATCACAAAACAGCAGCTTGAGACTCCTCCTTCCACCTCCTCAGTCTATTCTTCCACACCATCTTGACTTTGTGGGAAAATGGGCCCGGCAAAATTCTAGGTGTAGGCACCCGGCTACTATCTGTCCTTCCTTCCTTCCTTCCTTCCCTCCGTTTTCCTTCCTTCCTATCTACCTACCTACCTATGGACCCTGGAACAAATCCATTTTCCCTCTTCTCCTTTCTGCAGCACCCAGGATAAGGAACATGCCTAAACATATCGATACTAAAATCTATATTGCTGAACTTTCAGAGCTGACTTACTCATTCTGAAACTTAATGTACATTTGGTGGAAATGACTTGTTAAAACTTACTAGAATTACTCCCTCTCTCTGTGGTCACATTTGCTCCTTTATTTCATTACGTTTATTTTATAGCTGTCCCCTGCAACAGACTGTGTGAATGCCTGGCTCCCTGTCTCATGAAACAAAAATCAACTGGCAAGGTCCAGGAAGAGGGCTCAGTCTCCACCCAATGGCGAGGTGCCCACCTTAATATATAATATATAACAACAGAGTTGGAAGGGACCTTGGAGGCCTTCTAGTCCAACCCCCTGCCCAGGCAGGAAACCCTACACCATCTCAGTCAGATGGTTATCCAACATTTTCTTAAAAATTTCCAGTGTTGGAGCATTCACAACTTCTGCAGGCAAGTCGTTCCACTTATTAATTGTTCTAACTGTCAGGAAATTTCTCCTTAGTTCTAAGTTGCTTCTTTCTTTGATCAGTTTCCACCCATTGCTTCTTGTTCTACCCTCAGGTGCTTTGGAGAACAGCCCGACTCCCTCTTCTTTGTGGCAACCCCTGAGATATTGGAACACTGCTATCATTTCTCCCCTAGTCCCTCTTTTTATTAAATTAGACATACCTTCCTCTGGGCCTGCCCTAATTTTGGGATATAATAAAATACCTCCTCCCGCCTCCGAAACGATGCACTAAGGACGAGAGAGAGTGACACTGCTGGCTTCATGTCTCGGGTCTTAACCATTACACCAAAATGGTTTTCTGTTCCGAATAATGGGAGGTACAACACATAAGCAATTAAAAGCACGTAACCACAAAGTGTTCTTACTTTTCCGTGGTAATGAAGCAGGTGGCGTCTCCGCTGCACTGGAACTCTCTGCGATGAAAACGCAGGAAGAGCCGGGGCTGCTTTCCGCAGTCCAGCTTGAATGCCTTGAAGGGCAATACATGGTATCAGCTTGATCTACCGCTCGCTCATTCTGCAAAGAAGACAGGCTTTCTCGTTTTACTACGAATTAAGCCTTCCTCCCGCCCCACTTCTCCTCTTGCTGATTGGCTGGAAATGATGAGAACACTGATTTCCTGGAGCGATGGTCACGGAGTGAGTCATGGTCTAAATCACCAAGTCACTACAAGAAGAAGTATAGAGGTGTTCATTTAGATCCTGTAAATTAAGCCCTCTTGCTGATTGGCTGGGAGGAAGGGAACACACTTTAGTTAGTTTAACTAACTAAAGTTTAACTAACTTTAGTTAGTTAAGTCTTCATCCCCAAGGAATGCATAGGTTAGAGAGGAAACAGCATCCTAAATCACACGGAGGTGTTGTAGAAACATATTCCCCAATTTATCCTCATTTAGGATTATATTTCTGACCTACCAAAGAAATAAATACCCTTGGCTAATGAGTCTCTGAAGACTTTTTTGCTCTCTCCATACGGGTTTGCCAGACAGAAGCTTTGGATAGACCGTAAATACTTTTTTTGGCTCGAGTTATTTTGGATACTGTTCACCAAAGCTGTCTTGTTGGAATAAAATGGTCTGGCGAGAGCTGAGGTAATAAAGAAATGACTCATTAAAATTATAAGTTCCTGCCTGGGTGTCCACTATAGGTTTTTTCCTGCTGAATTTATGAACTTATGAACCTGATTTCTAGTCAGTTATTCAGGGGTTGTGTTTCTCCTGTGATGTGTCAGGATTGGTATTTGTGGGTGTTGTTATAGGGAAAGTTTTTTCAATTAACCTACCCTTCAGATTCTCTGATAGGTTCTCATCCTTCTTAGCTTTCTTATTTATTTATAATTTAATTTCTACACCGCCCTTCTCCCGAAGGACGCAGGGCGGTTTACAGCCATATTAAAATACAACATTAAATAACAAATTTAAAAAGAATTTAAAAACAAATATTTAGTAGGCCAAATCAACTAAAACGGTCATAGACCGACATAAAATCTACAATTAAAATACACTTAGGCTAGTCCCGCTCGATGAAATAATAAAGTCTTCAGTTCCCGTTTGAAGGTCCGGAGGTCGGGGAGTTCCAAAGGGCCGGTGCTGTCACAGAGAAGGCTCTCCCCCTGCGGGCCGCTTTTGAAGATCAGTTTGGATTCTCAATTGAATTCAAGCCTTAAGATGAATAAGGGAATGTCCTTGACTTATAACCATTCATTTAGTGACCTGTCAAAGTTACAGCAGTACTGAAAAAGGTGAGTTATGGCCCCTTTTCACACGACCATGGCAGCATCCCCATGGTCGCAGGATCAAAATTTGGATGGTTGGCAAGTGATTAATATTCACAATGTTTGCAGTGTCAAATGATCCTCTTTTGCCACCGTCTGACAAGGTAGTCAGTAGGGAAGCCAGATTCACTTAACAACGGTGTTACCAACTTAACAACTGCAGCAGTGGTGGGATTCAAATAATTTAACAACCGGTTCTCTCCCGTAATGATTTCTTCCAACAACCAGTTCACCAAACTGCTCAGAAAGTTAACAACCAGTTCTCCCAAAGTGGTGCGAACTGGCTGAATCCCACCACTGAACTGCAGTGATTCACTTAACAACCATAGCAAGAAAGGTCGTAATGGGGCAAAATTCAATTAACAACTGTCACACTTGGACTCAGTTCTGGTTGTTAAGTTGGGGACTATGTCTATAGGGGAAGAGTGCAGCCAGTTTTGGGACTCAGAGTCCTGTTTTGGAACCAGGTTACCCTGTCCATCCCGCTGGGAGTGGCCAAAGAAGAGTGGTCATACTGTGCACAGGGAAGTGGACAATACACTGGACATCGATGAAGGGAGGAGAGGTGGTTGCAATGGGGCTCCTTTTGATGGCTTGAAGATAACGTAAGAATATAAAATGATGAAGACTGTCTAAGCCAGGGGTCTCCAACATTGGCAACTTTAAGACTTGTGGACTTCAACTCCCAGAATTCCTCAGCCAGCTTTGCTGGCTGAAGAACTCTGGGAGTTGAAGTCCACAAGTCTTAAAGTTGCCAAGGTTGGAGACCCCTGGTCTAAGCTGCCCCTCTCATTGCTGGCTTCCTTGCAAAACTCACAGATTACAGGTAGTCCTCGACTTACAACAGTTCATTTAGTGACCATTCAAAGTTACAACAGCGCTGGAAAAAGTGAGTTATGACCGCTTTTCACACTTACGACCATTGCAGCAACTACATGGTCACATGATCCAAATTCAGATGCTTGGCAAGTGGTCCATATTTATGACGGTTGCAGTGTCCCGGGGTCATGGGATCCCCTTTTGTGACCACCTGACAAGGAAAGTCAATGGGGAAACCCAGATTCACTTAACAACCCTGTTACTAATTTAATAAATGAAGTCATTCACTTAACAGCTGTGACAGGAAAAGTCGTAAAATGGGGCAAACTCACCTAACAAGTGTTTCACTTAGCAACAGAAATTTTGGGCTCCATTGTCGTCGTAACTCGAGGACTGCCTGTACAGACATGCAGCAGAAAATCCCTGGCAACGATAGCATTATAAAGGTTTCACTGTCTTGTACTAAATGCAGCGAATGTCATCTTATATCAAAAAGGACAAATGTAATCAACCAAATATAAACTCTGACCTTGCGAAAGAAATCACATAGATTGACATGTTGGAGGCAACAAGCATTTTGTATAAAGTTCTGAACTACCTATTATTCCGGGCACTTGATTTGGACCTCTGTCCCAAGTGTGCGGCTTTCTATTTTTGCCAAAATAAACAGCTGAAAGTTGCCTCCCTCGTTCCAGTGTGACCTATTGGCCTTTCAGGAAAACAGAACCCAGCTGAGACTCTGGCTAACAGTTTTGACTCAAGGCTTCTGGGGACAGTCTGCGTGAAAACTAAATGGAACTAGTGCCACACTATGGGTTTTTATGTCCTGTGAGTTGATGGGCTGAGGCACAAGTCACTCTGATGATGATTCAAAAGACCATCTTTGCCCCTTCATCTGTGGGGCCCATCTGCTTCTGAAGGGACGAGGATGACCTGACTCCAGTCTTGTGTCCTTTGGGAGGGGGGAGCCATAGGAGAGCAGAGTGGGAGTGCGAGACTCTCAATCCCACAGGTTCTTCCACCAGTAACATCTCCCATTGGAGGAGGAGCTATAATCAGCTCAGATGGGCCAGGTCAGGCATTAGGGTGTTTATGAGCATTGGGGAGCCTCAGGGGCTCCTCACTTCGTGAGAAAATTAACTAAGCTGCAGAAATAGCTGGCGGTCTCCATCATAGGAGCAGTGGGGCTGTTTCTTCCTTGACTCCTTAGCACAAGCTTATTTTAAAAAAATTTCTTGCAGGCTCAGAATGCAGAAATCTTTCAGTTCAACTTGGAATGGGTAAGAAAGCAACTGTTGCTTGTTTAACTATAGAAACTGGCAGAGATTTTGCCAAGTGTAACATGACCTTGAGACCTTTTCCTGGAAATCTTTCCAAGAAGCAAAATTAGCCTATTAAGGAAGACGCATCATTGTTCACAGTTCTGATGAAACTCCTGATGCATTTTACACCAAGCACTGGAAGAATTTTAAAGAATGCACAGCTCAATACTAGGAATGAAAGAGACCTTAAAGCTAAAGCATTTTCTTTTTGTGAATAAATTTACCACTGATATTTGCATTGTCCTTCCTTAAATATCGCTCAAGGTGGAGTAATAAGTCAGTTGGAAACAATTGCAAGACTGTAATTTGAAACCACCGATTTGTTATCTAAGTACCGCTACAGTTCTACCATGTCATTACAATAATCTTATTTTAAGAATGTGAGGACTACAAAAATATACAGTATAAATAATTGAATAGTTAACGTTCCTGCCTGTACATGAGGGCCATCTGCTTCTGCCCACTGTGAGAAAAATCGGTGTCCCAGCAGAGCTGTGATAGATTGTGTAAAGGAGGCAGGAATATGGGGGCGTTATTTTGTTACATTGTCAATAATAATAATAATAATAATAATAATAATAATAATAATAATAATAATAATAATAATTTAATTTTTATAATTTTTATACCGCCCTTCTCCCGAAGGACTCAGGGCGGTGAACAGGCAGATAAAATAATACAATATATTACAATAAAAACACTATTTAAAAAACTTATTCAATAAAGCCTAAATTTAAAATACAATACAAAATATAAAATAAACCCCAATAAAATCCATGTTTAAAAACCCTATTAAGCCAGTCCTGCTCGGAAGAATAGATACGTTTTAAGCTCGCGGCGAAAGGTCCGGAGGTCAGGAAGTTGTCGAAGTCCTGGGGGAAGCTCATTCCAGTTAGGGATGTTAGGGCGCCCTCTGTTGGTGTTTGTGCAGATTGAATCTATTGAATCTATTGACATCGAACTATGGATTCGAGTCGTTGCATGACTTCTTCTGCTATTAGGCCCGATATGGGAGATCCGATTGGGATATCTTGTATTTGCTTATAGATCTATAATCTATAAGCAAATAGATAAGCAAATACAAGCTACCCCATTGAGATCACCCATATCAGGCCTAATAGAAGAAGCAGTCATGCAACAACTCGAATCCATAGTTCACCCACAATCCAACCAACATTCTGGACATGCTACATCGATGACACCTTCGTCATCATCAAACATTCTCAAACTGAAGAAACACACCACCTACTTAAATAACAAATTCACTGGGATCAAATTCACACACCAAGCTACAGATATTTGCCATTATCGCAAATTTACAAGTTTGTTTCCAGTGGTTATAGATGTTTTTAGGGCAGATTTAACAAATTAATTGGAACTTCATTTTTCTACCACGAGCCCCATTAAAGCATCATTTTCTTGTTAACTAGATGAGTATATGAGAAAGAAAACACCTGGTTAATGAAGCTAGAATTTCACCTAGAATATTCCGATAGAGGTGAGCCTTATGTTACATTATAACCCTCTGGAACGAACTTCCCCCTGGTTTACGCCAAATATCTAACCTTCGGACCTTTCGCCGCGCATTGAAAACGTATTTATTTACTCGTGCGGGGCTGGCTTAAATTTTGTTGTATTTTTAAATTTATATTATATATTTCTAAATTTTATATGAATTTTGTATTCATATAATTTTTATATGAATTATATGATGTCCAAGATGGCGCCGCCCTGCTGATCGGGGGAGCGGCGGTGGGCCTTTTCGGGCCTTGTCCGGTTCTGGGGGGGGCCTTGGTGACATCTTGGGCCCCCGCCCTGATGGAAGAACATCCAGTCACCCGGAGGAGGGGTGACTTGGCGCAGGACGACTTCGGGGGGCGTTGGGAGGAGCCCCGGAGCGTCCTGCTGCAGCGGTGATCCTGGTGGCTTGCCGGGCGGCTTGCCGGCTTGCCGGGCGGCCGCGGCTTGCCGCCGGCCTTTTCGGCGGTCTGGTGGCGGCGGCGGCGGCGGCGGCGGCGACAGGGGGTCTCTGATGTTCAGGGCCCCCTTGGACCCCGCCCGTGGGAGGAAGCAGTGGCGGCCCTGGCAGCTAGCCGGGCGGCTTACTGGGCGGCCTGCAGCTTGCCGGGCTGCTGCCGGCCCTTTTTGGCATTCTGGCGGCGGCGGCGGTGGCGGCAGGGGCCTCTGACACCTTGGGCCCTCTTAGATCCCCACCCTGATGGAGGAGGCTTCAGTCGTGGAGGAAGATGGATGACGGGCGACTTCGGGGGCGAGGGGAGGAGCCCCGGAGGAGTTGCGCCCAGTGGAGATCTGGAGGGCCTACCGGGCCCCCGTCGGCCTTGTTGGCTTTCTGGCGGCGGTGGCGGCCTGGCTTCTTCGTCTGGCGCTGGCGTCGGTGGAGTGACTGGCGTCCCTTCCTAGATGGGGGGGATGTCGGTGGCCTCATGCGGCGGGGGTGGGGCGCTTTTGGTGGCGGCGGCGGCGGCGGTGGCGGCGGCGGTGGCGGCGGCCTGCCTCGGCGCTTCAAGGCGGCGGACGGCCTGTTTAACATCTCTACCATCGGTCCGTCCCCCCCTCCTTCTTCCTTAGTCCACCCCTGACTATTTATAGGGGGTGGTGAACTGACTGAATGAGTGGTTTTGTTTTCTACCCCACGAGGATCACTATTGACTGCTTCCCATCAGGACTGACTGACAGACTGGTTGTGGTCACTGTATCATCTGTTACCATCTTGACCGGCCCAGGATGGGCCTCCTGCCGGACTTTCTTGGTGATGCGAGCGTTCTGGCGGCTGACCTTCTTGCCCTGCGAGATGCCCCTCTCTCGGGTTTGGCCTCCATACTATCGAGGCCCACCTTGAGGACAGGCTTTGGAGCCCCGAGAGGTGGCATGCTAAAAATAGGAGGCTTAGGGGCTTTTTAATTAGCTGTTTTAAGAGATTTTTTAAGGGGAGTTTTAATGGGGATTTTAAGGGTTGGGAGGGAGGGATTCGTGGTGGGGAGAGAACCCGTCGGGGAGGGGTGGGAGGTTAGGGCGGGTATTGGGAGTAGCCCGCGGGTGGGAGCCAGTCCTTGCGCGTGCTCGTGGCGGTTCTGTAATGGGTTCGGAGGTTATGGGGGATTGCGTTCCTTTTGGTGAGGTGGTTCCATTTGCACGGTAAGTGGGAGGGGCAGATATGGCGGAAGGGGGACCGTATCGTTCTGGGGGCGCTCGATGTCTGCAGGCGATCGCGCGATCCCCTCCTTCTCCCGTTCCCGGATGGTCAAGACCCTCAGAGCCTGGGCCTTGTCTGATGTTATGCAACGCACGGTCCGTGGCCAATAAGGCCCCCCTAATACATGATCTGATTCAGGGGGGTGCCGCGGATATTATAGGCGTTACGGAGACCTGGTTGGGCACTGAAGGCGTGCCCTGGTCGAGATGTGCCCACGGGTTTCCATGCATTCCATCAGCCGAGGCCCAGGGTAGGGGTGGGGGTGGCGGTTGTTATTAAAGAGAGTCTAGAGCCGAGGAGACCACTGTACCTCAGATTGCGGGTGTGAATCCCTCTTTGTGAGGTGGGGTCATAGGTGTCAGATGGGCTTGCTGGTCACGTACCTGGCTCCTTGCTGCGTGACAGCCGCCTGCCCGAGCTCCTGGAGGTGCTTGCTGGGGTGGCAGTGGAGACCCCAGACTTTTAGTCATGGGGACTTTAACTGCCATCTGCCGGCTCGTCATCGACAGTAGCTCGGGAGTTCATGGCTTCCATGACGGCCCTGGACCTGACTCAAGTAGTGGATGGCCCCACTCACATCGGGGGAGGCACACTGGACCTGATTTTCATCTCTGGTCGGTGGTTGAAGGATCTGGACTTGAGAGATATAGTCACAGAACCTTTGTCATGGTCAGATCACTCGCTCCTTCGCCTAGACTTTCTGACCGCTACCCAACACCGCAGGGAGACGGAACCATTACGTTGGTACCGTCCCAGGCGCCTGATGGACCCGGAGAGGTTCCGGATGGAGCTTGGGCCACTTCCTGAGGGTCTGGCTCACGGCACGGCAGAGGAACTAGACGCCGCCCGGGAGCCGGCTGCGGCTGGGGCTAGACCGTGCCGTGCCCCTGCGGCCCCTGCCCCGGCGCAGACCCCAACCGGCTCCTTGGTCCTCCGAGGAGCTGAGGGGGATGAAACGCCGGAGAAGACGCCTAGAGAGTTCTTGGAGGTCCAGCCGCTCAGAGGCTGATCGGACACTAGTTAGATCCTATACTAGGACCTACCTAGTGGCACTGAGGAAGCAGGCGTTGCTCGCCTCCTCCCCCATTGCGTCGGCAGATAACCGCCCAGCTGCCCTGTTTCGGGTGACCCGCTCCCTCCTTCACCAGGGGGAGCGGGATGACCCGTTGCAGGGACGTGCTGAGGAGTTTAACGGTTATCTATACGATAAAATCGTTCAGCTTCGGGACGGTCTGGACCAAAATTGTGGCGATTCGGACGGGGCGTCTGAGGGCGGTCTTGGTGATATTGTCTGGGATGAGTTTGACCCTGTGGCTCCCGAGGACATGGACAGGTTGCTGGGTAGACTGAATGCCACCACGTGTTTACTGGACCCGTGCCCCTCCTGGCTGGTGCTGGCCACTCAGGAGGTGACACGAGGCTGGCTCAGGCGATTCTGGCGCTTCCTTGTTGGAGGGAGTCTTTCCCGCCGCCTTGAAAGAGGCGGTGGTGAGGCCCTCCTCAAGAAGCCTTCCCTGGACCCGGCTATTTTAGGTAATTATCGTCCGGTCTCCAACCTTCGCTTCGCGGCGAAGGTTGTAGAGAGTATGGTGGCATATCAGTTTCCCCTCCACCTGGAGGAAACTGTCTATCTAGACCCGTTCCAGTCCGGCTTCCGGCCCGGTTACAGCACTGAGACGGCTTTGGTCGCGTTGGTGGATGATCTCTGGAGGGCCAGGGATGGGGTTGTTCCTCTGCCCTGGTCCTATTAGACCTCTCAGCGGCTTTTGATACCATCGACCATGGTATCCTGCTGCGCCGGTTGGAGGGACTGGGAGTGAGAGGCACCGTTTATCGGTGGTTCTCCTCCTATCTCTCCGACCGGTCGCAGACGGTGTTGACGGGGGGGCAGAGGTCGGCTCCGCGGCGCCTCACTTGTGGGGTGGCGCGGGGTCGATCTCTCGCCTTCTGTTCAACATCTATATGAAGCCGCTGGGTGAGATCATCAGTGGCTTCGGTGTGAGGTACCAGCTGTACGCTGATGACACCCAGCTGTACTTTTCCACACCGGGCCACCCCAATGAAGCTATCGAAGTGCTGTCCCGGTGTTTGGAAGCCGTACGGGTCTGGATGGGGAGAAACAGGCTCAAGCTCAATCCCTCCAAGACGGAGTGGCTGTGGATGCCGGCATCCCGGTACAGTCAGCTGAGTCCACGGCTGACTGTTGGGAGCGAGTCATTGGCCCCGATGGAGAGGGTGCGCAACTTGGGCGTTCTCCTGGATGAACGGCTGTCTTTTGAAGACCACCTGACGGCCGTCTCCAGGAGAGCTTTCCACCAGGTTCGCCTGGTGCGCCAGCTGCGCCCCTTTCTAGACCGGGATGCCTTGTGCACAGTCACTCACGCCCTCGTGACGTCTCGTCTGGATTACTGCAATGCTCTCTACATGGGGCTCCCCTTGAGGGGCATCCGGAGGCTTCAGTTAGTCCAGAATGCGGCTGGGTGATAGAGGGAGCCCCTCGTGGCTCCCGCGTGACACCTATCCTGCGCAGACTGCACTGGCTACCTGTGGCCTTCCGGGTGCGCTTCAAGGTTTTGGTGAACGTCTTCAAAGCGCTCCATGGCATAGGGCCGGGCTATTTACGGGACCGCCTACTGCTACCGAATACCTCCCACCGACCCGTGCGCTCTCACAGAGAGGGACTCCTCAGGGTGCCGTCGGTGCGTCAGTGTCGTCTGGCGACGCCCAGGGGAAGGGCCTTCTCTGTGGGGGCTCCCGCCCTTTGGAACGAACTCCCCCCGGGACTCCGTCAACTTCCGGACCTCCGAACCTTTCGTCGCGAGCTTAAAACGCATTTATTCATCTGCGCAGGACTGGGTTAGTTTTTTAAATTTATGGGTTTTAATTGGGTTTTTATTATTTATTCTAAATTTTTAATTTCGGCCCAATTGAATAAGTTTTTTAATTGTATTTTAATTGTGTTTATATTGTAACATTATTGTGTATTTTATTTGGCTGTGAACCGCCCTGAGTCCTTCGGGAGAAGGGCGGTATAGAAATTTAAATAATAAATAAATAAATAAATAAATAAATAAATAAATAAATAAATAAATAAATAAATAAATAAATAAATTTTAATGGGTTTTTAGAATTTTAAATGTTTTAAAGTTTTCGGCCAATTGTATAATAAGTTTTTTAATTTTGTTTTAATTGTATATTGTATTGTTTGGGTTTTTATTCTGGCTGTACACCGCCCTGAGTCCTTCGGGAGAAGGGCGGTATAGAAATCTAATAAATAATAATAATGATAATGATAATGATAATGATTATTATTATTATTATTATTATTATTATTCTTATTATTATTATTATTATTATTATTATTATTATTATTATTATTATTATTATTGAGGGGAAATATTGCAGGTATTTGCTTGATGTAGAAATTCTGGTTCTTGGTGGGCTGTGCGCTGGGAAAACTGACTTTTGATTAAGTGATTAAGAAGAAGAATTGAAATGGAGGAAAATTGATTTGATGTTGAGTAAATCTATGTGTTTATTGGCAAATTACAGTAGAACCTCTGGTCAGGAACACTTCTGATGACTAAATCAGGGTTTTTTGTAAGCACCAAATTTCCTGATGTTTGTTTACAAAGAACAGCGACCCACGTGTGACCGCTGCATTAATTTTGCATTAATATTGGTTAGGTTTGGGTCACAGCCAAATCGGGTTGCGGCCGAAGTTATGAAACTAATTATGGTTATGATCAGAGGTTCTACTGTATCTTTAGAGTATGTCTTTTGTTTACCTGACAAGTTTGTAAATAGAAAGCCACCATCTTTGGTGGTACTTTGGTTGATCTAAACCATGAGTGTCTAAATTTTTGGCTTCTCTGGGCACAGTGAATGAAGACAAATTGCCTTGGATCAAATATAAAATATATAATATACTTAGTGTATATAAATAACAAACTTCCCTTGTTTTATATATTTTTATTGTAACATTATAAAAGATGCCCTATTCAAAAGAGGCCAAGCTAAACATAGCCTCATGAGCCACAGCAGAAGGAAATAAAAACACAAGCGCAAAGGTTATGGAACAGCCCATTTACAGGTTGTTCAGAAAAGTGAATGGGCCTCTAGTAATAAAAGAAGAGCATCCAAAGTGAAACAGCCTGAGGAGAAGAATCTTCTCAGCTTCCATAAGGTACCTGTAGCAAAGTAAAGAAAAACATTAATAGAGTCAGTGAAGATATTTGTTAAGTTCGGGCAATGAGGAGGCAGGAGACAGTCATTGGTGACAACAGCTCTTAAGTTTATTGTGAGAACCCAGCAAAAGCAACTGGCAAACAACCTTCTTTATATAGTCTTTTGGCTGAGGCACCAGACAATCAGAAACGTGCTTTTTCCCGCCCAAATTTCCCTCCGAAAATTCAAATACATAACAATATTAACAGTTTTGTCTCTGGCAATACATCAAACATGAATTAAGACAGTGAATTCAACTGCTTGGGTTCCCAAAGAAGATGGCAAGGGTTTCACCCAGCAGATTAAAATAAAATAAAAAAGTAGCCCTTGTTAAATGATTCCATCTCCCAGAAAAGAGGACCCATCCAAAGAGTCCAAAGTCAGGATTTTGCAGAGGCACATTAGTGAGATCTCAGTGAGATTTCTCTGCCAGGTTAATGGTTTGCAAATAGTTATGTTGGCAGCGTCTCTCATCTAAAGTCTCAGAAAGCAGAATTCTGAATCACAGAATTCAAAGTTGTAAAGCACTTCAAAAGTCACATTTGGAGTAGCTAGAAGCTCTGTTTTAAAAGCAGGGAAACACTGATGTATAAATTCTTGACATTTGAGGAGAGGAACATAACATAGTCATAAGAAACAGAGTTAACGGGAAACCCATAACCAAACCTTTTGTATTTTGAAAGGAAAGACAAGGATTGCTCTGCTTAAGATCTGATCATGATTGCTCTGACTAATATCTGATCATGGTCACTGATATAAATCTAAAGTCACTTATGGCCATTGTAAAAACATTCTGCCCCGACACACAATAATGACAGCAGCTTGCATTTCCAAGGGTTGCCAAATGCCCTGTGATCATGTGATTGCCATTGTAATCTTCTCTGCCAGCTTCCTCAGAAAATCAGAGAGAAGCTGGCAGGGAAAGTTGCAAGTGGAGAAAATGGAGGGGAGGTGAAATCCTTTGTCGGCCTTTTTCTTTTTGGAGATTATTTTGGCTGCGTAGCTACTGAGCTTTGGTGAGGGCGCGTCTTGTTTGAGTAAAGGCCAAGATGCAGAATTTGATTTTCTCAGATGAAACACAATGAACAGGGAATCAGCTGAAGAGATATTTCCCACTGGATCAATATACCTGCCAACTGAATCATTTCTTATTTACTGAACAAATTTATATAGTTGCCAAACTCACACATAGGTGATTCTGGGCGGCTTATAACATAAAACATTTTTAAAAAACCATCCCCCCCACCCAGCAACAATCCCTAAGCCGTGTGACCTTGCATTGCCTTCCTGCCATGGTGGATTGGGTTAAAAGAACAGGGGAGAGACAGTTCTTCAAATAACCCATGTAGGGCTTTAAAGGTGATAAATTCAACTGTGAAGAATTTATACTATTTATTTCCACAATAACTTCCCAAAATCAAAACCTGAAAGTTGGGAAGAAGAAAATTTATGTATATTTATTGCTTGACCTGCTTCCACAGACAAAAACTGTTTTAAGATTTCTCAGATAGACCATGCCAGTCCATGGAGGTTGTGTTACATATTGTCTTAAACATATTTTATTTTCCCTTTTATTCATCGTCTGCCATACTGAGACAAATGAAACCCAATAAATTTCTATAATCCACATAGAGTTTAAAAACTAGAACACATGAAGGTACCACCTGTCCTTTCTTTCTGACTTACTTATATTTATCATCATCAATAAGAATGTTCCTCTCTCTTCCCTTCAAAACACATTCAACTTTCTTGCTCATCATTTGGGACTTTTTTTCATCCTGCTCAGTATTCTTACCTTTCCTGATTCCCTCTTATTGCTGCCATAAGCAGAAGAGCCTCCAACTTCAATTTTCTTTCTTCTAGGCTCAAGCCTCCCCTCCAGTGGTAAAATCTGAACCGGTTTGCGACTGGTTCACTGGCCACGCATGCACACACCAAATGCATGCTGCATTTGATGATTAGATTAGATAGCTGTTAAGTCTCTTAGGAAAAGTTTGATTGCTTCTCTTGAGGAGACCTAGGTCGAACCGGTAGTTTAAAAATGCTACAATCCAACGATCAGCTGTGTCGCATGGTTTAGCTGTCCAGCGTTTCTGGAACGTTGACATTAGCTTTGCTAGGAAGATTTCGCAAAGATTTCGCAAAGCTAAACCGTGCGGCACAGCTGATCCCCCCCCCCCCCCCGCTGTTCTACTTACCTTCCCAAGCCTCCTTTTGGTGTGTGCTGCACACGCTCAAGTGCGCAGTATACACAAAAAGGAGGCTTGGGAAGGTACGTAGAACAGCAGAGGGGATCAGCTGTGTCGCACAGTTTAGCTTTGCTAGAAAGCAGGATTTCCTGCTTTCTAGCAAAACTAAACCGGGCGGCGCAGCTGATCGTCAGATATTAGCTTTTTTTAACTACTGGTTCGACCTAGGTCACCTCAAGAGAAGCAATCAATCCTTTCCTAAGAGAGTAATAACTATCCAATGTGAGGTTCTGTGTAGACGCTCCCCACATGCAACACATAGCAATAGCACTTAGACCTATATACCGCTTCATAGTGCTTACTGCCCTCTCTAAGCTATTTACTGAGTCAGCCTATTGCCCCCCACAATCTGGGTCCCCATTTTACCAACCTTGGAAGGATAGAAGGCTGAGTCAACCTTGAGCCGGTGAGAATCGAACTGCCAAACTACAGGCAGTAAGCAGACGTGTAAGTAAGAATGCAGTAAGTAAGACGTGTAAGTAAGAATGCAGTAAGAATGTAGTATTATTGCATTCTAACCACTGCACCACCACAACACATGGCTCTATAACTCCATTGTTTCCACCAAAACCTGGCAATGTAATTTCATGGCCTTTCTATGGTCAGAAGATGACAAGACCTGACTGTGACTGACTGGTACATGACTCAGAATGTGAATAGGAAGTCTGAAACTTTCTCAACTTTGAAACTATATGAAAATCCCTCCTTTTCCTCCTTCAGAAAGCGAGCATGAAAAACTAGCAGGCCACCTCAGATTGAGCTCTAAACTCCTAGACTTTTCTTAATATGAAAGAGAAATCAACATATGTTCCTAACTCCTCAAAATAACACCAGTAGTTCTTCTGCGTTGTCACTACATCCTCTCTCTTACTCTCCTACGGCAGTCCCAGAGGTTACTTAAAAAGGTAACGGTAAAGGTTCCCCTCGCACATATGTGCTAGTCGTTCCCAATTCTAGGGGGTGGTGCTCATCTCTGTTTCAAAGCCGAAGAGCCAGCGCTGTCCAAAGACGTCTCTGTGGCCATGTAGCTGGCATGACTCAATGCCAAAGGTGCACAGAAAGCTGTTATCTTCCCACCAAAGGTGGTCCCTATTTTTCTACTTGCATTTTTTACGTGCTTTCAAACTGGTAGGTTGGCAGAAGCTGGGACAAGTTATGAGAGCTCACCCCGTTACATGGCGCTAGGGATTCAAACCGCTGAACTGCCGACCTTCTGATCGACAAGCTCAGCATCTTAGCCACTGAGCCACCACATCCCTTATTATTTTATTTTTATTATTATTATTATTATTTTGTGTACTTAGAAGTACACAGAATATGTTAATAGCAATCAATATGTTAATAGCAGTCAATCAATCAATGTTCAGTGGTTATAGAATACAGCTGAAGTGTGGATGGGGGGAGGGGAAGGGGAGATGGGGAATATATGATTCTCTAATAGAATGTGCTTGGATCAATTTTTTTTGCAGATGTAGCGGTGTTCAGTGGTGCATCTCCCTGAGTTGGCTGTGACATCTTCATCCAAATATGCACAGTCGCCTCCATTTCCCATGACTTCCAACCTGCAACAGAGGCAGAAATTAGGTAGTGGGGAGTCATCTCCCACCTAGCAGCACCAAAGGGGTCCTGAGTTTACAGTTCATCTAGCTGAGCCTTGCCTTCTCAAGGATGATTCTGCAGATTGTTCCCCAATTCACCTATTTGGAAGTGTTGATTACATAGTAAATCTACATCCCAGCAGCTCAGCATTCTGGACTCAATTCCAAGTGGAATTCTGACCATGCTACTTGTACAACAGTGGTGAGTTTCAAAAAAATTTTACTGCCGGTTCTGTGGGTGTGGCTTGGTGGGCATGGCATGGCTTGGTTGGCGTGGCAGGGGAAGGATACTGTAAAATCTCCATTTCCTTCCAATCAGCTGGGACTTGGGAGGCAGAGAATAGATGGGGGCGGGGCCAGTCAGAATTTTTACTATCGGTTCTCTGAACTACTCAAAATGTCCGCTACTGGTTCTCCAGAACTGGTCAGAACCTGCTGAAACCCATCTCAGTTGTACAGGCAGTCCTTGACTTGGAATCAAAATTTGGACTGGAATTTCCATTGCTAACCAAAGGAGTTGTTAAGCAAGTTGTGCCCAATTTTATAACCTTTTTTTTTTTTTTTGCCATGGTTAAGTGAATTACTGAAGCTTTATACGAATCAAATGATTTTAAGTGTACCCAGCTTTCTTTGCTGACTTTGCTACTTGGGAAGGTTGCAAATGGCAACCCCATGACCCCAGGAGTCTGCAGATTGTAACTATTTTGCCAGCAGATATGGGGACCACAGGGTGATACAGAAGCCATCAGCTGATTGGTTTTATCTTTGATGTAGAGGTTTATTGGGTTTAGTATTTTTGTTTAATTTCTGTAAATTGCCCAGATTCACATAATTTTTCTAAATAATTAAATACATGCCGATTGCCAAGCACCCAAATTTTTCATCAGGTGATTATGGGGATGCCATGATGGTTTTAACTGCAAGGATCAATCATAAGTCATTTTTTTCACTTCCACTGTAACTCTGAACTTTAAATGAATGGCTATAAGTCGAGGATCCCTTGTAATACATTTTTAACCACATTAATAGGGCCAAACCTTTTTAGAGGGCAACTCCTGAATGCTGGAAGCTGGGAGGCTCTTTTTAAGATCAATCCTGAGCTGCACAGAGCCTCAAAGGAGGCATTTTACTTTCAGCTCTTGGCACTGAAAGGAAAAGAGGAAGACTCACGTTGAATTTTCTCCATCTAGCCACTTCCAGGGCTGATCTGGTTCTCTCCTGAGGCCGATCCAAAAGACGTTTTCTCTGGTGAACATCTTCACAATAGCCTTTTAAAAATGGTGCATGTTAGAACGTTGCATTGTTAGATTCCCAGCTGAATTTCTGAATTTACACATAGGCTGAAAGGACACAAACTATCTTTAAAACAGTAATCTAACTCTAATGAGCATAGCTAGTAGTTCCTTTAGCGAGGGGCAAAATGGCAGACCCTTATGCTTTTTCAAAGTAAATATTAAACCTTTCGTAGAAGGTAAAAGTCTGATTATCCTAGAATGGTTGTTGGCATTGTCTACGGTTTTATTTTTGGGTTCCTGATTCTATGTCAACAGATCTTGCTGTGTGAAACTGGCAGATTTTGGAACCTGAAGAAGATTCAAAGGATCGTGAAGCTTTTGTTCAGAAAGGCATCTATGGAGATTTGTTTTACTAATATCAGGAGAAAATCTTTTATCTTTTTCATGTTGTAGAAGAACATGCACCATCAATGAATTAACATTATTTCTAGGAACTGATTTATGCTGGCCAAAACCAGTTACGTTGCTCACCATTTCCTCCTGTGTAATTTTGGCTAGGGAAGCAGTATGTGAAATACAGAAATTCTGGCTTTCCTTCCAATTCTTTTCCTCTCCTGAAAGTTTGTAGCAGTGTCCCTGATGTCCAATCCAATCAGATGGACATTTAATGGCATCCTCTTGGTGCCTTAATGGCACTAATGTTCCTAGAACAGAGAAAGATGGAAAGAATAGACACCAACTTATCCAGTCCTATTCTTATGAATAGGATGTGACCTTCCTACTGAATTAGAACATGTTAGTGAGTTCTAAGAAAACCCAATCTGGTTAAAAAAAGCCCCATGTTCTTGCAATTGTAATGGCATCCGTCCTGTAACCCTCAGATTGATAGAGACAATAAACCTGAGCAGTGATTTGCATGCTGGATTTGAATCCAAGAAAGCAGGTGCAAATCCACTTATTCAGCCTTTTTTTGTGGGATTTTCCATTAATTTGGTCAATCCGTCTCACATTTGATCCACCCACTTCACTTTTAATGCTTCTGGCAGGAAATCACTAAATAAAGAAATGCATGTTTATTTATTTTATTTCTCAAACACCAATATTTCTCCCAAACATAGGAACTGAAGTTTCCTGGACTGGATGAAGTAGAGCTGGCAAGGTCAATTCTATGTTTCTGATCTAACTGCAGAGGTCCTTCAGCTTCATGAAGTCACGTTAGAAGAAAGTTTTCAAGAGAAAAGTATTAGGGTCCATATTCCTTACCCAGGAAAAAGAGAGCAGTGCCGAAGATGAGGAGAGAAATGACAATTATTGCCTTTTTAGGTTTACAGTGAGCTGGCAAAAATCTCTGTTTGTTTGATTGAGTTGACATGAGCTGCACAGGAAAAAAAAGATGAGAAATAAGATTCATCAGCACTCATCTGCTACACCAAAGGAAGGTACAGAGAAATCTGGATACTGATGGTTCTCCTTAAATTGTAATCCCTAAATAAAATATTATATATATTTCTAATCTGGAAAGGTTTTTGTTTTTTAACTTTAAAACCCAAAAAACCCGGAACAGACTTGTAAGTGGATCACAAGCTTCCTAACAAACAGGAAGCAGCAGGTGAAGCTAAGCAAGATCACATCAAATACCTGTACAATTAGCACAGGGGCCCCCCAAGGCTGTGTGCTCTCCCCACTTCTCTTCTCTCTGTATACCAATGACTGCATCGCCAATGATCCATCTGTTAAGCTATTGAAGTTCGCAGATGACACAACAGTGATTGGTCTCATTCGAGACAATGACGAATCCGCATATAGACAAGAGGTCGAACGACTAGCCTTGTGGTGCAACCAAAACAATCTGGAACTGAACACACTCAAAACCGTAGAAATGGTGGTAGACTTTAGGAGAAACCCTTCCATACTTCCACCTCTCACAATACTTGACAACACAGTATCAACAGTAGAAACCTTCAAATTTCTAGGTTCTATCATATCGCAAGATCTCAAATGGACAGCTAACATCAAAAACATCATTAAAAAAGGACAACAAAGAATGTTCTTTCTGCCAACTCAGTAAGCTCAAACTGCCCAAGGAGCTGCTGATCCAGTTCTACAGAGGAATTATTGAGTCTGTCATTTGCACCTCTATAACTGTCTGGTTCGGTTCTGCAACCCAACAAGAAAAACACAGACTTCAGAGGATAATTAGAACTGCAGAAAAAATAATTGCTACCAACCTGCCTTCCATTGAGGACCTGTATACTGCACGAATCAAGAAGAGGGCCGTGAAAATATTTACAGACCCTCGCATCCTGGACATAAACTGTTTCAACTCCTACCCTCAAAACGACGCTATAGAGCACTGCACACCAGAACAACTAGACACAAGAACAGTTTTTTCCCGAAGGCCATCACTCTGCTAAACAAATAATTCCCTCAACACTGTCAGACTATTTACTGAATCTGCACTACTATTAATCGTTTCATAGTTCCCATCACCAATCTCTTTCCACTTATGACTGTATGACTATAACTTGTTGCTGGCAATCCTTATGATTTATATTGATATATTGACCATCAATTGTGTTGTAAATGTTGTACCTTGATGAACGTATCTTTTCTTTTATGTACACTGAGAGCATATGCACCAAGACAAATTCCTTGTGTGTCCAATCACACTTGGCCAATAAAAATTCTATTCTATTCTATTCTATTCTAATTATTCTTATACAATTTTACATTTGATGAAGTAAGAAAAACTCCTAAATATTTAACCTTTTTTATAATTTCAAATCCTGTTATTTCCTCTAATTTTTCTCTCTGGTTCTTAGTCATATTTTTGGTTATCACTTTTGTTTTATTTTGATTCACTATAAACCCTGAGACCTTTCCATATTGATTAATTACTTCCAACAAATATACACTTGAATTTATAGGCTGAGTCAACATAACGACCAAATCGTCTGCAAATGCTCTGACTTTGTATTCATGTCTTCTAATTCTAATACCCTCTATCTCCCTTAACTCTCTTATCTTACCCAATAAAGGTTCCAAAGACAAAATAAACTGCCTCATTCCTTTCGCAATTTAAAAACTATCTGTCAAACTATCATTAATTATTATTTGAGCTGTTTGCTCTCCATAAATTGCCCTAAGTATTCGTATAAAACCATTTCCAAATTGCATTTTGTCTGTTAATTTAAATAAAAATTCCCAAAGCAAACGATCAAAAGCTTTCTCTGCATCCAAAAAAAGAAACGCTGCCAGAATCTGATTTTTCTTTTCCAAATATTCCAATAAGTTCACTATCTGCCTAACATTATTCCTCATTTGTCTCCCTTTTATAAAACCAGACTGGTCAGTATGAATCCTTTGTTGTACAATTTCCATTAACCTATTTGCCATTATTTTCGCAAAAATCTTATAATCATTATTCAAGGGTGAAATCGGTCTATAATTCCCAGGCTTAGTACAATCCTGATCCTCTTTTGGTATCAATGAAATAAAAGTAGTTCTCCATGGTGGTGGCACTCCTCCTCCCATCTGTATCTGATTAAATAACTCCTTAAGTGGACCAACTATCTCATCCTGTAAATTTTTATAATATATTGCTGTAAGTCCATCTGTGCCCAGGGATTTCCCTATTTTTAATTGCTTTATCACCAAAATAATTTCCTCAGAAGTTATAGGCCGATTCAACTCTTCCCTTTGTTCATTAGTTAAACCTTTAACCTTATATTCTTTCAAATATTTATCAATATCCATATTCAATATTGTATCTCTAGCGTATAGATTTGTATAATATTCCAGGAAAGCTTTTTTAATTTTATCCTGTTGAAATCTCACTTTACCCTTGTATTCAATTCTTTCAATAGTACGTGCTTTCTGTCTTTTCCTTAACATATAAGCCAACCACCTCCTGATTTATTGGCATTACAAAAGTATTATGTTTAGCATATTGTATATTGGTTGCCACCTGATCTGCCATTAACATATTAAATTGACTCTGTAATATCTTTATCGCCTCATTAATTTTTAAATCATGTGGATTATATACCAATAATTGTTGTTTCCTCTGAATTTCCTCTTCTAAATACCTACGCTGTTTTTGTAGTTTTCTCCTCTGTCTATTGTTCATATATATTAAAATACCTCTCATAAAGGCCTTGCTAACGTCCCAAACCATTTCTATCGAAGTTCCCCTATTCAAATTATAATCAAAAAATTCTTTCATTTGTTTTTTACATTGATTTACATTATACTCATACTTAAACAAATTCTCATTTATTCTCCATGATCTTCTGCCTTCTTCTTGTTGCAATTCCATCCATACTGGACTATGATCAGTTAAACACCTTGGAAATATCTTCGTTTTCTTAACCCTAGAAAGCAGGTCACTAGTAATTAATATAAAACCAATATGTGAAAAAGATTGATGTCTATCCCAAATGTCTCTCAACTCAAGATCTTCCATCATCTCAAACCAAGATTTGGGCAATTTTGCATACGTAGGAATTTTCTTAGAAAGTTTTTTTGTCTTTTTTAATATCCATTACACCATTCAAGTCTCCTAATATAATAAACATTTTATAATCCCAAGAAGTCAATTTTTCATGTAACAATTTATAAAAATTTTCTTGTTGTTGATTAGGTGCATAAATACCAATCACAAGTGTCTTTTTTCCTTCTAAAATCAATTCAATAGCAATATATCTTCCTTGAATGTCCGTTTCAATTAATTTAGCTGATATATTTTTCTTCAAATATATAACTATACCATTTTTCTTATTCGGAGCAGAAGAAACAAAATGTTTACCTAATTTCGAATTAATCAAATATTTCTGATCTGATAATTTTATATGTGTCTCTTGCAAACATATCACATCATTTTTAAATTGTTTCAAATAATGGAATATTTTTCTTCTTTTCTGTGCTGAATTTAAACCATTAACATTCCATGTCAAAAATTTATTTTTCTTGAAGCTTCTGAGCAATTAGCTGAAGACTCTCACTCTTCGGCTTAGCTCCTCCCACAGCTTCAGTAGTAGAATCCTGTTCCTGTCTTTGAAGTCGTTCCTCTATCTCCTTACGCCTAATAGCTCCCCTTGTCACTCTTTATTCTTGAGGTTGTTGTTGAGGTACTGACATCACAGGTGCAGTTTCAGCTTCCCCACTCTGTTTCTCTTGAAGACTTTTATCCACTGTTTCTACATCCACTTTCAATACATTAAAAAGAAAATCTTTTGCTTTCAACTCAATATCAATTCGATATCTCCTGCCTTGAAAAAATACTGTTAAGCCAATTGGAACCTCCCATCTATATTGAATCTGATGCTTCTTAAGCTCTTGTGTAAAAATCTAAAATCCCTTCTATCCTTTAACATTTTAGCAGGGATCTCTTTCAAAACCAACACCTCCTGTTCTGCTATTTGCAATTTCTTTTGGTATGTAGCTTGCAAAATCTGATTTCTCATTGTGGTAGTCAAAAATAAATTACAATGTCTCTTGGGAGCTTTTTCTGCCTCGCTACCCAAGAATTAACCCTATATGCCTTATCAATTTGAAAATCAACATCTCGAGGGTCCAATCCTAACATTTCAGCTAAGGCTTCTGATATAACTTTTTAAGATCTTCTTCCTTCTGGTCTTGAAGACCCCTAATTCTCAAAGCCTTCTCTGTATTGTAACACCACCACATGATCCTCATTTTATCCACTTTATTTTGCAGTTCTCAACTTTATTATCCAAATACTGATTTGCTTGACTAATTACTTCCACTTTATCCTCCATTACTTCCAAATTTTTGCCAAACCTTGAAAACCATCAATAAATCTTCTCTAATTTGTTTATTATTCTCTTTAATTTCCTCTCTAAGCTGGTCCTTCACCTCATAAATATTATTCATAAGTTCCTTAAATCTTTCTTCAGAAACTCTGTTCTGTTCCTTTAACATATCTTCCAGGTTAGATTCAGACCCCCTCCTCATTATAGAGACTTTAGGTGGCTTAGAAACCATTCTGATTTAAATGAAGTCTCAAATTAAGGTTGTAAAATAAAAACTTTCACCTTGCTTCCTATGGAGAGCTTCAATTCAGCTGGAATCCACAAAGACGCACTTCACTTTCTCTCACAAGCAGCCTCCAATCCACTTCCTCTCAGACGCCATATTTTTCCCTTCACTAATTTAAAGTGAGAAAAAGTTTTTTTCTTTTTTTTTTAAAGAGTAGAAGTCAGCTCTCTTCTTGCTTCCCTAGTGATTGATCACTTGTATTTGTCCCGTCTGCATCCAGTATTCAAAACGGAATCAATTGAGCAGAGGTGGACATCTTCCTCTCATCCTGCCAAAAGCAGGATCACGCCGAGTCCGGAGCTGGGCTGGATTAGGCAGGCTCCCCTCCAAGGCTCCGCTAAACAAAGCAGAGCCCCTGGGGAGATCTTCTGCTCTCCAGCCACTCTTTGCTATTTCCTTTCACCCAGGGAAAGCTTTAAAGCCGGCAAACAGCTGTTCTTCGCTGTTTCGCCGGCTTTTTACGGGGTCTCAGTTCAGGGCGCCTTTCCAGGCGTCCTCCGGGGAAGACTGAAGCCACCGGAAGCCGCTTTTTATTTTTTCAAGAGGCAACTGGAGGTTCCGGTTTTTCTTTAAAGATGTTTTGTTCCTCATCCAAGAAGCTTCTTCAGCTCCTCCAGCAAAGGCAAGAGGCAAGCAAGAAAAATCTTCCAAGCCTGGCTAATCCTTTTTTTCCCTCGCTGATCAGCCCTTGCTGATATTGTGGGAGGGAAGCAGCCGAGTAAGAAAAATCTCTGACTTTCCAGTCGCTCATCTGCTGCCACTTAAAATGCATTTTTTCTCTTGTTCCCGGCAGGGACTGGAGCTCTGGATCCAAATTCATGGTGGAGAAGACAAGGCAACAAGAAGCAGCAACCTTTCACAACACTATTTCGGATGCTTTCAGCCACTCTACTGCCTCCTTCTGGATGCCTTCGTCAACGCCACTCTTTCTTCTGTACCTGTATGACCGGGGAGAGAAAATGTGACAGAGTACGTCGTTTTTCTGAGGAAGCCGTTTTCCTTTCCTGACTAGATGCTAGACCCTGGCTTTTTTTTCTTTCCTTTTTCTTTCTATTAAGTTTTTTATCTTTTTCAATATAAACATACATGTTTTGTGGAGAGTACATTGATTGGGTCAGGTCTTTTTTAGACAACGTTAACAATAATAATACAAATAGTATGTAGAATTCTAATCTTCCAACTTCAAACAATACTAATCTCATTTCATATTCCTTTTACATTTTCCCTTTAATTCATTTAATCATTAATACCATTTCTTCGCACCCTGTGTTTATTATTCCTTAGTAAATGTTGTCATTCAATATTTTAAAAATCATTCATTTTTCCACCATAACATTAAATATATATATTTGGAACATCAATCCAAATCTATAGGATTACAAATAACACCAGTTATTAACAATATTCAGTCTATCACGGGAGTATATCTCAAGGTCCCCACCATTTCTAATCCTTAATATTTTAAATTCACAATATCTTTTAACACACTTTTAATATTAGTACATCAGTTAAATTATCTAGTCTTAAATTACCATCTACTAATGGTAGATAAAACCCTATTGGGGTTTTAATGTTTTTCCGTTTTATTAATATATTTTCTCATTATCCACCATCTCTTAGTCTTTGTAAAATTCCATTGTTTATTGATTTTTTGGTTAGTCTTTTATCTCTCTCTCTTTTGGAATCTTGTATCTCTTTTTAATTTTTTTGTGTCTACTAAACTTTGCCTTCTGGGTGCCTTTTGCCTCTTTCTGCTGAGTTTTTTGAACACCCATCCACAAAACTTCCTTTTGTTTTTGTTTTTTAAAGGCGTTTTTCTCTCGTCTCTCTCTACTCCTATAAATTATAATGTTATATATTTGTCTTTTACTTATTAGTCTCTTCTCCTCTTTGTTCCTAACTTCTTGCTTCTCATTTTTATTCTCCCCTTCCCCTGCTTTTTCTAGTTTCTCCTCTACTTCTTGAATATCATGTTCCTCTTTTTCCCCCAATTGTTGAGTAGCTTCTACAGTCATTTCTGTATCTTTAAACAATTCCCCACTAAATTCTTCCAGTCTTTCCAATCCATAATCCAATAGTAAATTTTAGTAAGATTTAGTTATTTGCAAATTAGTTCCTTTTGTAACTCTTCAAAAGGAAAGAAAAAAATCACTATTGAATGTTCTGGAATATTTCCAATCGTCTTCTAACAATAGAGTCAAGGTCTGGCCATTCACAGAACACTTCTGTTCTGTGTATTAGACTTTAGTTTTCATTAAGTATACTGCAGCTATAGTGTTATAGTACTTCTCTTTCTCCAGTAGATGGCTCTCTTATGCCCTGCCTTTGTTTTCTTTTCTATGTAGAAGTATAATTCTAATATGAATTAGAATTAGAATTCTTTATTGGCCAAGTGTGATTGGACACACAAGGAATTTGTCTTTGGTGCATATGCTCTCAGTGTACATAAAAAGACAAGATACATTCGTCCAGAATCACAAGGCACAACACCCAGTGACAGTCATATGGTACAATAAGCAATCAAATCATACCAAGAAACAATCAATATCAATATAAATCGCAAGGATACAAGCAACAAAGTTACAGGCATGCAGTCACAAGTGGGAGGAGATGGGCGACAGGAATGATGAGAAGACCAATAGCAATTGTAATGCAGACACCACATGAATAGTTTGACAGTGTTGAAGGAATTATTTGTTTAGCAGAATGATGGTGTCTGGGAAAAAACTCTTCTTGTATCTAGTTGTCTTGGTGTGCAGTGCTCTATAGCATCGTTTTGAGGGTAGGAGATTTTAGACAGCTTTCCTATTTAGATAGGAAAACCAACCACTGTTTATCTCAGGGTGCCCCACTTTCTTTCCTCTTTCCTCTCAGGGTGCCCCACTTTCTTTCCTCTTCTCTTGAAAGTCTCCATTTTTCTCTTACTTCTCTACCACTGCCCCCACTCTAGTCTGTTCTCCACCAACTCCTGCCCTTCTTCCCTTCCCCTCCAGTTTTTCCCTGAGAGAGGGAAGAAGAGAAGAGCCTGAAGTGGAATATGGGGGTGCTTCAAGAGTTGGGGGGGCTAGTGCTTGCACGTGCTCCAGCCAAGCCCCCCCCCACTCACTGAAATGCCCCAGGTTTCTCTTCCCATTGTTTGGGCCATCTGCAAGCCCACCCCGTGCACCCACCGATTGCTCCCACCACTGGTTGCTCCCTTACCTTTCCAAGAGCTCCAGAGCTCAGGAGGTCCCATACCCAAGGAGCGTCCCCTGCACTGCTGGACTGCGTGGCAGAAGCTCCAGGTTTTTGCTTAAGTCTCTGGCAAACTTGCCTTGTTAGTCTTCCATCCCCAGCAAAGACAAGCGACAAAAAACAAAAAAACTTTCCTATGTACATTTGTGGAGATTTAGATAGGAAAATCAACCAGTTTATCTCAGGGTAAAGCCCCAGTGGAAAGTTTCTTTCTTTCCTCTTCTCTTGAAAGTCTCCATTTTTCTTCTTACTTCTCCACCACTCCCAGTTCCAGTCTGTTCTCGGCCAACTCCTGCCCTCCCTTCCCCTCCTCCAGCTTTTCCCCGAGAGAGAAGGAAGAAGAAGCCAAAGAGGAACTTGCGGTGCCTCAGGGCTGGGGGAGACCCTAGTTCAGAGAGAAGTGCCCTTCCCTCCGGCCTCCCCCACCCCGCAGCCCCTTGGCCGGCCACCCACCCACCCAGTCTCCAAATTCCCGCTTACCTTTTCCCTAGATCTCCGGAGCTCAGGAGTGTACTGTTGGCTTCGTGCTAACTGTTTGTCTTTCTTGTTCTTACGTCTACAATTACCAATTGTATGGCAGGGAGCCAAGCAAGAGAAACTGAATATCATCAGCTGCTGCTTGAAACGCTCCTTTTTTATCCCTCCCCCTCGTGGTGAAGGAAAAAAACCCTTGACCATTCTCTGCTGTTTCTTGGCAAAGGACCAGACTAGGATTTAAAGGGCCAGGCTGGGTCGATAGTTTTAAAAAGCTTTGGTTTTACTTTTGTGGCTTAAAACCACCAAGCACACAAATCCTATCGGAGATTTGCTTCAGTGGCAGAGCTATGGCTTCAAGCAGAGAAATTACTTCCCAGTAAGAATGTGCACCAAGGTGTTTTTTTTTCCTCTTTCTTTTACTATGAACAAGAATAGGGATTTAGAAGAAGAACCACCATATCAGAAGATCAGCGAGCCTCAAGGATCCCACAGTTCAACATCTTTGAAAAATCTTTCAGGATCAGCTCCCTTCCCAAACTATGGTCACTAGCCCCAGTCATCCCTTTCTTCAAAAAAGGAGACCATAGCCTAGTTGAAAATTACAGACCAATTTCTTTATGCTGTGTCACCTGCAAAGTAATGGAATCAATCATCAACCAATCCATCACCCTCCACCTAGAAACAAACAATCTACTCTCTAATAAACAATTTGGTTTCAGAAAAAATTTATCCTGTAATTTACAACTTCTTCACTGCAAAAACATATGGACTAGATTTTAAATTTATGGGTTTTAAATTGGGTTTTATTTCTATATTTTTAATTATTGGGCTTTTAGAATAAGTTTTTTAATTGTTTTTTAATTGTTTTTATATTGTATTTATGTGTTTTTTAAGTGCCTGTAAACCGCCCTGAGTCCTTCGGGAGATAGGGCGGTATATAAATATGATTAAATAAATAAATAAATAAATAAAAATACAAATCTTGATCAGGGCAAAGCAATAGATGCAATTTACATAGACTTCTGTAAAGCTTTTGACTCAGTGGTACATGACAAACTTCTTCTAAAACTAAAATCCTACAGCCCGCCTGTCTGGAACCCACACCTCATTTCGGACATTAATACAATTGAGCGTGTCCAGAAATATTTTACAAGAAGAGTTCTCCACTCCTCTGAATGCAACAAAATACCTTATGCCACCAGACTTGAAATCCTGGGCTTAGAAAATTTAGAAGTCCGCTGCCTTCGGCATGACCTGAGCTTAACTCATAGAATTATTTGTTACAATGTTCTTCCTGTTGAAGACAATTTCATCTTCAATCGCAGCAATACACGAGCACACAATAGATTTAAGCTTAATGTGAACCGCTCTAATCTAGATTGCAGAAAATATGACTTCAGTAACAGAGTTGTTAATGCCTGGAATGCACTACCTGAGTCCGTGGTCTCTTCCCAAAATCCCCAAAGCTTTAACCAAAGACTATCTACTATTGACCTCACTCCATTCCTAAGAGGTCTGTAAGGGGCGTGCATAAGAGCACCAACGTGCCTACCGTTCCTGTCCTAATGTTCCCCTTGATTGTATCCAACTTGTATAATTATTTCATGCTTATACCTATATATATGCTTATATGTCGTATAGTTATTTCATGCTTATGCTAATATATACCCTTGTGACAAAATAAATAAATAAATAAATAAATAAAATATTATTTTCTACTAGCTGGATACCCGTGCTTCGCAAGGAAACTATGTGATCACGCTATGCAGGAGAAATTCAGTTCACAATCCGTTGGCTAAGTGGTGGTCAGTGATTGAAATTATAAGGGAATATCACTCCCGCCGCCTTGAGTCCGGAAGCAGTTCCATAGGTGGAAGGCATAGACATTTTGGTGAGATACCAACGTTTAGTACTGTAAGGAGCCCCAGGCCGCTCCTGAGTGAAGGAGTGGAATGTCTGTCAGTTGGAACTGAGGTAACAGGATATAAGGCAACTAGCAGTTTTCAGGTGGGGAGGGGGAGTAGAACTCCTTAGTATCAGAGGATGTTATTTACTGTATAAGAATTACTAATGATCTGATGGTAATTTTGAAAAATCCTTTCTTAGCAAGCACCTAGAAGCCAAGAAGAACATACATGTAAAATTTCAAGTTTGTAGGCTTTACGGTTCTGATGAATGAGTGGTATTTGCCTTTTAGATTGGCATACTAAAGGCATTCCCTAGCAATGTTGGTCCATTCCTCCTCGTGATGATGCTGGATACCTCCCACCGATTTTTGGGTGGTGCTCAACCAATCATGAACCCCAGCGTCAGGCCCAGGTGCAGGCTGCTTGGAAATTTTGTCGCAACAAATGTATTGAAGCCCCTAGGGCATCATGGCACAGCTGATAAAGTCACAGCTGACCATGCAAAGTGGCGTTCATTGATCCAAAAAGCAGGCCCTACACTCGTGGAAATATCCTGGGACGAAGAAGTTACCAAAGACATTCACTGTCTTAAGTAATATTCCTCTAAGGCCTGTAATTCTCTGGTTTAACACCATCTCAATCTTCTTTAGGTATTAATGAAATAAAAGCTGTCCTCCATGAGAGAGGAGCTTCTCCTTATTTATTTATTTATTTATTTATTTATTTAATCGTATTTATATACCGCCCTATCTCCCAAGGGACTCCTCCCCTTTATATTCTGTTAAATAACTCCTTAAGTGGTACAATCATCTCATTTTGTAAATTTTTATAATAAGTAGTTGTCAAACCATCTGTACCTGGTGCTTTATTCGCTTTAAGCTGCTTAATTGCAAACACTATTTCCTCTGAAGAAATTAATTGATTCAACTCCTCCCTTTGATCTACTGTAATTTCTAAGATACTGCTGTAAATATCTATCTATATCTTTATCATTAATCACATCTCTAGAATATAACTTAGTATAATATTCTAAAAAAGCTTTTTTAATCAAGTTTTGCTGATATACTTCCTTACCTCTATATTCTATTTTATCAATTATACGTCGTTTCTGTTTCTTTCTTAATAAATATGCTAACCACCTTCCAGGTTTATTAGTATTATTAAACAAATTATGCTTTGCATATTGTAAATTAGTTGCCACCTGATCTGCCATTACCATATTAAATTGACCTCTTAATATATTTATTGACTCTTTTATTTTACTATCTCCTGGATTACATACCAATAACTGCTCCTTCCTTTTAATTTCCTCTTCTAATTCTTTTCGCTTTTTCTGCAACCTATTTCTATATTTATTATTCATATCTAATAAAATTCCCCTCATATAAGCCTTGCTGGTGTCCCAAACTATCTCTATAGGTGTCCCCTTATCCATATTCAAAGAAAAAAAATCCTTCATTTGAGTTTTACATTCATTTACATTTTGTTCATATTTAAACAAATTCTCATTCATCCTCCACGACCTCCTAGCCTCCTTTTCCCGATCTAGCTCAATCCAAACCGGGCTATGATCAGACAAAGTTCTAGAACAAATTTTTGTCTTCTTCACTCTGAAAAACAAATCATTAGTAATTAAAATAAAATCGATCCTAGAAAATGATTGATGTCTATCAGAAAAAAATGTAAAATCTCTCTCTTTTTCATTGCGTTCTCACCATACATCTCTCAGTTCTAAATCTTCCATCAAATCAAAGAAGGCCTTTGGCAATTTTACTCGATTGGAAATATTTCTAAGATTTCTTTTATCTTTCTGGATATCCATCACTCCATTCCAATCACCCATTAATATATGAGTTTTATAATCCCAAGATATTATTCTTTTATGTAAAAACTTATAAAATTTTTCTTGTTGTTGATTTGGTGCATAAACTCCTATTAAAAGTATTTTTCTCCCCTCCAATAAAAGTTCAATAGCAATATATCTTCCTTGATTATCCGCTTCAATTAATGTTGCAGATAAATTACTCTTTATATGAACAACTAGTCCATTCTTCTTTTCTGTAGCAGATGCAACAAAATGTATTCCCAATTTTGAATTTATCAAATATTTCTGGTCTAATGTTCTAATATGTGTTTCTTGTAAGCATACAATGTCATTTTTAAATTGCTTCAAATAATGAAATATCTTTCTTCTCTTTTGTGGTGAGTTTAATCCATTAACATTCCAAGATAAAAGTCTAATTGCCATTATCAGCGATCGGAAACTTTTGAAGCACCAGCCGCAAATCATATCTTTCTTTGGGCCTTGCTCCTCCCACTGTTTCCATCTTGGTAGTAGCAGATTGAGCCTGTTGAGCCTTTTCTTCTTGTTCCTTGCGTTTGACAGCCGCTCTTGTCATCCTTGGCTCTTTTGGAATCTCTGATCCCATCTTAGACACATCCAACACTTGTAAAAGGTCTTCTTCCATTACTATCACTTCTTTTTCTTTAATTTCATGATCTTTCTCCTACCATCCGGAGATGGTGGACTTCCAGCTTTAAGCACATAAGCATAAAACTCTCGTGCTTTATTGACTGTATTAAGACGATGTGCTTTCCCTTCATAGTAAACTATTATACCAGTTGGGATGTCCCATCTGTACTCAATCTGACGTTTTTTAAGTTCATTCACCAAAAAAAGCAAATTCCTTCCTACCTCTCAACATTTTGGGGGGAATTTCTTTTAGTGTTAAAATATCTTGGCCAGCCGCTTGAATCTTGTCTCCTTTAAAAGAAGCTTGTAAAATCTCATTTCTCACTCTTCTAGTAGTAAAATAAATGACAATGTCTCTCGGAAGATTTCTTTGTCTTGCTATCCAGGAATTCACACGATAAATTTTGTCAATATAAAAAGCCACATCTGCTGGCCGAACTGCCAAAAACTCCGCAAAGGCCTCAGAAAAAATTTGCTTCTAATTCTCTTGTCTATTCTCTTTTAGACCGCGTATTCTTAAAGCAAATTCCATAGCTCTATATTGTACCAAAACAATTTCATCATCAGCTTTATCCATTTTACTTTGCGCTACCTCAGTCTTATTTTCCAATTTTAAATTAACTTTCTTTATTTCTTCTACTTCCTGCTCCAATAAAATCACATTTGATGCCAAACCCTGTACTGCTGACACCAAACCTTCCTTGACTTCTTTATTTCCAATTTGAATTTCTAACATCTGTTTTTTCATCTCTGACATTTCTTCTGTAATTAATTTAAACTTATCTTCTATCTGAGAGGTTTGCAAATTCATAGCATCATTAAGAGATTCTTTCATAAAATCTTTCAAATTATCCTGAAGTGCTTCCAAATTTAATGATTTTGTATCTGCTGTATGTGCTGGAGAAACTTCCGGTGTTAATGTTCCTGGGGTTTTTGTTACAGTTGTCTTTAATTGTTTTGCTGCCATCTCTTAAAATTTCTCTTTAACTTAATGTTACATATAAATCTTCTAAGTCTTTTAAAGAAACAGTCTCAATGTCTCTTCCCCCCTCTCGTTACAATGTTTTAAAAAATCTCCAGCAGTTCTTCAGCAATAAACAGCAAACAGTGAGAATTGTAACACTTTCGTTTTCAACTGATTAACTCATTAAAGAAGAGCCTCCATTTTCGCTTTAAAGTCAACTCCAAAACTTAAAAAAAAAATAACAACAGGGAATTGATTTAATTACTTGCTTTTATAGTTAGAGCTCTCCCGTTTCTGTTCAGTCCAGTATTTTCTTCTTTAAGCTAAAATCAGTCCCGGCAGTTGGTCGTGACAATTAGGTCTGCCAAAGCAGAAAAAAAGCCTCAGATCTGGAGCGCTTTGAAGTTCTGAGGGGGCTTAACCCTTCGAGCCCCCTGGTGTCTTCCAGGGGTTCTAGGGAAGCTCTACCTCTGCCTCTTTCACTCACCTCCTCTTCTTCGCCCGAAGAGGGGGAATTTCAAACCACTGGGCAGCTGATTGTCGCTGTCTTAGCGGTCCAACACGATCCAGAGGTTGGTGATAAAACAGATCACTTCCATTGCCAATGGAGCCAACCCGGAAGTTCCCCGGGGTCTCCTTTTTTGAAGATAGGGATGACTGTGGCTATAGACCAGAGTTTTGGAAGGGAACTAGTCGTGAAAGCTTTATTAAAGATTAAGCTTAGGGGTTCTGCTATATTTATTGAAAGTTTTTTTAAGAAGTATGCACATAGCCCGTCAGGACCAATTGATAAAGATGGTTTCAGGTTGCGAAGAGCTTTTTCAACATTATCTTCTGTGAAGTCTATAAGAGTTAAGTCACTGTTATCGTTTTTGGTACGATTGAGAATGTCAGATATGAGCCATCGCTGTTTACAAAGACTGTGCCGAAGAATGTGTTAAAGAGGTTTGCTTTAACTGTTTCGTCCGTACATTCTTTTCTGTTAGGTTCTTTTAGTGGTGGGATGGATCTTGTTTCTTTAAGTTTATTGTTCACAAAATTATAGAAAGCACGATTGGAATTTGTGCGTAGAAGGTCTTCTTCTTGCTTGGTGTGGTAAATGTTACATTCAGTTTTAATTTGGTGGCAAATATTTCTGTAGCGGTTTTTGAAGTTTGCTACATGGCCCTTTTTGTTTCTTCTCCAAAGGGATTTTTTTTTGGATTGAAGCTTTTTTATTGATATGGGTAATTTGTTTCTTTTTTTTTATTTTAGTGGTGATTTGTGGAACGTATAATTTGATGATTTTATTGATTTCAAGAAGAAATACTTTATAGTGGTCTTCTGCAGTGATACAGGTTGAGAATAGATTTTGCCAGTCAAGAAATGAGAGATCATTGTTTATAAGGTCATAGTTAGCTTTTTTAAAATTGTAGTTTGGAGCACTATTGTTATGACGATTTATGTGAGGGTGTATGTTTAGACAAAAGTCTATCATGCAGTGGTCACTGTTGGAAAAGGGTTCTTTTATTTGTAGTCCATAAATTGTGTTAGTATTATTGCAAAAGATGAGGTCGAGGCAGTTTTTGAGTCTGGTATTGTTAGTTACTAGTTGCTCAAGACCTAGGTTTGTAACTGCGTTGTATAGTGTAGTATGAATTGGTTCAGTTGTACATTCATTTGTTATCCAGTTTATAGAAGGTAGATTTAGGTCTCCCAGGAATATAAGAGGATATGGGCAAGAGGTAGCCCATGTTAGTATTGAGGTTAACGTATTTGCATGAGCGATGTTGTAATCAGGGGCTCTGTAGCATAGTATGAATCTAAGTGTGGTGTTGGTGGATAGGTCACATATAATAGTTTCAGGAAGAGAGAGTTTCTGTGCAATTTGAATATTTTTTAAGTTTAGTGATTTTTTGTAAAAGATAGCTACTCCACCACCTCTGCGATGTTCACGATCTGATCAAAGGACTTGATATTCTTTGTTTGAAATAATGGAGTCAGTGAGCTGTGAGTTCAGCCATGTTTCACAAACAAATATGATATCAAATGTACCGTTGTTTAATAAGAGGATAAATTCAGGTAATTTGTTTACAATACTTCTTGCATTTATTAATTTACATTTGAGACCTGTAGTATTTGTTGTAGAAGAGGTAAGGGGTGTGCATACCTAGTTTTGATTGGTAGTTGATTGAGGGTTTTTTGTATCAGGTGGTAGAAGAAAGGTTGGTTGAGCAATGAGTAGTTGATCATTGGATGATTGGAGGTTTTGTATGGGTGATTGAAGGTTAGTAGGTTGATCAATGGGTGAATGGGTGTTTTGATTTATAGATGGATGGTTGCCTTGTTTGATGGATGGTTGAATGTTTTGATTAAAGTGTGTTTTAGGGTTTTGATTGAAGGATTTTGTTTTTATGCAGTCAGCACGGTAGTCAATGTAAAGGTTAGTTTCTCCATTTTCTTGCCGTCGTTTGAGCTCTGAATGAAGTTCACGGGATCTAATACGTTGTAGGAATGATAAGTCTGGTCTAGCTCTAAGTTTGTTGTAGCTAAGGTTGTTTCTGGCAATTCTGTTTATAGTATAAATGAGATTTCTTTTTGCTGGTTTCGTTTTTGCATATGATTCTACAGAATTTAGGTGCTACTGAACCATCGCTGTATTTGAATTCAGGTCCATCTCTGGAGACTTCAGTTATTTCACTAGGGTCGAAGGATGATAATTTGTAATTTGAAATTATGTTATGTATTTTATCAATATCTGGTTCATTTGTAATATCTAGACCAAATAATATAGAATTTTACGTTTTTTTTCTCTCTCAAATGTATCTTTTACTAGTATTTCTACATTGTTTGGTTGATTGGTAGGTGTTTGCAGTTTAGTTTGTATACAAGGTAATGTTTGTTGAGTTGGGAGATGTTTTTGATCAGTTTTGTTTCCATTTATTATTGCTATAATTTTATTTTCAAGGTTTGCTATAGTTTTATTTTCAAGGTTTGTAAAATGAGCATCAAGTTATGCATCTAGGTGTGCTAGTAATTTTTTTTCTAAGTTTGATTGAATGTTTTTAGTGATAGTGTTTTCAATGTTAGGTATAATAGAGTTAGTGATAGTTTTTTCTATATTAGCTTGAATAGTTTCAGTGATATTTTGTTGAGATTTTATGAATGTATTTAAGTCTGGTGTATTATCCGTTATAGGATTTTTACAGTTATGACATAAATTTGATTCGTATTGGTCATTATTTGCAGATGCATCTATTGATCGAGAGAGTTTTGTATTTTTGTTGGAATTTCTGCCTGGCATGATTGATATTCTGTTAGTATTTTTTCAGTTAATTTGCTGTAATTATACTAAAGTTAATAGATCTTTCCACAAGATGGCAGTGTTGTAAAGATGGAGAATGGATTGATATAGGATGGATCAAATTCAATGAAGTAGTAACTCTCTAATACTTTCACTACTTTAATTTTTTCACTTTCGCACGTTTTACTCTAAGATAAAACGTTTTTTAAGGCTGTAATGTTTGATTTCATGGAGATATTGATGATGGAGGTAGCGTGGGGATATTGATGATGAGGATGTTTTTTTTTTTATTAATTTTTTTATTGCTTTTTTCTAACAAACAAAAAAGAAAATACATTATTCCACCCTTGTGCTATACATAAAAAAGGAAGATTTGGGTCTTCGGATATGTCCTCATGATTGCCAAAATCCACGTTCTCAAGGTACAGGTACCGAGGCATCCAATTTTCCAAGCGCATAGTCCACGAATGGTTTCCAAATCTTCCAGAAAATATCTTCTTTATACACACCACTTCTAATTTTAATATCACATGTCAATTTATCATTTAAAGCTAATTTCCACATTTCAGAATTTCACTCTTCTATTCTAAAAATCACATCTAGTTTCCAATATCTAGCTATTATAATTCTACCTATTATAATCATAATTCTAATCAATTCTTTTTCATATTTTGTTAATTCTATTTCCTTAATTACCAACAATAATATAATTTCCACTCTCAATGTTATTACTTTCCCCATCATTTCAAATATCATCTTCTCCAATTGTTGCCAAAACTTTTTAACTTATCACATTTATACCACATATGTTCATAAATCCCCAATTCCATATCACATCTCCAACATTTTTTACTAATTTTTTTATCCATTTATGACAATCTTACTGGAGTCAAATACCATTTCCAAACAACTTTATAATTATGCTCTTTATAGATAAAGTTCTCATAATTCTACTATTCCAATTCACATTCCAATCTGACTCTGGTATTTCAATATTAAGATCTTTTCTCCAATTTATCCTCATCACTTTTTGTAGTTTTTCATCAGAGTTTATAATCTTATAAACCCTGCTAACGAGTCCCTTTAGCCCAATTTCATCTTTCATAATCCGAGATACTAGATATTCAAATTCAGTTTCACATCTATTTGTTGAATAGTTTTCCCTTAATTTTTTTGTCCATTTTTCTATCTGTATTTTTTCAAACCACCTTAACCCTAATTTTTCAATAATTTCTTTATTCCTCCTTTCATTTTCTAAAACTTTTAACCAATCTATAATAGTTTCTATATTTTCATCTTTAATCTCTTCATTACGTCTTATATTATTTTTAATCGGCCAATTTCCAATTGTCTTCCCCAAAAAGATTATATCCGGAATTAAAATTTTAACAAATTTATTCCACATTTTACTTAATCCCTTTAACCAATAACTTCTAATTACACATTTTGAGTTTGCTTTATCTAAAAACCACCTTGATCCAAATTTCTCTATATCCCTTAACTCTAAATCTCTCCAATGATTATCTTCACCTTTAAGTATTTTTACCACTATCCGGATACCATATGCACAGTAATAATTAAATGATTTGGGGATTCCTAATCCACCTTCCTTTTGATTTTGATACCACATTTTCTTCACTAATCTAGGTCTTTTCCCACCATTGCAAAATTTGTCCAATTTTTTCTGATATCCTTCAATATCTTTCTCTGTCAAATTTAACGGTAGCATCTCAAATAAAAAATTAAACTTGGGCCCTCTGGCTTTTGAAGTTCCAAATGCTTTTTCATATATTTGCATACCTTTTATATACATTCTGTTTGAATCTTCAGATTTCTGATGGGTTTCTTGTAAAAATAAAATATCTGGTAAATCTCTTTTAATCTTAAATTCCAATCTTCTTCTTTTGATCTGATTCCCTGTACCCTTTACATTCCATGACATTATTTTTATGACTCCCATTTAAACTGTAAATTTTTCAATCCTATCCCCGCCTCTTCCTTTCTGTGCCCAAAACCCAACATTAAACTCCCATATAACAGACGTTTAACATAAAAAAACAATAAAAAAAACCAAAAAAAGACAAAAGACAAAACAAACAATAAAAAACAAACAATCTTCTTCCCCCACATCCTCATCGGTTTCGCCTCTATAAAGAGAATGGGGGAGAGGGGACGTGCCAATGTCCGGGTCACTCCTTTCGGGCTATCTATTTAAATTCATCACTCAAGAAAAAGATAGCGATGACCCGCATTCAGCTTCATATTTTCCAAGACTCTTATCTGCTTCTTCTCCTACTGTACCCTCACGACTTTTCTTCTGTTCAACCCACACAGGTGATATTTCTTTCCTCTTTAACCCTTTAGTCTTGCCTCAATAGCCCCTTTTTCTTCTTCTGAGTTGATGTTTCCACATGTATTCCACCCATCTTAAGCATTTGATCTTTTATCTCCATTAAATCCTCCATCTCAATCAGTCCAAGCTCCGTAAATATAATAATGCATCTATATCTGGGGTAATTGTATGCATCCTTCCTTTATAAAAAATTTCAATTGTTGTGGTGGCCTCAATTGTATTTAATTCCATTATCTCTCAAAACTTTTGTAATTGGTTTTAAAAAATCTCCATGCCCTTTCTTCTCTTGATATATCCGGGAAGACTTGAATAGTCTTCCTTCAAACTCAAAGCATCTCCCAACTCTCTCACCTTGGCCATAACTTCCAACTTATCACCAAGATTTGCGAACCTGACAAGCACATTCCTGTTAGAACCATTTTGCCTTCTATATCCAATTCTAAAACACTTGCCAGGTCTGCTATTGTGAGCGTAATTTGCGTATCCAAATCATTAATCCATTTCAAAACCCGCTGTTTCAAATTATCTACCTTTTCTTCTTGAATTCCTCGAATAACCAAATTATATTTCCTCATCTCTTCTTCCAAAGACAAATTCTCTTATCTTGCTGCTCATTTTATAAAATATTTCACCAATTTGCCGATCCACTTTTGCCTCATGTACATGAATCTGCTCCATTTCATCTTTAATCATTGTCATTTCCACTGTTTGCTTTGCAAAATTTTCATTCATTTCTTGTTTCATTTTTTTCATTTCCAATGTCAGTTTAAATGTCAAATTATCCATACGCTCCGATAATCCTGCTATTTTTTCCCCAATTTTGTTTAAAGCCGCAGCAACTTGCTGCATTTCTGAAGGTTGTTGAGTCATTTTAAAAAGTTTTCAAACTAATATTTCAAACCGCTTTTGCAGAGGGTCTTAATGAAGATCAAGGGACAGCAATTTTTTAATTGAAGCCGAAGCGGCTTATTTTGCACTCAAAAATTTATTTCTCAACAGCTTGTAATTCATAGTCACTCCACAGAGAACACAGATAACTTCACAGCTTTCAAACAATAATCAGCACCATTTTTTCTCCTCGACAACAAAGGAAAAAAAAAATTACTGCTCCATTCCAACTTAAACTTCGGAGAAAAATTCTTTCCTTTTGTTATCTGTGATCATAAAATGCATAAACAAGCTGTTAATTTCCTCTTTAAAAAAAAAGTGGTAGCTCTCTCCGCATTCAGCTTCATATTTTCCAAGACTCTTATCTGCTTCTTCTCCTACTGTATCCTCATGACTTTTCTTCTGTTCAACCAACACAGGTGATATTTCTTTCCTCTTTAACCCTTTAGTGTCTTGCCCCAATAGCCCCTTTTTCTTCTTCTGGAGTTGATGTTTCCACATGTATTCCACCCATCTTAAGCATTTGATCTTTTATCTCCATTAAATCCTCCTCCTTGATCAGTCCAAGCTCCTGTAAATATAATAATGCATCTATGTCTGGGGTAATTGTATGCATCCTTCCTTTATAAAAAAATTTCAATTGTTGTGGTGGCCTCCAATTATATTTAATTCCATTATCTCTCAAAACCTTTGTAATTGGTTTTAAAAAATCTCCATGCCCTTTCTTCTCTTGATATATCCGGGAAGACTTGAATAGTCTTCCCTTCAAACTTTAAAGCATCTCCCATCTCTCTCACCTTGGCCATAACTTCCAGCTTATCACTAAGATTTGCAAACCTGACAAGCACATTCCTGTTGGAACCATTTTGCCTTCTATATCCAATTCTAAAAACACTTGCCAGATCTGTTATTGAAAACGTAATTTGCGTGTCAAGATCATTAATCCATTTTAAAATCCGCTGTTTCAAATTATCTACCTTTTCTTCTTGAATTCCTCGAATAACCAAATTGTATTTCCTCATTTCTTCTTCCAGGAAACAAATTCTCTTGTCTTGCTGCTCATTTTTGTAAAATATTTCACCAATTTGCCGATCCACTTTTGCATCATGTACATGAATCTGCTCAAGTTCTTTAATAATTGTCATTTCCATTGTTTGCTTTGCAAAATTTTCATTCATTTCTTGTTTCATTTTTTTCATTTCCAATGTCAAATTATCCATGCGCTCCAATAATCCTGCTATTTTTTCCCCAATTTTGTTTAAAGCCGCAGCAACTTGCTGCATTTCTGAAGGTTGTTGAGTCATTTAAAAAAGTTTTCAAACTAGTATTTCAAACCACTTTTGCAGAGGGTCTTAATAAAGATCAAGGGACAGCAATTTTTTAATTGAAGCCGAAGCGGCTTATTTTGCACTCGAAAATTTATTTCTCAACAGCTTGTAATTCATAGTCATTCCACAGAGAACACAGATAACTTCACAGCTTTCAAACAATAATCAGCACTGTTTTTTCTCCTCGTCAGCAAAGGAAAAAAAAATTTACTGCTTCATTCCAACTTAAACTCCGGAGAAAAATTCTTTCCCTTTGTTATCTGTGATCATAAAAATGCATTAACAAGCTGTTAATTTCCTCTTTAAAAAAAATAGTCCGTTGAAAGGCAACGCCCAGTAAAATCCTGCTGCTCCGGTCAAGTTTTCCCACACAAAAAATCAATTTAATCTTCAATTAAACTCTTCTCATTAGCAAATTCAGTCTTTAATATTCACACCTTGGCCTCAGCAGTAAAACACAGAACACGATGTTTATAAAAGCAAAAGCAAAAGACAGCAATTTATTCCTCATTCGTGTCTGCCGACCGGCTTGTCACCCCCATGCTGTAAAAACTCCATAATTCAAACAGTTTCAGATGACCTACTGGTTTTAAATTCAGTCTGCTGGGCTGTTAACACTTTCACTCCACGATTTATTAACTTTTTAGTCCATAACGGTGCATTCCAAACACGTAAATCTTCATAATCTTCAATAATAAGCCCTGTGAAGTGAAGGAAAGGTCCTCACCCCACCACGGTCATGGCCACGCCCCGATGATGAGGATGTTGATGATGATGGTAGCGTGGTTTGATAGTGATGTCGGATGTTGGAGGTAGTAGAGAAGGAAGTGGTGGGGAGATGAGGGTGGGCGAAGAGCAAAGAGCAATGAGGATGGTAATGGCGGACATTGTAGGTAAGAGAGGAGGAAGTGGTGGGAGGATGGAGGCAACTAAGGTGACTCACCCTGGCGATAACACAGATCTCTCCGATGATTTGAAGCTCAGGGCTCTGCTTTTCAAAATCTTTTCAAAATCTTTTCAAAATCTTTTCAAAATCTTTTCAAAATCTGAACCCAGATTGCTGTGTGGGAAGCCCCCACACCCACCCCAGAAGACTGAAATATTTTGGGAAATATTAAAAAAGGCTGGATAAAATATTTCCCCTAAGAGAAGTGAAAAAATCTTAAGGGAATCTTCTGGCCCAAGCAGAAACTGAGGAGGCCAGCTCTTAGAAATGCAGATTTGGTAATCCGCTCAGAAAGACTGGGTCACATAGAAACTCAGATGAGTAACAAACAAAAGGTTGACAAAATTAGCTCAGACAAGCACCTAAGATTTGGATTTCCCCTTTTGCCTATAGAGCCAGCCATGACCCCATAGGAATCTGACAACAGCCAATAGAATATTAAAGGACATGTTCTGAACAGGAAGCTCAAATACAAAGCCCAAAGAAGGTCTAAAAACCCACCCACTCTCAACTCCATTTTGTCAGCTGTCCCAGGATCACATGTGGTTGGTGGTTCTGCTTCATCAATAAAGGGAACCTTTCTTTCCAGTCAGCCCCCAGCCTCCATTTTATATCCAGTGCTCTTCTCCTGGCTAGGAACTGAACCAGATGGATATTTCTTCCATCAGCTGTATTCCAAATAATTGGGAGTACTCTGAAATTCAAATAGGGCAAGATCAATCACAGACATTTAGTCTTTGCAAAATAGACTGGATTGCCTTTCAATCATCCCATTTCAGCTTTGCAAGCACCATTCTAACTTTAGCTCAATGTCAGGTCATTTTGATGGCAAGGAATTTCTGACCAGCAAGTCATTCTGTGTGCATGTCAGTCCTAGAGGAAACTTTAAAGAGAGGACCAACAGGTTGATCATTATTTTGTGTGTGTGTGTGTGTGTGTGTGTGTGTGTGTGTGTGTGTGTGTGTGTGTGTGTGCATATAAAATGGAGACAAGAATGCTCCCCTATGGAAGGCCATGTCAGAAAATTGTCAGATTTTTAAGTATTGCCTCGATGCAATAGGATTGAGAGAGAGGGACTTACATCACACTGCTGCCTTCATCTGTAGGGTCTTAACCACTACACCACAGTGGCTGTCTGTTCTTAATACTGGGGGATACAGTACTTAATCAAAGCACATAACCATGATGTTCTTTTCTGTGTAGCACATACTATATCCGTTGCATTGGGACTCCCTGGAATGCAAAGGCAGGGAGAGCTGTAGCTGCTTTCCCTGGACTGACCGGAATGTGTGAAAGGAGAAAATAGTTTCTGTTTGATCTGCCACTCGATCAACCCTTGGGCGAGTAGAGAAGACACTATTCTCAGGGTAGGGAAGCTAAGGTTAGAAAAGGGGGAAAGATGAAAACCCAAGCTCACTGCATAGCCAGAAGGCAGAAGGTCCACTTGCAGGATCTTCCTTCACTTTCTCTAAGGAGGCAAATTTGATGGGCAAGTGTCAGGCTGCTGAATGCTTTTTCCACCCTCAATCCGGAAGCTGAAATCCAAAGAGAGGAATGAGGCAAGAATGAGAGATCCAGTTCGACCAAGGAAAAGTATTAGATCCAATGATGGAAGAGACAGACACAGCTCTTTCAGTAACAACAGCTCTTTATTAGTAGACCAGTACAACTCAACAACCAGCTGGTCTGGCAGTGTCCTCTTTTATAGAGGGCTGCCAGATGGATTAACCAATGAGCTTTAAGTATTTTCCCACCTTTTTGGAGGACCTGAGTGAAGCCTATAGCTCACTCCTTATATGGTACATAACAAAAAGTGAATTGATGAAATAAAGGAGTTAACTGAAAAGCAGCAGAAAAATTCTAAAGGATTTGATTCCCCATCCTCAGTTCTTTCTCCCTGCTAGCAAGGAGGAGACTGGATGAGATGGAATAACCTGGACTAAACTAGATTATTGGTATGGCCAAAGGAAAAGAAGAATTCTTGGCAAAATCAGAAACGAGAAGCTGGCAAGAAGGCAACTAAACAAAACTTACTTTTGCAGAAGTAAAAAGGGCAAGACAGCCAAGCTCAGTCAGGGAAAAAGCAATTTAGATACTTAATTTTTTTATCATTCTTATGCACTAGAAACCACTTTAAGATATTTGTTTAAGCTGATACACTTTAGGAACACATACAAGAAAGCCACTATACCAAATAATTCATAACTATTATTAAGAGAAAGAGCAAAGATTATACTATAGATAGTTTGATGATGACATTCCCTCCTGCCAAATGATTTAAACTGTTTGTATCCATTCCTTGAAGATGGATCATTTCCTTACTACCTCACTCCTCCCCAGACCTCTTTATTTAATCACAGAACTTTGGAAAACAGTGTCCAAAACAGCATTTTAGCTCAAACCAAATATATCTAAAGCAACAAAGAAGAAGAGCAACAAAGATGATTAGAGGACTGGAGGCTAAAACATATGAAGAACGGTTGCAGGAACTGGGTATGTCTAGTTTAATAAAAAGAAGGACTAGGGGAGACATGATAGCTGTGTTCCAATATCTCAGGGGTTGCCACAAAGAAGAGGGAGTCGGGCTGTTCTCCAAAGCACCTGAGGGTAGAACAAGAAGCAATGGGTGGAAACTGATCAAAGAAAGAAGCAACTTAGAACTAAGGAGAAATTTCCTGACAGTTAGAACAATTAATAAGTGGAACGACTTGCCTGCAGAAGTTGTGAATGCTCCAACACTGGAAATTTTTAAGAAAATGTTGGATAACCATCTGACTGAGATGGTGTAGGGTTCCTGCCTAGGCAGGGGGTTGGACTAGAAGGCCTCCAAGGTCCCTTCCAACTCTGTTGTTATGTTATGTTATGTTATGTTATCTCCTTGGCAAATCCACATGGAGATGGTTTAGCAGGCTTCAGTAAGTATCTTTGGCCCGATCAGCATTCTGCAGCTGTTTCCTAAAAGTGGCTCAAATTCTTACAGCCTGATGAATTAAAGAGAGAATGAAGGTTTTTAGAAAGAGCATTCCTGCCATCTCCTCCTTCTCCTCCTCTTCCCTTTGTTTTTGGCTGAACTTTTCTATTCCCCATAATCAGCCTGCCAATATTTATATGTTGAGCAGACACAATATACAGTAAGGTAAAGGTAAAGGTAAAGATTCCCCTCGCACATACGTGCTAGTCGTTGCCGACTCTAGGGGGCGGTGCTCATCTCTGTTTCAAAGCCGAAGAGCCAGCACTGTCCGAAGACGTCTCTGTGGTCATGTGGCCGGCATGATTCAACGGCAAAGGCACACGGAACGCTGTTACCTTCCCACCAAAGGTGGTCCCTATTTTTTCTACTTGCATTTTTACATACTTTCGAAACTGCTAGGTTGGCAGAAGCTGGGTCAAGTAACAGGAGCTCACCCCGTTACACGGCAGCACTAGGGATGCAAACCGCTGAGCTGCCGACCTTTCGATCGACAAGCTCAAAGTCCTAACACCGTGAGCCACCGTGTCCCTTGAGCCACTGTGTCCATCGCGTAATATACAGTACGTCTTTTATTTTAACTTTCATTCAGAAACACTGATAAAGAACCTTTTGAAAGACTACAAACCGTATATGAACTTTGTGTTGAAAGAAGACTGAATGGATTTATGGATTTGGAGACTAAAAAGAGTTGAGAAAGAAGCGGAATGAAATTACAAAAAAAAAAGGGGAAGGGAAAGAATAAAGTAGTAACTACACAATAGAAAGAACGGTGGAAGTGAACATACTATATTTTTTATTATTCCTTTAATTCTTTATACTTTATACTTTAATTGTACAGGTAGACCTTGACTTATGACAAATTGTTTAGCACCTGGGAGCTATGTATGACCAAGATTGGAAGTTAAAACAGTTTAATTTAAACGGCATATAAACAAAGCCAGAAATATTCCTGTTAGGTATAATACCAGAAAGATATGATAAAGGGATAATATACTTAATGCTACATGTATTGACAGCAGTGAGAATTGTATTTGCACAATATTGGAAAAATGAGAACATCCACCAGGCAAAAACATAATTCGTAAAATATTGGACTGTGCAGAGATGGATAGATTGACATTGAAAAGAAAAGAAAAAGGAGATACAGAGTACTATTCAACGTGGAATAGGTTTTTATCAATGGTTAGAGATAAGAGGTAGAAGCTAGATGAAGAAAGATTATTGCTATGTGTATGTAAAATATGAACGTTGTCTATAATTATAAGCATGCTAGTACAACTAATATGATCATAAGTAAGCTAATATAATTATAAATATTGTTATAATTATTATGCGTATTATTATTATCATCACTATCAGTATATCTTTTGTTTGGGTTTTTTGTAAAATGAAGCGCCTGGACAAAACACTGTGTTCAAAACATTTATATATACATAAAAAACGTGACTGTAGAAAAAAAAAGCAGTGTCAGAAGTATATATAAATAAATTTATATATAAATAGTAGCTTTGAATATTGCAAGGTTATATGAACAGAATCTGGACGTACATCTGGGGGAGGAGTCCCTGCTGAGATATTACCAGCTGCACATTCCTTCTGTAGATTCAGCTGCCACTTGTCTGTCTGTTGTCTAATTTGTGGCTCTTCCTGTCAGGTGCAACAATCAAATTGTAAATAGCTAAAACAAGTGACTTCATTATTTTCTACTTAAGTTACAGAATCTCCTCAGACCACTTGCCAGATGAGGCATCATGGATCTTGGGGAAGGTCAAGTGACAGGACAAACCAGTAGAATATAAACTGAAAGCAAACCCCGTTCTTTATGAGCACAGATGATGTTACTTACTGAAACTTGGGTAATGAAAAGTCTGTCTCAGGGGTCCGAGCTCTGGACCTAAATCACAATTAGAAGCCCACTCTCTCCAGATTCCAATTTATTTATTCAGGCCAGATTCTCAGCACACAGTGAGTCTGTCAGCAAACAAAGTTTTGGGAATAAAACCCTTTGTATAGCACTTAATAGAATAGAATAGAATAGAATTTTATTGGCCAAGTGTGATTGGACACACAAGGAATTTGTCTTGGTGCATATGCTCTCAGTGTACATAAAAGAAAAGATACGTTCATCAAGGTACAACATTTACAACACAATTGATGGTCAATATATCAATATAAATCATAAGGATTGCCAGCAACAAGTTATAGTCATACAGTCATAAGTGGAAAGAGATTGGTGATGGGAACTATGAAACGATTAATAGTAGTGCAGATTCAGTAAATAGTCTGACAGTGTTGAGGGAATTATTTGTTTAGCAGAGTGATGGCCTTCGGGAAAAAACTGTTCTTGTGTCTAGTTGTTCTGGTGTGCAGTGCTCTATAGAATAGCACTTAGACTTGTATACCGTTTCACAGTGCTTTACAGCCCTCTCTTAGTGGGTTACAGAGTCAGCCTATTGCCCCCAACAATCTGGGTCCTCATTTTTACCAACCTCGGAAGGACAGAAGGCTGAGTCAACCTTGAGCCTGGTGAGATTTGAACTGCCAAACTGCTGGCAGTCGGCAGTAAGCAGAAGTAGCCTGCAGCACCACTGCATTCTAACCACTGTACCTCCAACAGCTCATGGCTCCACAACTCCATGGTTTCCACCAAAACCTGGCACTGTGATGTCATGGCCCTTCTATGGTCCGAAGACAGCAAGATCTGATCTTGATTGACTGGCACATGATTCCGGATGTGAATAGGAAGTCTGAAACTTTCTCAACTTTGAAACTATATGAAGATCCCTCCTTTTCCTCCTTCAGAAAGTGAGCATGAAAAACCAGGAGGCCACCTCAGATTGAGCTCTAAACTCCTAGACTTTTCTTAATATGAAAGAGAAATCAAAATATGTCCCTAACTCCTCAAAATAACACCAGTAGTTCTTCCACATTTATTTATTGATTGATTTATTGATTTAATTGATTGATTGATTGATTGATTGGATTTTTATACCGCCCTTCTCCCGAAGGACTCAGGGCGGTTCCCAGCCAAGATAAAACAATAATATATAAATAAAAGAATAATTAAAAAACTTATTAGATATAAGGCCAGATTAAAACATTTAAAACCGTAAAAAACCCATAAAATTTATATCAAATATTAAAAGCTATTTAAAATTCCTATGCCAGTCCTGCGCAAATAAACAGATAAGTCTTCAGCTCGCCACTACACTGCTACTACATCCTCTCTCTTACTCTCCTATGACAGTCCCAGAGATTCCAGACCCAAAATGTGTTAATAGCAATCAATGTTCAGTGACTATAGAATACTGGTGAAGTGTGGATGGGAGGAGAGGAAGGGGAGATGGGGAACATATGATTCTCTCACAGAATGTGCTTGGATCATTTTTATTTTTATTTTTTGCAGATGTAGTGTGGTGTTCAGTGATGCATCTCCCTGAGCTGGCGGTTGCATCATCATCCAAATATGCACAGTCTCCTCCATTTCCCATGACTTCCAACCTGCAACAGAGGCAGAAATTAGGTAGTGGGGAGTTATCTCCCACCTAGCAGTACCAAAGGGCTTCTGAGTTTACAGTTCATCTAGCTGAGCCTTGCCTTCTCAAGGATGATTCTGCAGATTGTTCCCCAATTCAACTATTTGGAAGTGTTGATTATATAGTAAATCTACATCCCAGTAGCTCAGCATTCTAACTCAATTCCAAGTGGAATTCTGACCATGCTCCTTGTACAGGAAATCCCTGACTTGCAACCACAATTTGGACTGGAATTTCCATTGCTAAGCAAAGGAGTTGTTGAGAGTGGTGCTCCGTATTATAACCTTTTCCCCCCACTGTTTTTAAGTGAATCATTGAATTTGTTACGTGAATATAATTATTTTAAGTGTACCCAGCTTTCCTTGTTGATTTTGCTTCTTGGGAAGGTTGCAAATGGCAACCCCATGACCCCAGGAGTCTGCAGATTGTAACTATTTTGCCAGCAGATGTGGGGACCAAATGGTGATACAGAAGCCATCAGATAATTGGTTTGATTTTTGTCACTAGGGAGGTAGAGGTTTATTGAGTTTAGTATTATAGTTTAATTTCTGTAAAATGCCCATACTCACTATGAGGGGTGGCCACATAATTTTTCCGAATAAATAAATACATGCAGATTGCCAAGCACCAAAATTTTGATCAGGTGATCACAGGGATCCTGTGATGGTTTTTAACTTCAAGGATCAATCGTAAGTCTTTTTTTTCACTCTTGGAACCAGGGGTCAGTCAGTAATTCAGTCTGTAGGTTATAGGTCTGTTCATCCGCACTCGTTGCAGGCCGTTGGACTGACACCTGGGCTGCTTGTTGAGGAGAAGGGAGGATAATGGCATGGGCCACATCTTCCAGAAGCTGTTGTATTGTTGGCTGTGGCATCCAGGATAAAGTATTTGTCAGGAAGGTCTTACCCATCAGGATGTATTTTAAGGTAAACAAGAAATGTTGGAAATATTGTGCCCACCGAACCTACTTCAGGGACAATCGATGCGGGGTCTGTCCACACCTCGAAAGATACTCCATTATTTCAAGGAATTATCGCCACATCATTAGTGCCCATCAGACAGAAAAAGCTTATTTCTCCCAAACTGCCCAGTGCCGTTCAGTATCAATGAGTTTATGGAAGGTGTTGCTGTGACCTAGGTTCCTGGACCCCGACTCCTGGACTCGGATGATTCAGAAAGTGAGGGAGAAGACCTGGCAAGCCCTGCTTCTCTTAGGCCCTCTCCCTCCCTGGCACCCACTCAAAGGGAGGAGGAGGGGCCGGCAAGGCCTGATTCTCCCGAGCCTTCTTCTGATTTGGCAACGCCCCAAGAACAGTTTTGGAGTGATGCAAGACTGCGCAGACATGACCAGCGCGCGCAGCAGAGGAAGCGTTGGGACAAAGCCAAGGAATGATGGTCATGCAGTGACATCTGCAGAGACTATAAATAGGAGGCGGGACTTCCTGGTTTTTTGTCTTGGACAAAGCAATGAATTTGCGCGGGCAAACTGTATCAATGGAGGGAAGAATATATTCATGAGTAATTCTGTCCTTATCTATAATTTCCTCGTTATCTCCAGAGACTTGGCAGGCCCGTGGGTAGACGTGGCCAGGACATTTATCTATGTAAATAAAGTAGAAGAGAAGGCCTTTGACTGACTCTTTGTTGGGAGTATTGGGGGAGGGAAACAGAACAGGTGTAAGCACAGGGCTGTAGCTTGCCCTGTTCATTCGCCTGTAGAAGGACAGCCCCCATGGCCATGTTACTGGTGTTGGCCTGGATTACAAAGGGTCCAGATGTTTTTAGCTGAATGGGCTCCTTGGCAAACAAGGCCTTCAGTGTTTCAAAGGCCCACTGGCATTCCATCGTCCACTGGAGTGGCTGGCCTGGTTGGGGTTTAGCCACTGTGTGCTTAGTTTTCAAAAGGTCTGTTAAAAGCAACGCCACCCTGGTGAATGAGGGAATGAATTGCCAATAGAAACTAGCGCTCTGCAGTTGTCTGTGTATTGTTGGTGCCTGCCACTCCAGGACTGCCTGAACCTTGGTGGGATCCATCTCAACCCGTGCTGGAGATGCGATAGTCCAGGTAGTCCAAACGGATGTGGTGGAACTCACACTTCAATAGTTCCACAAAGAGGTTCGCCACCAACATGGGCTTCTGTGATGCCCCTTCCTGGCCGCATTGAGACTTGAGTGGAGGAGTGGGCACATCATGGTAGATGCAGAGGCTAGCACCCAAGCCAAGTGCAACACTGCCCACCTGGTTCCATTTGGCTAGTGCTAGCCCAAAATTTCACCTGGACATGGTCTCTGGCTGGTCCCAAGATGTTCTGCCTGTAAGGGCCCCAGAGTTGGGTTCCTCATTGGGTGAAAACAGCCAAGCTAAGAAAATATCAAGGACCTCTCAGGTCGCACTTCTGCCTCTTGCAACTGCACAAAGTCTAAGCTAAGTCCGGGTTTGACTCCTCCTTCCAGCCTAGCCGGCAGTTTCCCAACACTTCCACAATCTCCACTTAGCTTAGAATCTTTATTCATTTTTACGCAGAAATAGGCTGAATGTTGTTTAATGGATTGTCCAGTGCAGGATTTCTATTAGAATTCTAGAAAGAAATACTAAGAGTTTTCATTCAATGGGAAATCATTAACCTGTTGTGTTCTGAGTCCCCGTCGGCATCAGCTCCCCTAGCAGACGAACCGCGTCTGAGGTTGTTGCTGATTGGCTGCCCATTTGACAGCCGAGTATAAAAGAGCTGTTAAAAGGCGCACACGTGTTCTGTTATTGACTGTTGCCTCAAGGTTGAGTTTGCCTAATAAACGTTAGCTGTTGTGAATTGTCTCGCCTCAGTCCTTGCCAAAGTCCTATCGAGCCCTAATAGTTAGCACTGGCGATGAGAATAGAATGCAGGCTGAGCGGACAGATTGACTGAGTCACTAAAGAGCACTCAAGGAAACTCTCCCAGGCCTGGCTGAAGTAAATGCATCTGAATGATGGGAATATTACAAGAATGCTGTCTATAACACCACCTTGTCAGTAGTTGGTAAGGAGAGCAGAAAGACAGCAGATTGCTTTGAAGCCCATTCGGAGGAGTTGATGCCAGCCACCGAGGAAAAAAGGAGAGCTCTCGGTGGCTCAGGGGCTAGGACAGCTGAGCTTGTCGATCGAAAGGTCGGCAGTTCGGCGGTTCAAATCCCTAGTGCTGCCGTGTAACAGGGTGAGCTCCCGTTACTAGTCCCAGTTTCTCCAACCTAGCAGTTTCGAAAGCACGTAAAAAAAAAATGCAAGTAGAAAAAATAGGGACCACTTTTGGTGGGAAGGTAACAGTGTTCAGTGCACCTCTGGCATTGAGTCATGCCGGCCACATGACCACGGAGACATCTTCGGACAGCGCTGGCTCTTCGGCTTTGAAACGGAGATGAGCACCGCCCCCTAGAGTCGGCAACGACTAGCACGTATGTGCGAGGGGAACTTTTACCTTTACCTAATTGCATATAAAGCCTGTTCCAGTGAGCGCAACATACAGTTTCTGCGAGCTGCTTGTAGCAAAGTCCAACAGACCACCAGGAGATGTACTAACGATTATTGGCTGCAGCTTTGCTCTCGGATCCAGATAGCAGCTGACTCAGGCAACATCAAGGGGATGTATGATGGCATCAAGCAGGCCTTAGGTCTAACACAGAAGAAATCTGCCCCTCTGAAGTCTGCTACAGGTGAGGTTATCCAGGACCGAGCACAGCAGATGGTACACAGGGTGCAGCACTACTCTGAGTTATATTCCAGAGAAAATGTGGTAACTGAAAAAGCATTAAATAACACTGAGTGCCTGCCTGTCTTGGAGGAGCTTGACAGTGAACCAACTTTAGAAATGCGGCCCTGGATTCCCTTGCCTATGGCAAGGCACTCAGGAAAGATAACATCCCTGCCGAAGTTCTGAAGTGCTGTAAAAAGAAAATCCCCACTGAACTGCATTAAATCTTCTGTCTTTGTTGGAGGGAAGGTGGAATATCACAGGACATGAAGGATGCAAATATCATCACACTGTACAAGAACAAAGGTGACGGGGTGACTGTAACAACTACCATGGCATCTCTCTTCTTAGTGTCGTAGGGAAGCTGCTTGCCCGTGTCGCACTGAAGAGGCTCCAGGTGCTTGCAGAGAGAGTCTATCCAGAATCACAGTGTAGATTTCAAGCCAACAGGCCCACTAGTGACATGGTATTTTCCCTTAGACAATTGCAGGAGAAATGCAGGGAACAAAGACAGCCACTTTTCGTAGCCTTCATAGATCTTACGAAAGCTTTTACTTGGTTAGCAGGGACAGCCTCTATAAAATTCTCCCCTAGATTGGATGTCCACCTCAGCTCATCAACACCATCAGGTCCTTTCATGAGGAAATGAAGGGCACTTTAGTTTTTGATGGCTTAACATTAGATTCCTTTGGTATCTGGAGTGAAGCAGGGCTGTGTCCTCGCACCAACTTTATTCAAGATCTTTTTTGCCGTCATGCTGAAACATGCTTTTGGAACTGCAACAGAGGGTATTTACCTCCGGACCAGATCAGGCGGAAAACTCTTTAATCTCTCTAGATTGAGAGCAAAGTCTAAAGTCCAGCTGAAATCCTTACAGGATTTCTTCTTCACTGACGATGCTGCTGTCACTGCTCACTCTGCTGAAGACCTTCAACAACTTATGGATAGTTTTAGCAAGGCCTGCCAAGACTTTGGACTAAAAATCAGCCTGAAAAAAACACAAATCATGGGTCAGGACGTGAATTCACCTCCCCGTATTACAATCTCTGCACAAGAACTGGAGGTCGTCCATGACTTTGTGTACCTCGGCTCAACTATCTCTGACACTCTCTCTTTAGATATTGAGCTGAATAAACGTATTGGTAAAGCAGCCACCACATTTTCCAGACTTACAAAGAGAGTATGGCTTAATAAGAAGCTGACGGAACATACAAAGATCCAGGTCTATAGAGCCTGCTTCCTGAGCACACTCTTGTACTGCAGTGAGTCTTGGATCCTTTACGCACGGCAGGAGAGAAAGTTGAATACCTTTCATATGCGCTGTCTTCAATGTATTTTTTGCATCACCTGGCAGGACAAAATTCCAAATAGCGGAGTCTTGGAACGTGCTGGAATTTCTAGCATGTATACACTACTGAAACAGCGACGTCTACGCAGGCTTGGGCATGTCTTTTATAGCATCATCAGAATAGTTCAGCACAATGTTTCTCAACTTCAGTAACTTTTAAGATGTGTAGACTTCAGCTCCTTGAATTCACCATGCTGGCTAGGGAATTCTGGGAATTGAAGCCCACGCATCTTAAAATTGCTGGAACTAATAAATATTATTCTAGCAGGTCCACATTTATTTCCTGCCATCAAAACATTATCCACAACGATGATTTATTTGTTGAGTTCTTGGTGTTCATTTTGCTGGCTATTTATATGGTTTGGCAGTCTTGGGGGATTTGGGTGGGCTGCTTGAGAAGAGCAAAGCCAGAGGCATTTGGAAGGGTTCAAAAAATAATCCAGGGTGGTGTCTGCAACTATTTCAACACATACAAAGATGACAAGGCTTTAATCACTTATTTGTGGCCATTATCTTGCTTATTGACACCCTCTCTGTGGACATTCCTGGACCGAAATAAATCAGGGCAGTAATTAGTATACTAAAATGCAAAATGAAAATGTCTCTTTATGGATCAGTAATCTCTTACTTCCAATTTGCATCTTTGGAAATTTACCCTGACCTGGGCTCAGATATCTTATTCAGTGATAAAATATTTTCTGTCCCCTCAACCATATCCAACGACATTTTGATTTGTGAAATTGGGACCTAACTGCTTCACTGGCTTTCAAATTAAAAGCTGAGATAGGCAAACATCAGATCTGCAATTCCTCCAACAATGTAACCCTGGTTGCTGTCAAATTGAAGCTGCTCATATCAGAGGAAGACTGCTGGTCTGTTTCCTTTGTGAAGTGTTAGATGCTATATAAAATATCAGAACTAAGGATGGACGAAAGGGCTGAACTAGAAAAGCAGGCCATATTTATATACATGGCTTGAATGTTTCTCTAAAATCCTTCCAGGTCTAAAATTGACTGGTCTAAAATTAGCCATTCAACCTCATAGCTGACAGGATCGGAGTGCAGCATCTCCCAGTTCATGCAATCTAACACTCTTTGCAATGCTTCGCTCATTGCGGCAATCAAAAATATTTAGCACATGTGGCAATCAAACGAACAGGAAAAACAAACAGGAGATAGGAAAAATGTGGAGAAAAAGTGTAAGGAAAGTAATAATAAAGCTAGATGTTGTTTTTGCAGGAATCATACATCTGAAGTCCCATCAAAAGTGCTTTTTCAGAAGGCAACTGGACTTTCTTGTTTTTTCTTTGAAGATGTTTCACTTCTCATCCAAGAAGCTTCTTCAGCTCTGACAGGATAGTGTGGAATGGAAGGATTGAAGTCCACTATCCTGTCAGAGCTGAAGAAGCTTCTTGGATGAGAAGTGAAACGTCCTCAAAGGAAAAAACGAGAAAGTCCAGTTGCCTCCTGAAAAAGCACTTTTGAGACAACCATGACCTGGATGACTGAGAATCTCTACAGACATAGATCTGAAGGGACCAGTACTAAGAAATGTAACAGGGCTTAGAATGATAACAGCTAGGAAATGTTTGCAGCCCTGAAAGTCAGGCTAGCCGGCAGGGTTAATCACAAGAGCTCGCACATAATCTAGAAATAAAATGCTTCTTTTGGTTTATGCTTCTGCATCTAAGTTCCAAGAAAGTAGGAACTGTGGCTTAAGCAAAGTTGCAAGTATTGCTAATAGAAAAACCAGCTTAAAAGACAAAGGTGATGTCAAAAAGGAGGGAAATAGACATTCCAGAAAGATTGTGAACTGTGTGGTTGTGATGCTTGTCAAATGGGATGACATGGGAGGGACTTCCGCTTTGGGTTGAGGGAATGAAATGCTGTTGAAATCTGTTTTTGGATGGGCCTACTTTGCTAGGCACCGGCTCTTGCAAGAACGTATTTTACAATAAACTGCTTGCTGCTTCACTTAATGACTTGTCCAATTTCTGACTAGTGAGTGGGTTTCTCACAAGAACATGCTGTTACCTGCAGACCCAACCTTCCACACGTGATTAGAGATCTCATGAAGTCATAGTTCTTAATCTAGTTTAGATAAAATTTTATTTTAACTGGTTCCAGAGATACAGAGATCGGATTTTGCTGTTTCCTGGCTTGTATGTTAAGCATCAAGTAGCCTTCCTCATCCTCAATTTGACAAGATGTTCCTCAGAGTGCCCTTTGAAGAATGCGGTGTGTGTGTGTGTTTGTGGTAGAGAAGCAACAGGCGGAATCTAGCTTGACCTTCTCTCAGAACCTCTGCTAATGTTTCCTCAATGAATTTGTTTCCCAAAAAGGCTGTAGAGAAAGGTCACAGGCCAGCTCTAGTTCACTTAGCCATTCACTCCATTTCACACACACACACACACACACACACACACACACACACACACACACACTCAGGAGAAAACAGCCAAATTGTATCACTATAAGAATATACAGGCCTTGCCATTAAGGATGTGTAACATTCCAGACAATGCTACAGATTCTCTCAAGTAGCGCTTATATGCCATGTCCTGGATAGAAGGAAGTGAATTACCAATGATCTTTTCTGCCATCCTCACCACTCTCTGCCACCGCCTTCCTCTCCAAAACATATAATGTTTCCAAACCAGACTGTAACGCAACAGGACAGGATGCTCTCGATTGTCCCTCTATAGAAAGTGATAAGGACAGAGGAAAGATGAACTTTTCTCATGCGACAAAGAAAATACAGGCACTGCTGTGCCCGCTTCACCAGTGTCTCACTAGCCTACATACTCATAAGCTGCACACCCAGAAACTTGATGCTGCTAACCATCTCCACAGGTGAGCCATTAATACATAGAGGTGTGTGGCTGTGCAGGCCTTTTCTGAATTTGACATTTTGCATAAAGTTCTGAACTAACCTATTTGGGGCAGTTGATTTGGACCTTTGTCCCAAGTGTGAGGCTTTCTATTTCTGCCAAAATAAACAGCTAAAAGTTGCCTTCCTCATTCCAGTGTGACCTATTGGCCCTTCAAGAAAACAACCCAACTAAGCCTCCGGCTAACAGTTTTAACTCAAGGCTGCTGGGGACAGACCAGTGCAAACTGGGTGGAACCAGTGACTTTTGTGTCCTGTGAGTGGAGGGGCTTAGCCACAAGTCACTCTGGTGATGGTTCAAAAGACTACGCTCTTCACCCCTTCATCGGTGGGATCCATCTACTTCTGAAGGGATGAGGATGACCTGACTCCTGTCTTGTGTCCTTTAGTGGCGGGTGGGAGCCATAGGAGAGCAAGAGTTGGAGTGCGATACTCACAATCACATAGGCTCTTCCACCTGTAGTATCTCCTCCCATTGGAGAAGGAGCTATTATCAGTTCAGATGGACCAGGTCAGAGCAGGCGTTTATGAGCATGGGGAGGGGGGTAGCCTCAGGGGCTCCTCACCTTGTGAGAAAATCAACTAAGCTGCAGATAATGGAAAAACAACAGGAAAAGCATGCACAACTGAAAAAGGACAGTGCTCCCCATCACAGGAGCAGTGGGACTGTTTCTTCCCTGACTCCTTAGGACAAGCTTATTTAAAGTAAAATTCCTTCAGGCTCTGGTTACCAGAAATCTTTCGGTTCAACTTGGAATGGGTAAGAGAGATGCTGTTGCTTGTTTAAATATAGAAACTGGCAGAGATTTTTGGATACTTATGGTAAACAAGATTGTCTAGAATGGGCAACTTTTGTCAACTGAAATGTTTGGAGTTTTTTGAGTGACAAGATTATAGTAAAGTAAAAGAAAGGGCTACAAATATTGTTGGGCACATCTTTTGGATGAAATTTGCTGTCCAGAAGCCAAGTGTAACATGGCCTTCAAACCTTTTCCTGCAAATCTCTCCGAGAAGCAAAATTAGCCCTATTAAGGGGACTGGAAGAAGCATCACTGTTCAGAGCTCTGATGAAACTCATGATGCATTTTATACCAAGCACTGGAAGAATTTTAAAGCATGCACAGCTCAATACTAGGAATGAAAAAGATCTTAAAGGTAAAGCATTTCCTTTTTGTGAATAAATTTACCAGATATTTGCATTTTCCCTCCTTCAATATCGCTCAAGTAATTGGAGTAATAAGCCAATTGGAAACAATTGCAAGACTAATTTGAAACCATCAAAGCTAACAAATTTATTATCCAAATACCAGTATTATACTGTAGTAAGTTTTAGGGAGATGTAACCCAAAAATTGACAATATCATAACATTGCAGGACGTAAAACAAGATTCTTTTAAAAGGACAAACCTCACAGAATCTAACAGTACTACCATGCCATTACAATAATCAATCTTTTAAGAAAGTGAGGAATACAAAATATATAAAAAATAGATTTGCATGTGCATGTGAAGTTGAGAAACTATTTTGAATTGTGAAGTTCTAAATGTCTGTCTCTCCCTTTAAAAGCTGAAGCTGTGGTGAATTCAAGATCTAGCCATGCCTTCATTCTGGCATGTCTTACTTTATAGGTTTTGTGATTTGGGTATATTGAAGGCCTATTAAAAGGGGGGTTTACTGTCTGCCATTTATTGTTTGAAGTGTGTGTGAGTTTTGCCTGTTTGTTCTTGCTCTTTATTCTTTTCCTATCTAGTCTTACTTGGGATCAAATGGCCTCATCTTCAGACCCTATAAAATTTCCTTTCCATTAACTCAAGGTCTAAAGGAAAAGGCAGACCGTAGGGGAATACAATGTAATGTTTCCCTCCCTCAGGATTTTTTCAATACTTTTATATGCATCAAATTCAATTATGTGAGTTTGCACTAAGATTTCAGTGGTTGTCTCTAATGCAAACTATGTAAAATTAAAAGTACTTTACCCTTGCATTTTCAGGATTAAAAAAATTGATCTCTGTTGAATTACAAGTTTGTTTCCAATGGTTATATTTTTCAGGGCATATTTTAAAAATCTGCTGGAGCTTCACTTTTCTACCACCAGCCACGCCAAAGCATTATTTTCTTATTAACTAGATGAGTATATGGGAAGGAAAGAAACTAGTGAATGAAGCTAGAAGTTTGTCGACCGAGTGTTCTAATATAAGAGGTGAGCCTTATGCTACGTTATAAATTGAGGAGAAATATTGCAGGTATATAATTGACGCAAAAATTGTGGTTGTTTGTTGGCTGTGCCCTGGGAAAGCTGACTTTGGAGTGATTAAGAAGGATAATTGAAATGGAGGAAAATGGATTTGATATTGAGTATAAATCTACATTGGTAAGTTGTTTTTAAAGCTTGTTTTTTGTTTACCTGACAAGTTTGTAAATAGAGAGCCACCATCCATTGTATTTTGGCTGATCTAAACCATGGTTGTCATTTTGGCTTGCCTGGAAGAATTGTCTTGGGCTGTATATAATACAGTGTATATAAATAACAAACCTCTCTTTTTTATAATGTCAAAGTTCCAGAAAACCCCTCCTGCAGAAAAGACTCTGAAACCAATATCTTTCAAAGTTCTTTTACTGGCATAGGTAAACTGGCACAGTTGGATGAAAACCGAAACCGGGGATTCCGGTTCGTCCCTCAGTAATACAAACCCCAAAATCTCCACCCTCATGACCCCTCTGCCGGTCATATGCTCCAATCTCCAACCATCCCATGTTGACCCATCACTCCAGCCACTCCTTCTCCAGATGCGAACCCAGCCTGACCTTAACCGGCAGGAAAAAAAATATCCCTTGCACTACCACCCTCCTCCCCTCTTTTCCCAAAGAGGAGAACTGTGGCAGCGTATGGAAGCCTTCGGCCTAGTATGGCTTCCAAAGCTGCCATATATATTTTTATTGTAACATTATAAAAGATGCCAAGTATAAAAAATGGGCAGTGCAAAATAGAGCTTTACAAGCCATAGCAGAAGAAAAAAGAAATGCCTATCCCGAAAACTGAATGGGCCTCTAGTAATAAAAGAAGTGCATCTCAAAGTGAAGCAGCCAGGTTTAGTGTGAGCAATCTTGCAGACTAAGGTGAAGAATCTCAGTTTCCATAAGGCACCTGGAGCAAAGCAAACAAAAACATTCATAGAGTCAGTGAAGATATTAACAGTTTTGTCTCTGGCAATACATCAAACATGAATTAAGGCAGTGAATTCAACTGCTTGGGCTCCCAAGAAAAACAGCTGCCTATCAACTGATTTTTGCCGAGGCGCATTTGTTTAAGTAAAGGCTTTATTTTACCTTAAGGCTAAGAAGCAGAATTTGATTTTTTTGAGACAAACACAATAAAGATGGAACGTCTGAGGTTTAATGGATTATTGCCTTCTATAAATCTGCTAGGAATTATTTCATCCATGTGGCTTTTAATTTTTGTCAGGCTCAACTATTCCAACTGCTTTCAGAGGATTCACACTGTGCCTTTTACTTTCAAAGGAAGAAACCTGAAGAGATTATCTCCCATTGGATCAATGTACCTGCCTATTGAATCATTATTATTTATTTATATAGCCACCACACTCACACATTAGGTCACTCTGTAAGGCTTAAGTTTAACATTAAAAAAAACCCTGCAACAATACCATCAGATTAGTCACTTCATCCGCTCCATTTCTATTTGGGGCCATCACCTTTTAGGGTCTTTTGAAAAAGCAACAGGTATTAACGAAATAATATTTCGTTAATACCGAAGGAAGATTGAGATGGTATTAAAGCAGAGAATTATAGGCCTATATTACTTTTAAATACTGATTACAAGATATTTGCCAAGATACTTGCTAATAGATTAATGCCAGTGATGAATCAAATAATTCATAATGATCAGTCAGGATTTATTAAGGGTAGGCAGATGAGATATAATGTGAGGCAAATTGTAAATTTACTTGAATATTTGGAACGAAACAACCAAGTCTCAGCGGCACTCTTTTTTTTTGGATGCTGAAAAGCCTTTGACAGATTGGATTGGCAGTTTTTGTTTAAAGTAATAGAAAAAATGCAATTTGGGGATTATTTTATCCATGCAATTAAAGCAATATATCAGAAGCAAACAGCACAAATAATAGTAAATGGTGGGTTAACAGAAACTTTTAAAATTGGGAAAGGGACGAGACAGGGATGTCCCCTGTCCCCATTACTTTTTATTTTAACTTTAGAAATTCTTCTGAATAAAATACGTGGTTCCGATCGAATAAAGGGAATTAGAGTTAAACAGCAAGATTATAGATTAAGAGCTTTTGCAGATGACTTGGTTGTTACTGTATCTCAACCAATATACTCAGCTACTGGTTTAAAAGATATAATTGGTCAGTATGGTAAAGTATCTGGATTTAAGGTGAATCAGCAAAAGACAAAGATGATAACTAAAAATATGAATATACAACAAAAAAAAAGAGTTAGAAAGAACTACAGGTTTTGAAATCGTTAAAAAGGTTAAATATTTAGGAATATATATTACAGCTTCAAATGTCAAATTATACGAAAATAATTATGAGGTATTGTGGCAGAAGGTATGGAAAGAAATGGAGAGTTGGAAGAAGTTACAACTATCCTTGCTGGGAAGAATGGCGGCTATAAAAATGAATGTTTTGCCCAGGTTTCTATTTTTGTTTCAAATGATACCGGTGCTTAAGAATGATATCAAATTACAGGAATGGCAAAAGGGGGTTAATAACTTTGTATGGATGGGCAAAAAACCAAGAATAAAATTAAAAAGAATGCAGAATACAAGGAAAGGGGGTCTTAAGATGCCTAATTTAAAATTGTATTATGAAGCAGTTGTCTTATCATTAATTACTGATTGGATGAATTTAACTGAGGAAAGAGCTTTGAATATAGAAGGTTATGGTTTGTTATATGGGTGGCGTGCCTATTTATTATATGATAAGAAAGTAGACAAAATATTTAAAAATAATATAATTAGAAATGCATTATTGAGGGTCTGGAGGAAATATCAATATAATTAGATGGAAAGATTCCAATATGGGCAATCCGAGACACATGATAGAAAATATAAATATATATCAAAAGATGGAGGTAGTTACCTATAAAGAACTTCTTTGTATGGAAAAGGGGGAATTACAATTAAAATCCAGAGAAAAGATGGGGGAAGAAGGGAAAAATTATACATGGTTCCAATATGGACAATTACAAGCTAGATGGAAATTAGATCAAAAAATAGGTGTTAAGCAAACTGAGGATAATTTGTTAAAACAAATGAGAGATCAAGGCCAACAGCATATTAAGAGGTTGTATAATGTATTAGTAGAAATAGACTCAGAGACTGAATTGGTTAAGGATTGTATGATTAAGTGGGCACAAAATTTTCAGCAACCAATAATGTTGGAAACTTGGGAAAGAATTTGGGTGAGGAATGTTAAATTTACACAAGCACAAAATATGAGAGAAAATTTTTATAAGATGTTTTATAGATGGCATTTAGACCCAAAAAGTTGTCATGTATGTATCCTAATGTACAGGCTAAATGTTGGAGATGCGATTGTGAAGATGCCACTTATTACCATATATGGTGGACTTGTAAAAAAGTTAAAGCATTTTGGATTAAAGTATGGTGGATCATGCAGAATATTTTGAAAAAGAAGATTAAGTTTACTCCACAGTTCTTTCTACTAGGAATAATTATGGATTGTACAGCTATAGAGACTAAATTGATTTTGAACTTAATAACAGCCGCGAGACTTTTGATTGCTCAATATTGGAAGAAAGAAGAATTACCTACAATTGAAGAATGGACACTCAAAGTATCAAATCTGGCAGAAATGGCAAAAATTTCTGCTTACTTGAAAGACTATACACAAGAAAAATATATTTTAGAATGGAAAATGTGGATTGATTATATTCAAAATAAGTATCAGATTAAAAAATATCGAATAGCATATGAGTAAATTTAGGAAATATTTTGTATTAGATATATTTCTGAAGGAGAGGGGAATTGAGAGTGTGATTATGTATAGAGTGACTAGAGATTATAATTTAGGATTTATTTTGGATTATGATTGTTAGTTTTGATACCCTGCATTTTGTTCTGGGAAGTCGGGGTGGGGGTGGGGGTAAGGGGAGGGAATTGGGGTGTTGAGGGTAGAGGATGGAGTGATGGTTAATGTACAGGGATTATTGAAGATGTATAAATATAATTAATATAGGGTCGGGTCTGCCCAGTTACCATTTTAGAACGGTGGGGAGGGAGAAAAGAGGAGAGAGTAGGAGGTAGGAAAGAGGAGAAGAGGAAGGAAGAGGGGTAGAAGAGGGAGAAGGAAGGTGTAGGGTGGAGGGAGGAGAGGATGTAGATAAGAGAAGGAGAGGAAGGTCTGGAAAGTAGAAGAAGGTAGAAAAGGGAAGAGTGTTAAAAGGGGCTGGTGACTGGGCAAGCCCGACTAATTGTATATAACTGTACATTGGATGAGCTGTTTGATATGATTGTAAAAATAAAACTTTTTTATGAAAAAAAAAAGAAAAAGCAACAGGAAGGGAGGGGCAACCTTACTTCAGGGAGAATGAAGTTCCATGAAGAAGGGCCCCCCACTGAGAAGGGCCTTTTAGATGGTCCCACCGCATGAAAATCCATGGGACCCATAATGTGCCGTGTCTTCCTGCCATGATGAGCTGGGAGAAACAGTCCTTCAAGTAACCTGGCCCCAATCCATGCACCCCGTTAAAAGTGATAATTCAACTGCAAAGAATTTGTATTATTTCCCCAACAACTTCCCAAAATCAAAACTTGTAAAACTGGGAAGATGATTTATGTATATTTAGTATTTGAACTGCTTCCACGGCCAAAAGCTATTTTAAGATTTTTTTTCTGACCATGCCAGTCCATGGAGGCTGTATCAAACATTGTGTTAAATTTATTTTCTTTTGCCTTTTATTCATCATCTACCATACTGAGACAAATGAAATCCAAAAAACTTCTATAATCCACATAAAGTTTAAAAACTAAAACTAATGGAAAAGTCATTTGAGACTTTTATTCATCCCCTCAATAATCTTACTTTTCCTGATTCCCTCTTATTGCTGACATAGATAGAAGTGCCTGCCACTTCAATTTTCTTTCTTCTGGGCTCACCCCTTCCTTCTCTCCTCTCTTTCCCCACTTCCCTCTTGCTCTCTTTCTTTTTTCCAATGGTCCTGCATCACAACCGATGCTGGATCCTTGTTGCAAAACACGCGGAGAGATTGCTGGTGAAAACTGAAATGCAAAGCAACAGCAGTAAGCAAACTACTACTTTCTCCGCCTTGGTCCCCTCAAGAAAAGCTAACAAACTTTTCCTAAGGGAGTAGCAGCTACCTAATGTGAAGTTCTGCCTGGAAGCTCCCACAAGCACACACACAACTCCTAAGTTTTGATCGAAACATGGCGCTCTGACGTCATAGCTCTGCTATGATCAGGAGACGGCAAGATCTGACCTTGATTGGCTGGCACATGACTCTGGATGTAAAAGTCTGAAACTTTTTCAGCTTTGAAATGACATGAAGATCCTTCCCTTTTCTCCCCCAGAAAGTGAGTGAAACACAGGCAGGCTAGCTCAGACTGAGCTCTTAACTTCAAGACTTTTCTTTATATGAAATAATATGTTCCTACTCCTCAAAATAACACCAGTAGTTCTTCCACACTGCAACTACATCCGCTCTCTTATTCTCCTAGGGCAGTCCAAAGGTTACTCAGAAGGACCCAAAGTAAGTTAACAGCAATCAGGTGTGTTCAGTGGCTACAGAATGCTGGGGAAATGTGAATGGGGGGAGTTGAGGAACATAGGATTCTCTTACAGAAAATCTTTGGATCAATTTTTTTTGCAGATGTAGCGGTGTTCAGTGTTGCATCTCCCTGAGCTGGCTGTGGCATCATTGTTCAAAAACGCACAGTCTCCTGCATTTCCCATGATTTCCAACCTGCAACAGAAGCAGAAATTAAACAATGGGGAGTATCTCCCACCTAGCAGTACCAAAGGGTTCCTGAGGTTACGGTTCATCTAGCTGAGCTTTGCCTTCTCAACGATGATTCTGCAGATTGTTCCCCAATTCCTCTATTTGGAAGTATTGAGTGTGCATCCCACTTAACCCATCTACATCCCAGCAGCTCAGCATTCCGGACTCAGTCCCAAGTGGAATTCTGACCATGCTACTTATACAGGCAGTCCTTGATTTGCAACCACAATTTGGACTGGAATTTCCATTGCTAAGCAAAGGAGTTGTTAAGAGAGTAGTGTCCAATTTTATAACCCTTTTTTTAACCGCAATTCACTGTTAAGTGAATCACTGCAGTTGTTGCATAAATCAAATGATTTTAAGAATATCCAGCTTTCCTTGTTGACTTTCCTTCTTGGGAAGGTTGCAAATGACAAGCACATAAATCCCAGGAGGCTGCAACCATTTTAACTTCTTTGCCAAGAGACCTGGGGAATCCAGGGTGATATGGAGCCAATCATGTGGCTGGTGTCAAGCCCCGACCAGCTTGCCATACCTGGAGGGAAGGAGGAATTGGAGAGTGTGCTGGCAGGAAGGGCCCCAGTGGCAATGAGGGACAGCGTTAGCTCTGGCTGCAATGGCCACCAAGGGAGGCAATGGCGGCATTCTTGCCTGCACAGCTGGCTGATGGCCTTTCGGGACCCAGCTTGCCAGCGTTGGATGCAACGGCCTATGGGTGGAAGCGGTCTACGGCCCATGGGATGGAGGCCGGTGGGGCCTAAGCACTAGATGGTGGACTGCGAACACGGGAGTGGATGCCGACGCTGGATGATGGTTGCGTGGGTGGGACTAAGGGGCATGGTCCCGCCTATCCTATATAGAGGATATAGAGGACCCAGCTATTTTGGGTAATTACCGTCCAGTCTCCAACCTTCGCTTCGTTGCGAAGGTTGTAGAGAGTGCCGTGGCGCGACAGCTACCCCAGTACCTGGATGAATCCGTCTATCTAGACCCGTTCCAGTCCGGCTTCCGACCCGGATACAGCACGGAGACAGCTTTGGTCGCATTGGTGGATGATCTCTGGAGGGCCAGGGATAGGGGTTATTCCTCTGCCCTGGTCCTATTAGACCTCTCAGCGGCTTTTGATACCATCGACCATGGTATCTTGCTGCGCCGGTTGGAGGGATTGGGAGTGGGGGGCACCGTGTATCGGTGGTTCTCCTCCTATCTCTCCGACCGGTCGCAGACGGTGTTGACGGGGGACAGAGGTCGATCGCGAGGTGCCTCACTTGTGGGGTGCCGCAGGGGTCGATCCTCTCGCCCCTTCTGTTCAACATCTACATGAAGCCGTTGGGTGAGATCATCAGTGGCTTCGGGGTGAGATACCAGCTGTACGCTGATGACACTCAGCTGTACTTTTCCACCCCGGGCCACCCCAATGAAGTTGTTGAAGTGTTGTCCCGGTGTCTGGAAGCCGTACGGGTCTGGATGGGGAGAAACAGGCTCAAGCTCAATCCCTCCAAGACGGAGTGGCTGTGGATGCCGGCATCCCGATTCAGTCAGCTGCAGCTGCAGCTGACTGTTGGAGGCGAGTTATTGGCCCCAAAGGATAGGGTGCGCAACTTAGGTGTCCTCCTGGATGAACGGCTGTCGTTTGAAGATCATTTGATGGCCGTCGCCAGGAGGGCCTTCCACCAGGTTCGCCTGGTTCGGCAGTTGCGCCCCTTCCTTGGTCGGGATGCCTTGTGCACAGTCACTCATGCGCTCGTTACCTCCCGCTTGGATTATTGTAATGCTCTCTACATGGGGTTCCCCTTGAAGTGCACTCGGAGGCTTCAGTTAGTCCAGAATGCAGCCGCGCGGGTGATAGAGGGAGCTTCGCGTAGCTCCCACGTAATACCACTCCTGCGCAGGCTGCACTGGCTACCTGTGGCCTCCCGAGTGCACTTTAAATTTAATTCTGACCTTTAAAGCGCTCCATGGCTTAGGGCCCGGGTACTTACGGGACCGCCTGCTGTACCGTATGCCTCCCACTGACCAGTGCGTTCTCACAGAGGGACTTCTCAGGGTGCCGTCCGCCAAGCAATGTCGGCTGGCGGCCCCAGGAAGGTCCTTCTCCATGGGGCTCCACACTCTGGAGCAGAGCTTCCCGGGTTTCGCCAAATACCTGACCTTCGGACCTTCCGCGAACTGAAGATACACCTTTTCATTCGCGCGGGGCTGGCTTAAATTTTTTTAATTTTTATAAATTTTAAATTTAATTGATTTTAAATTTGTTATTTATTTTAAATGGGGTTTAGTTTTATAAATTTTTAAAATGCAAGGCTAATTATAATAAGTTTCTTAATTTCTATTTTAAATTGTACATTGTATTGTTATTTTTTACTGCTGCCTGTACACCGCCCTGAGTCCTTCGGGAGAAGGGCGGTATAAAAATCAAATAAATAATAATAATAATAATAATAGAGAGACTTTGCAACTGACTGTTACATACTTATTTGTGCCAGGCCTCAGGCTTGAATAAACCTGTATCCAACTGTTCCAGACCATGTTTGTTTCTGTGTTTGCAAAGCCTGGGGATCTGGACAATTTAGAATTGGTTTGATTGTGGTCACTAGGAGGGTGGAGGTTTATTGGGTTTAGTATTGTTTTATTTCTGTAAACTGCCAGAATCATCATGAGTGCCACATATTTTTTCCAAATAAATAATAATAATAATAATAATAGAGATTTTGCAACTGACTGCTACATACTTATTTGTGCCAGGCCTCAGGCTTGAATAAACCTGTATCCAACTGTTCCAGACCATGTTTGTTTCTGTGTTTGCAAAGCCTGGGGATCTGGACAATTTAGAATTGGTTTGATTGTGGTCACTAGGAGGGTGGGGGTTTATTGGGTTTAGTATTGTTTTATTTCTGTAAACTGCCAGAATCATCATGAGCGCCACATATTTTTTCCAAATAAATAAATACATGCCAGTTACCAAGTACCTAAATTTTGATCTTGTAATTATGGGGATGCTGTAATGGTTGTAAGGGAGGACCAATCATAAGTCATTTTTTTCAGTGTTTTAAATTTTTAAATTGTTGCTAAATGAATCGCTGTTAAGCCGAGGACTACCCATAATGCATTTTGATTTACATTAGTAGGGCCAAATCTTTTGGGGGGGCAATGCCTGAATACTGGCAGCCAGGAGGCTCTTTCTAAGATCAGTCCTGAGCTGGGAAGAGCCTCAATGGAGGCATTTAACTTTCCGCTCTTGTCACTGAAAGGAAAAGAGGAAGACTCACATTGAATTTTCTCCATCTAGCCACTTCCAGGGCTGATCTGGTTCTCTTCTGAGGCCGATCCAAAAGATGTGGTCTCTTGTGAACACCCTCACAATAGCCTTTTAAAAAGAAGTACATGTTAAAACCTCGCATTGCTAGCTTCCCAATGGAATTTCTGAATTTACATATAGGCTACATATAGGATTTAAGCATTTGGGGATTGTTACAATTTCAAGTTTCTAAGCAGTAAAAAATGAAAGAAGCAGATGACTGACTTATTTCAATGATGTTTGGATCCCCCTTTTTTTTTTTTTTAAATTTTCTACGTCAACAGATCTTGCTTTGTGAAACTGGCAGATTTTGGAAGCTGGAGAAGATTAAAAGGATCTTGAAGCTTTTTTCAGAAAAGCAGCTAATGAGATATTTTTTAGTATAATCAGGAGAAAATCCTTTTAACTTTTTCATATTGTAGAACAGCATGCACTATCTATGAAGCAACATTATTTTTAAGAAGTACCGTGTTTTCCCCAAAAAAAGACCCTGTTTTATAGTTTTTTGAACCCCAAAATAAGCGCTTGGCCTTATTTTTGGGGAGGTCTTATTATTTTGTGGTGCGTGGAGCAAGACGGGGCTCCTCTTGCCATCTTACCTGATTTCCAGCTCTGTCTACCTAACCCTAACCAGAGGAAATGGCGGGGACCGGATGCGCATGCGTTTAAATATTTTCAGGGAAGGCTTACTTTCAGGGAGTGCTTATTTTCATGGGGCGCTTATTTTAGCGCATGCGCTCAAAAGCCTGATTGGCTTATTATCAGGCGATATCTTATTTTCGGGGAAACAGGGTAATTTATGCTGGCCAAAACCAGTTCTATAGCTCACCATTTCCTCCTTTGTAATTTTGGCTAGGGAAGCTTTATGCAAAATACAGGAGTTCTGGCTTTCCTTCCAGTTCTTTTCTTCTCTTGAAAATTTGTAGCAGTGTCCCTGATGTGTAATCCAGTCAGGTGGACAATCAGTGGCATCCTGTTGGCAGCTCAATGGCAGTAATGTTCCTACAACAAAGAAAGATGGAAAGAATAGACACTAACTTATCCAGTCCTGTTCTTATGGCCAGGATGGGCTGAATTAGAACCTGTTAGTGAGTTCTAACAAAACCCGTCTGGATGAGAAGACCCATGTTCTAGCAGCCTCTGTCTTGTAATCCTCAGATTAAGAGAGACTATGGATCTGAGCAGTAATTTGCATGCCGCATTTGAATCCAAGAAACCAGATGCAAGCACACTTATTCAGCCATGAATCTTTTTGTGGGATTTTTCCAATTAATTTGGTCAACCTATCTCAGATTTGGCCCACCTGCTTCACGTTTACTGCTTCTGGCAGGAAATCGCTAAATAAAGAAATGCATGTTTATTGATTTTACTTCTCAAATACCAAGACATCTTCAAAACATAGGAAGTGAAGTTTCCTGTATTGGATGACGGGGATTACCGTACATAAAAACCAGGGCAAGGCCAACTCTTATGTTTCTGATCTAACTGCAGAGGTCATTCGGCTTCTTGAAGTCACGTGAGAAGCAGCACTTCAAGGGGAAAGTATTAGGGTCCATATCCCTTACCCAGGAAAAAGAAGAAGCAGCCAAAGATGAGGTAAGAAACAACAATTCCAATTATTGCCTTTTTGTGTTTATCACAAGTTGACCATAATTTCTGTTCGATTGTCTTGACACAAGCTGCATGAAGAAAAGGAAGAGAAACAAGATTCATCAGTACTCATCCGCTATACCAAAGGAAGGTAGAGAGAAACCTGGATACTGATGGTTCTCCTTGAGCTAAAATCCCTAAATAAAATATACACATTTCTAAATTGTTAAGATTTTTCTTTTTTAATTTTCAAACTTAATAGTTTTCCTCTTGAGTCAACTAGAATGTCAGTCTGACTCTGATGAAAAGAAACTGAGTTAAAAATGTTCTCATTGAGCAAATAAAACTATTTAGGAGTGCTTGCCTCCCTCCATCCCTTTCTTCCTTCGTCTTCCTCAATGTCCATGATGGATCTGGAGGCATTTACGTAACTAAAGCTAATGTTCCAGACTATATATGCAATTCATCTGGTACAGTTAAACAGAAGATTGAAACTTAAAATAGTCACGTCTGGCGAACCACTATTGGGTATGCTGTACTTCCCATCAGCCACTAGAAGACAGACTTTCTCTGCCGTAACTCTGCCTTGTGGCTATTCTCGCTCTGAATTAGAATGGCCCAAACCTATTGGCTTTTCACAAGGCAATAAAATCTAGCTAGGTAACTCAGCCTGGAGCTCAGAATGGGTTAAGGTCTCCATTTCCTGACTTTACTACTAGTTGATTAACTATCTTGGTTGCTGTTTCTATTTATTTTCTGGATGTTTTATTGTTTCTAATTATTTTAATGGTTCTGTAATTTTAGAGTCACTTGATTGAGCAGGGCAGCTGTAGGAATTGAAGAAATAAATAAAACGAACGGTGCAGCATAAAAACTACATGAATGTTTGCACAAAAGGCAGAATAAAACCACCCTGACATTCAACTGCTTGAGATAAACTGCACAGTGCCAGAAAAAAATCCATTTTCCTCTTCTCCTTTTTCAAGCATCCTGGACAAGAAAAAGTGTCCAGAAAGTTCATAATAAAATCTGTATTTTTGCATGCTCAATGCAGACTTCCTAGTGTCACCTGTATCCCACTTTCTATTGAACATTTGATGTAAATGACATCTTAAAGCTTATTAGGATGGCTCCTTAGCTCTATGATCACATTTTCTTCTTTATTTCTGTCCCATGAAACATTAAAATTTAGCAGAGAAAGTTTTCAAAGTCCAATGGGGGACATGTCTTGTATTGTAGGTTCCTGTGGCCATGGCTTGGCTGTTTCAATCCTTCATTTGGGTGACTAGATTCCACAGCTTGATATTATTACTACCTGGTTTTCCCTCTTGTCCATCTGCAGATCTGGAAGGAAAATCCAGCAGCTTTTTCTCATGATCCATATTCAGCATTCCTGGATTTGTATGATCTGGAATTAGAAATGGGGCTGTCACAAGAAGGAAGCAAAGATGCTTACAGAAGATGGCAAATTACTAATTTCAAAGAATCTTTTTTAAGATATAGGATTCAGCCTCTTAAAAAGTGTGCAGCAGAAAATAATTTCTGATGCATTATTTTATTGCTATCAATAAATTAGGCAATTTTTTGGTAGAAAAGTTCCATTCCATTTTCCACTTGACATCAAAAGGTAGAAGCTAAGAATAGAGAATAGAACAGAACAGAATTCTTCATTGGTCAAGTGTGATTGGAGACATAATGAATCTGTCTTTGGTGCATATACTCTCAGTGTACATAAAGAAAAAATAAAATATATTCATCAAGAAAGATGAAAGCCTATCAGAGAATCTGAAGGCTAGGTTAACTGAGCAAACTTTCCATATACAGCAACACTCACAAACGCCAATCCACACATAACACAAGAGAAAACACCTCTCCTGAATTACTGACTAGAAATTAGGTGCTGATTCCTTTCCCAAATCATAATTTCAGCAGGAAAAAAAACTGTAGTGGAGACCCAGGCAGGAACTTATAACTTCTATGTGATTTTTAGACCAACACTTTTTATTCATTTATTTTTAGTCATTTCAGTGACTTACCCATCACCTTGTGTATCCGCAGTTTGTCCTAATCTCCTAAAATCATCTGAAACCCTTGAAGAAAACACAGAACATATAATTCTATTATTACTGTTAACTACTATATATTACTATGCCAATTACTTTAGCTAGTATGTCGGTACATTTTTTAAAGGAGAAATAAGAGTTTCACTAATGCAACTATATCAATATCTGACATACATACATACATACATACATACATATATATATATATATCTGACATCAATACAATTGAACGTGTCCAGAAATATTTTACAAGAAGAGTTCTTCACTCCTCTGAAAACAACAAAATACCTTATGCCACCAGACTTGAAATCCTAGGCTTAGAAAACTTGGAACTCCATCGCTTTTGACAAGACCTAAGTTTAACTCATAGAATCATCTATTGTAATGTCCTTCCTGTTAAAGACTACTTCAGCTTTAATTGCAATAATGCAATTAATTTAATAATAAGGGGCGTGCTTACGAAAAAAATCAGTACAATTGCGGAGGCTACGGCCTATGTGGAGGAACACAAAGCCTTCCTGGAATCAGATGACCCAGGAATTGAAGAAGGGGAGGTTATAGATCATGGGGCTGAAGCGGCTGCCGCTGTTGCGGCCCTGGAGTTGGGTCAGGCTGAACCCAGAGTTCTGAGATCCAAAACTAGGAAGTGATAAAGATATTTGGGATTGTGTTGGTTTTCCTTATTCTCTTTTGTACGATATTCTGTTTATTCTTGACTCTTCTTTATTACGTATTTAAAATTTGCAAACTTTGCTACTTCGTGTCACCTGCTTGCCTTATGGCTGTTGTATGTGTTAAAAAATTTGAGTAAAATTCTTATTTTAGATAAGAAAAATGAAAATTTACCATACCTGATATGTATTTGTATAAACCTTTTTTGACTAATAAAAACTTTTTGAACAAAAAAAAAAAAAAAAAAAAAAAAAAAAATAATAAGGGGCGTGCATAAGAGCACAAAAGTGCCTACCGTTCCTGTCCCATTGTTCCCTTCATTATATCAAATTAATATAGCTGATGCATATTTTTTTACTTATATATATATATTTTCTTCATGATATGTTGTTTTATTTATGACAATGTTTGTGTATACTGTTGTGACAAAATGAAATAAAAAATAATAATACAAGAGCAACCAATAGATTTAAACGTAATGTTAACCACTTTAATCTAGATTGCAGAAAATATAACTTCTGTAACAGAATCATCAGTGCTTGGAATACTTCACCTGACTCTGTGGTCTCTTCTCATAATCCCAAAAGCTTTAACCAAAAACTTTCTACTATTGACCTCACCCCATTCCTAAGAGGACCATAAGGGGCGTGCATAAGAGCACAAATGTGCCTACGTTCCTGTCCTATTGTTTTTCTTTTTTTCTTCTTATATATAGAGAGAGAGAGAGATATATATGCTTATACCTCCTTATATTTCCTCATATATATGTTTATATACTACATAATCTTTTGTGTGATGCTTATATATATTGCTATGACAAATAAATAAATAAATAAAATAAAATAAATAAATAAATAAAACTAATATCCACCGCCACTGCAGTAGCTTCTGCCATTAGTAATAGCCAAATGTTGGAAGTATGCCAAAGTATCTTGGACGGAGACGGTGCAAGGCCGCATAGCCCGTTTCAACAGTGTTCTCTACTCAAATCTTCCGATACAAAGAAACCCTGAGCCTGAATTGCTTACTAGAAACTGGAGTCCTTTCCCAAATAATAATTGCACTCCTCCAAAGTTGCAAAGGCTCAGCAGGGAGCAGTCATTCCCCGCTCCGATCTCCAGGAAGCCTCCGCAACTGGGGACAAAGCAACGCCTGGGAGACCGCAAGGGAGGGAAGAAAACCCCCCCTCCGCTTCCTCCCCCCCCTCCGCTTCCTCTCCAGCCCCAAATACTCTACCTGGAGAGCTCTAGGCCAGCCCCAACTGCTCTGCACCCCAACAATCACCACCGTTTTCTTCCGCTCAACTAGTCGGCCGTACGTCTCGTAAAATGAAAGCGTAAACTAAAACGAAAGCACACATAGAGAAAGCGCATGCCCCTCCCTCCCTCCCTCCTTCCTAAGCCCCGCTGCAGCCTTCACGCAGGTTTCAAGATTGCAAAACGCGGGGGTGGGGGGGAGCCCTGACTTTTCCACGGCTTTTGTGAAGAGAATACAATCCTCCCGAGGCTGCCCAGAAAATCCTCCATTGCAAAAAGAAACATTTTCAGCTGCCTTCAGCATTTGTTTTCCTTGTTGTGTGAAGGGCCAGGGTGGAGCGCTCTCTGTGTCCCTCTCTCCCTCTCGTGTGCTACGGACAATGACACGGATTCAGATAGTAAAGCAACCACTATTTATACCAAGGTATTCAAACTTCCCAGCAGAAAGCTTCTTTCTGTCCTCCCGTCTCTTGAAAGGCTCCAGTTTTCCCTACTTCTCCCCCAGGGCTATTTTCTAGCACGGCTCGAGTCTCTTCTGTACCAACTCCTGTCAGAAAAAAAACGCGGAGAGAGCGCTGAAAGCCAAGACAATTATTGCTAAGAGAAAGAGCCAAGATTGAACTCTGGTTCAGGGGTCTCCAACCTTGGCAACTTTAAGCCTTTAAGCTTTGCTGGCTGGGGAATTCTGGGAGTCGAAGTCCTCCAGGCTTAAAGTTGCCAAGGTTGGAGACCCCTGCTCTGGTTTGATGGCATCAAATGAGGGCCAAATGATTCAAGCTGTATCACTTCCCTGAGAATGTAACCCTGCTTATATGAATCATTTCATTACTATTTCTCCCTTCCTCAAACGTCTGTTTTCCAACAACAGTGCCCAAACAGCATTTTAACTTGAGCCAAAGGAGTATTTATACTGAGAAGTTCTGTGTAGCAGAAGCTCACAACTTCCGGCAGGGAAACCAGCCACTGCTCTTCCTCTTCACTGCAGGAAGTTCCAGTGTAATGGAGATACCACATTCTCCATTCTCTTATTAAGAACAGAGAGCCACTTTGGTGTAGCAGTTAAAACCTTAGGCATGAAGCCAGCAATGCCACTCTGTCTCACCTTTAATGTATTTATTTATTTGCTAGTTATGCCACTCATCTCACTATCAAAGGACTGGGTAACTTACAATTTTAGAATAAACATAAAAAATTAAAATTAAAACATTGGCCATGTAAAACTAAAACATGAAAATTAACAACAAAGCAGATAAAAAAGAACCAGTACGTACATCGGGAGGAAGTGCTATTCTGCTTATAGCAATAGCAATAGCAGTTCTCCACAGTGATTTACATCAAAAAAAACCTATGTGTAGTGAAGAAAGTTAGCACACACACCCCTCCCGGAAGAATGAAATATTTTAGGAAATATTAAAAAGGCAGAATATTATATTTCCCTGCATGAGAAAAGAGAAACATGTTAAGAAACAAGAAGTTCGTGATCACTTAAATGACGTGTGTTTCCCCCAATCTCAGGTAGTTCAACAATGAAGTCCATAGATATTTCCTTCCATGGGGCACTAGGACTGGCAACACTCTGGAGGAGTCCAGCAGGCTTCTCAGGAGGCCTCTTAGCAGAAGCACACACAGGACAACTGGCCACATAGATTTCTATGTCCTTTTTCAATCAGGGCCATTGTCTCTCGGTGATCCCCCATCCACATCTTCACTGGTTCTTTTTTCTTTCTTTTTTTTAAATTTACATTTATATCCCGCCCTTCTCCAAAGACTCAGGGCGGCTTACAGTGTGTAAGGCAATAGTCTCATTCTATTTGTATATTTACAAAGTCAACTTATTTCCCCCCCCAACAATCTGGGTCCTCATTTTACCTACCTTATAAAGGATGGAAGGCTGAGTCAACCTTGGGCCTGGTGGGACTAGAACCTGCAGTAATTGTAGGCTGCTGTGTTTTAATAACAGGCTATCTTACAGCCTGAGCCACCACGGCCCTGGTTCAGTTACAAAGTGCGCTGGGCCTCCCCCAGCTACCGACCCATCCAGCTAGCAAAATGCTATGGGCACCCTCAGTGTCCTCAGTCCCAGTTTCTCTACCGCCTTGGGGCTAATCACACATCTTGAGTCCAGAAGGGCTAGCATCTTCCCCTGGGTGCCGCATGAAGGCACCTGCAGCTCCACTGGGATGGTCATGGGGGCTACATGCTGACACCAGGGAGTTGTCGGAGTCAGTCTCACTCTCCTCTGGAGTGGTCAAAGTTCCCAGCTCCTCCTGGCCAGGTGGGGTGAACTCAATGACCTCCACCCCTTTCAGTGCTGTTTTGCGGTGCTTTCCTGGCTGCTTCTCGGGCTTCCTGCCTCCAGCAATCATTGGCTTGGAGCCTGGCGTGATGAGGCAATCAGCTGCTTGGTGCCCCTCCGTCCCACACCTGAAGCATGCTGTGGATCTTGGTTTGGCTGCTGGCCCGCTTTTGGCAGCTCTCAGGGCCTCTTTTGGGGCAAAGGGGGAAGGCTTGTTCCAGCTGCAACCTCCACAATGCCAGTCTCTGGCCAAATCGATTTCAACCTTGGCTGCCAACACATAGCACTGAAGGTCTTGGTGTGGTCCCCGAGAGATGCCGCTCTGATACACGTCATCGTTATTGTTCAAATCTGTCAAGATCTTTTGGATCCTGAACTTGTCTTGTTGGCTATTCCTGCCATCTTAGTATCATATGCAAATTTGATGAGTTCCCCCTCTATTCCCTCATTTATGTCATTTATGAAGTTATTGAAGAGTGCTGGGCCTAAGATGGTGCTTGTGGTACCCCACTGCTTACTTTCCTCCACGTAGATGTAGTATCATTAAGGACTACTTGTTGAGTATGGCTTGTCAGCCACTTACAATTCCATCTGGTGGTGATGCTTTCTATCACACATTTTTCTAGCTTACCAATAAATAGGTTATGGTCTACTTTGTCAAATGCCTTGCTGAAGTCTAAATATACTACCGCGTTTCCCCGAAAATAAGACCCAGACTTATATTTTTGGAGGCTCCAAAATAAGCAGTACAGCTTATTTTGGGGAAAACACGATTTCAAGGTGATCAGCCTGGCTGGGTGCTCCACCCCAGCACATGCACAAGAGGAGTCAAACACACGGGGACTGATGGTATCCAGCAGCAGCTGTAGCCTGCCAGTCCCTTCCTTTATCAGCACACTCTGGGGCTGCGCAGCCCGTTCAACACAAGTGAATTGATTCCCTAAGTAGTAGCAGGCAGAGGCAGAGGTGGCAATCTGAACATGCCCCACGGACCCCAGGCAAGCTGAGGCACAAAGATGGGCCTCCCACGGCAATCACATGACCACACAGTACTTGGCAACCAGTCATAAATGCAAGCTAGTGCAATCATTGTGTATTTACTCTGCCAAAGAATACAATTACTGCTGTTTTAAGCTGTGAAGGAGACAAAGGGTGGGAGAATGAGGGAGAGGTGAGTTTCTTTATTTGAGCTTCTGCTGCTCTGAGGTTGTGAATGCCTTTGGTATGCCAATAGAAGATAATATTTGTAGCTCAGGGTTGAACTGTGGGGTCCTTCAGGCTATTTGTTTCTTCTTTCTTTGTTTTTGTCTTACATTTCTAAACTGCCCATGTCTCAAAAATGTTTCCAAAAGTTTCTTAATTTCTATTGGGTTATGTAAAGTCTGCAAGGAAACTACCAAGCTCAGAGAGCCCCAAGGACCTACCTCTCTTTTGGAGTCACTGTGCAGAAAGGTGGTGACTGGAGAAACAAATCTCTCCAGAGGTGTACAGGAAGACCTGGGTGGGGCCATCCTTTGAGATGCTGTGGCTCAGGTTTTGTCTTGCCATTGGAATGTATTCATGCCAGAGACAAAGATCTAGACTGCTTCATGCAAAAGCCAAGGCAGATGGGAACAGAGATGGCTGACTGCAGATAGATGTTGGACTCCTCCCAAAAGCTCCAGCCTGGGAAGAGATGAACTGCAAACTCAGAGGGATGCACCATCCCACAATGTCAACTTAAAAGGGAGACTGGCCAGATCTGAAAATGCCCAATCAAGGCCTTAAGCCCAAACTAAAATATTCAAGGGAATAGGTTGAATGAATATTTTAGCCTGGGCTTAAGGTCCTTGGGGCTCTCTAAGCTTGGTAGTTTCCTTGCAGACATTATATTACCCAATAGAAGTTAAGAAACTTCTGCAAACATTTTTGAGACATGGGCAGTTTAGAAATGTAAGACAAAAACAAAGAACGAAGAAACAAACAGTCTGAAGGACCCCACAGTTCAACCCTGAGCTACAAATATTATCTTCTATTGGCATACCAAAGGCATTCACAACCTCAGAGCAGCAGAAGCTCAAACAACCTATTCCCTTCTTGCATCTCTTAGTGAAAGGTAGAGAGGAAGGGAAGAGGAAAAAGGGAGGATTTGAGGTTCTGGAAAATACTGTAGCTGTACGGGAGAGGTAGTTGGAGATTTTCAAGAAGCATGACAAAAGTTTTCTACTAGAAAGTCCGGATACACTGGTATAATATATATGGTGGTTGTTTTTCTTTCTAAAGGTAAAGGTTCCCCTCGCACATATGTGCTAGTCATTCCTGATTCTAGGGGGCGGTGCTCATCTTTATTTCAAAGCCGAAGAGCCAGCACTGTCCAAAGACGTCTCCGTGGTCATGTGGCCGGCATGACTCAACGCCAAAGGCGCACGGAATGCTGTTACCTTCCCACCAAAGGTGGTCCCTATTTTTCTACTTGCATTTTTCACATGCTTTAGAACTGTTAGGTTGGCAGAAGCTGGGACAAGTAATGGGAGCTCACCCCATTCGAACTGCTGAACTGCCGACCTTTTGATCGACAAGCTCAGCACCTTAGCCCCTGAGCCACTGTGTCCCAGCTTTTCTTTCTAAATCCCTATAAATACTACCTGTTCAAAATAAAAGGGAAAAAAAAACCCTTGGTGTACCTTCTTTCTCTTTCTGGGAAACAATTTCTCTGCTTAAAGCCATAAGCTCATCCACTGAAGAAAATCTCCTTTAACACTCTGTGCTTGATAACTTTAACTCCCAAAAGTTAAACCAAAGCTTTTTAAAATTACTGAGCTTAGAGGTAGCCAGCCCAACCTCACCAAGAAACAGTATTGAGAATGGGTCAGCTCTCTTTTTTTTCCCCCTTCACTACGAGTGAGAGAAGTATTTTAAGAGGCAAGCAGAACTTAGTGGACAATCTAAATATGAGTCAACAATGTGTGACCGCAACCAATGCAAACCTAAATTGCATTAACAGAGGGATACAATCAAGATCACATGATAATATCACTCTATACAGCCTTAGTAAGAACACACCTAGCATACTGCATTCAGTTTTGGTCACCACACTGTAAAAAAGATGTTGAGACTCTAGAAAGAGTGCAGAGAAGAGCAACCAAGATGATTAGGGGACTGGGGACTAAAACATATTGATAAATATGCAAATCATGATATATACAAATATATTATCACTATATGCAAAACAAGATAGAGTATGTATTTTTTCTAAGATGTTTAGCATAAAATGCATACAACTGAAAAACTATAAGCTGTTTTTAAAAGCATGTAACAGATATCTAGATAAATGTCAGCTGTGTGAAAGCACAAACTTAGCAAACAAGACACCAGTTGTAACCACAAGCAGGGAACAAGAAGAAAAGTAGAGCTTAAGCTAAGTAACGGTTAAACTGCAAATATAAGGGAAACGGGGAGGGAGGAGATAGACTGAACACTTCAACAGGATGCTGTGCAAGGGAGGGGGTGATGAGTCTGTGTAAGGGGATATAAGTTGATCTTCATGCTTTGTTCTGCATCCACTTTCTGTGCACCCATGTTTGCAAATACATGAATATTCTTTGCTGCTTCCAAGTTGTTGTCTTGCGAACATGAACAATATGAAGAACATTTGCAGGAACTGGTCATGGCTCATCTAGTGAAGAGAAGGACCAGAAGGGACATAATAGCAGTGTTCCAGTATTTGAGGGGCTGCTACAGAGAGGTCAAGCTATTTTCCAAGGCCCCTGAAGGCCAGACAAGGAATAATGGATGCAAACTGATCACGGAGAGATTCAACCTGGAAATAAGGAGAAATTTTCTGACAGGGAGAACAATCCATCAGTGGAACAGCTTTGCCTTCAGAAGTTATGGGAGCTTCATCACTGGAAGCTTTCAAGAAGAAACTGGACTGCCATCTATCAGAAATGGTATAGGGTTGTGATGGTGAACCTATGGCACGTGTGTTTGAGGTGGCATGCAGAGCCATCTTTCCAGGCACGGGAGCTGTTGCCCAACTCACCTGTAGCTGCACATGTACAAGCACCCCAGCTTGTGTTTCGGCCTCTGGTGCACATGTGCACAATTCAGGGGACCCAGCTGGTCTTCGGAGCTCTCCTGAATGCGCGTGCATTTGCCATGTGCGTGAATACTTGCTTGCACTGCACACATGCGTAGATGGTGTTCATACACGTGCATTGTGTGCATGAAAACTGTGTGCATGCACAGATGGTGCACTTGCATGTGCAGCGCACGGGGAGCCACATAAAACCTGCGCCCATGTGAAGATGGCATGGTTGGGAGTGAAGGGGCCACTCGTTAGGGCAGATAGCACGCCCGCACATGGAGCACGCGAAGCGTGTACCTGTTCGGCACTCGGTGAGTAAAAGGTTTGCCACCACTGATGTAGGGTCTCCAGCGTGGGGGTTGGACTAAATGACCTAAAAGGTCCTTTCCAACTCTGCTGATCTGTTAATCAGGCGATTGGCTGGATTCCCTTGCTGATCCCTTAGAAAGCATAGCAAAGCAAAGGCAGGCCATGCGGTTTATGGAGGCAAGGAGGGAAGATTTCTTTTATACACTGAGAGCATATGCATCAAGACAAATTCCTTGTATCCAATCACACTTGGCCAATAAAAACTCATTCAATTCAATTAAATTCAATTCTAAAAGATAAGTGGGGAGTCGGTGACAGGGGGTGGGTGGCCAAGAGGCTGCAGGGACCCCAAGGGGCCAGGGAGAGAGACGTGGGGTGCCCCAGTGGGGCGGGGGAGGCCGGAGGGAAGGGCACTTCTCCCTGCACGAGGGTCTCCCCATATTCCTCTCCTCTTCTTCCCTCTCTCTCGGGGAAAGGCTGGAGGGGAAGGGAGGAAGGGCAGCAGCTGATGGTGGTGGTGGAGAAGGAAGAAGAAAAATGGAGTTTTAAGAGAGGATGGAAGAAAGCTTTCTAGTGGGATAAACAGTGCCTGTTCTTCCTATCTGAATCTCCATAAATACACTTGTACATAGGAAAGAAAGAAAGAAGGAAAGAAAGAAAGAATTTGGGGTGCTGGAAAATAGCTCTGGGAGGAAGAGGTAGTTGGGAGACTTTGAGAAACAGGACAAAGAAAAGTTTTCTCCTGGGAAGTTTGGACACGCTGGTATAAAATAAATGGTGGTTGTTTTTCTCTCTAAAGCCCTATAAATATACCTGTTCATAGTAAAAGAAAAGCCCCTTTGGTGTGCATTCTCTCTCTTTAAAGCCACAAGCTCTGCCACTGAAGCAAATCTCCTTGTGCTTGGTAGTTTTTAACCCGCACAAGTCAGGCAGACTCTAAAACTATGGAGCTTACAGCCTGGCCCTTTGCCAAGAAGAGGCGAGGGTAGAAGCAGCCGGAAGGAGGCCGGAAAATATCTGAAAGCAACCAAGACTAAGCGTTGGGTTAGTTGTTATCCGTTCTTGTTCACTCCCCCTCCCCCTCCATGAATATTTTTCACACGGCCCAGAAAGGCGGGTGGAGCTGTAAACTATCAGCAGAGACGGTCGGCTGGAAAGTATCCACGCAGCAAGAGAAACTATATCTCGCACGCACCGCACCGCCCTTTGTGAGGACAGGGAGGGAAGGTTTTTCGCAAGAGTACAAAAGGCGAGGGAGGATTACAAAAGGGAACCAACTTCGCCGTCTTTTCGGGGAAAGGATAGGTCATAATGGGCATTCCGCCATGCGGTCCCCCAACGGAGCGGCCTCCCCTCCTTCCGTAGCCGACATCCTGAGCTCCGGAGGTCTCGGGAAAAGGTAAGACGGGAGTCAGTGGGTGGGTGGCCGGCCAAGGGGCCAGGAAGAGAGAGACGGGGTGCCCCAGTGGGGCGGGGGAGGCCGGAGGGAAGGGCGCTTCTCCCTGCACGAGGGTCTCCCCATATTCCTCTCCTCTTCTTCCCTCTCTCTTGGGGAAAGGCTGGAGGGGAAGGGAGGAAGGGCAGGAGGTGGTGGAGGACAGGCTGGAGCAGGTGGTGGTGCTGAAGGAAGAAGAAAAATGGAGAGTTTTAAGAGAGGATGGAAGAAAGCAGCTTTCTACTGGGATAAACAGTGCCTGTTGTTCCTATCTGAATCTCCATAAATATACTTGCACATAGGAAAGAAAGAAAGAAAGAATTTGGGGTGCTGGAAAATAGCTCTGGGGGGGAAGAGGTACTTGGGAGACTTTGAGAAACAGGACAAAGAAAAGTTTTCTCCTGGGAAGTTTGGACACCCTGGTATAAAATAAATGGTGCTTGTTTTTCTCTCTAAAGCCCCATAAATATACCTGTTCATAGTAAAAGAGAGAAAGAAAAGCCCCTTTGGTGTGCATTCTCTCTCTTTAAAGCCACAAGCTCTGCCACTGAAGCAAATCTCCTTTAGCATTCTGTGCTTGGTAGTTTTTAACCCGCACAAGTCAGGCAGACTCTAAAACTATGGAGCTTACAGCCTGGCCCTTTGCCAAGAAGAGGCGAGGGTAGAAGCAGCCGGAAGGAGGCCGGAAAATATCTGAAAGCAACCAAGACTAAGCGTAGGGTTAGTTGTTTTTCCGTTCTTGTTCACTCCCCCTCCCCCTCCATGAATATTTTTCACACGGCCCAGAAAGGCGGGTGGAGCTGTAAAGAATCAGCAGAGACGGTCGGCTGGAAAGTATCCACGCAGCAAGAGAAACTATATCTCGCACGCACCGCCCTTTGTGAGGACAGAGAGGGAAGGTTTTTCGCAAGAGTACAAAAGGCGAGGGAGGATTACAAAAGGGAACCAACTTCGCCGTCTTTTCGGGGGAAGGATAGGTCATAATGGGCATTCCGCCATGCGGTCCCCCAACGGAGCGGCCTCCCCTCCTTCCGTAGCCGACATCCTGAGCTCCGGAGGTCTCGGGAAAAGGTAAGACGGGGGTCGGTGGGTGGGTGGCCGGCCAAGGGGCCAGGAAGAGAGACACGGGGTGCCCCAGTGGGGCAGAAAGAAGGGCGCTTCTCCCTGCACGAGGGTCTCCCCATATTCCTCTCCCCTTCTTCCCTCTCGGGGAAAGGCTGGAGGGGAAGGGAGGAAGGGCAGGAGGTGGTAGAGAAAAGTAAGAAGGAAAATGGAGACTTTCAAGAGAGGAGGGAAGAAAGAAGTTTTCTAGTGGGATAAACAGTTTCTGTTGTTCCTATCTAAATCTCCATTAATGCACTTGTACATAGGAAAGAAAGAAAAAAAAAGCCAGGGTCTTAAAGATTCTTCAGAAAAATTCTGTTTCTCTCTCCTTTTTAAACTTCCCCTCCCGCCCGTATAGCTACAGAGGAAAACTTATTCAGAAGGAGGCGGGGGAAATGGCAACCGAAGCGCTTCTCCACCATGAAATCGGATCCAGAGCTCCAGTCCCGCCCGGGAGAAAACCAGGGGCGTGTTATGAGGCTGCAGAGGAGCTGCTGGAAAGCAAACTGCCAGAGAGGAATACAAGTTCTTTCGCGCTGGCGTTGGAAGTTATTTTTCTCGCTCGACGCTTCCCTCCGGCAACTCCGAAAGGGCAGGAAGCCAAGCGGGTTAGTCAAGCAGGGAAGATTTGGTGCTAATTGCCGTTTGCCTTGGCTGGAGGAGGAAGGCCAGCGAGACAAGGAAAAGAGCTTCGCCAGAGTCTCCAGCAAAAGACGGCCGCTTCTGCCAGGCAGTCCAGCAGTGCTTACTTAGGCAGGGAACATTTGGTGTTTCTTGCTGCTTGCCTTGGCTGGAGGAGCTGAAAAAGCGAAAAGGAAACGTCTTCAAAGAAAAACCAGAAAGTATAGTTGGCTCTGGGGGTGGTGGTGGTAAAAAACCCAACTTTGGGGACAATCATGACCTGGACGACTGAGAATCTCCATAGACACTCAGAAAGGAAAACAGCTTTGCCAGCGTCTAAGCAAAAGATGGCCCTTTCTGCCACGCAATCCAGCAGGGCTCCTTCCCTACACGACCTCGTGATCGCTGAAAGGTAAGGGAGCAATTGGTGACGGTAGGAATTTGTGGGTGCAAGGGGGGGGGGCTCGGAAATGGTCCAAAGGGCAGGAAGAAAAACTTGGGGTATCTCAGTGAGTTGGGAGGGGGAGGCTGGAGCACTTGTGCATACACTAGGGCAGGTGTCTCCAATCTTGACAGCTTGAAGCCTGGCGGACTTCAACTCCTAGAATTCCCCAGCCAGCTTTGCTGGAATTCTGGGAGTTGAAGTCTGCCAGGCTTCAAGTTGTTAAGGTTGGAGACCCCTGCACTAGGGCCTCTCTGACTCCTGAAGCACCCCCATATTCCACTTCAGCCCAATTCCTTCTTCCTTCTCCGTGAAAAGCTGAGGGGGAGGGAAGAAAGGTAGAGAATTTTTATTTATTTATTTATTTCATCAAGCATATATTAGCAGATACAAGTATAGACATAATTATAAATACATGCGATGGATACGAATAAATGGGAACATTAGGACAGGGACGGTAGGCATGTTGGTGCTCTTATGCACGCCCCTTACAGACCTCTTAGGAACGGGGTGAGGTCCAACAGTAGACAGTTTGGGGGTTTGGGGAAGAAACCACAGAGTCAGGTAGTGCATTCCAGGCATTGACCACTCTGTTGCTGAAGTCTGTATTTTCTGCAATCGAGTTTAGAGCGGTTTACCTTAAGTTCGTATCTATTGCGTGCTCGTATATTGTTGTGGTTGAAGCTGAAGTAGTCATTGACGGGTAGGACATTGAAGCAGATGTTTTTATGTACTACGCTTAGGTCGGACCAAAGACGGTGAAGTTCTAAATTGTCTAAGCCCAAAATTTCAAGTCTGGTGGCATAAGATATTCTATTGTGCGTAGAGGAATGGAGGACTCTTCTCATGAAATAACTCTGGATTGGTATTGAATTGGTAGAGAGATTGGTAGTGCTAGAAAATCTGGGGGAGAAGTGTAGAAAAATGGAGACATTCAAGACGAGATCAGAAAACTTTCTACTGGGAAGTTTGGACTCACTGGTATAAATGATTTTCTTTCTAACGGGTGAAATGTTCCCGGTTCGGACCGGCTCGTCAGATCCAGTAGCGATAGTGGCGGGTGGTTTGGAGAACCGTAGCAAAAATCCCTGCCCCCTGCCCCTGCTGAGCCACGCCATCATCAGAGGTTTGTTTTTTTTACTTTTAAAAGCAGTTTTTCTTCAGCCAAAAACATGCCTTTAAAAGTAAAAAAAGAGCCTTTGATGATCCCGTGCCTCAGCTGAGGTCGTCAGAACTCTTTAAACTCTTTTTTTTAACAACCTCTTCAGAAAAGGTTGTTTAAAAAAAGGTTTTAAAAGGCTCCTCTGGCGATCCCAGCTGAGTTCCTCATCACCAGAACCTTAAAAGACATGTTTTCTATGATCTAAAAAATATAAATAAAATAAAATAATAAAATATTTGTGCAGCTTTCTGAGATTTGGTGTGTTTCTGTAGTGTTTCACTCTAACTACACAAACACACAAAATCTCACAAAGCTGTATTTGGCATTTTGTGTTTGTGTGTGTGAGAGAGAGAAAGAGTCGTGTTGTGTTGTGTGCGTGTAAAGTGTGAAAGTCGGTTTTTGTGCTTTTTGTGGCCGTGTGAGGTTCCTGCTTGTTGCAGGGGCCATTTTGAGCGAAGTGCAACTGCTTTTACATTGTGTGTGAGTCAGTTGTGTCGTGTTCTGTGTGTGTAAAGTGTGAAAGTTGGGTTTTGGTACCTCTTATTGTTTTGTATACTTTGTTTATTATTTTTATTATTTATTGTTATTGGCCATGCCCACCCAGCCATCTGACCACCAAGCCATGCCCACCAATTAAGCCATGCCCACAGAACCGGTAGGGAAAATTTTTAGATTTCACCCCTGTTCTAACTCCCTGTAAATGTACATAGTAAAGAAAAACACCCAGGTGGCCTGGGTCCTTGTCTGTCTCTCTCTCCACTCTCCTCCTCCCAGAAGCAATTGCTGTGCTTAAAGCCATAGGCCAGCTGTCCCCAACTTCTCAGGCTTGGGGGGTGGGGGGAGAGGGGATGGTTCTGTGTGAGCCGCAAGTATGTTCAGCCATCACTTGTGTGGGTTTTCCCTGCCGGGACTCCACAGGGACCGGGCCTGCTTTTGTAGCCCACCACCTTCCACATGCTCCTCCCCACCAATCACTCACTTTGGAAGATTAAGCTGTTTTCCTTAGATCTCGGGTTCTTGTACACACTTCCGTCCTCTTTGGAACAGTGTTTTTGCGCAGAGGACGGAAGAGTGTGTAAGAAGGAGAGATCTATTGTGTCCAGGTAGGCTTTGTTTCATTCCGGCCTCGGTGATGTCACGGGCGCCCTCTTCATATTTTCAGTAACAGTTCCTAAGCACCTGGAGCAGCAATGGCAGCACAGGAGGCAAGTACAGGTGGCGTGGAGTTCTCAAGTGCAGCACCTGGTGGCTGCACTAATGTAGCGCGCTATGAAGGCTGAAGCGTCTACAGCAATAGCAATGCCACTTCTAAAAATAGGCAGAAAGTACATGTGACAACACCCAGGCTCTGATGCAATAGGTCTCGCACAGGGGTGAAATCTACTTCCCTTTCTTACCAGTTCGGAAGTGCGCACGCATCACATATGTGTGCAGACCTTCTGCGCATGTGCAGAAGGTAACGTTACGTCTGGGTTAAAACCAGGAAGTAACGACACCCAGGCGGGTGGGTGGAGCTTTGCTCCGCCACTCGATCTGGTCTGAACCGGAGGCATTTCAATCCTGGTCTCGTGTTAGTACCTTTTCCAAAGAGAACGGAAGCTGTGTAACATCTAAGACAAACGATTTCCTGATATACATCGAGTTCTGGAATTTTTTTAAGAGTAAATGAGCAAGGTAACGGGGTGACAGGGTGGGGAGGAGAAGGCCCAAGCAGCTGTGGGGACCCAAGGGGTCAGAAGAAAAGCATGGGATATCTCAGTGGGGAGAGGCCTTTGGCGGCTGGAGGTAGTAGTCTTGTCCCTGCACTAGGCCTCCCCACTCCTAAGGAACCCCAGGTACTCTTAACAATTTGACTCTTAATTTGATTAACAAATGCACTAGGGAGAGGAGGGATGGGCTCATCCATTTAATGTGATTCAGTTAATGTAACGACTACAATGGACAAGCTCCATTACGTTCATAACCCGAGGATGAGAATTCTACCCTTTTGACATAAAGTGGATGTTGATTTTTTTTGCTCCTCTACCAAAACGTTGCCCAATTTCTCACCTCATTCCTAAGAGGTCTGTAAGGGGCGTGCATAAGAGCACCAGCGTGCCTAACGTTCCTGTCCTAATGTTCCCTTTAGTTGTATTCATTTTATGTTTCCAATTTATGCTTATATTATTTAGTACGTATTTGACAAAATAAATAAAAAAAATAAATTTATCGATGGCATGTAAAAAAATCTTTGCATGACAAATTATTTTCTGTTGCATGCTTTTTAAGAGGCTGTGTCCTACGTATAAAAAGAGATTAGTAACGATTTGCCAGCTTCTGTAAGCATCTTGGGCCTCCTTCTTGTGACAGTCCCGTTTCCAATTCCAGATCATACAACTCCAGGAATGCTGAATATGGATGTAGAGAATCAATCGGTGCTCTTTCGTCCCAATGGATCTGCATCTGAACAGGAAAAAGAACCAGGTATTAATAACAAAATCAAGATGTGGAAGCCACTCACCCAAATGAGGGATTGAAATATCCAAGCCACGACCACCAGAGTATATGGAGCAATCCAAAACATATGCCCTGTCCCTAACTGGACTTTCAGAATAAGCATCAGAATAGAACTGGAAGGGATCTTAGAGGTCTTCTAGTCCAACCTCCAGCTCAAACAGGAAGTCCTATACCATTTCAGACAGGTGGCTGTCCAGTCTTTTCTTAAAAAGTGATGAAGCATTTACAACTTCTGAAAGCAAGCTGTTCCACTGGTTAATTGTCTTCACTATTAGGAAGTTTCTCCTTAATTCCAGATTGCTTCTTCCTTTGTTCAGATTCCATCCACTGATTCTTGTCCTGCCCTCTGGTGGTTTGGAAAATAAGTAGACCCCCTCTTCTTTGTGGCAGCCCCTCAAATATTGGAATACTGCTATCCTGTCACTCTTGGTCCTTCTTTTTGCTAGACTGGCCATGCTCAATTCCTGCAACCGTTCTTCATGTTTTGTTTCCAGACTCTTCTTAGTTGCTCTTCCTTGCAATTTTTCCAAAGTCTCAACATCTTTTTTGTAATATGTTGACCAAAACTGGATGCTGTGTTCCTGGTGTGGTCTTACTAAGGCTCTATAATTTTAACTCTATGTCCCTGTTTATACAACCAAGGATTGTATTAGGTTTTTTGGTTGCTGCAGCATACTGCTGGTTCATATTTAAGTGATCATTCACTAGGATACCAAGGTTCTCCTCACAGGTTTGGTTTTTGAGCCAGGTTTTGCCTAATGTGTACTTGTACCTTTGGTTTTTCCTGCCCAGGTGCAAAACCTTGCTTTTCTCCACATGAAATTTCATGTTGTCAGATCGGGCCCATTGTTCAAGTCCGTCAAGATCTTTTGGGATCCTGGGCTTGTCTTCTGGGGTGTCGACTATTCCTGCCAGCTTAGTGTTATCTGCAACTTAGATGAGTTCCCCTTCTTTCCCTCATCTAAGTCAATGTATTGAAGAGTACCGGCCCTAAGACAGAACCTTGAGGTATCCCACTGCTTACCTCCCTCCATGTAGACGTAGACCCATTAAGGAGTATTCATTGAGTATGATTTGTCAGCCAGTTACAAATCCGTCCTGATGGTGATGCCATCTATCCCACATTTCTCTAGCTTACCAATAAATAGGTTGCGGCTTACTTTGTCGAATGCCTTGCTGAAGTCTATACTATCTCCACAGCATTTAACTGGTTTACTACCGGTAATTTAGTCACTTTGTCAAAGAAAGAAATAAGATTGGTTTGCCATGATCTGTTTTTAAAAAACCCTTGCTGGCTCGTAGCTATAACTTTGTTTCTAAATGTTCGCAGATCTATTTTTTTATTTTAATTATTATTTTCCCACTATCTTCTGAGGTATTGATGTTGGTTTGTAGTTTCCTGCGTCTGTCTTTTTCCCCTTTTTTGAAGATGGGAACCACATCAGATCTTTTCCACTCCTTGGGTACTTCCCCTGTGCTCCAGGATTTTTGAAAGATATGATACAATGGTTCTGAGATAACATCAGCCAGCTCCTGCAGAACTCTGGGATGTAATCCATCAGGTCCTAGTGATTTATATTCATCAAGATCAGACATGTGTTCTCTTACCATTTTCTTGTTTATTTTAAATTTCATTTCTAGTCTGTCTTTTACAGTTACGTTTTTGGTAGGTTGGGTTATAGTTTCTTTTTACGTGAAGACTGATGCAAAGAATGAGTTTACCAGGTCTGCTTTCTTTCTACTGCCTGTTAATTCCTTGCCCTCCTCACTCCTTAGTGGACTGACTGTTTTCTTGTTATTTGTATGTTGAAAGAACTTTTTAAGTTCTTTGACTTTTGTGGCAAGTCTTTGTTCATTCAGAGCCTTATCTTTCCTGACTTAATCTTTGCAGATTCGGGGTATCTGCTGATATTCTGCCGTAGATATGTGTCCTTTCCATTCGCTGTACTTTGTCCTTTTTTGTCTCGGTTTATTGGGGAGATCTTTGCGCAACCATGCTGTTATTCTTGGATTTCTTCTTTTTCTTTTTGAGTGGTATTGTGTTGAACTGGGCTTTTATGATCATATTTATTCAGAGTTTCTCAAGCTTCCTGACTTTTTTCCCCTGTAGGATTTTCATCCCTGGAATTTTTCTCAAGACTCTGTCTGAGATTGTTAAAATCAGCTCTTTTAAAGCTTAAAACACTACTTGGATTGTATTCCATTGCTTGTATTTGCATTATATGAAAAACTTGGAAAAGGTATAATGCTTATAAAACTTCAAATACTTATAAAACTTATAAAAGTAATTGCTGCCAGATGGATTGTAAATCACGGTTCAGACCATTTCAGCCAATCCTCCTTCCACAGATATAGAGGTCATAGCACTTGAGCGAGTCGCTGTGGTAAGTTATACGAAAACTTTGAAAAACTCTGAATTTTAATGTTTCAAGAGACAGAAATAAAGAAGCAAATGTGATTTTAGACCTATGGAGTCACCCTAGTAAGCTTTAAGACATCATTTACAATAAATGTATTGTAGAGAGCGGGAGACAGGAGAGAGCAGGAAGTCTTGCTCCAAACATGCAAAAAATACAGATTTTACTTATGAACTCTCTCGGAATATTCCTTGGCCAAGATACTCCAAAAAGGAGAAGAGGAAAATTTATTTGCTTCCTGGACTGTGTGCAGTTTGTCTTAAGCAGTTGAATGTCAGGCCGGTTTTATCCCACCCTTTGTGCAGACATTCATGTAGTTTTTCTGCTGCACCATCAATTTTATTAATTTATTAAATTTTTATAGCAATCAAGTGACTCTGGGTGGATTATAATTCCAAAATTATAGAACCATTAAAAGAAAAAGAGTAGAAACATCCAGAAAATAAATGCAAACAGCAGTCAAGAACTAATAAAACAGGAAAGCCAACAAAATGGGGCCAACTTTTTCATGTCCTGTGAAAGGAGAACCGGGTTGGGACCATTGTAATCTCTGAGGGAAAGTAGCCCACAAGGCAGGGGCTACAGGAGAGAAAGCCCCTCTTCTACTTCCTGCCAGTCACACTTTTTAGCTGATGGGAAGTGTAGCATACCCCATCCTGCTTCACCAGACCTGACTTTGTTTTATGTTTCAACCTTCTGTTCTTAATTGAACCAGATGAAACGCTAGTATACTCTGGAGCATCATCTTTACCTACAAGAATTCCTTCAGATCCATCACGGGGAGGGAGAAAAAGGAGGAAGAAAGGAAGGATTTGAGGCAAAATCTCCCTAAGCAGTTTTATTTCCTCAATGAGAACATTGAACAACCAAAAAAAAAAGTTTCCTTTCATCAGACTTATGAGTGCTGATAAATCTTCTTTCTCTTCTTTTTTTTTCTTTTATGCAGTACCTTTAACACAGAGATTATTGTCAGCTTGCTATCAACACAAAAAGGCAATAACTGGAATGATCATTTCTGGCCTCGTCCTTTGCTCTGTCTTCTTAGGCCTGAGTAAGTAATCCCAACCCTAATACTGTCTCCTTGAAATGCTGTTTCTCCTCACGTGACTTCATGAAACTGAAGGACTTCTGCAATTGGCTCAGAAACAGAGTTGGCCTTGCCCTGGTTTTTAGGTACTGTAATCCTGTTTCATCCAATACACGTAACTCAGTTCCTACGTGTGGAGCAAGTCTTGTGTTTGAAAATTCAAATAAACATGCATTTCTTTATGTAACGATTTCCCGACAGAAGCAGAAAATGTGAGGTAGGTGGACCAAATGTGAGACAGGTTGACCAAATTAATGGAAAATCCTACAAAGGGATTCATGGCTGAATAGGTGGATTTGCATCTGGTTTCTTGGATTCAAATCCAGCATGCAAATCGCTGCTCAGATCCACTATCTCTCTTAATCGGAGGATTACAGGATGGAGGCCATTAAAACTGCTAGAACCTGGGGCTTCTTATCCAGATGGGTTTTCTTAGAACTCACTATCAGATTTTAATTCAGCAAGAGGATCCCATCCTACCGATAAGAACGTGACTTGATAAAAAATAATGTTTACTCTTTCCATCTTTCTCTTTTTTCTAGGAATCTTAATGTCATTAAACTGTCCATCTATTACATGTCCATCTGTTACAAGTCCATCTGGTACATGTCCATCTGTTACATGTCCACCTGACTGGATTGGACACCAGAGACACTGCTACAAATTTTCAGACAAGGATAAGAACTGGAATGAGAGTCAGAACTTCTGTATGTCACATAATGCTTCTCTGGCAAAAATTACAGAAGAAGAGATGGTGAGTAATGTAACTGGCCACCATAGAAGTAATGTTGCTTTATTGATGGTACATGCTCTCCTGCAACATGAAAAAGTGGAAGGATTTTCTCCTTATATTATTTAAAAAAACCTCCTTAGATGCCTTTCTGAACAAAAACATTAAAAACCTTTTAATCTTTTCCAGTTCCCCAAAACTGCCAGTTTCACAAAACAGAAAATTAAAAATCCAAGACTATCATTGAAATAAATGTCACTGTCATCTGCTTCTTTCGTTTTTTCCTGGTTAGAAACTTAGAAACATCTGATAACTATCCCCAAATGTTTAATAGATGTGAATTTCAGAAGAGAGATAGAATCAGGAACCCAACGGTAAAATTGTAACCATTGTCAAGATCCATTCTAGGAAAACCAGAATTTTACTTTCTACAAAAGGTTTAAATTTTACTTTAAAAGAACATAAAGGTCTCCCATTTTGCCCCACGCCAAAGGAACTACTGGCTATGTTTTATTAGGGATAATTACTTTTTAAAGGATAGTTTTAGTCTCTTCAGCGTGTGTGTAAGTTCAGAAATTCAGATGGGAAACTAGCAATGCAAGGTTCTAACAGGCACAGTTTTTGCTTTTAAAGGATTTTGTGAAGAAGTTCACAAGAGACAATGTCTTTTGGATCGGCCTCAAGAAAGAACTGGATCAGCTCTGGAAATGGCTAGATGGAGAAAATTCCACGTGAGTCTTCCTCTTTCCCTTTCAGCTAGCAAGAGCTGAATGAAATTTTAAATGCCTCCATTGAGGATCTCCCCACTCAGGACTGATCTTAGGAAGAGCCTCCTGTCTGCCACCATTCAGGCGTTGCCCTCTAAAAAGATTTGGCCCTGCTAGTGTAACTCAAAATGCATTGTGGGTAGTCCTCAACTTAGAACCATCGACTGTTCAGAGTTACGATGGAAGTGAAAAAAATGACTTACAATCAACCTTTGCAGTTAAGCCATCAGGGAATCTCCATGATCACCTGATCAAAATTTGGGTGCTTGGCAGTCGGCATGTATTTAATGATTTGGAAAAAGTATGTGGCCACCCCTCATGGTGAGTCTGGGCAGTTTACAAAAATAAAACAATACTAAACCCAATAAACCTCGACCTCCCTAGTGGCAAAAATCAAACCCACCAGTTGATGGCTTCTATATCACCCTGGGGGGGCCCACGTTAGCTGGCAAAGCAGCTACAATGGTTGCAGCCTCCTGGGATCATGCGATTGCCATTTGTGACCTTTCCAAGAAGCAAAGTCAACAAGGAAAGCTGGATACACTTAAAATAATTTGATTCACTTAACAAATTCAATGATTCGCTTAACAACAGTGGCAAGAAAAGGTTATAAAATTGAGCACCGCTCTCGTTAACAACTGCTTTGCTTAGCAATGAAAATTTCAGTCCAAATTGTGGTTGCAAGTCAAGGACTTCCTGTAGAAGGAGCATGGTCAGAATTCCCCTTGGGATTGAGTCCTGAATGCTGAGCTCCTGGGATGTAGATTGTACAGTCAACATTTCTAAATAGAGGAATTGGGGAACAATCTGCAAAATCATCTTTGGAAGGCAAAGCTCAGCTAGATGAACCGTAAGCTCAGAACCCCTTTGGTACTGCTAGGTGAGAAATACTCCCCACTGCCTACTTTCTGCTTCTGTTGCAGGTTGGAAGTCATGGGAAATGGAGGAGACTGTGCGTATTTGGATGGTGGTGCCAAGGCCAACTCAGGGAGATGCACCACTGAACACCACTACATCTGCAAAAAAAATTGATCCAAACATTTTCTGTAAGAGAATCCTATGTTCCCCAACTCCCCCCATCCACATTTCCCCAGCATTCTATAGCACTGAACACAGCTGATTGCTATTAACTTACTTTGGGTCCTTCTGAGTAATTTCTGGACTGCCTTAGGAATTTAAGAGTGGATGTAGTGACCATACGGAAGAACTACTGGTGTTATTTCGAGGACCTAGGGTTAGAATTGTATGAACTGCAACGGTGAGGGGGGTGGGTGAAAATGGGAAGCCGCTGCGGGGCAATGAGTAAGAAGCAGTGGGCAGGGGCTTCCCATTTTGACCTCTCTCTTGCCTCTATGCCTGGACTCCAGCCTAAAACTGAAGGGGCAGTTCGGCTGCCCCCCCATGTCCCAGCACCACCCAAGCGCTCACACTGGATCACCCCTCCCAGCCTTCTCTAGACCATCACAAGTGCCCCTCAACGTGAGCAACATCGAGTTGGTCACACCCACCCAGCCGGCCATTAGGGCAAAGAACTGGTTGTTAAATTATTTGAATCCTGGGGGTAAGGTAGGGGTGTTTTTTTTATGTTTTATGTTGTAAGCTACCCAGAGTCAACTATGTGTGAGTTTGGTGGCTGTATACATTTGTTCAATAAATAAATGATTCCATGGGCAGGTATATTGATCCAATGGGAGATATCTCTTCAGGTTTCTTCCTTTGAAAGTAAAAGGCACAGTGTGAATACTCTGAAAGCAGTTGGAATAATGGAGCCTGACAAAAATTAAAGACCACAAGGAAGAAATAATTCCTAGCAGATTTATAGAAGAAGGGTCCATTAAACCTCAGACTTATATGATTCCCTGTTTATTGTGTTTTGTCTCAAAAAATCAAATTCTGCTTCTTGGCCTTAAAGTAAAGTAAAGCCTTTACTTAAACAAATGCGCCTCAGCAAAAATCAGTTGATAGGCAGCTATTTTTCTTGGGAGCCCAAGCAGTTGAATTCACTGCCTTAATTCATGTTTGATGTATTGCCAGAGACAAAATTGTTAATATCTTCACTGACTCTATGAATGTTTTTCTTTGCTTTGCTCCAGGTGCCTTATGGAAACTGAGATTCTTCACCTTGGTCTGCAAGATTGCTCAAACTAAACCTGGCTGCTTCACTTTGAGATGCACTTCTTTTATTACTAGAGGCCCATTCAGTTTTTGGAACAGGCTCTAAATAGGCTGCTCCATAACTTTGTATCTGTCAGTCTTTGAACCTGTGTTTCTTTTTCCTTCTGCTATGGCTTGTAAAGCTCTATTTTGTACTGCCCATTTTTTATACAGGGCATCTTTTATAATGTTATAATAAAAATATATATGGCAGCTTTGGAAGCCATACTAGGCCGAAGGCTTCCATACGCTGCCACAGTTCTCCTCTGTGGGAAAAGAGGGGAGGAGGGTGGTAGTGCAAGGGATGATTAGACATAACTTTTTTTTTTCCTGCCGGTCAAGGTCAAGCTGGGTTGGCATCTGTAGAAGGAGTGGCTGGAGTGATGCTTCGACATGGGATGGTTGGAGATTGGAGCATGTGACCGGCAGAGGGGTCGTGAGGGTGGAGACTTTGGGGTTTGTATTACTGAGGGACGAACCGGAATCCCCGGTTTCGGTTTTCATCCAACTGTGCCAGTTTACCTATGCCAGTAAAAGAACTTTGAAAGATGTTGGTTTCAGAGTCTTTTCTGCAGGAGGGGTTTTCTGGAACTTTGACATTATAAAAAAGAGGTTTGTTATTTTTATACACTGTATTATATACAGCCCAAGACAATTCTGGTGGCTCAACAGACTAATGCAGTCTGTTATTAACAGCAGCTGCTTGCAATTACTGCAAGTTCAAGTCCCACCAAGCCCAAGGTTGACTCATCCTTCCATCCTTTATAAGATAGGTAAAATGAGGACCCAGATTGTTGGGGGCAATAAGTTGACTTTGTATATAATATACAAATGGATGAAGACTATTGCTTGACATAGTGTAAGCCGCCCTGAGTCTTCGGAGAAGGGCGGGATATAAATGCAAATAAAAAAAAAATTCTTCCAGGCAAGCCAAAATTTAGACAACCATGGTTTAGATCAGCCAAAATACAGTGGATGGTGGCTCTCTATTTACAAACTTGTCAGGTAACAAAAAGCATGCTTTAAAAACAACTTACCAATGTAGATTGATGCTCAACATCAAATCCATTTTGCTCCATTTCAATTATCCTTCTTAATCACTGCAATTCAAAGTCAGCTTTCCCAGCGCACAGCCAACAAAGAATCAGGATTACTGCATCAAGCAGTAATATTTCCCCTCAATTTATAATGTAGCATAAGGCTCATCTCTTATATTAGAACATTCAGTCAACAAATTTCTAGCTTCATCAACTACCGTATATTTTGGAGTATAAGACACACTCCCCCCCCCCACAAAGAGGGTAAAAATTTGAGTGCGTCTTATACACCGAATGTTACATCAGCCATACCTTGGGAGGGGGTGGGAGTTGGTGCAGCAGCAAGGGCAACAGGCAGCTGATTGGCAGTATTCTGGGAGGCTGATCCAACTGCCAATCGGAGAGGTGGGATTCAAACAATTCAGGCGAACTGTTTGTTAAAGTGAGGAGAATCTGCTGATCCCAGCAGTGCCTGCCTTGTTCATGGAGCAGTTCGCTTTGGATGCTCCGCTGCATTGCCGTTGGGCGTGCCGCACGGCCTCCATCTGCTGCTCTGCCGGTTCTGCCGACTGGTCACACTGCCGGGCCTGCCACCTGCTAACCATCGCAACACCAGGCCTGCCGCACCGCCTGGACTGCGAGCCCAGAGAGACAGAGAGGTATGGCTTGGCTTCCAGCGCCAGAGAAGGTAGCAAAGGTTAGGGTTAGGGTCATTGTCACGGGCATGCGTGGCAAGACGGGGCTCCTCTTGCCATCCATTTCCCCCCCCATTGCTGGCCATGGCATGGTTTCCTGCCCACCGCAGCTATTGCTGCAATGTGGGGGTGGCAGACAGTTTTATTAGCACTGGCAGGCCATTTCAATTATCCTTAATTACTCCAAAGTCAGCTTTCCCAGGGCACAGCCAACAAAGAACCACAATTTCTGCGTCAATCAAATACCTGCAATATTTCCCCTCAATTTATAACGTAGCATAAAGCTCACCTCTTATATCAGAACATTCGGTCGACAAACTTCTAGCTTCATTCACTAGTTTCTTTCCTTCCCATATACTCATCTGGTTAATATGAAAATAATGCTTTGGCGTGGCTGGTGATAGAAAAATGAAGCTCCAGCAGATTTTTAAAATATGCCCTGAAAAATATAACCACTGGAAACAAATTTGTAATTCAACGGAGATCAATTTCTTAGTCCCGAAAATTCGAAGGTAAGGTACTCTTAATTTTACATAGTTTGCCACTGAAATCTTAGTGCAAACTCACATAATTGAATTTGATGTATGTGAAAGTTTTGTAAAAATCCTGAGGGAGAGAAACATTACATTGTATTCCTCTATTGTCTGCCTTTTTCTTTTAGACCTTCAGTTAATGGAAAGGAAATTTTGTAGGGTCTAAAGATGAGGATATTTGAGCCCAAGTAAGACTAGATAGGAAAAGAATAAAGAGCAAGAACAAATAGGCAAAACTCACACAGACATCAAACAATAAATGGCAGACAATAACCCCCTTGTAATAGGCACTCAATATACCCAAATCATGAAATCTATAAAGTAACACATGCCAGAATGAAGGCATGGCTAGATCCTAAATTTACCAGATTCGGCTTTTAAAGGGAGAGACATACATCTAAAACTTCACAATTCAAAAGTTTCTCAACTTCACATGCACATGCAAATTTGCACAAATACAAACAACAGATGGTGCCCTAACATTGACAATGTAACAAAATCCCCTCCACCCCCTCTTAACACAATCTATCACAGCCCTGCTGAGAGAAGAGGATTCTTTCCACTTGTCAGCTGGCAGAAGCAGAGGGCCCTGGTATACAGCCGGTAAAGGTAATGTGGAATTCAAACAAAGTTATTTTTTTTATATATTTTGTATTCTTCACATTCGTAAAAGAAAGATTATTGTTATAGCACGGCCGTACAGTACTGAAATTTGCATAACATTATTATCTTTGATAGTTTCAAATTACAGTCTTGCAATTGTTTGCAATTGGCTTATTGCTCCAATTATTTGAGCGATATTTAAGGAGGGAAAATGCAAATATTCGTGTTAAATTTATTCACAAAAGGAAAAATGCTTTACCTTTAAGACCTTTTTGATTAATAGTATTGAGCTGTGCATGTATTAAAATTCTTCCGGAGGTTAATATAAAATACATCATGAATTTCACCAGAGCTCTGCACAATGATGCTTCTTCCTTAATAGGATTAATTTTGCTTCTTGGAGAGATTACTAGGAAAAGGTCTCAAAGCCATGTTACACTTGGCTTCTGGATAAGCAGGGGACAAATTTCATCCAAATGTGTCCAATAGTATTTGTAGACCTTTCTTTTTACTTTATTATATTCTTGTCGCCCCCCAAAATCCAAAAGTTTCAGTTGATAAAATTAAAAAGTTCCCCATTCTAGACAATCTTGTTTACCATAATTATCCAAAAATCTCTGCCACTTTCTATATTTAAACAAACAGCTTCTTTCTTACCCATTCCAAGTTGAACCGAAAGATTTCTGCATTCTGAGCCTGTAGGAATTTTAATTTAAATAAGCTTGTCCTAAGGAGTCAGGGAAGAAAAAGTCCCACTGCTCCTGTGAGGGAGACCACCAGCCATTTTCAGTTGTGCATGCTTTTCCTGTTGTTTTTCCATTGTCTGCGGCTTAGTTAATTTTCCCACAAAGTGAGGAGCCCCTGAGTCAACTCCCCCTGCTCAAAAACACCCCTAATACCTGATCTGGTCCATTTGAGCTGATTGTAGCTCCTTCTCCAATGGGAAGAGATGTTACTGGTAGAAGAACCTGTGTGATTGAGAGTCTTGTACTCCCACTCTGCTCTCCTATGGCTCCCCACCTAAAGGACACAAGACTGGAGTCAGATCATCCTTGTCCCTTTGGAAGTAGACAGGTCCCACAGATGAAGGGGTGAAGAGCATAGTCTTTTGAACCCTCGTCACAATGATTTGTGGCTCAGCCATCAACTCACAGGACACAAAAATCCATTGTATGGGACTGATTCCACTCAGTCTGCACTCAGACTGTCCCCAGCAACCTTAGTCAAAACTGTTAGCCGGAATCCCAGTTGGGTTCTGTTTTCCTGAAAGGCCAATAGGTCACACTGGAATGAGGAAGGCAACTTTTAGCTATTTATTTTGGAAAAAATAGAAAGCCGCACACTTGGGACAGAGGTCCAAATCAAGTGCCCTCAGTAAGTTAGTACAGAACTTATGCAAAATGTTTTTGTCTGCAATATGTCAATCTCTGAGATTTCTTTCATATGGCTAGTATTTACATTTGGTTGGTTACATTTGCCCTTTTTGGTATAAGATGACATTTGCTATATTTAGTACAAGACAGTGAAAACTTCCTAATGCTATCATTGCCAGGGATTTCCTGCTGCATGTCTATAGTTCGTGAGTTTTGCAAGGAACCCAGCAATGAGAGGGGCAGTTTAGACATCATTTTATATTCTTCAATTGTCTTCAAGCCATCAAAAGGAGCCCCACTAAGACCACCTCTCTCCTCCCTTGATCAATGTCCAGTGTATTGTCCACTTCCCTGTACACAGTATGACCACTCTTCTTTGGCCACTCCCTGCTGGATGGACAGGGTAACCTGGTTCCACAACAGGACCCTGAGCCCCAACTGGCTCTCCTAGGTGCACTCTTCCCCTATAGAGGTAGTCCTCATATTACAACTACAATTAAGTGCAACATTTCTGTTGCTAAGTGAGACAGTTGTTCAGTGAATTTCATCCCATTTTACAACCTTTCTTGCTATGGTTGTTAAGCTGGTTACATAGTTATTAAGTGAATCTGGTTGCCCCATTGACTTTACTTGTCAGGTGGCAAAAGAGGATATGACCCAGAGCAGCTGTGCATAGCGGCAGTGCTTTAAAAAACTTGCGGAGCAGCTACAGATAGGAGTGTCGCTTTTAAAAAAAAACTTGTGGAACGGCTGCGCATATAGTGGCGCCTTGTTAAAAAACTTGCATTGCAGCTGCACATAGTAGTGGCACATTTAAAAAATGCAGAGCGCTGCATTGTAAAACAACTTGCATTGCAGCTGCTCATAGTGGCAGCACTTAAAAAAAAAATTCTGTGTGGCTATGCATAGCGGTGGTGCTTTAACAAAAATTACAAAGGGGTTCTGCATGGCTGTAACACTTTAAAAAAAAACTTGCAGAGGGGCTGCGCACAGTGGAAGCACATTTAAAAAAACGTAGAGTGGTTGCACAAAGCAGTGGTACTTTGCAGTGGCTGCGCTGTAAAAAAACCTGTGGAGCAGCTGTGCATAGCAGCGGCGCTTTAAAAAAAAACTTGGAGAGTGGCTACTACACCAGATGTGTAAAACTCAATTTCATTGAGGGCCGCATTAGGTTTGTGTCAGGGGGGTCCATCCGGGGGGGCCAAGGTGGGCATGGCCAGCTCAACATCACTCATGAAGGGGGTGCCTGTGGCGGCCAGAGTGCTCTGCCAGAGAAAATGGGCTCCCAAGCTCCCTCTTCGGCTGCAACAGCCTCCTGTAACCCCTTTTTGCTGTTGTGAAAACGGAGCTTGGGAGCCATCTTATTAGAGAGTAATATAAACAGGAAATGGATCACAAGAACAATGGAGATGAATCCTAGAGTGGCAATGTGATACAGGAAACAACTACAATAGAGAGGAATGACAGAGCAGCATATAAGGTAGACCTTTATTTTTATTTAATTATTTATTCTGTCACATCATACAAAAAGATTATATAGTATATAAACATATATATGAGTAGGTGTTAGGAGGTATAAGCATATATATATATATATAGGAAGAAGAAAAGAAAAACAATAGGACAGGAACGGGGGTGGTGGGTCGCACACCCATAATTCTATACGCCCCGCCCCCGTGCATGATCCCCCCGCTCCCCCTCTCGCTCTTGGCACGTGATGGCCCGGTAGGCCCATTTTTCTCTCCCACCTGGCTCCAGAGCCTCTCTATGAGTCCGGGGAGGGTGAAAACAGCATTCCCCATCACCCCCCCCCGGCCCTCCTATAATAATAACTTTATAAAAGATGCCCTGTATAAAAAGTGGGCAGTACAAAATAGAGCTTTACAAGCCATAGCAGAAGGAAAAAGAAACACAGGTTCAAAGACTGACAGATACAAAGTTATGGAGCAGCCTATTTAGAGCCTGTTCCAAAAACTGAGTGGGCCTCTAGTAATAAAAGAAGTGCATCTCAAAGTGAAGCAACCAGGTTTAGCGTGAGCAATCTTGCAGACTAAGGTGAAGAATCTGAGTTTCCATAAGGCACCTGGAGCAAAGCAAACAAAAACATTCATAGAGTCAGTGAAGATATTAACAGTTTTGTCTCTGGCAATACATCAAACATGAATTAAGGCAGTGAATTAAACTGCTTGGGCTCCCAAGAAAAATAGCTGCCTATCAACTGATTTTTGCTGGGGCACATTTTGTTTAAGTAAAGTAAAGGCATCACTTTACTTAAGGCTAAGAAGCAGAATTTGATTTTTCGAGAAAAACACAATAAACAGCAAATCATGTAAGTCTGAGGTTTAATGGATTATACCCTTCTTCTATAAATTTGCTAGGAAATATTTCTTCCTTGTAGTTTTTAATTTTTGTCAGGCTCCATTATTCCAACTGCTTTCAAAGGATTCACACTGTGCCTTTTACTTTCAAAGGAAGAAACCTGAAGAGATATCTCCCATTGGATCAATATACCTGCCCATGGAATCATTTATTTATTGAACAAATGTATACAGCCACCAAACATACAGATAGTTGACTCCAGGTGGCTTACAACATAAAACATAAAAAAAAAACCTACCTTACCCCCAAGATTCAAATAATTTAACAACCAGTTCTTTGCCCTAATGACCGGCTGGGGCACTTGTGATGGTTTAGGGGTTGAGGGGCACTTGTGATGGTTTAGAGAAGGCTGGGAGGGGTGATCCAGTGTGAGCACCTGGGTGGTGCTGGGACACGGGGGGCAGCCAAACTGCCTCTTCAGTTTTAGGCTGGAGTCCAGGAACAGAGGCAAGAGAGAGGTCAAAATGGGAAGCCCCTGCCCACTGCTGCCTTCTCATTGCCCTGCAGTGGCGTCCCATTTTCACATACCCCCTCGCTGTTGCAGTTCATGCAATTCTAACCCTAGGTCCTCGAAATAACACCAGGGTCACTACATCCACTCTTAATTTCCTAAGGCAGTCCAGAAATTACTCAGAAGGACCCAAAGTAAGTTAATAGCAATCAGGGGTGTTCAGTGCTATAGAATGCTGGGGAAATGTGGAGGGGGGGGGAGTTGGGGAACATAGGATTCTCTTACAGAAAATGTTTGGATCAATTTTTTTTGCAGATGTAGCGGTGTTTATTGGTGCAGCTCCCTGCGTTGGCCGTGGCACCACCATCCCAATACGCACAGTCTGCTCCATTTCCCGTGACTTTCAACCTGCAACCGAAGCAGAAAGTAGGCAGTGGGGAGTATTTCTCACCTAGCAGCACCAAAGGGGTTCTGAGCTTACGGTTCATCTAGCTGAGCCTTCCCTTCCAAAGATGATTTTATTTATTTATTTATTTTTATTTATAACTTAATTTCTATACCGCCCTTCTCCCCAAGGACTCAGGGCCATATTAAAATACAGAAAATAAATAACAAATTTAAAAAGAATTTAAAAACCAATATTTAGTAGGCCAAATCAACTAAAACGGTCTTAGACCGACATAAAACCCCTTAAAATTACAATTAAAATACACTTAGGCTAGTCCCGCTCAATGAAATAGTGCTAGTCCCACTCAATGAAATAGTAAAGTCTTCAGTTCCCGTTTGAAGGTCCGGAGGTCGTGGAGTTGGCGTAACCCCGGAGGCAGCTCATTCCAAAGGGCCAGTGCTGCCACAGAGAGTGTTGTGTCTCGCTCGCTCCCCCCTCTTAAGGGAGTCCCTCTTAAGGGACTCCCCCCTCTTAAGGGAGTCCCTCTTAACTCCTGCCGAACGCTGAGGAATGTCCTGGCATGTCTCCAGCCCCCAGTCCTGGCACCATGCCCCGACAGGCCGAGCAAGACGAATGGCCTGACATGCCTCCAGCCCTGGCTCCATGCCCAGACAAACGGAGCAATTAGACCCATCCCCCTCCCCCACAGCATGTGAAGCTGAGGAATGTGAATTGCCAACAGCTGGAGCCTGGAGAGATCCACGCTTCTGGAGAATGGAGAGGCGATGTCAGCAAAAGGAAGGGAGGGGCAGGCCTGGATAAGTGCTGAGTCATGGAGCCACACCCCATGGCCTATATAAAGGATCTGTTTTCTGGCATTCTCTGAGTCAGGCAAAGTCTAACTTGGATTGCTGAAGTCACATCCTGGTCTCCTGCCTGCCCTGAGAACTCTGACAGAACTTTGGCAAAGCTGCAGAGGCTTTGCAGCCACGCTTGATATGGACTTCCCCGACCCGGCCGTCAGAGGAGTGGGACACGACAGAGAAGGCTGTCCCCCTGGGGGCCGCCAACTGACATTGTTTGGTCAACGGCACCCTGAGAAGGCCCCGTCTGTGGGAGCGCACAGGTCGTTGGGAGGCTGTCGGTGGCAGAAGGCGGTCTCGTAGATATCCCGGTCCTAAACCATGGAGCGCTTTAAAGGTGGTCACTAACACCTTGAAGTGCACCCGGAAGGCTACTGGCAGCCAGTGCAGGCCACGCAGGATAGGTGTTATATGGGAGCAACGCAGTGCTCCCTCTATCACCCGTGCAGCCGCATTCTGGACTAGCTGGAGCCTCCTGGTGCTCTTCAAGGGGAGCCCCATGTAGAGAGCATTGCAATAGTCCAGGTGGGAAGTAACAAGGGCGTGAGTGACCGTGCGTAAGGAGACCGGTCAAGGAAGGGGCGCAACTGGCGAATCAGGTGAACCTGATAAAATGCTCCCCTGGCGACGGCCGTCAAATGTTCTTCTAAAGACAGCCGATCGTCCAGGAGAATGCCCAAGTTGCGCACCCTCCCCTTGGGGGCCAATACTTCACCCCCAACAGTCAGCGAAGGCGTAAGCTGACTGTACCGGGACACCGGAACTCACAGCCACTCTGTCTTGGAGGGGTTGAGCTGGAGCCTGTTCCTCCCCATCCAGACCCGCACGGCTTCAAGACACCGGACCATCACCTCGACGGCTTCGTTGGGGTGGTTCGGGGTGGAAATGTACAGCCGAGTATCGTCAGCGTACAGATGGTATTCCACTCCGAAACCACGGATAACCTCACCCAGCGGGTTCATATAGATGTTGAACAGGAGAGGCGAGAGAACCGACCCCTGAGGCACCCCACAAGTGAGGCACCTTGAGGTCGATCTCTGCCCCCCAGCCAACACCGTCTACGAACGGTCAGAGAGATAGAAGGAGAACCACCGATAAACGGTGCCCCTCACTCCCAATCCCTCCAACCGCCGCAGCAGGATACCATGGTCGATGGTATCAAAAGCCGCCGAGAGATCTAAAAGAACCAGGACAGAGGAACATCCCCTGTCCAGAGCTCTTTTTTGCAGATTGCCTCCCAATTCCTCTATTTGGAAATGTTGACTGTACAGTATATCTACATCCCAGGAGCTCAGCATTCAGGACTCAGTTCCAAAGGGAATTCTGACTATGCTCCTTGTACAGGAAGTCCTTGACTTGCAACCACAATTTGGACTGGAATGTCCATTGCTAAGCAAAGCAGTTCTTAAGAGAGTGGTGCTCAATTTTATAACCTTTTCTTGCCACTGTTGTTAAGTGAATCATTGTATTTGTTACGTGAATCAAATTATTTTAAGTGTATCCAGCTTTCCTTGTTGACTTTGCTTCTTGGAAAGGTCACAAATAGCAATCGCATGATCCCAGGAGGCTGCAACCATTGTAGCTGCTTTGCCAGCTAACGTGGGCCCCGCCAGGGTGATATAGAAGCCATCAACTGGTGGGTTTGATTTTTGCCACTAGGGAGGTCAAGGTTTATTGGGTTTAGTATTGTTTTATTTCTGTAAACTGCCCAGACTCACCATGAGGGGTGGCCACATACTTTTTCCAAATCATTAAATACATGCCGACTGCCAAGCACCCAAATTTTGATCAGGTGATCATGGAGATTCCCTGATGGCTTAACTGCAAAGATTGATTGTAAGTCATTTTTTTCACTTCCATCGTAACTCTGAACAGTCGATTAACCAATGGTTGTAAATTGAGGAGTACCCACAATGCATTTTGAGTTACACTAGCAGGGCCAAATCTTTTTAGAGGGCAACGCCTGAATGGTGGCAGACAGGAGGCTCTTCCTAAGATCAGTCCTGAGTGGGGAGATCCTCAATGGAGGCATTTAAAATTTCATTCAGCTCTTGCTAGCTGAAAGGAAAAGAGGAAGACTCACGTGGAATTTTCTCCATCTAGCCATTTCCAGAGCTGATCCAGTTCTTTCTTGAGGCCGATCCAAAAGACACCGCCTCTTATGAACTTCTTCACAAAATCCTTTAAAAGCAAAAACTGTGCCTGTTAGAACCTTGCATTGCTAGTTTCCCATCTGAATTTCTGAACTTACACACACGCTGAAGAGACTAAAACTATCGTTCGAAAAGTAATTATCCCTAATAAAACATAGCCAGTAGTTCCTTTGGCGTGGGGCAAAATGGGAGACCTTAATGTTTTTTTAAAGTAAAATTTAAACCTTTTGTAGAAGGTAAAATTCTGGTTTTCCTAGAATGGATCTTGACAATGGTTACAATTTTACCGTTGGCTTCCTGATTCTATCTCTCTTCTGAAATTCACATCTATTAAGCATTTGGGGATAGTTATCGGATGTTTCTAAGTTTCTAACCAGGAAAAAACGAAAGAAGCAGATGACAGTGACATTTATTTCAATGATAGTCTTGGATTTTTAATTTTCTGCTTTGTGAAACTGGCAGTTTTGGGGAACTGGAAAAAATTAAAAGGATTTTGATGTTTTTGTTCAGAAAGGCATCTAAGGAGATTTTTTTTTAATAATATAAGGAGAAAATCCTGCCACTTTTTCATGTTGCATGCACCATCAATAAAGCAACATTACTTCTATGGTGGCCAGTTACATTACTCACCATCTCCTCCTCTGTAATTTTGGCCAGAGAAGCATTATGTGACATACAGATGTTCTGACTCTCATTCCAGTTCTTTTCCTCGTCTGAAAATTTGTAGCAGTGTCCCTGGTGTCCAATCCAATCAGGTGGACATTTAATGGCATCCTTTTGGCAGTTTAACCTAGAAACTAAGGTTCCTAGAAAAAAGAGAAAGATGGAAAGAGTAAACATTATTTTTTATCAAGTCACGTTCTTATCGGTAGGATGGGATCCTCTTGCTGAATTAAAATCTGATAGTGAGTTCTAAGAAAACCCATCTGGATAAGAAACCCCAGGTTCTAGCAGTTTTAATGGCCTCCATCCTGTAATCCTCTGATTAAGAGAAATAATGGATCTGAGCAGCGATTTGCATGCTGGATTTGAATCCAAGAAACCAGATGCAAAGCCACCTATTCAGCCATGAATCCCTTTGTAGGATTTTCCATTAATTTGGTCAACCTGTCTCACATTTGGTCCACCTACTTCACATTTTCTGCTTCTGGCGGGAAATCGTTACATAAAGAAATGCATGTTTATTTGATTTTTCAAACACCAAGACTTGCTCCAAACGTAGGAACTGAGTTACGTGTATTGGATGAAACAGGATTACAGTACCTAAAAACCAGGGCAAGGCCAACTCTGTTTCTGAGCCAATTGCAGAAGTCCTTCAGTTTCATGAAGTCACGTGAGGAGAAACAGCATTTCAAGGGGACAGTATTAGGGTCGGGATTACTTACCCAGGCCAAAGGCAGAGCAAAAGACGAGGCCAGAAAAGACAATTCCAATTATTGCCTTTTTGCCTTGACAGGAAGCTGGCAATAATCTCTGTTTGATTGTCTTGAAAGGTACTGCATAAAAGAAAAAAAGAAGAGAAAGATTTATCAGCATTCATCAATCTGATGAAAGGAAACTGAGCTACAATGTTCTCATTGAGGAAATAAAACTGCTTAGGGAGTTCTTACCTCGAATCCTTCCTTTCTTCCTCCTTCTTCTCCCTCTCCGTGATGGATCTGAAGGAATTCTTGTAGGTAAAGATGATGCTCCAGAGCATACTTGTGTTTCATCTGGTTCAATTAAGAACAGAAGGTTGAAACATAAAACAAAGTCAGGTCTGGTGAAGCAGGATGGGGTATGCTACACTTCCCATCAGCTAAAAAGTGTGACTGGCAGGAAGTAGAAGAGGGGCTTTCTCTCCTGTAGCCCCTGCCTTGTGGGCTATTCTCCCTCAGAGATTACAATGGTCCCAACCCGGTTCTCCTTTCACAGGACATGAAAAAGTTGGCCCCATTTTGTTGGCTTTCCTGTTTTATTAGTTCTTGACTGCTGTTTGCATTTATTTTCTGGATGTTTCTACTCTTTTTCTTTTAATGGTTCTATAATTTTAGAATTATAATCCACCCAGAGTCACTTGATTGCTATAAAAATTTAATAAATTAATAAAATTGATGGTGCAGCAGAAAAACTACATGAATGTCTGCACAAAGGGTGGGATAAAACCGGCCTGACATTCAACTGCTTAAGACAAATTGCACACAGTCCAGGAAGCAAATAAATTTTCCTCTTCTCCTTTTTGGAGCATCCTGGACAAGGAATATTCCGAGAGTTCATAAGTAAAATCTGTATTTTTTGCATGTTTGGAGCAAGACTTCCTGCTCTCTCCTGTCTCCCGCTCTCTACAATACATTTATTGTAAATGATGTCTTAAAGCTTACTAGGGTGACTCCATAGGTCTAAAATCACATTTGCTTCTTTATTTCTGTCTCTTGAAACATTAAAATTCAGAGTTTTTCAAAGTTTTCGTATAACTTACCATCAGCGATGCGCTCAAGTTGGCAGAAATGATCTGAACAGTGACTTACAACCCACCTGGCAGCAATTACTTTTAAAAGTTTTATAAATAGTTCAAGTTTTATAAGCATTATACCTTTTCCAAGTTTTTCATATAATGCAAATACAAGCAATGGAATACAATCCAAGCAGTGTCTTAAGCTTTAAAAGAGCTGATTTTAACAAGCTCAGAGAAAGCCTGAGAAAAATTCCAGGGATGAAAATCCTACAGGGGAAAAAAGTCAGGAAGCTTGAGAAACTCTGAATAAATATGATCATAAAAGCCCAGTCCAACACAATACCACTCAAAAAGAAAAAGAAGAAATCCAAGAATAACAGCATGATTGCGCAAAGATCTCCCCAATAAACTGAAAGACAAAAAAGGACAAGTACAACGAATGGAAAGGACACATATCTACGGCAGAATATCAGCAGATACCCCGAATCTGCAAAGATTAAGTCAGGAAAGATAAGGCTCTGAATGAACAAAGACTTGCCACAAAAGTCAAAGATAATTTTAAAAAAGTTCTTTCAACATACAAATAACAAGAAAACAGTCAGTCCACTAAGGAGTGAGGAGGGCAAGGAATTAACAGGCAGTAGAAAGAAAGCAGACCTGGTAAACTCATTCTTTGCATCAGTCTTCATAAAAAAGAAACTATAATCCAACCTACCAAAAACGTAACTGTAAAAGACAGACTAGAAATGAAACGGTAAGATCATGTCTGATCTTGATGAATATAAATCACTAGGACCTGATGGATTACATCCCAGAGTTCTGCAGGAGCTGGCTGATGTTATCTCAGAACCATTGTATCATATCTTTCAAAAATCCTGGAGCACAGGGGAAGTACCCAAGGAGTGGAAAAGGTCTGATGTGGTTCCCATCTTCAAAAAAGGGGAAAAAAACAGACGCAGGAAACTACAGACCAATATCAATACCTCAGAAGAGAGTGGAAAATTAATAATTATAATAAAAAAAATAGATCTGCGAACATTTAGAAACAAAGTTATAACTATGAGCCAGCAAGGGTTTGTTAAAAACAAATCATGGCAAACCAATCTTATTTCTTTCTTTAACAAAGTGACTAAATTACCAATAGTAAACCAGTTAAATGCTGTGGAGATAGTATAGACTTCAGCAAGGCATTCGACAAAGTAAGCCGCAACCTATTTATTGGTAAGCTAGAGAAATGTGGGATAGATGGCATCACCATCAGGACGGATTTGTAACTGGCTGACAAATCATACTCAATGAATACTCCTTAATGGGTCTACGTCTACATGGAGGGAGGTAAGCAGTGGGATACCTCAAGGTTCTGTCTTAGGGCCGGTACTCTTCAATACATTGACTTAGATGAGGGGAAGAAGGGGAACTCATCTAAGTTGCAGATAACACTAAGCTGGCAGAATAGTCAACACCACAGAAGACAAGCCCAGGATCCCAAAAGATCTTGACGGACTTGAACAATGGGCCCGATCTGACAACATGAAATGTGGAGAAAAGCAAGGTTTTGCACCTGGGCAGGAAAAACCAAAGGTACAAGTACAGATTAGGCAAAACCTATTGCCTTATACACTGTAAGCCGCCCTGAGTCTTCGGAGAAGGGCGGGATATAAATGTAAATAAATATAAAACAACAACCCTGGCTCAAAAACCAAACCTGTGAGGAGAACCTTGGTGTCTTAGTGAATGATCACTTAAATATGAACCAGCAGGATGCTAAAAAAACCTAATACAATCCTTGGTTGTATAAACAGGGTCAAAATTATAGAGCCTTAGTAAGACCACACCAGGAACACAGCATCCAGTTTTGGTCAACACAAAAAAGATGTTGAGACTTTGGAAAAAGTGCAAGGAAGAGCAACTAAGAAGAGTCTGGAAACAAAACATGAAGAACAGTTGCAGGAATTGAGCATGGCCAGTCTAGCGAAAAGAAGGACCAAGAGTGACAGGATAGCAGTATTCCAATATTTGAGGGGCTGTCACAAAGAAGAAGGGGTCTACTTATTTTCCAAACCACCAGAGGGCAGGACAAGAATCAATGGATGGAAACTGAACAAAGGAAGAAGCAATCTGGAATTAAGGAGAAGCTTCCTAATAGTGAAGACAATTAACCAGTGGAACAGCTTGCTTTCAGAAGTTGTAAATGCTTCATCACTTTTTAAGAAAAGACTGGACAGCCACCTGTCTGAAATGGTATAGGGCTTCCTGTTTGAGCTGGGGGTTGGACTAGAAGACCTCTAAAATCCCTTCCAGTTCTATTCTGATGCTTATTCTGAAAGTCCAGTTAGGGACAGGACATATGTTTTGGATTGCTCCGTATACTCTGGTGGTCGTGGCTTGGATATTTCAATCCCTCATTTGGGTGAGTGGCTTCCAGATCTTGATTTTGTTATTAATACCTGGTTCTTTTTCCTGTTCAGATGCAGATCCATTGGGACGAAGGAGCACCGATTGATTCTCTACATCCATATTCAGCATTCCTGGAGTTGTATGATCTGGAATTGGAAACGGGACTGTCACAAGAAGGAAGCCCAAGATGCTTACAGAAGCTGGCAAATCATTACTAATTTCAAAGAATCTCTTTTTATATGTAGGACACAGCCACTTAAAAAGCATGCAGCAGAAAATAATTTGGAAATAAAAAAAACTTTGCATGACATCAGTGGGCAATCTTTTGGTAGAGAAGCAACAAAATGAAGATCTTGATATTGTTATTAATACCTGGTCCTTTTTCCTGTTCAGATGCAGATCCATTGGGAAGAGGGGGCACCAATTGATTTTCTACATCCATATTCAGCATTCCTGGAGTTGTATAATCTGGAATTGGAATTGGAAATAGAATAGAATAGAATTCTTTATTGGCCAAGTGTGATTGGACACACAAGGAATCTGTCTTGGTGTGTATGCTCTCAGTGTACATAAAAAGACAAGATACATTCGTCAAAAATCATAAGGTATAACACTTAATAATAGTCACAGGGTACAAATAAGCAATCAGGAAACAATCAATATCAATATAAATCGTAAGGATAAAAGCAACAAAGTTACTCATGCAGTCATAAGTGGGAGAAGATGGGTGATAGGAACGATGAGAACACTAATAGCAATAGTATCACTGGACTACTGGAAATGTAGACAGACCCAAGGAATGTATTATCATATGTGATGGACATGTGCAGTAGCAAAAAAATATTGGATAAGAATAAGGAAGTGGCTTGAGGAGATAACCCAACAACAAATAGAACTGAAACCGGAATTATTCCTATTAGGCATACTCACAGAAAATTATGATAAAAAAATGCAATACTTAATATTACATGTCATAACTGCAGCCAGAATTATGTATGCACAAAACCAGAAAAATAATACTATACCATGAGAGGAAAGTGTGATAGGAAAAGTGCTAGAGTGCTTTGAGATGGATAGACTGACAAAAGAAATAAAAGATAAAGGAGAAACGGATTATTATTTGGTATGTAACGAATGGTATAAATAGCTAGGTGATAGATGCAAAAGCTAAGAAAATATCAAAGAAAGAAAACTTAGGAGTTAGAAAATAGTAATAAATCTATATAAATATATACGACACAAAATGTATGTTTATAAATTAATATATTAATATGTTAATATGTATAAAGGATAAAGGAACCACATGTATAGATATATAGATGTAAGAGGGAAAAATGGATACACAGTGGATGTATAACGATGCGGAAATGTTGCAAAGAGGAAAATGGTAAAAAAAAATTAAAAACTGTTTAATAAAAATTATGTTAAAAAATTATATAAAAAAAAGAACGCGAGATCTAAAGAAAACAGCTTCACACCAACATCTTTAGCTCTGGAGATCTTCCAAAGTGAGTGATTGGTGATGGGTGGGGAGGAGCATGCAGTGGCCTACCAAAGCAGGCAGCCCTCCCCCCAATGGAAGAATGAGGGGTGGGAATAGGCAAGGAGCAGTTTGCAGGTTGGTCATAAAGCCAAACAACTACTGTGATGCTTTGGGACCTGTTCTAAGTACTTTTGGCAGGGATGTCATAACTTTGAACGGTCACTGTGAACTGTTATATACAGGTAGGCCTGTAGTTTATACTATATAATCTTTTTGTATGATGTTGTGACAAAATAAATAAATAAAATAAATAAATAAATAGTTACATTACTATGCCAATTTCTATTACTATTATCAGGTAGATTTTATAAAAACAGTAAGAAATATAGTTTTCCCTAAAACAACTAATATGGAAGGCCGCATAGCCCGTTTCAACAGCGTCCTCCACTCAAATCTTCCGATACAAAGAAATCCTTAGCCTGAATTGCTTACTAGAAACTGGAGTCCTTTCCCAAATAATAATTGCACTCCTCCAAAGTTGCAAAGGTTGAGTAAGGAGCAGCCATTCCCTGCTCCCTCCGCTCCGATCACCAGGCTGCAAGGGAGGGAAGAAACCCACCTGCTCTCCGCTTCCTCCCCAGCCCCAAATACTCTACCTGGAGAGCTCTAGGCCAGCCCCAGCTGCTCTTCACCCCAACAATTACCACCCTTTTCTTCCGCTCAACTAGTTGGCCAAACGTCTCATAAAATCTGTTTTCAGATCATGAAAACAGCAGAGATGGTGGAGTGGCTATCTTTTACAAAAAAATCACTGAACCTAAAAAATATTCAAGTTGCACATAAACTTTCTCTTCCTGAAACTATTGTATGCGACCTGTCCATTAACACCACACTTGGATTCTTACTATGCTACAGAGCCTCTGACTATACATCGCTCACGCAAATATGTTAACCTCACTGCTAACATGGGCTACCTCTTGCCCATATCCTCTCATCTTCCTGGGTGACCTAAATCTACCTTTTATTAACTGGATAACAAATGAATGTACAACTGAACCAATCCATACTACACTATATACAATGCTGTTACAGACCTAGGTCTTGAACAACTAGTAACTAACAATACAAGACTCAACAACTGCCTTAACATCTTTTTCAATAACGCAAACTCAATTTATGGACTACAAATAAAAGAACCCTTTTCCAACACTGACCACTGCATGATAGACTTTTGTCTCAATATAAGCCCTCACATAAATCGTCATAATAATAGTACTCCTAACTACAATTTCAAAAAAGCCAACTATGACCTTACAAACAACGACCTCTCATCTCTTGATTGGCAAAATCTGTTCTCAACCTGTATCACTGCTGAAGACCACTATAGGGTTTTCCTACTTGAAATCAATAGAATCATCAAACTATACGTACCACAAATCACCACCAAAATAAAATAAAAAAATTACCCATATCAATAAAAAAGCTTCAATAAAAAAAAATCCCTCTGGAGAAGAAACAAAAAGGGCCGTGTAACAAACTTCAAAAACCGCTACAGAAATATTTGCAACCAAATAAAAATTGAATGCACCATTTACCACACAAAACAAGATGACGACTTTCTGCGCACAAATTCCAATCGTGCTTTTTATATAATTTTGTGAACAATAAACTTAAAGAATCAAGATCCATCCCACCACTAAAAGAATCTAACGGCAAAGAATGTAATGATGAAACAGTTAAAGAAACCTCTTTAACACATTCTTTGGCTCAGTCTTAGTTAACAGTGATGGCACATATCCGACATTCCCCAATCGTATGAACAATGATTACAACGACTTAACACATATAGACTTCACAGACGATAATGTTGAAAAAGCTCTTTGCAAACTGAAACCATCTTTATATATTGGGCCTGATGGACTATGTGCATACTTCTTAAAAAAACTTTCCACTAATATAGCAGAACCCCTAAGCATAATCTTTGATAAAGCTTTCACAACTGGTTCCCTTCCCAAACTTTGGTCTCTAGCCAGTCATCCCTATCTTCAAAAAAGGAGATCCCAGCCTAGTTGAAAATTACAGACCAATCTCTCTATGCTGCGTCACCTGCAAAGTAATAGAATCTATCATCAACCAATCCATTACCCTCCACCTAGAAACAAACAACCTACTATCTAATAAACAATTTGGTTTCAGAAAAAAATTATCATGTAACTTATAACTTCTCCACTGCAAAAACATATGGACTACTAATCTTGATCAAAGCAAAGCAATAGATGCAATCTGCATAGACTTCTGCAAAGCTTTTGACTCAGTAGTACACGATAAACTTCTCCCAAAACTAAAATCCTACGGCATTTCAGGGCCTCTTCACAATTGGATAACTGCTTTCCTATCAAACAGACAACAAGTGGTCAAAATTGGCAATGCTCTATCAAATCCTGTTCCTGTCAAAAGTGGCATTCCTCAAGGCAGCGTTCTTGGACCAACACTCTTCATACTATACATAAATGATCTCTGTGACCATATCTCAAGTTATTGTGTTTTCTTTGCTGACAATGTCAAACTATTTAACACCACCACCAATACTACTACCCTTCAAAAAGACCTTGACTTTGTATCCGATTGGTCTAAAACTTGGCAACTCCAAATCTCAACCAGCAAATGCTCAGTCTTACATATTGGAAAAAAGAACCTAAATACTAAGTACAAGCTTGATGGACATTACTTTACTGATGACCCCCACCCTGTAAAAGACCTTGGAGTTTTCATATCAAATCATCTAAGTGCCAAAGCCCACTGCAACTACATAGCAAAAAAGGCTCTAAGAGTTGTAAACCTAATTTTGCGTAGCTTCTTTTCCAAAAACTCTACACTACTAACCAGAGCATACAAAACATTTGCCAGGCCTATTCTTGAATACAGCTCGCCTGTCTGGAACCCATACCAGATCTCTGACATTAATACAATTGAACGCATCCAGAAATATTTTACAAGAAGGGTTCTCCGCTCCTCTGAAAATAACAAAATACCTTATACCACCAGACTTGAAATCCTGGGATTAGAAAATTTAGAACTCTGCCGACTCCGACAAGACCTGTGTTTTACACACAGAATCATCTATTGCAATGTCCTTCCTGTTAAAGACTACTTCAGCTTCAATTGCAATAATACAAGAGCAAACAATAGATTCAAACTTAATGTTAACCGCTTCAATCTTGATTGCAGAAAATATGACTTCAGTAACAGAGTTGTTAATCCTTGGAATAAACTACCTGACTCTGTGGTCTCTTCCCAAAATCCCCAAAGCTTTAACCAAAAACTGTCTACCATTGACCTCACCTCATTCCTAAGAGGACCTCACCCCATTCCTAAGAGGACTATAAGGGGCATGCGTAAGTGCACAAAAGTGCCTACCGTTCCTGTCCTATTGCTTTCTTTCATTATATGTGCTTGTATATAATGTTGTGACAAAAATAAATAAATAAAAAAAAGATGGGCTTTAATGGAAGTGGCCTATGGCTTTAAGCACAGCAATTGCTTTCAGGAGAGAAGAGGAAGGGGGGCAAGGGGGAGGGACAGAGACCACCTGGGCTTTTTTTCTTTACTATCTACACTTACAGGGACTTGGATGGAAAGACACCTGCTACTTCTACCAGTGTCCTAACTTTCCAGCAAAGAGTTTCTTTATCTCCTCTCTTGAAAGTCTGTCACAAATGGCACACAGCAGTGATGGCGAACCATTTAAGCAGAGGGCCCAAACCAGAAGGGGCACACATGCACACCAGAAACCCGACGACCAGCTGGCTGTGCTGGGGAGACGGCGCCTGTGCCCACAGAGGGGGGGGGTCTGTGTGCCACCTCTGGCATGCCTGCCATAGGTTCACCATCACGGGTATAGTTTCCTGCTTGAGCAGGAGGTTGGACTAGATGACCTACAAGGTCCCTTCTAACTTTGTTATTCTAATGCTAAGGCTCCACTTTTCTTGACTTCTCTCCAGTAGTGGGATTCTGCTGGTTCTAGGCGGTTCGGTCGAACCATTTGTTAAATTGCTGGCTCGCCCCGCCCCTCACCCCTTACTGGCCTCAGAGCACACCAAACCGAACCATTTGTTAAACCGAAACATTTGCCCCCCCCATCCCTCCCACCCACCCCACATCCCACGGCTGGCTTGCTTACCATGCTTTGCCACCAACACCATTTCCGTGCTTCCTGGAGCTTCCCGCTTGCCTCTGAATGCAGGCTGAGAAGCCACATGGCCATGCTAGCTGGGAGAGCACTGTCTCCCCCCTGGCCGGGAACCACACAGCCATGTGGTTCCTGGCCAGGGGGGAAGAGAGCTGTCGTGTCCCACTCCTCCGCTGACGGCCGGGTCGGGGAAGTCCATATCAAGCGTGCCTCTGCAGCTCTGCCAAAGTCCTTTCAGATTTCTCAGGCAGGCAGGAATCCAAGGTGTGACTTCAGCAATCCAGATTAGACTTTGCCTGACTCAGAGAATGCCAGAAAGCAGATCCTTTATATAGGCCATGGGGTTTGGCTCCATGACTCAGCACTTATCCAGGCCTGCCCCTCCCTTCCTTTTGCTGACGTCGCCTCTCCATTCTCCAGAAGCGTGGATCTCTCCAGCCTCCAGCTGTTGGTAATTCCAGCCCAGCTGTTGGTAATTCCAGCTCGTGACTGGCTTCATATTCCTCAGGCTCACATGCTGTGGGGGAGGGGTTTAATTGCTCCGCTTGTCCGGGCATGGTGCCAGGACTGGAGGCTGGAGGCATGCCAGGACATTCCTCTGTAATAGCAGTGTCTGGCAGGAGGTGAGAAGGGCCCGGCTGTGGAGAAGGGGGCGAGCGAGGCACAACAAGAGCACTCTCCCAGCTAGCACGGCCCCACTAGTAGGACATGTACCCCACTGGTCAGGAGGCTACTCACCTGCCTGGCCAGTGTCAGAAGTGAAGCAGGAAGAAAAATTTCAGGCAAGTATTCTCCTCCTTCTCAACTTCAAGCAAACAGGCACATGCACCTCATGGCGCCAGGATCTTCTGCGAGGAGGGAACGCACCATCTCCTCCCAGAAGATCCCGGCACTGTGAGATGTGTGCATGTTCTCTGTGTGTTTCAGGCTGAGAAGGAGACAACTTGTGTTGTGACTCCAGCCCCCGAACCTAGCCCCATGCCCAAAAGTGACTCCGAGTGAGGGGCAAGGGCCAGTAAGGCTTACCTCGGGAGCTCTGATTCCTTTAGCCCGGCTCCAGGAGCCAGAACCAGACCAGTCGGAGGACGTAATGACGTCATCCCGATTCCTCCCTTCCCCAGGCTACGCCTTCAGACCCAGCTGATAATAATAATAATCAAGCTTGGATCGACCCGCGCTTCAGAAGATTAGAGAAGCGGCGTCCACAGGATATATAAGGAGCTTTGGGACTTTTTGTGTCCTCCTCGCCTCCGTCTGAATGATGGCTCAATTAGCCGGCTCTTATCAGCTCTGGCAGCAAAAGAATCAGTGTCTGCCAAGAGCCCTCGATAGCTGCCAAGACGCTGGTGAGTCACAACCTTCAGCTCTAGTCAATCCGTGGATTTGCCTGATACAAAGAGACACACCAGCTCTTGCTGTCTTTTATATCCTGTGGGGTGTGGCTCCATGACTCAGCACTTCCTAGGCCTGCCCCTCCCCTGTTTCTGTCGTTCCCTTCTCTCCTGCCTACGAAACCTGGGATTGAGCCAAGCCTGATTGCTGTCAGCTGGGTCTGCAGGTGTGGCCTGGGGGGGGAGAAGTGTCAGGAGAAGGAGGCCTCGCTATCTCTTTCACTTGGCCTGCTTCTGGCTCCTGGAGCTGATCCAGGGAGGCCGGTGCTTCCGAGGTAAGTCCTGACGGCCCTTCTCCCTCACTGTCCAAATCACTTTCTGGCAGTAGGCCTGGCTCTGAGTCACTTTCTGGCAGCAGGCCTGGCTCCAAGACACTCTCGGGCATGGGGCCAGGTTCGGGGGCGGGAGCCACAACAGGACTGCTCTCATTCCACGGGAAGCAAAAATTAGCTGAACTGTTTCAAAGAGAGCTGAAAGTCTTACTCTCATTTGTTTGAACTTTGGCAGGCAGTTGCGATTTCTCTGCCAGGACTGATAAGAGCCATGAATCCACTAGCTGAAGGCCAGCTCCTTGCTCCAAAGTGGGAAGGAGACAGAACAACTTGCCTGAATTTTTCCTGCCTTGGAAGCCACCCTTAAATAGCAAGGACAGGCTGTGGCAGCTGACTTCTGAGCAGCTTCGACCGGCCCGAAAAACAAGTTAGTGACGTCGGCGACGGGTCAGGAGAATGGTGGGACATGTCAGGACAGCGCCAGCCTGAAGCTCGTCAGCAGGCTGGGTCTGACTGTGAGCGGCAATGAGTTGCCAGCAGCTAGCAAAGATTTGGAGATTCATACAGATTGCTGGCTTCTTGTATTATCTTTCTGGCTCAATATCCTAAATATTCTGCATCAAAAGCGAGGTTAGTCGCCCAGCATTCTGGTCAGAGATTTTTTGGGATGGGCTTCAAAAACAGCTTTCTTTTTACCGTCATAACTAAGAACGGCAATGGCACCGGCACCACACCAGCAAGCAATGGGGTGCACAGTCACCGGAAGTCCCATCTTGATCTTCACCCTGGTTGGCGGCCGCGTGGCCAGCGAATAGCTTGAATCGGGTGGGCAGCGAGGCGTGTGTCAATCGCCTCAGCCTGCCGCCCACCCAGCAGGACTGTCCTGCAGCCGCCTCCCACCCATGCAGTGCCAGCCTACCCTACCCCATCTGGAGAAAGAGTGATTAGGGCAAAGAAGCTATGTCACATGACCACCTGGCCATGCCCACCTGGTCACATGAAAGAGGGAGTCAGAAAATGATGAAGGAGAGGAAGAGAGATGAAGGATGGAAGGGGGAGAAAGATGAAGAGAAAGGGGGGATGAAAGATGGAGAAAGGGAGGGAAGGCGAAAGAGATTAAGGAGAGAAAGATGGAGAGAAAGATGAAGGAGAGAAAGAGAGATGAAGGATAGAAGGGGGAGAAAGATGAAGAAGAGAAAGGGCGAGAAGGAGAGAAAGAGGGGGGAGAAAGATGGAGAGAAAGAGAGGGAAGGAGAAAGAGATTAAGGAGAGAAAGAGAGAAAGGGGGAGAAAAATGAAGGAGAAAAAGAGAGGGAGGGAGAAAGATTAAGGAGAGAAAGAGAGAAAGGGGGAGAAAGAGATGGAGAGAAAGAGAGGGAGAAAGATGAAGGAGAGAAAGAGGGAGGGAAATGGATTTGTTCTGGTAATTGGTTTAACAAGCATGGCACTGAAAAAGTGACTTATGACTGTTTTTCACACTTACGAACATTGCAGCAAACTGTCATTAGGGCAAAGAAGCTATGTCATATGACCACCTGGCCACGCCCACCTAGTCACATGAAGCACCGCAGTTGTGAAATGAGTGACATAGTTATTAAAAATGCTGCAATGGGCATAAATGATGACCGGTCATAAGTGTGAGGACTGGTCAAAAGTGCGAGAACCTGTCAGAAATCCCTTTTTTAGCCCTCTCGATAGTCCCTATGTGCATAGGGACTACCCAGAGGGCTGAAAAAAAAGATTTCTGACAGGTTCTCACACTTTTGACCAGACCTCGCATTTATGACCATCTTCACATTTATGCCCATTGCAGCATTCTTAATCGTGTCACTCATTTCACAACTGCTTCTCTTCCCCACGGTTACAACATAGGGTGCAAACATAGGGATTACCTGGCCCACGACTCGACTGAAGAGCTAGTTGCGGCCTGGGAACGGGCCGCGGCCGGAGCTTTGGACCGTGTCGTGCCTTTGCGGCCTCTGACCCGGCGTCGGTCTCAACCAGCTCCTTGGTTCTCCGAGGAGCTGAGGGAGATGAAGCGCCGGAGAAGACGCCTAGAGAGTGCCTGGAGATCCAGCCGCTCTGAGGCTGACCGGACACTAGTTAGGTCCTATAGTAGGACCTACCTAGTGGCAATGAGGGCTGGCGTTCCTACGTTTCCTCCCTCATTGCGTCGGCAGATAACCGCCCGGCCGCCCTGTTTCGGGTGACCCGCTCGCTCCTTCAACAGGAGGGGTGGGAGGACCCCCTACAAGGGCATGCCGAGGAGTTTAACGGTTATCTATACGACAAAATCGTTCAGCTTCGGGACGGATTGGATCAAAATTGGGTAGATCCAGGCGAGGGTTCCGAGACCCGTCTTGTTGAGGTGGTTTGGGATGACTTTGATCCTGTGACTCCCGAGGACATGGACAGGTTGCTGGGTAGGCTGAACGCCACCACATGTTTACTGGATCCGTGCCCCTCCTGGTTAGTACTGGCTACTCAGGAGGTGACACGAGGCTGGCTCCAGGGGATTACAAATGCTTCTTTGCGGGAGGGGTCTTTCCGGCCTTGAAAGAGGCGGTGGTGAGACCCTCCTCAAGAAGCCTTCCTGGACCCAGCTGTTTTAGGAACTACCGGCCAGTCTCCAATCTTCGCTTCACGGCGAAGGTTGTAGAGAGTGTGGTGGCATGTCAGCTACCCCAGTACCTGGATGAAGCTGTCTATCTAGACCTGCTCCAGTCCGGCTTCCAGCCCGGATACAGTACGGAGACAGCTTTGGTCGCACTGGTGGATGATCTCTGGAGGGCCAGGATAGGGGTTATTCCTCTGCCCTGGTCCTATTAGACCTCTCAGCGGCTTTTGATACCATCGACCATGGTATCCTGCTGCGCCGGTTGGAGGGGTTGGGAGTGGAGGCACCGTTTATCGGTGGTTCTCCTCCTACCTCTCTGATCGGACGAGACGGTGTTGACAGGGGGCAGAGATCGACCCAAGGTGCCTCATGTGTGGGGTGCCGCAGGGGTCGATTCTCTCACCCCTCCTGTTCAACATCTATATGAAGCCGCTGGGTGAGATCATCAGTGGCTTTGGAGTGAGATACCAACTGTACGCTGATGATACCCAGCTGTACTTTTCCACCCCGGGCCACCCCAGTGAAGCTGTCGAAGTGCTGTCCCGGTGTCTGGAAGCCGTACGGGTCTGGATGGGGAGGAACAGGCTCAAACTTAATCCCTCCAAGACGGAGTGGCTGTGGATGCCGGCACCTCGGTACAGTCAGCTGCAGATGCGGCTGTCTGTCGGGGGTGAATTATTGGCCCCGATGGAGAAGGTGCGCAACTTGGGCGTGCTCCTGGATGGTCGGTTGTCCTTTGAAGACCATTTGGCGACCGTCTCCAGGAGAGCATTTTATCAGGGTCGCCTGATCCGCCAGTTGCGCCCTTCCTGGACCGGGATGCCTTATGCACAGTCACTCATGCTCTCGTTACCTCTCGCCTGGACTACTGCAATGCTCTCTACATGGGGCTCCCTTGAAGAGCACCGGAGACTTCAGCTAGTTCAGAAGCGGCTCGCGGGTTATTGAGGGAGCGCCTCGGAGCTCCCACATAACACCTATCCTCGCAGACTGCACTGGCTACCTGTTGTTTTCCGGTGCGCTTCAAGGTATTGGTTACCACCTTTAAAGCGCCCATGGCTTAGGACCGGCTATCTACGGGACCGTCTACTGCCGGCTTCTATCTCCCATCGTCCGATGCGTTCCCACAGAGAGGGACTCTCAGGGTGCCGTCAGCCAAACAGTGTCGACTGGCGGCCCCAGGGGAGGGCCTTCTCTGTGGGGCTCCACCCTGTGGAACGAACTTCCCCTCGGACTTCGACAATTACCTGACCTTAGGACCTTTCGCCGCGAACTTAAAACTTATTTATTTCGTATGGCTGGACTAGCCTGATTTTTATTTTTATTGGATGGGTTTTTAAAATTTTGTGATTTTATGGGGGAGTATGTTTTTTAACATTTTGGGCATTTAAATTAGTTTTTTAAGGGATGTTTTTAATTATTGTGTGTATTTATATTTTATCTGCCTGTTCACCGCCCTGAGTCCTTCGGGAGAAGGGCAGTATACAAATTAAAATATTATTATTATTATTATTATTAAAATGTAAAATGTGAGGACAGTTGTAAGTCTCTCAAAAGTGCAAGGACAAGTCAAAAATAACTTTTTCAGCCCTCTGAGTAGTTCCTCTGCACATAGGGACTATCGAGAGGGCTAAAAAAAGGGATTTCTGACAGGTTCTCGTACTTTTGACCAGTCCTCATATTTATGACCGGTCATCATTTATGCCTGTTGCAGCATTTTGTGCATAGGGACTACTCAGTGGGCTGAAAAAGTTGTTTTTGACCTGTCCTCACACTTTTGAGCAGTCCTCACACCTACAACTGTCTTCACATTTTACATTTTGCGCCCTATCTTGTAACCGTGGTGAAGAGAAGCAGTTGTGAAATGAGTGACATGGTTGTTAAAAATGCTGCAACGGGCATAAATGTGAGGATGGTCATAAGTGCGAGGACCGGTCATAAGTGCGAGGACTGCTCAGAAATGACTTTTTTAGCCCTCTGAGTAGTTTTTGTGCCCATAGCTATGGCTACCCAGTCACATGACCATCGAGCCACGCCCACAAAATAAGCCACGCCCACAGAACCGGTAGCAAAAAAATTAGAACCCACCCCTGCCCTGCACACACCGATTGCTCCCATCACCGATTGCTGACTTACCTTTCTAAGAGCACCAGAGCTTAAGAGGTCGTGCACTGCTGGACTGCGCGGCAGAAGCGGCCGTCTTTTGTTGGGAGACTCTGGTAACGCTCGATAAAGAAACACGAAAACTCGATAAAGAAACACGAAAACTCGATAAAGAAACACGAAACACAAACCTCCGTATGACTCTCGGCTTCCTGTCCTTTCTGAGCAGCCGGAGGGAAGCGGCCTAGCGGAACGAACTTCTGCCGGCTTCTGGCAGGTTGCTTCCAAGCCTCTCCCTCTACAGCGTCATAACACGCCCCTGTTCCTTTCCTGGGCGGGAGCTCTGGATCCGATTTCAGCCGGGGAAGCGCTTCGGTTGCCATTTCCCCCGCCTCCTCCTGCATTATAAATCGTAACACTGCCAAGTTTTCCTCTGTAGCGATATGGCCGGCAGGGGTAGAACGAGAGAGAGAGAATACAGAATTTTTCTGAAGAATCGTTTAAGACCCTGGCTTTTTCCCCCCTTTCTTCCCTACGTACAAGTATATTTATGGAGATTTAGCTGGGAACAACAGCTACTGGGTAAAGCCCCCAGTAGAAAGCTTCTTTTTTCCTCCTGTCTTAAAAGTCTCCATTTTCCTTCTTCCTTCTCCACCGCCACCCGCTCCAGCCTTTCCTCCACCCCCTGCTGCCCTTCCTCCCTTCCCTTCCTCCAGCCTTTCCCCGAGAGAGAGGGAAGAAGAGGAGAGGAAGATGGGGAGACCCTCGTGCAGAGAGAAGCGCCCTTCCTTCTGCCCCACTGGGGCACCCCGTCTCTCTCTTCCTGGCCCCTTGGCCGGCCACCGACTCCCGTCTTACCTTTTCCCGAGACCTCCGGAGCTCAGGATGTCGTTTCCTCCCCACCCCCCCGAGAAGACAGCGAAGTTGGTTCCCTTTCCTCTCTCCAGCGAAAAACTTTCCCTGCCTTCCTAAGGACGTGGGAGAAATAGTTGCTCTCGCTGCGTGGATACTTGCTTTCCAGCCGACCGTCTCTGCTGCTTCTTTAGAGCGCCACCCGCCTTTCTGGGCCGTGGTGAAAATATTCATGAGTTTGTGGGGAAAGTGGGGGACGAACAAGAGCGGATAATTACTAACCCAACGCTCAGTTTAGGTTGCCTTCAGCTATTTTCCCCGCCTCCTTCCGGCTGCTTCTACCCTCGCCTCTTGTTTGTAAAGCTGGGCTACCTGTAAGCTTCATAGCTTTAGGGTCTGCCTGACTTGGGTGGATTAAAAACCACTAAGCACAGAATCCTACAGGAGATTTGCTTCAGTGGCAGAGCTTGTGCCTTTAAAGAGAGAGAATGCACACCAAAGGGTTTTTCTTTCTCTCTTTAACTATGAACAGGTATATTTATAGGGCTTTAGAGAGAAAAACAACCACCATTTATTTTATACCAGCGTGTCCAAACTTCCCAGGAGAAAACTTTTCTTTGTCCTGTTTCTCAAGGTCTCCCAATTACCTCTTCCCCCCAGAGCTATTTTTCTGGCACCCCAAATCCTTCCTTCCTCCTTTTCCCTTCCTCTCTTCTGTAGAAAGTTAGCACCCAGGCCCCTCCTAAAAGAATGAAATATTTTAGGAAATATTAAAAAGGCAGAATATTATATTTCCCTATGTAGGAATTTAGCACCCACCCCCTCCTAGAAGAATGAAATATTTTAGAAAATATTTAAAAGGCAGAATATATTTCCCTGGATGAGAAATGGAGAAACATGTTTTAAAGACAAAGCAACTCCCCCCCCACCTTTGTCAATGGGCCATTAAGGCCTGAGCCAGTCCATTGTCTACATGACAAAGATAGGATTAGCCCCTACCCATCTAGCAACAGAATCTTACCACATGGCAAGGCTCAGGCAAGCTTGAGGGACAACCTACAAGGCTAGCTAAGACTCCCACCCCCTGGGAGTCTGACAACCAATCAGGATACTCTTCCTGTGCCCCAGAAAGTTCAAAGCTCAGAAAAAGCATAAAACCAGGGAGCACACAGGATCTCATCCCTTTTTTCTGTTCAGGATCTTGTTGGAAGAAATATCCATCTGGGTTCAGTTCCAAGTGGGGACAAAGACACTGGAAACATGGAGGCTGCTTGGAAAGATGGTTTAATGGTGGTCAGGATCACATGGCTTGAGTTCCTGAACAGAAAAGGCCGAGATCCTGTGTGCTCCCTGGTTTTATGCTTTTTCTGAGCTTTGAACTTTCTGGGGCACAGGAAGAGTACCCTGATTGGCTGTCAGACTCCCAGGGGGTGGGGGTCTTAGCTAGCCTTGTAGGTTGTCCCTCAAGCTTGCCTGAGCCTTGCCATGTGGTGAGTTTCTGTTTTATTGTGTTGCAAATGACGGTCATTGACAAAGGTGGGGGGATTGAGTGAGCTTGGCTGAAGCCTTAATTGCCCATTGACAAAGGTGGGGAGAATGAGTTTCTACCTCTGACCCATTGACAAAAGTGGAGGTTGGCAGGAAGTTGCAGGGAGCTGCTTTGTCTTTAAAACATGTTTCTCCATTTCTCATCCAGGGAAATATATTCTGCCTTTTAAAATATTTTCTAAAATATTTCATTCTTCTAGGAGGGGGGTGGGTGCTAAATTCCTACAATCTCAAGCCATGTGATCCTGACCACCATTAAACCATCTTTCCCAGCAGCCTCCATGTTTCCAGTGTCTTTGTCCCCACTTGGAACTGAACCCAGATGGATATTTCTTCCAACACCTACATGAGAAAAGAGAGACATGTTTTAAAGACAAAGCCGCTCCCTGTCCCCCCTCTTCAGCTCCAGGGTGATGAGATTAAGACATGGCCTTCAGGACATTATGGGATTAGCCCTCTACCCATGTAGCAACAGAACTCACCACATGGCAGCTTCTCTCCCTCCCTCTTGTGCAAACGTTCATGTATTTTTTTTCTGCTGCACTGTCTATTTTATTTATTTCTTCAATTCCTATAGTTGCCCTACTCAATCAAGTGACTCTAAAATTAACTCTAAAATTATAGAACCATTAAAATAATTAGAAACAATAAAACCTCCAGAAAATAAATAGAAACAGCAGTCAAGATAGTTAATCAACTAATAGAAAAGTCAGGAAATGGAGCCCTTAACCTATTCTGAGCTCCAGGCTGAGTTACCTAGCCAGATTTTAATGCCTTGTGAAAGGCCAACAGAGTTGAGGCCATTCTAATTTAGGTGCAAGAATAGCCACAAGGCAGGGATTACAGCAGAGAAAGTCTATCTTCTAGTGGCTGATGGGAAGTACAGCATACCCAATCGTGGTTGCCCAGACTTGACTTTATTTTAAGTTTTAATCTTCTGTTTAACTGTACCAGATGAATTGCAAATATAGTCTGGAACATTACCTTTATTTACATAAATGCCTCCAGATCCATCATGGACATTGAGGAATAAAAAAAAACATATGGATCCAAACATCATTGAAATAAGTCATCTGCTTCTTTCATTTTTTACTGCTTAGACACTTGAAATCGTAACAATCCCCAAATGTTTAAACCATGTGAATTTCAGAGGCTAGAATCAGGAACCCAAAAGTAAAATTTTAGTCATTTTAGCTTATATGTAAATTCAGATATTCAGCTGGGAATCTTAACAATGCAACATTCTAACATGCAGCATTTTTTAAAGGCTATTGTGATGATGTTCACAAGACATCACATCTTTTGGATCAGCCTCAAGAGAGAACCAGATCAGCCCTGGAAGTGGCTAGAAGGAGAAAACTCAACGTGAGTCTTCCTCTTTTCCTTTCAGTGACAACAGTGGAAAGTAAAATGCTTCCACTGAAGCTCTTCCCCAGCTCAGGACTGATCTTAGAAAGAGCCTCCTGGCTGCCAGCATTCAGGCGTTTCCCCCTAAAAAGATTTGGCCCTGCTAATGTAACTCAAAATGCATTATGTGTAGTCCTCAACTTACAGCAATTCATGTAGCAATGATTTAAAATTTTAACACACTGAAAAAAATGACTTTTGATTGATCTTCCCCGTACAACCATTACAACATTCCCATAATTACATGATCAAAATTTGGGTACTTGGCAACTGGCATGTATTTATTTATTTCTTCAATTCCTATAGTTGCCCTACTCAATCAAGTGACTCTAAAATTATAGAACCATTAAAATAATTAGAAACAATAAAACCTCCAGAAAATAAATAGAAACAGCAGTCAAGATAGTTAATCAACTAATAGAAAAGTCTGGAAATGGAGCCCTTAACCTATTCTGAGCTCCAGGCTGAGTCGGACGGTGAGGAGAGGAAGGAGTCTTCCACACGGGAGGCCGGAGAAAGAAGACCGGGGTGACTGCGAGTTGTGGAGGGCAACACCAACGACAACAATGCAAATTTAAGGATGCGGTGTCGGTGCGAAAGGAAGGGCACATAGCACAGGCCTGTCGAGCACCCCAACCTTCCCGCCAAAATTCAAACCGGCCAATCAGGCGGAAGCGGCAGACGGCCCCGATTGGTCAGTTTAAAAAGGCGCGAAGTTGAATCAGACTGTCGTGAGAGTGGGTCACGCATCAACACGCCTAGAAAAAAATCTTTACAAAGGCAAAGATTGAGGGGTGCCGTGCCGATTGGAGGTGGACACGGCTCATCGATCACGATCATGTCCTGGGACACTCTCGTGAGCCTTACCCGCCATCATAAGCGCAAGCTGCAACCACAGAAATTAAAGGTACAAGACTACCAAGGAATCGCATCCCTGTTCGAGGGGTAACGTCCGTCACGTCGAGTATGGACAATACAAGAAAACTCTGCCCATCACCATCGTCGATGGGACCCTGCCAAGCTTATTGGGACTGGACTGGTTCCGAGCATTGGGCATGGGGTGACTGGAATCTTCAGAAACGAAGTCAACCTCAAAGACGCACTCATGAAGGAGTTTGGGGACGTTTTCAAAGACTGCCTGGGCAAGTACAAGGGACCCCTATCTCATTTAACTTAGACCCACAAGTTGCCCCTATCCATTTAAAGGCTAGGAGGGTCCCGTTAGCCCTAAAGCCCAGGATTGACCGGGAACTGGACAACTAGTAAACCAGGGAATTCTAGTGCCAGTTGACCATGCTAATGGGAGACCCTATAGTCACCCCAGTCAAACCGGATGGGTCGGTCCGGATTTGCGCTGACTACAAGGCAACGCCAACAAAGCGTTGCAAAGAGTCTTACCCGTTCGGTGGTACAGCACTTACTGCACTCAATGGGGCAAGGGCAAGTTTTGCCAAGCTAGACTTGGCCCAAGCCTATCAACAGCTGCCGTAGATAGCAGCACAGCGAGCGCAGACAATTGTGACTCACAGAGGGCTTTTAAGTGTACCCGGTTACAGTTTGGGGTTAGTGTGGCTCCAGGGTTATTTCAGAACCTAATGGAGCGCTATTGCAGGACTACCAGGGTGGTACCATACTTTGACGATGTACTGGTATCCGCTGAGAATCTAGAGGAATTAGGGTAAGGCTGCGAAAAGTTTTGGGCATTTTCCGGTCTGCCGGTCTCACAGTTAAACTGAACAAATGCCAGATCGGGGTTGAATCTGTGGAATTCTGGGCTACGGATAGACAGGGAAGGATTCACCCACTGAAAGCAAGGTACGGGCCATCAGGAAGGCCCCGGTTCCAAAGAACAAAAACCGGAGTTACAGGCATTCTTAGGTCTGGTCAACTTCTGTGTATTCTTAAAAATAAGGCAACAAGCGAACCGCTGCATAAATTACTAGCAAAGACGGCTGCATGGTCTTGGGGAAAGGCGGAAGCTAGGGCATTGAAGGGTAAAGAATCTCCTATCTATGATAGCCTCCTTATCAATACAATGGCACGCTATTAGTAGTGTTAAGCTACGATGCATCTCCCTATGGGTGGGGCTGTGCTCAGCCACAGGTTGCCAAATGGCACAGAAGCCCCTATTGCATACTACTCCCGAACCATGTCATCAACTGAAAGGAATTATAGCCAGCTTGATAAGGAAGCCTTGGCTATAGTCTCAGTAAAGAAATTCCATGAATATGTATTTGGTCGTGATTTTGAAATCATCACGGACCATAGACCTTTCTAGGCCTGTTGGCAGGCGACCATGCGCCCGTGGCACTTTCGCCCAGACTGACCCGATGGACTATCTTCCTGGCAGCGTATTACAAATTACTACACCGGCCGGGAAGGAATTAGGCATGCAGGCGCCTGAGCAGATGCCCGTTACCAGAGACTATCGAAGACCCCACTCCGGGATACCAGTTCTGCTAATTGACTCTTTGGACTCTGGCCCAGTCACATCCAAGGAGGTGGCTCGGGCTTCGACAAGGACATTACAATAAGGACTGTAATTGGTTGGGTACACAGGTTGGCCCTGCGCCGGAGCGTTTCAAAGAATTTAAAAAAACGGGGAACTCTCAGCCCAAGGGGTGCCTGCTATGGGGGATCGAGTGGTGATCCCGGAGAAATTGAGGAAAAGGTATTGGAACTCCTTCACGAAGGCCACCCAGGGATCGTCAGAATGAAGGTTTAGCGAGAAGCTATGTGTGGTGGCCATTAATGGACACGGAAATTGCTGAAAGGGTAGGAAATGCCAGGCCTGCCAGGAATCCAGACCACTACCCCCAACGGCCCCGATTCGGGAGTGGAGAGACCCCAGGGCCCTTGGTCTAGGATCCATATCGATTTTGCCGTCCTTCACGGCCAAACCTTTCTGGTAGTAGTCGATGCCTACTCCAAATGGCTGGAAATCATCTCATGAGATCCATGACAGCCGAGGCCATGATTTCAGTCCCACGGCACCTATTGTAACGCACGGGCTGCCCGACACGTTAGTCTCTGATAATGGCCCGCAATTCAAACCCAGTTTGAAGGATATTTGGCAGAAGAGGGCATCCGGCATGTCCTCTCGGCGCCTTTCCACCCTGCACGAATGGCCTTGCAGAACGTTCCGTTCGAGCGCAAAGAAGCATTGTCCAGAATCAGGCCAGGCGATTGGCAAACAAAATCGATACCTTCCTGGCAGTCCAACACAGAACCCCTGTGTCACAACTGGCAGAAGCCCGGCAGAGCTATTAATGGGTCGGAAGCTCAGGTGCCCACTAGACCGCTTAAACCCAAACTACACACCAGACGGTTACAAAGGGGTACAAGGTAAAACAAGAGGGATGGCAGTAGGCAACCTAGTGTGGGCACACAACTACAGCGAGGGTCCGACCTGGGTAACAGGAAAATCCTAGAGATAACAGGACCAAAATCATATCTAGTTGAGATAGAGGATGGCCGGTATGGAAGCGCCACATAGACCAGATAAGGAAACGCATAACCGTAAATCAGAAACAGGCCCTGACTACCCATGTTTGAATCCACAGCTGACTCAAACCCGTGGCAAACGCGAGACTTATCTGAGTTCCAGAAGGTCCAGCGACACCAACCGCCCATCCTGAAGACAGCGGGGACGACTCTACAATAATCCAGGGCGGATGGCTAGAGGAGGAGCTGAGAGGAACAAACAGTCCCTCCGGTCAGCTCGACTCACTCCCAGAAAGTGAATTGCGCAGGTCCGAAAGAGTCAGGAGACGCCCAGTCTACCTGCGTGATTACGTAGAAAAATAAGATGCTAATTTTATGCAAATATTGGTAAAGTGTTTTCTGGGAGGGAAGGAGTGTAATGTATCTTTAAAAGTTTTGGCGGAAAATAGCACGTTGCTGATTGGTTGAAGCCTCCGGCTAAACTGTATATAAAGAGAGGTTCTTCCCAGCACTGGCTGCTGGGTTCACCATATAGTAAAGAGCTGTTGTCACTATCCTGGTCTCCTGCCTCGTTATTGCCCGAATCTAACAGAGGCCATTCTAATTTAGGTGCAAGAATAGCCACAAGGCAGGGATTACAGCAGAGAAAGTCTATCTTCTAGTGGCTGATGGGAAGTACAGCATACCCAATCGTGGTTGCCCAGACTTGACTTTATTTTAAGTTTTAATCTTCTGTTTAACTGTACCAGATGAATTGCAAATATAGTCTGGAACATTACCTTTATTTACATAAATGCCTCCAGATCCATCATGGACATTGAGGAATAAAAAAAAACATATGGATCCAAACATCATTGAAATAAGTCATCTGCTTCTTTCATTTTTTACTGCTTAGACACTTGAAATCGTAACAATCCCCAAATGTTTAAACCATGTGAATTTCAGAGGCTAGAATCAGGAACCCAAAAGTAAAATTTTAGTCATTGCCTAGATTCTTTTAAGGAAAATTAGGGATTTACTTTTGCATAAAAGGTTTAAATTTTACTTCAAAAAACTTAACAAAGATCTCCCATTTTGCCCCTCCTTAAAGGAACTACTAGCTATATGTTTTATTAGGATTAATTAGTGTTCAAAAGATAGTTTTAGTCATTTTAGCTTATATGTAAATTCAGATATTCAGCTGGGAATCTTAACAATGCAACATTCTAACATGCAGCATTTTTTAAAGGCTATTGTGATGATGTTCACAAGACATCACGTCTTTTGGATCAGCCTCAAGAGAGAACCAGATCAGCCCTGGAAGTGGCTAGAAGAAGAAAACTCAACGTGAGTCTTCCTCTTTTCCTTTCAGTGACAACAGTGGAAAGTAAAATGCTTCCACTGAAGCTCTTCCCCAGCTCAGGACTGATCTTAGAAAGAGCCTCCTGGCTGCCAGCATTCAGGCGTTTCCCCCTAAAAAGATTTGGCCCTGCTAATGTAACTCAAAATGCATTATGTGTAGTCCTCAACTTACAGCAATTCATGTAGCAATGATTTTAAATTTTAACACACTGAAAAAAATGACTTTTGATTGATCTTCCCCGTACAACCAAAAGCCAACATGGGTTTGTCAAAAACAGATCATGCCAGACTAATCTTATCGCATTCTTTGACAAAATGACAAAATTAGTAGACCAGAGGAATGCTGTTGATATAATTTACTTGGACTTCAGTAAAGCATTTGATAAAGTAGACCATAACCTACTACTAGATAAAGTAGAAAAATGTGGGTTAGACAGCACCACCACCAGATGGATTCGTAACTGGCTGACCAACCGCACTCAACGTGTAGTCCTCAACGGAACTACATCCACATGGAGGGAAGTATGCAGTGGAGTACCCCAAGGCTCTGTTTTAGGCCCAGTACTCTTCAACATCTTCATCAATGACTTGGGCGAGGGGATAGATGGGGAACTCATCAAATTTGCAGATGACACCAAGCTGGCAGGAATAGCCAACACTCCAGAAGATAGGCTCAAGTTACAGAAAGATCTTGACAGACTTGAACATTGGGCGCTATCTAACAAAATGAAATTCAACAGTGAAAAAAGTAAGGTTCTACATTTAGGCCAAAAAAACAAAATGCACCAGTACCGTATATGTGGTACCTTGCTCAATAGTAGTACCTGTGAGAGGGATCTTGGAGTCCTAGTGGATAACCATCTAGATATGAGCCAGCAGTGCAGCAGCTGTTAAAAAGCCAACACAATTCTGGGCTGCATAAACAGAGGATAGAATCAAGATCACGTGAAGTGCTAGTACCACTTTATAATGCCTTGGTAAGGCCACACTTGGAATATTGCATCCAGTTTTGGTCGCCACGATGTAAAAAAGATGTTGAGACTCTAGAAAGAGTGCAGAGAAGAGCAACAAAGATGATTAGGGGACTGGAGGATAAAACATATGAAGAACGGTTGCAGGAACTGGGTATGTCTAGTTTAACAAAAAGAAGGACCAGGGGAGACATGATAGCAGTGTTCCAATATCTCAGGGGCTGCCACAGAGAAGTGGGAGTCGGGCTGTTCTCCAGAGCACCTGAGGGTAGAACAAGAAGCAATGGGTGGAAACTGATCAAGGAAAGAAGCAACTTAGAACTAAGGAGAAATTTCCTGACAGTTAGAACAATTAATAAGTGGAACAACTTGCCTTCAGAAGTTGTGAATGCTCCAACACTGGAAATTTTTAAGAAAATGTTGGATAACCATCTGACTGAGATGGTGTAGGGTTTCCTGCCTGGGCAGGGGGTTGGACTAGAAGGCCTCCAAGGTCCCTTCCAACTCTGATGTTATGTTATGTTATGTTAACCATTACAACATTCCCATAATTACATGATCAAAATTTGGGTACTTGGCAACTGGCATGTATTTATTTATTTGGAAATATTATGTGGCACTCATGGTGATTCTGGCAGTTTACAGAAATAAAACAATACTAAACCCAATAAACCCCCACCCTCCTAGTGACCACAATCAAACCAACCACATGATCAGCTCCATATCACCCTGGGAAGTCCCAGGTCTCTTGACAAAATAGTTAACAATGGTTGCAGCCTCCTGGGATTTATGTGATTGTCATTTGCAACCTTCCCAAGAAGCAAAGTCAACAAAGAAAGTTGGGTATTCTTAAAATCATTTGATTCATGCAACAACTGCAGTGATTCACTTGACAACTATAGTTAGAAAAGGGGTTATAAAATTGGACACAACAATTCCTTTTCTTAGCAATGGAAATTCCAGTCCAAATTGTGGTTGCAAGTCAAGGACTGCCTGTATAAGTAGCATGGTTAGAATTCCACGTGGGACTGAGTCCGGAATGCTGAGCTGCTGGGATGCAGATGTACTGTACACTCAACACTTCCAAATAGACAAATTGGGAAACAAACTGCAGAATCATCTTTGAGAAGGCAAGGCTCACTTAGATGAACTGTAAGCTCAGGAACCCTTTGGTACTGCTAGGTGGGAGATACTCCCCATTGCCTAATTTCTGCTTCTTTTGCAGGTTGGAAATCATGGGAAATGCAGGAGACTGCATTTTTGAACGATGATGCCACAACCGGCTCAGGGAGATGCAACACTGAACACCGCTACATCTGCAAAAAAAATTGATCCAAGGATATAATGTAAGAGAATCCAACTCCCCCCATCCACACTTCACCAGCATTCTATAGAGTAGACACTGAACACTGATTCTGTTAATATTTTGGATCCTTCTGAGTAACCTTTGGACTGCCTTAGGAGATTAAGAGTTGGTGTTCTTCCGGTAGCTTTTATTATTCTTTTACATAAAGAAAAGTCTAGAAGTTAAGAACTCAGTCTGAGCTAGCCTGCCTGTGTTTCACTCACTTTCTGCAGGAGAAAAGGGAAGGATCTTCATGTCATTTCAAAGCTGAAAAAGTTTCAGACTTTTGCACCCAGAGTCATGTGCCAGCCAATCAAGGTCAGGTCTTGCCATCTCCTGATCATAGCAGGGCTATGATGTCAGAATGCCATGTTCCAATCAAAACTTAGGAGTTGTGTGTGTGCTTGTGGGAGCTTCTAGACAGAACTTCACATTAGATAGCTGCTACTATGTTAGGAGAAGTTTGATAGCTTTTCTTGAGGAGACCAAGGCAGAGAAAGCAATAGTTTGCTTACTGCTGTTGCTTTCCATTTCAGTTTTCACCAACAATCTCACAGTTTTCCAACAAGGGTTCAGCATCGGCTGTGATGCAGGACCATTGGAAGAAAGAAAGAGAGAAAGAGGGAAGGGGGGAAGAGAGGAGAGAAGGGAGGAGAGACTGAGCCTAGCCCTAGAAGAAAGAAAATTGAAGTGGCAGGCACTTCTATCTATGTCAGCAATAAGAGGGAATCTAGAGTAAGATTAGTGAGGGGATGAATAAAAGTCCCAAATGATGAGCAGGAAAGCTAAATGTGATTTGAATGGAAGAGACAGGAACATTGTTATTGATAAATGTAAGTGATCCAGAAAGAAAGAAAGGAGAGATAGCTCCCTTTGTTTTAGTTTTTAAATACTATGTGGATTATAGAAGTTTTTTGGGTTTCGTTTGTCTCAATATGGTAGACAATGAATAAAATGGGGAAAAAATAAATTTAACACAAGGTTTGGTAGAGCCTCCATGGACTGGCATGGTCTATATCTGGGGAAAAAAAATCTTAAAATAGCTTTGGCTATGGAAGCAGTTCAAGTACTAAATATACATAAATCTTGTTCCCAGCTTTACAAGTTTTCATTTTGGGAAATAATGCAAATTCTTTGCGATTGAATTATCACCTTTAATGAACTACCTGGACTGGGGCCAGATTACTTGAAGGACTGTTTCTCCCAGACCACCGCAACAGGAAGGCAGGGCACATTATGGGTCCCATGGATTGGCATGCGGTGGGACCACCTAAAGGCCCTTCTCGGCGGCGGCAGCCCCTTCTTCATGGAACCTCATTCTCCCTGAAGTATGGTTTGCCCCCCTTCCCTCTTGGTTTTCCAAAAGACCCTAAAACTATGGATTTGTCAGTGGGGCTGATGACCCCAAATGGAAATGGAGATCAAGTGGCTCATTTGATGCTGTTGTTGCTGAGGGTGTTGGAAGAAATATCCATCTGGGTTCAGTTCCAAGTGGGGACAAAGACACTGGAAACGTGGAGGCTGCTTGGAAAGATGGTTTAATGGTGGCCAGGATCACATGGCTTGAGATCTTGAACAGAAAAGGGGCTGAGATCCTGTGTGCTCCCTGGTTTTATGATTTTTCTGAGCTTTGACCTTTCTGGGGCACAGGAAGAGTATCCTGATTGGTTGTCAGACTCCCAGGGGGTGGGGGTCTTAGCTAGCCTTGCTGGCTGTCTCTCAAGCTTGCTTGAGCCTTGCCATGTGGATGAGTTTAGGTGCCATGTGGTGAGATGAGTGAGCTAATCATTGACAAAGGTGGGGGTCCTGAGGACCATGTCTTAATCCCATTGGAGCTGAAGGTCTTCTGTAAAATATGTTTCTCCATTTCTCATCCAGGAAGGTATAATATTCTGCTTTTAAAATATTTCCTAGAATATTTCATTCTTCTAGGAGGGGTGGGTGCTAAATTCCTACAATCCCTACTTTTTTTTTTCAAAACGTGAGTTTTGAAACATGCTCTTGGCAAAAATTAAAATTGATCAAATCAGTGGGTGCTTTTAATTTTCCTGATGCAAAGGAAGCCATTGATAGAGACAACAGAAAAAAAGATTCCTTCAGTGGCTCCCAAAAGCTTTCAACCATGAAGGTCTAGCAGCCAGGGGAAAAGTTCTGGTAAGAATTTTACAGTATCCAATTTTCTATGCCAATTAATTTCAGCTGTTAGATATCACTTTCTGAGAGCTTCCAGTCAGGTCAAGCAAGCACATATCCCAAAATTTTCACAGCCATGGCTTTCCTTTAAATTACAGGCTGCCCATTTCCAAGGGTTGGTTACTGAACCTGCCCTAGCTCTTACTTAAGTCTATCCAAGATTTTTTTTTCCAGTCCAAATTGAGGTTAATCAGTGTGCAATCCAGGCTTTTTCCTTTCTTAACAAAATAAATTACACAATGAGCCCTGGGACTTCTACTCATGAGACCACCAGTGCAACATATCTTGCTTTACTGGGCAGCATCATTTGTGAGTCATTCAGGGCTTGGGTTTTGGATATCACTTTTTCTGCTATCTCTTCAAGAGAGGAATTGCCTGAGGGGGATGCCCCTCCCCCATGGAATTAGCAGGGAGATCTGACTCCTTGGGCTTTTAGTGCCACAGAGCAAAAATCAACCTAGAAGTCTTGTGTGGAGGTAAGTGAAGGGAATAGTTTCAGTCTAATTCTCAATGGTGTGTCTCTCTGTGTGTGCCTGTGTATGCAGCTACTTTTACAATACAGGCAATACAAACATGCTGGACAAATTTCCCTACCATTAGACAGAAATCTCAGGTGTTGAGAACTAACTGTGGCAGCCACTCAAATACAATCCTTACATGGGTACTTTAGACTGATTACAATGTAAATGAGACAAGAAAGAAAACCTTCACAGAGGATGCAAGATCCAGCTGTGATTGGGAAAAGGGCTCTCTCATTCACACACATGCAGGCATACACATATTTCCCATGCTTTTCCATGCTTAAAATTAAAATTTAGAGGTACTCACCTTCTTTCCAAGCAGTCTTTGAGCTCAACACTCAAAACCCCTTTAAAACCTAGTTCCAAATGGCCAAGGTCCAGGAAAACTTACCCACAGACTCAATGGGTCTGTTGCTAGCAAGGGAGGCTTACCTGGGCCAGGTCCATTGGTTAGGTTAGCTTCGAGTCCCATCTGGGGTGCCAATTGTTGGAAGAAATATCCATCTGGGTTCAGTTCCAAGTGGGGACAAAGACACTGGAAACGTGGAGGCTGCTTGGAAAGATGGTTTAATGGTGGCCAGGATCACATGGCTTGAGATCCTGAACAGAAAAGGGGCTGAGATCCTGTGTGCTCCCTGGTTTTATGATTTTTCTGAGCTTTGACCTTTCTGGGGCACAGGAAGAGTATCCTGATTGGTTGTCAGACTCCCAGGGGGTGGGGGTCTTAGCTAGCCTTGCTGGCTGTCTCTCAAGCTTGCTTGAGCCTTGCCATGTGGTGAGTTTCAGTTGTATTGTGTTGCAAATCATGGGGGGATTGAGTGAGCTTGGTTGAAGCCTTAATTGCCCATTGACAAAGGTGGGGAGAATGAGTGAGCTTAGCTGAGGCTTTTAATGGCCCATTGACAAAGGTGGGGGGGAGTCAGGAAGTTGCAGGGAGCTCCTTTGTCTTTAAAATATGTTTCTCCATTTCTCATCCAGGAAGGTATAATATTCTGCTTTTTAAAATATTTCCTAGAATATTTCATTCTTCTAGGAGGGGGGTGGGTGCTAAATTCCTACAAGGGTAAAGGTGGTTTTTAAAAAAATGTTTTATATTGTAAGCCACCCAGAGTCTACTATGTACAAGTTTGATGGCTATATAAATTTGTTCAATAAATAAGAAAGGATTCAGTGGGCAAGTACATTGATCCAATGGGAGATCTCTTTTCAGGTTTCTTCCTTTGAAAATAAAAGAATATAATAGATAGAATAGAATCTATCCAAGTATGAATGGACACACAAGGAATTTGTCTTTGGTGCATATGCTCTCAGTGTATATAAAAAGAAAATACATCCGTTAAGAATCATAAGGTACAACACTTAATGATAGAGATAGGGTTCAAATAAGCAATCAAATCATACTAGGAAACAATCAATATAAATCTTAAGGATACAGCAACAAGTTACAGTCAAAAGTGGGAGGAAATGGGTGATGGGAATGATGAGAAGATTAATAGTAGTGCAGATTTAGTAACTAGTTTGACAATGTTGAGGGAATTATTTGTTTAGCAGAGTAGAATAGAATAGAATTTTATTTATTGGCCAAGTGTGATTGGACACACAAGGAATTTGTCTTGGTGCATATGCTCTCAGTGTACATAAAAGAAAAGATACGTTCATCAAGGTACAACATTTACAACACAATTGATGATCAATATATCAATATAAATCATAAGGATTGCCAGCAACAAGTTATAGTCATACAGTCATAAGTGGAAAGAGATTGGTGATGGGAACTATGAAACGATTAATAGTAGTGCAGATTCAGTAAATAGTCTGACAGTGTTGATGGAATTATTTGTTTAGCAGAGTGATGGCCTTCGGGGAAAAACTGTTCTTGTGTCTAGTTGTTCTGGTGTGCAGTGCTCTATAGCGTTGTTTTGAGGGTAGGAGTAATGGCGTTGGGGAAGAAACTGTAGGAATTTAGCACCCACCCCCCTCCTAGAAGAATGAAATATTTTAGAAAATATTTCAAAAGGCAGAATATATTTCCCTGGATGAGAAATGGAGAAACATGTTTTAAAGACAAAGCAACTTCCTGACTCCCCCCCCCACCTTTGTCAATGGGCCATTAAGGCTTGAGCCAGTCCATTGTCTACATGACAAAGATAGGATTAGCCCCTACCCATCTAGCAACAGAATCTTACCACATGGCAAGGCTCAGGCAAGCTTGAGGGACAACCTACAATGTTAGCTAAGACCCCCACCCCCTGGGAGTTTGACAACCAATCAGGATACTCTTCCTGTGCCCCAGAAAGTTCAAAGCTCAGAAAAAGCATAAAGCCACGGAGCACACAGGATCTCAGCCCTTTTCTGTTCAGGATCTCAAGCCATGTGATCCTGGTCACCATTAAACCATCTTTCCAAGCAGCCTCCAGTTTCCAGTGTCTTTGTCCCCACTTGGAACTGAACCCAGATGGATATTTCTTCCAACAAAACCATTCTTGTGTCTAGTTGTTCTGGTGTGCAGTGTTTTATAGTGTCATTTTGAGAGTAGGAGTTGAAATAATTTATGTCCAGGATGCAAGGGGTCTGTAAATATTTTCACAGCCCTCTTTTTGACTTGTGCAGTATGCAGGTCCTCAATGGAAGGGAGGTTGGTAGTAATTGTTTGTTCTGCAATTCTAATTATCCACTGAAGTCTGTGACTGTCTTGTTGGGTTGCAGAACCTAACCAGTTATAGAGGTGCAGATGACAGACTCAATAATTCCTCTGTAGAACTGTGTTAGCAGCTCCTTGGGCAATTTTAGCGTCCTGAGTTGGCGCAGAAAGAACAATCTTTGTTGTGCTTTTTTGATTATGTTTTTGATGTTAGGTATCCATTTTAGGTCTTGAGATATAATAGAACTTAGAAATTTGAAGGTCTCTACTGTTGAGACTGTGTTGTCTAGTACTGTAAGAGGTGGTAGTATGGAAGGGTTTCTTCTAAAGTCTACCACCATTTCTACAGCTTTGAGTGTGTTCAGTTCCAGATTGTTCCGGTTGCACCACGAGATAGGCAGTTTGAATCCTCTGAAAGCAGCTGGAATAGTTGAGCATGACAAAATTTATAAACCACAAGGATGAAATAATTCCAAGCAGATTTATAGAAGACAATAATCCATTAAACTTCAGACTTACATGATTCCCTGTTTATTGTGTTTCATCTCAGAAAATTAAATTCTGCTTCTTAGCCTTTACTTATACAAGATGCGCCCCAGCAAAAATCAGTTGCCAGGCAGCCAAAATAATCTCCAAAAAAATAAAGCCACACCTGGAATCTGTTTTAGAGCTCTGTTCCTGCAGCCACCCTCCATCCTCTCCACCTGCAATCTTCCCTGACAGCTTCTCTCTTTCTGGGGAAGGTGGCAGAGATTACAATGGCAATCACATGATCACAGGGCATTTGGCAACCAGCTGGAAATACAAGCTGGTGTGCTTATTGTGTGTGATTGGATAGCGCAATGATTTATAGTGACCAGAGGTGACTTCCTGAGGCCATTGTGATTTTAAATGGCCACTGATCAGATTTATATCAGAGTGACCATGATCATATATTGATCAGAGCAATCACAATCAAATCTTAGCCAGAGCAATCATTGTCTTTCCTGTTCAAAACACAAAAGACTTGTTATGGGTTTGCCATTAACTTTGTTGTTGTTTCTCAAGAACAAATTGTGTTTGACTCCTTGAATGTCAAGTCTTTGCATATCAGATCTCAGCTGCTTTTGAAGCAAAGCTTCTAACCACTCCAAATGTTCCTTTGAAGTGATTTACAATTTTGAATCCTGCAACTCTGCTTCCTGAGACTAGAGATGAAGTTGACAGCATAACCGTTTGCAAATCGAATATCTAGTAGAGAAACCTCACTGAAATCTTACTCATGTGCCTCTGACTTCGGACTCTTTGGATGGGTCCTCTTTTCTGGGAAATGAAATCCATTTAACAGGGGCTACTTTTTAATATTTTAATCTGCTGGGTGAAACCCTTGCATCTTCTTTGGAAGCCCAAGCAGTTGAATTCACTGCCTTAATTTGTTTGATGTATTGCCAGAGTCAAAACTGTTAATACCTTCACTGACTCTATGAATGTTTTTGTTTGCTTTGCTCCAGATGCCTTATGGAAGCTGAAAAAATTACCTCAGGCTGCCAGATTACTTACAGACTTGATTGTTTTACTGTGAGACGCACTTTTGGGGCACTGTTTTCCTGAACAAGCTGCTTAATAAAGTTGCATCTTTTCAGTCTTTGAATCGGTGTTTCTTTTCCCTTCTGCTGTGGCTTCTCAGGCTATGTTTTGTATTGACTACTTTTTAATACATCTTTTATAATGTTATAATAAAAATATAAAAAATAAGAGAAGTTTGTTATTTATATACACTATACTGCATCTCCAATGATCCATCTGTTAAGCTACTGAAGTTTGCAGATGACACAACAGTGATTGGTCTCATTCGAGACAATGACGAATCCGCATATAGACAAGAGGTCGAACGACTAGCCTTGTGGTGCAACCAAAACAATCTGGAACTGAACACACTCAAAACCGTAGAAATGGTGGTAGACTTTAGGAGAAACCCTTCCATACTTCCACCTCTCACAATACTTGACAACACAGTATCAACAGTAGAAACCTTCAAATTTCTGGGTTCTATCATATCGCAAGATCTCAAATGGACAGCTAACATCAAAAACATCATTAAAAAGGACAACCAGAATGTTCTTTCTCGCCAACTCAGTAGCTCAAACTGCCCAAGGAGCTGCTGATCCAATTCTACAGAGGAATTATTGAGTCTGTCATTTGCACCTCTATAACTGTCTGGTTCGGTTCTGCAACCCAACAAGAAAAACACAGACTTCAGAGGATAATTAGAACTGCAGAAAAAATAATTGCTACCAACCTGCCTTCCATTGAGGACCTGTATACTGCACGAATCAAGAAGAGGGCCGTGAAAATATTTGCAGATCCCTCGCATCCTGGACATAAACTGTTTCAACTCCTACCCTCAAAACGACGCTATAGAGCACTGCAGTGTCAAGGTTCCAGAAAAACCTCTTCTGCATAAAGAAAACTCAGAAGCCGTTGTCTTTAAGAGTTCTTTACTATGTGGCAGCGTCTGGAAACCTAAAGTCTAGTATGGTTTCCAGGCCTGACATGCACACCAGAACAACTAGACACAAGAACAGTTTTTTCCCGAAGGCCATCACTCTGCTAAACAAATAATTCCATCAACACTGTCAGACTATTTACTGAATCTGCACTACTATTAATCGTTTCATAGTTCCCATCACCAATCTCTTTCCACTTATGACTGTATGACTATAACTTGTTGCTGGCAATCCTTATGATTTATATTGATATATTGACCATCAATTGTATTGTAAATGTTGTACCTTAATGAACGTATCTTTTCTTTTATGTACACTGAGAGCATATGCACCAAGACAAATTCCTTGTGTGTCCAATCACACTTGGCCAATAAATAAAATTCTATTCTATTCTATATGGGCCAAGACTCAGTATGGCCCAGGCAAGCCAAAATCTAGACACCCTTGGTTTAGAAGATCAGCCAGAATACAATCACACTTGGCCAATAAAGAAGTCTGTTCTATTCTATTCTGTTCTGTTCTGTTCTGTTTTGTTTACAAACTTGTCAGGTAAACAAAAAGCATACAGGTACTTTAAGAACAACCAATATTTAGTGCAGAGATTTACTCAACATCAAATCCATTTTTCTCCATGTCAATTATCCTTGTCAGTAGCTGCAATTCAGAGTCGGTTTCCAGGGGTACAGCCAACAAAGAACCAGAATTTCTGCGTCAATCAAATACCTGCAATAGTTCCCCTCAATTTATAATGTAGCATAAGGCTCACCTCTTATATTAGAACATTGTCGACAAATTTCTAGCTTCCTTAAGTAGTTCTTTTTCCTTCCCATATACTCATGCAGTTTTTATTTATTTATTTATTTATTTATTTGATTTTTATATCGCCCTTCTCCCGAAGGACTCAGGGCGGTGTACAGGCAAAAATAAAACAGACAGTACAATACACAATTTAAAATGCAATTAAAAACTTATTTTAAAATTGGCCTGAAAAGTAAAAATATACAATGAACTAAAAACCCCATTTAAAATTAGTTAATAAGAAATTTAAAATTTAATAAAATTCAATTTAAGCCAGCCCCGCGCAAATAAAAAGATGTGTCTTCAGTTCGCGACGGAATGTCCGAAGGTCAGGTATTTGGCATAAACCCGGGGGAAGTTCGTTCCAGAGTGTGGGAGCCCCCACAGAGAAGGACCTTCCCCTGGGGGCCGCCAGCCGACAGTTAACAAGACTAATACAGTAGAGGAGCTGGCTGTACAGAACAGAATAACAGAATTGGAAGGGACCTTGTTGGTCTTCTAGTCTAACTCCCTGCTCAAGCAGGAAATCCTATACTTCAGACAAATGGTTGTTCAATGTCTTTTTAAAAAACCTCCAGTGTTGGAGCGCCCACTTGTGGAGGCAAGTCGTTCCAGTGATTGTTTTAACTGTCAGGACATTTTCCAGTAGTTCTAGGTTGCTTCTCTCCTTGATTAGTTTCCACCCATTGGCTCTTGTCCTACCTTCAGGTTCATTGGTGAATAAATTGACCCCCTTCTTTGTGGCAGTCCCTGAGATATTGAAACACTGCTATCATGTCTCCCCTATTCCTTCTTTTCCTTAAACTATTGAAAACTAAATCCCAACATTTAGGGTCAGAAAACAAATGCAGATCCCTTTGCCTTGCTCTATTAGCACACCTCCCCCATTTCTCTTTTCTACATGTAGTCTCATCTTCACTTTTTAAGAAAAGAGGGAAAAGAAAAATGCTGTTTTCAAAGAGAAATGATCAGATAAGAAAAAGGAAGAAACAGAAGTGAATGCTTACATATCTGGGAAAGTTCTGCAAAAATGTCTGTAGAAAGGCTTAATGTTTTGCAAGCACATCAAATGAATTCTGTCAAAGGTTGACTTATTTCAGTGTGAGAGATGGAACTCTTCTATCAGTCATAATGAACAGAGAATTCAAAATGTACTTACGGCAAGACTGATTTATTGTTCAATAATTTTTTTCCAAACCCATAAATCACTTCTGAGGGAAAAATCTAGTGAGCTAGGTAGCTAGGCAATCAGTTAAAATGAAGTAAAATTAATTAGAAATAAGAAATAAGCATCTAACACGCACAAACTAGTGGCAAGTTTACTAAATTGACAGCTATACCCCAGTTTAACCTCCTAATTAAAGAGTAGAGATGAAAATTAATGTACAGGTATTATTTCTGATCGTTTTGGGGGAAGTTAGGAACTGATGAGAATTGTATAATTGATTTGGGAGAAGAACTTTCTCTTTACAATTCAAAACACTTTCACAACATTACATGCACAAACAAATCTGCACAAATACCAACAAACACACTTACAGTGCCAAACCCTACCATCTGTAACATACACACCCTTTGGAGAAGCAGCTATAATCTGCTCAGGCGGACCAGGTCAGGTATTTGAGAAGGTGCTCCTCATTTCTAAGTTTTATCCTGTCGACTGCTTTTTTTTTTTTAAAATGAAGTGATGCTGGGTCAATTCGGTGGTCAAATCTGGCCCCGGATTCTGCCTTTTCCAATAAACAACCGAGTCACAAGATTATTTAAAAGCAGTTTAATAAAGTAATAAAGTGGGACCTCCCTATCAAAAGAGACCCATCTTACATTCCCTTTTATAGTTAAGACGTCAAAAAAATGCAAGAGAAAAAAATAATCAACTAAATTATCTTCCGATGGACAATAAATTAGGTCCATTACATTTTCTTTGACTGCTTCTCTGACATTGCAATATTTTATGTCAATGTATTTGCTTGTTTTTTTTCCTCTCATCCGTTGCCATCTGTATAAATGTTGTTAACTTAAAACAGTAATACAGCTCCTTTCACTTCAATATCCAAATCCTTTAACAATTGTATAATTTCTTCTTTTGACAATGTCAGCTGAAAACATAAAAAACATTGTGGATTCGATTTAAATCAAGTCAAAATCACAATTTAATTCATGATTTAAATCACTAGTAAAAAGGCTTGATTTAAATCATAATTTTTAAAGAGCAACTGTCATCTTTGTCCTGCAGTCCTTGTCTGACAGTCCCATTCACTTTAATGGGATGGCTGGTGGTGCGCCAATGGCACCGCAAGATGAGGGACTTGGCAGGCAGCAGGTGAGTGGATGCTCGATACAGGAACTGGCATGATGGATCTGAAATGACAAGTGCTCTTTAAATGTAATCACTCATTCTTGCTGGTAGTTAGAATCTTATTTGCAAACAAAATGAAAGTTTCTTATTTAGCTTGCAGAGCTTGGATTCAATGAATGAGTTTACCAAAAATATAAATATTGCAGAATATAGAGCCTCATGTTACATAACTAAGCTTCATTTCATGCTGAATAAATTAAATTAATTATCTTAAATAGAAAACTATCTTTAGATATAACTTTACTCCAAAAACATTTTATTAAAATAAACTTAATAAAAATAAAAAAAATCTGATTTAAATAGAAAAATCTGATTTTTAATTTTTTTTTTTTAAAAATCGATTTTTATCCACCCAATTGACTATGTCCTTATATGTAAAAAGCATAGAACTCAGATAGGGTGTATTTTCCTTTTCACCCAACTGTATAAAAATGATGAACATTGTTGTTCTTTTGAATGGTCATTAAAGACATTTCAGGATCTCATAAAATCATTTTTTTTGCAGATGTAGCGGTGTTCAGTGGTGCATCTCCCTGAGCTGGCAGTAGCATCATCAACCAAATATGCACAGTCTCCTCCATCTCCCCTGACTTTCAACCTGCAACAGAGGCAGAAATTAGGCAGTGGAGAGTATTTCCCACCTAGCAGCACCAAAGGACTTCTGAGTTTACAGTTCATCTAGCTGAGCCTTGCCTTCTCAAGGAAGATTCTGCAGATTGTTCCTCAGTTCATCTATTTGGAAGTGTTGACTGTACAATACATCTACATCCCAGGAGCTCAGCATTCTGGACTCAGTTCCAAGGGGAATTCTGAGCACACTATTTGTACAGGTAGTCCTTGAGTTACAACCACAATTAGGACTGGAATTTCCATTACTTCCATTGGTCGATTTGATTGTTATCACTGTGGGGGTGAGGGGAGTTTATTTGGTTTAGTATTGTTGTTTTAATTCTGTAAGCTACCCAGTCACTATGAGTGAGTTGGGTGGCCATATAAATTTTCCTGACAAATTAATATGGGATACTTGCCAAATTTTGATCATGGGGATTCTAATGATAATTGTAACAGTGTGGATCTATCACAAGTCATTTCTTTTTCATGCCATTATAACTTTCAATGCTTGCTAAATGAATGGCCGTAAGTCAAGGCTTACCCATAATGCATTTTGAGTTACATTAGCAGGGCCAAATCTTTTAGGGAGCAACACCTGAATCCTGGCAACCAGGAAGCTCTTTCTAGGATCAGTCCTGAGCTGGCGAAGAGCTTTAGTGGAAGCATTTTACTTTCCGCTCTGCCAACTGAAAGGAAAAGGAGAAGACTCACATTGCGTTTTCTCCATCTAGCCACTTCCAGGGCTGATCTGGTTCTCTCTTGAGGCCGATCCAAAAGATGTAGTTTCTTGTGAGATTTGTCACAAAATCCTTTTTTAAAAAAGAAACAAAAACTGTGCATCTTAGAACCTTCCACTGCTAGATTCCCAGCTGAATTTCTGAACTTATTAAAGTTATGTTTTGAACAGTAATTAATCCTAATAAAACATACCTAGTACTTCTTTGGTGAGCGGCAAAACAGTAGACCCTAATTAACTTTTTAAAAGTAAATTTAAACCTTAAAAGGCAAAACTCTGATTTTCCTAGAATGGATCTTGGCAATGTCTAGTTTTACTGTTCACTTTCTGATTCTATCTCTGTTCTGAAATTCACATCTATTAAGCATTTGGGGATAGTTATCAGGTATTTCTAAGCAGGAAAAAAAGAAAGAAGCAGATGACAGCAACTTATTTCAATGATATTCTTGGATTTTTAATTTTCTGCTTTGTAAAACTGGCAGTTTTTGGAAACTGGAAAAGATCAAAATGCTTTTGAAGCTTTTATTCAGAAAGGCATCTAAGGAGATTTTTTTAGTAATATTAGGAGAAAATCTTCACTTTTTCTTTTTTTAAAAATAATTTTTATTAAACAGATTTTTTTTAAAAAAAGACAAAAACAAAAAAGAAATATTAACTTTCTTCTTTCCAACAGTTTCATGTCGGTGATCAATACTTATACATTTTATCTCTCTTATCCTAATGTATCTTTTATACATATATTTCTAATATACGTATATCACTATAATATATAATTCTAATTATTTTATTTACATATATACTTAGATATACGTTCAATTTCCTTTCCACAATTTGTTTCTTCCTATTTGTTCTTCTATTTCTACTCCTAGTTTATCCGTTATTTAATCTTTCCTTGCACTTTTCCCCCCCTTTTCCTCCAACCCTTTATACCATCTCTCCCATACTAAATAATATTGTTTCCTCTTTTTCTTGTATCTCCTTTGTAAGCTTATCAATTTCTGCACATTCCATGATTTTTCTAATTACATTGTCTTCAGATGGTATATTGTTATTTTTCCAGTTCTGTGCGTAGATTATTCGCGCTGCTGTAACTATGTGGATCATTAAATACCATATTTCTTTTTCATATGACCCTGGAATTATTCCCAGTAAAAATGTTTCTGGCCTCCTTTCTATATGTTGATTTATAATTTCTTCTATTTGTAATTTAATTTTTTGCCAATATTGTTTCACTTTTTGACAGGACCACTACATATAATACGTTCCCTTTTCTTGTTTACATTTCCAACATAGTGGTGAAGTATTGGGGAACATCTTTGCCAATCTAGCTGGTGCCAGGTGCCACCTATAAAACATTTTATATATGTTTTCTTTATAGGGTACAGACATTGTTAATTTATAATTTGTATTCCATAATTTCTCCCACTTATCTAATTCAATATTATAGCCGAATTTTTTTGCCCAAATTATGGTTTTTTTGACTACTTCTTTCAATTTGTATCTTAATAAATAATTGTAAATTTTTTTAATCAATTTGTCTTCTGTACCTTGAAGAATTTTGTCTAATTCATATGCTTCCTTTTGGAATCAAATTACAAATCTGTCTTGTATCTGGATTTTATTTGCATATAGGACCAATCAATGTCTGTACTTGTTCTTTTAATTCCTGCCTTGTTTTTACTTCCCTTGATATTTAACAATTTTTTATCTTTTCATTTTAACAACTTTACAACAACAACAGAGTTGGAAGGACCTTGAGGTCTTCTTCCAACCCCTGCCCAGGCAGGAAACCTACCTACACCATTTCAGACAAATGGTTATCAACATTTTCTTAAAATTTCCAGTGTTGCAACATTCACTTCTGCAGGCAAGTTGTTCCACTTATTGATTGTTCTAACTGTCAGAAATTTCTCTTTAGTTCTAAGTTGCTTCTCTCCTTGAAACAACTTTTACCAATGTCTAATCGTTTGGGTAAATTTGTACCTCCATTGTGGATAACCATTCCAGAATTTTATCATAGTGGTTCTTTTTATCCTTGCCATGTCTGTAACAGTGCTTCTTTAATTAAATGCCTTTGAAAATATCCATGTCTTCTCTTTCCTCCCACAGAAATGCATGCCACCTTCTTTGTAGATCGTACTCTTCTAATGCTAGAATTTTTATTTTTAATTCTATCAATCCTTGATCCATATCAATGATGTTGCTATAATAGGTTTCCCAATCTGGGAGTCCGAATCCTCCTCTTTCCCTGCTATCTTGTAAAGATGTTACTTTAATCCTTGGTTTCTTCCCCTGCCAAATATAATTTGCTATAAGTTTATTGAAGTCTTTAAAAAATTTCCTAATTTTATATGGGTATTACTTGGAATAAAATAATATTCTTGGTAACATTCATTTTGATTGATGCTATTTTCCTAGCAAAGATAGCTGTAATTTGCTCAAATTTCTAAGTCTAAAATTGTGTTAATTTATTGTAATTGTCTTCTCTGATTGATGAACCTTTATTTGTTAGCCAAATTTCTAGATATTTTTTTTTCTCATTTGTATACCCATTTTGTCTTATAATTCTTTCTGTTGTTTTGTAAGATTTTTCGTTAGTACCTTTGTTTTTAGCCTTTATTTTGAGTCCTGCTACCTTCCCATATTCTTCTATCTGTGATAGTAGTTTGGGTCCTGTTGATATCGGTTGCTTCCTGGATGAAGACCAAGTCATCAGCAAAGGCTTGAAGTTTGTATTCTTCTTTTTTTTACTTTCAGACCTTTTATTTCATTATCACTTCTAATTTTATTTAACAGTATCTCTAATGTTAGAATGAACAATAAAGGAGATAAAGGGCATCCCTGCCTCACTCCTTATGTTATTGTAAATTGTTCAGTCATATCTCTTTTTATTGCTACATTTCCTGTTTGGGTTGAGTATATCTTTATCATATTTACAAATTTATTGCCAAATTTTGTATTACTCTAATAAAACATACCTAAAACACACCATTCTTTGGTGAACAGCAAAACAGTAGATGGTAATTAACTTTTTAAAAGTAAATTTAAACCTTAAAAGGCAAAACTCTGATTTTCCTAGAATGGATCTTGGCAATGTCTAGTTTTACTGTTCACTTTCTGATTCTATCTCTGTTCTGAAATTCACATCTATTAATCATTTGGGGATAGTTATCAGGTATTTCTAAGCAGGAAAAAAAGAAAGAAGCAGATGACAGCAACTTATTTCAATGATATTCTTGGATTTTTAATTTTCTGCTTTGTAAAACTGGCAGTTTTTGGAAACTGGAAAAGATCAAAATGCTTTTGAAGCTTTTATTCAGAAAGGCATCTAAGGAGATTTTTTTAGTAATATTAGGAGAAAATCTTCACTTTTTCTTTTTTTAAAAATAATTATTAAACAGATTTTTTTTAAAAAAAGACAAAAACAAAAAAGAAATATTAACTTTCTTCTTTCCAACAGTTTCATGTCGGTGATCAATACTTATACATTTTCTCTCTCTTATCCTAATGTATCTTTTATACATATATTTCTAATATACGTATATCACTATAATATATTATTCTAATTATTTTATTTACATATATACTTAGATATACACGTGTACCCAATTTCCTTTCCACAATTTGTTTCTTCCTATTTGTTCTTCTATTTCTACTCCTAGTTTATCCGTTATTTAATCTTTCCTTGCACTTTTTCCCCCCTTTTCCTCCAACCCTTTATACCATCTCTCCCATACTAAATAATATTGTTTCCTCTTTTTCTTGTATCTCCTTTGTAAGCTTATCAATTTCTGCACATTCCATGATTTTTCTAATTACATTGTCTTCAGATGGTATATTGTTATTTTTCCAGTTCTGTGCGTAGACTATTCGCGCTGCTGTAACTATGTGGATCATTAAATACCATATTTCTTTTTCATATGACCCTGGAATTATTCCCAGTAAAAATGTTTCTGGCCTCCTTTCTATATGTTGATTTATAATTTCTTCTATTTGTAATTTAATTTTTTGCCAATATTGTTTCACTTTTTGACAGGACCACTACATATAATACGTTCCCTTTTCTTGTTTACATTTCCAACATAGTGGTGAAGTATTGGGGAACATCTTTGCCAATCTAGCTGGTGCCAGGTGCCACCTATAAAACATTTTATACATGTTTTCTTTATAGGGTACAGACATTGTTAATTTATAATTTGTATTCCATAATTTCTCCCACTTATCTAATTCAATATTATAGCCGAATTTTTTTGCCCAAATTATGGTTTTTTTGACTACTTCTTTCAATTTGTATCTTAATAAATAATTGTAAATTTTTTTAATCAATTTGTCTTCTGTACCTTGAAGAATTTTGTCTAATTCATATGCTTCCTTTTGGAATCCAAATTGTATCAAATCTGTCTTGTATCTGGATTTTATTTGCATATAAGGCCACCAATCAATGTCTGTACCTTGTTCTTTTAATTCCTGCCTTGTTTTTACTTCCCCTTGATTATTTAACAATTTTTTTTATCTTTTCATTTTAACAACTTTAACAACAACAACAACAGAGTTGGAAGGGACCTTGGAGGTCTTCTAGTCCAACCCCCTGCCCAGGCAGGAAACCCTACACCATTTCAGACAAATGGTTATCCAACATTTTCTTAAAAATTTCCAGTGTTGCAACATTCACTTCTGCAGGCAAGTTGTTCCACTTATTGATTGTTCTAACTGTCAGGAAATTTCTCCTTAGTTCGAAGTTGCTTCTCTCCTTGAAACAACTTTTTACCAATGTCTAATGCGTTTGGGTAAATTTGTACCTCCAATGTGGATAACCATTCCAGAATTTTATCATAGTGGTTCTTTTTTATCCCTTGCCATGTCTGTAACAGTGCTTCTTTAATTAAATGCCTTTGAAAATATCCATGTTGTCTACTTTTTCCCTCCCACAGAAATGCATGCCACCTTCTTTGTAGATCGTACTCTTCTAATGCTAGAATTCTTTTATTTTTTAATTCTATCCAATCCTTGATCCATATCAATGATGTTGCTTTATAATAGGTTTCCCAATCTGGGAGTCCGAATCCTCCTCTTTCCCTGCTATCTTGTAAAGATGTTACTTTAATCCTTGGTTTCTTCCCCTGCCAAATATAATTTGCTATAAGTTTATTGAAGTCTTTAAAAAAAAAATCCCTAATTTTATGGGTATTACTTGGAATAAAAATAATATTCTTGGTAACACATTCATTTTGATTGATGCTATTTTCCCTAGCAAAGATAGCTGTAATTTGCTCCAAATTTCTAAGTCTAAGAATTGTTGTGTTAATTTATTGTAATTGTTTTCTCTGATCGACGGACCTTTATTTGTTAGCCAAATTCCTAGATATTTTTTTTTTGTCATTTGTATACCCATTTTGTCTTCTAATTCCTTCTGTTGTTTTGTAAGATTTTTCGTTAGTGCCTTTATTTTTAGCCTGTTTATTTTGAGTCTTGCTACCTTCCCATATTCTTCTATTTGTGATAGTAGTTTGGGTCCTGTCGATATCGGTTGCTCCAGGATGAAGACCAAGTCATCAGCAAAGTCTTGAAGTTTGTATTCTTCTTTTTTTACTTTCAGTCCTTTTATTTCATTATCACTTCTAATTTTATTTAACAGTATCTCTAATGTTAGAATGAACAATAAAGGAGATAAAGGGCATCCCTGCCTCACTCCTTTTGTTATTGTAAATTGTTCAGTCATATCTCTATTTATTGCTACCTTTGCTGTTTGGGTTGAGTATATCTTTATCATATTTACAAATTTATTGCCAAATTTTGTATTACTCTAATAAAACATACCTAAAACACACCATTCTTTGGTGAACAGCAAAACAGTAGATGGTAATTAACTTTTTAAAAGTAAATTTAAACCTTAAAAGGCAAAACCCTGATTTTCCTAAAATGGATCTTGGCAATGTTTACTGTGTCAGCTTTGGAAGCCATACTAGGTCGAAGGCTTCCATGCGCTGCCACAATTCTCCTCTGTGGGAAAGGAGGGGAGGAAAGTGGTAGTGCAAGGGATGATTAGACATAATAACATTTTCTGCCGGTCAAGATCAAGCTGGGTTCGCATCTGTAGAAGGAGTGGCTGGAGTGAGGCTTCGACATGGGACAGTTGAGGATTGGAACGTGTGACCGGCAGAGGGGTCATGAGGGTGGAAATTTTGGGGTTTGTATTACTGAGGGAGGACCCGGAACCCCCAGTTTCGGTTTTCCTCCAACTGTGCCAGTTTACCTATGCTAGTAAAAAACTTTGAAAGATGTTGGTTTCGGAGTTTTTCTGCAGGAGGGGTTTTCTGGAACAGTGGCATACTGTTCACTTCCTGTTTAAAAGGATTTTGAAGTTTTTATTCAGAAAAGCATTTAAGGATATTTTTTAAATTAATATTAGGAAAAAGTCCTTTAACTTTTTCATGTTGTAGAAGTGTGTGCACCATCAATGAAGCAACAATACTTCTATGGCGTCCAGTTACATTACTCACCATTTCCTCCTTTGTAATTTTGGCCAGAGAAGCATTATGTAACATACAAAATTTCTGGCTCTCATTCCAGTTTTTTTCGTCTCTTGAAAGGTTATAGCAGTGTCTCTGGTGTCCAATCCAATCAGATGGGCATGTAACAGATGGACATTTAATGGCCTCCTTTTGGCAGTTTAATGGCACTGAGGTTCCTAGAACAGAGAAAGAGGGGAAGAATAGACATTAATTAATAAACATAGAATAGACATAAATTAATAATTATTAAGACATTAATAAACCGTCCTGAGTCCTTCAGGAGAAGGGCGGTATACAAATCTAATAAATAATAATTATTAATAATAATAATAATAATTCTTGTGGGTAGGATGGGACACCCCCCCAACTCAGAACCTGTGAGTTATGATAAAACCCAATCTAGATGAGAAGCCCCATGTTCTGGCAGTTGTAATGACCTCCGTCTTGCAGTCCTCAGATTAATAGAGATTATGGAGCTGAGGAGTGATTTGCATGCTGGATTTAAATTCAAGAAACCAGATGCAAATCCACTTATTCAGCCATAAAACTATTTGTGGGATTTTCCATTAATTTGGCCAACCTATCGCACATTTGTCCACCTATTTCACATTTATTGCTTCTGGCAGGAAATCACTAAATAAATATACATTCCCCCCCCCAAACTTTTCAAATATCAAGACTTGTTCCAAACATTGGACCTGAATTTTCCTGTATTGGATGAAGTAGATTACAGTACCTAAAAACTGGGACTATGTCGAACTGCATTCAGCTTCATGAAGTGAAATAGCATTTCAAGGCAAAAGTATTAGGGTCAGGATTCCTTACCCAGGAAAAAGAGGAAAATGCCGAAAATGAGGTGAGAAATGACAATTCCAATTATTGCCTTTTTATTGCAAGCTAATCTCTGTTTGATTGTCTTGACATATTCTACACAAAGAAAAAAAGAAGATAAAAAAGGTAGGTAAGAGAGAAATCTGGATACTGATGGTTCTCCTTGAGCTGAAAACCCTGAATAAATTATTATACACATTTCTAAGTTGGTATTTTTTGCTTTTTAATTTCCAAACCCAACAGTTCTCCTTTTGAGGCAACTAAAAGGTCAGCCTTAATCTGAGGAAAAAAAACCGAGCTACAATGTTCTTCTCACTGAGGAAATAAAACTGCTTAGGAGTTTTTACCGCTTATCCTTCTGTCCTTCCTTCCTCCCTCTCTCCCTCCCCATGATGGATCTGGAGGCATTTTTGTAAATAAAGATGATGTTCCAGACTATACTTGTGTTTCATCTGGTTCTTTTAAACAGAAGATAGAAACATAAAAGTCAGGTCTTCTGAAGCAGGATTGGGTATGCTACACTTCCCATCAGCCAAAAAAGAGTGACGGAAGGAACTAGAAAACAGGCTTTCTCTGCTGTAGCCCCTGCCTTGTGGGCTATTCCCCCCTCAGAGATTACAATGGTCCCAACCCTGTTGGCTTTTCCCAAGGCATTAAAAGTTGGGCTAAGTACCTGGGCCTGGAGCTCGGAATGGGGAAAGGGCCCCATTTCTTGGCTTTACCATTAGTTTTTTTTTATTTTTTATTGAAAGAGTTTTAAAACAAAACATTTTCCCCTTTTCCCCTCCTCCCCCAAAAAAACCACCTCCCTCCCCACCCCCCGGGTCAATCACAAGGTAAAGTCCAATCCAAATAACCACATCCAAAGCTTTTCATCTCCAACCCCTCCCATTACATAAAATAACTTTCTAATTATTCAAAGGCAATCTGATATTTCTTAATCTGATATCTGTTTTGTAGATAATCAATCCATTTTTCCATTCAATTAAATATCTTTCCTGCGTATTGTCTTTTAAAACGCTGAGATTTTAGCCATCTCAGCCAAATTAATAACTTTCAATATCCATTCTTCTATTGTAGGTATCTCTTCTTCTTCCAGTATTGTCCAATCAACAGTCTTGCTGCTGTTATTAAGTTCAAAATCAATTTAGTCTCAATCCCTGTACAATCCATTATAATTCCCAAAAGGAAAAATTGTGGCAGGAACTTTATCTTCTTCTTCAGTACATTTTGAATAATCCACCAAATTCTTATCCAAAAGACCTTAATTTTCTTGCAAGTCCACCAAATATGAAAATATGTAGCATCATCACAATCACACCTCCAACATTTCGCTTGGATATTAGGATACATACATGATAATTTTTGGGATCTAAATGCCATCTATAAAACATCTTATAAAAATTTTCCTTAAATTCTGTGCTTGTGTAAACTTAACATTTCTAACCCAGATTTTCTCCCATGTTTCCAACATTATTGGTTCCTGAATATTCTGTGCCCATTTTATCATACAATCCTTTACCAAATCCTTTTCGAATCTATTTCAAGCAACACATTATACAATCTCTTTATATGCTCCTGGGTCTGATTTCTAATTTGCTTTATTAAATTTTCCTCCTTTGCATTATACCAATTTTTGATCTTCTTTCCATCTAGCACTTATTTGCCCATATTGAAACCAAGTATAATTCCTCCTTCTTCATTTTAATACCTGTAATGATTTTAATTGCAATCTACCTCCTTCAGCATACAAAAGTTCTTTATATGTAATCATTTCCTGTTTCTGTTCTATATTTATATTCTCTATTGCATGTCTAGGGCTCGCCCATATAGGAATCTTATAATCTAATTTATAGGAATATTTATTCCAGACCATAAAGAGCACTTCTCAACACATGATTCTTAAAAGCCCTATCCACTTTTTTCCATAAAATAAGTCGCATGCCATCCATATAACAAGTCATAACCTTCTATATTCAAAATTCTTTCCTCTGTTAAGTTAAACCAGTCACTTATTACTGAAAGGGTTACTGCTTCATAATATAGTTTAAAGTTAGGCATTCTTAAACCACCTCTTTCCCGTGAATCCTGTATTATTTTCATTTTAACCTCGCCTTTTTACCCTGCCATATAAATTTATTAATCCCACTCTGCCAATCTTCCAAATTTTTATCCTTTTTAATTATAGGTATCATCTGGAACAGAAACAAAATCTAGGTAACACATTCATTTTAATAGCAATCCTTCCCAATAGGGATAACTGCAATTTCTTCCAGCCACTCATATCATTCTGAACTTTTGCCATAGCAAGTCATAATTATTCTTATAAAGTTTCTTGTTCGATGAGCTAATATAGACCCTAAATATTTAACCTTTTTACTACCTCAAATCCTGTCATTTCCTCTAGTTTTTGTTTCTGTTGTATAGACATATTTTTAATTATCACTTTTGTTTTTTTCTGATTTATTTTAAATCCTGATACCTTTCCATATTTATCAATTACTTCCAACAAAAATCTACTTGAATTTATAGGATTCATTAACGTAACCACTACATCATCTGCAAAAGCTCTAACTTTGTACTCATATTGTCTAATCTTAATTCCCTCTATTTTCATTAATTCTCGTATTTTATCTAATAATGGTTCCAGGGTCAAAACAAACAATAATGGTGATAAGGGACATCCCTGTCTTGTTCCTTTCGCAATCTTAATAACTTCTGTCAAACTACCATTTACTATAATCTGTGCTGTTTGCTCTCCATAAATCGCTTTAATTATTCTAATAAAACAGTCTCCAAATTGCATTTTCTCTATTAATTTAAATAAAAAATCCCAATGCAATCGATCAAAGGCTTTCTCTGCAACCAAAAAAATAAGTGCCGCTGAAGTATTCTTCTTTTCCAAATATTCCAATATATTAATAATCTGTCTAACATTATTCCTCATCTGCCTCCCTTTTATAAAACCAGATTGATCAGTATGAATTCTTTGTTGTAAAACTAACATTAATCTATTTGCTATTATTTTACAAAATCTTATAATCATTATTTAAAAGTGAAATCGGCCTATAGTTACCAGGTTTAGAGCAGTCTTGCTCCTCTTTCGTATCAGTGAAATAAAAGATGTTTTCCATGACGGGGTATTCCACTCCTAATTGTATCTGATTAAATAATTCTTTAAGTGGGCCTAATATTTCATCCTGTGTTTTTATAATAAGTTGCTGTAAGACCATCTGTACCAGGGTTTTCCCATTTTAATTGTTTAATTGCCTCCACTATTTCTCCAGTAGCTATCGGCGGTTCAGCTCCTCCCTCTGTTCTAATGTTAGAATATTCACCTTATAATCTTTCAAATAATCATAAATGTCCCTATCAATATTTTGTCTTTTGCATATAGTGCAGTATAAAATTCTGAGAATGCCTTTTAATTTTATCCTGTTGGTATATCTCTTTACCTTTATATTCTATTTTTTGTATCAGACGTGGTTTCTGTTTCTTCCTTTAATTATATGCCAACCATCTCCCATGTTTATTTGCATTACAAAAGGTATTATGTTTAGCATATTGTATATTCGTTGCCACCTGGTCTGCCATTAACATATTAAATTGACTCTGTAATATTTTTATAGCCTCTTTAAGTTTATGATCTTGTGGGTTTTGAATTAATAACTGTTGCTTCCTTTGAATTTCTTCTTCCAAATATCTACGCTGCCTTTGTTTATTAATGCTTTGCCTGATGTCCAAATAAAATCAATATCCTCTAATAAACGCTTTGCTCGCTTCCACACAGTTCCTATAGGTGTCCCTTTGTACATATTAAAATCAAAAATTCTTTAACTGTTTCTTACAATAAGTTACATTATCCTCATATCTAAACAGATTTTCATTCAACCTCCATGTTCTACCACCTTTTTTCCCTTGTAATAATTCCATCCATACTGGGCTATGGTCAGTTAAACACCTCGGAAATATCTTCGTTTTCTTCACCCTAGAAAGCAAGTCATTAGAAATTAAAATAAAATCAATGCGTGAAAAAGATTGATGCCTATCAGAAAAAAAAGTAAAATCTCTCTCATCTGGATTCCGTAACCTCCATATATCTCTAAACTCAAAGTCTTCCATCATTTCAAAAAGGATTTGGTAATTCAATTGAGAATCCAAGTTGATCTTGGCTAATCTTAAAAAGCTAAGATGAGACCTTATCGGAGAACCTGAAGGCTAGAGTAACTGAAAAACTTTTCATACAGCAATACTCACAAATACAAACACAACACAGGAGGAACAGATCTCTTAAATTTCTCATAATTTCAGCAGAAAAAAACTCTAGTGGAGACCCAGGCAGGAGATGGTAGTTTATTTAATTTTTCTCTTATACACCAATGCCTTTTACTCATTTATATTTATCCAATTCAGTGACTTATCCAAAATCCTATATCCACAATTTCTCTTAATCTCCTAAAAACTCTCCTTAAATCTTTAGAAAAAAGGTAGCAGAACTTATAATTCTATTATTAATATTAACAAAGTAACTAAGAATGAATAGAATAGAATAGAATTTTTTATTGGCCAAGTGTGATTGGACACACAAGGAATTTGTCTTGGTGCATATGCTCTCAGTGTCCTTAAAAGAAAAGATACGTTCATCAAGGCACAACATTTACAACACAATTGATGGTCAGTATATCAATATAAATCATAAGGATTGCCAGCAACAAGTTACAGTCATACAGTCATAAGTGGAAAGAGATTGGTGATGGGAACTATGAGAAGATTAATAGTAGTGCAGATTCAGTAAATAGTTTGACAGTGTTGATGGAATTATTTGTTTAACAGAGTGATGGCCTTCGGGAAAAAACTGTTCTTGTGTCTAGTTGTTCTGGTGTGCAGTGCTCTATAGCGTCGTTTTGAGGGTAGGAGTTGAAACAGTTTATGTCCAGGATGCGAGGGGTCTGTAAATATTTTCAAGGCCCTCTTCTTGATTCGTGCAGTATACAGGTCCTCAATGGAAGGCAGGAAGGAAGAATGTGTTTTGCTGGACATGTATTCTGCATGAGTGAGCAATGTCCAGCAAGGACTGCAATCAAACAGACAGCACCACATTGTCAGAGAAAAAGAGGAGGGCCAAAGAAAACCTGACACCAAGCATTACAGGAATATCTGAAAAACATCACTCTTAAATGGAAGGATGTGGAGACTGTAGTTGTGGACCAAGAACGATGAAAAATGCTTGTAGCTCAGGATGTGACATTATTATTAACTATGTGAGAAGTTTGATATGCAAATGTATTTTATTCTTTATACTGTTTCTATCTTCCCTAGAATCTACACTGGTCTGAGAATCAGTGTCTCCACTAGGTAATTTACAGTCAAGCTGAAACTAAATTAATCAAGTAAAATTGGTAAACTTCCTCAAACCCCCAAATAAGTTACCCAGACATAATCCACATATCAAAGGATAAGATCTGCAAACACAGAATCTATAAGGTCTCCCAGAGGAACTGCATATTCATAAGAATAAACATACATACACACATACAGGTAATCCTCAATTTACAACAGTTCAGTTAGTGACTGTTTGAAGTTACAACGGCACTGAAAAAAATTACTTATGACCATTTTTCACACTTGTGACCTTTGCAGCAGCCCCGTGATCATGTGATGAAATTTCAGATGCTTGGCAACGGGTTCATACTTATGACCGTTGCAGTGTTCAAAGGTTACGTGATCCCTTGCAACCTTCTGACAAGCAAAGTCAATCGGAAACCCGATTTACCTAATTGTGTCACTAACTTAACAACTGCAGTGATTCATTTAACAAATTTGGCAAGAAACATTGTAAAATGGGCAAAACTCACTTAACAATATTGCAAACTAGGAAGGCAAATACAAATAAGGAGGGGAGGAAGAGACAAGGAGAAAAAAAGGAAGAAAAAAATGCAAAGCTAAAGGACTATATTGGGACTAAGAGAAGATGGAGGAAGAGGGGAGGAGAGCAGATGGAAATATAGGACAAAGAAACAGAGCAGAGAACTTTAAGAGAAAAAAAAGAAAAACAGAGAAGAGAAAAAGAGAAAAAATAAAAAAAATGATTGAGAATATAGTAATTGGTTAAAGCACTAATAATGAACCTTGAAAGCACAAAAATGAGCTGACAATTTATCAAATAGAATAGAATAGAATAGAATTTTTTATTGGCCAAGTGTGATTGGACACACAAGGAATTTGTCTTGGTGCATATGCTCTCAGTGTACATAAAAGAAAAGATACGTTCATCAAGGTACTTAAATGACTTAAAAGTTAATGGAACCTGAAGTTATAAAGTGATTAAAGGTTACTATGGAATTTACTAAAAGTCTTGGAAATGATACTATGAAGAAAAACTGGGTTTTTCTTTTCTTTCTTTTTTTGACTATGGTTAATATTATATGAATTGTCATTGAATTGCAAATATAAGATTGATCTTGATGTCTGATAAGTAGAATATATAAAAGGTTACAAATATTTAATGGGAATAAAAGAGTGTAATATAATGGGAGTAAGAAGGGGGGAAAAGAGAAAACCATAAAATGACAGAAAATATAATAATGAAAACATGTAAGATGTGTTGGAAGAGAACTAAAAGTTGTATGAATATGAAACCTGGCCAATATTCTGTTCAGAAAAATTGCATCATATGTTCGTGTTTGTGTGTTAAAAGAATAAAAAACTTTATTTTTAAAAAAAAAGGTCCCTTCCAACTTTGTTATTCTAATGCTAAGGGGCTCCAATTTTCTCAACTTCTATCCTAGAGCTGCTTTGTCAGTCTGTCAGAAATCATATAGAGCAGTGACGGCGAACCTTGTAAGCCAGGGGTGTCCAACTGCAGCCTGCGGGTCAGTTTTTATTGGCCCGCAGCAAATTCTGAAAATATAATTGAATATGGCCCGCACATGGCGCTTGAGCTCAACTCTGTTGCACTTCTGAGTTTCAATACTAGATGGAGCCAGTCACAGAAAAGGTGCTTCTCCACTAAACAAAATTAAGCAAAGAAAAATATTTACCACGAGTCACCAGAAATGGCAGCACCGAAGAAACGCAAGATAGCAAGTGAGTGTAGAAGATTTCAAACACGGTGGGAAAATGAATATTTCTTTAAAGAAATCAACGGAAAGTGTGTGGCCCGGGCCTTTGCTTATTTTTCTGTATTTGGCCCTCACCAAAAAAACTTTGGACACCCCTGTTGTAAGCACAGAGTGCGGAAACCGGAATGTGCACACCAATGAAACCCAATGATTGATTGGCTGGCTGGCTGGGGCGTTGGTGCCGGTGTCCACCGAGAGGGTTCTGTGTGCCACCTCTGGCATGCCTGCCATAGGTTTACTATCACGGGTATAGCGTTTCCTGCTTGAGCAGGGGGTTGGATTAGATCCAACTTCGTTATTCTAACGCTAAGGCTCCACTTTTCTCAACCTCTATCCCAGAGCTGCTTTCTAGCATTGCTCCAGTCTGTTCGCTACCAATTCCTACCCTTCTCCACCCCCTCAGCTTTTCATTAAGAGAGAGAAGGGAGAAGGGAATGGGGGTGCTTCAGGTTTGGGGGGGGGGGCTACTGCATGCACAACTGCTCTTCGAGCCCACCCCCTGCACACACCGATTGCTCCCATCACCGATTGCTGCCTTACCTTTCCAAGCGCACCAGAGTTCAAGGAGGTCGTGTAGGGAAGGAGCGGCCCCTGCACTGCTGGACGGCCTGGCAGAAGCGGCCGTCTTTCGCTGGAGCCTCTGTTTTCCTTGCCTCGCTAGTGTTCCTCCTCCAGCCAAGGAAAGCCGGCAAGTAAGAGAAAGCCAATCCCACCCCCGCACACGCTTGTCTTGCTGACGTTTTGTTGTGGGAGGAAACGGCCGTATGCGAAAGAAACGTCCCTCCCTCCCTCCGGCTCTTCGCGGGTTTTTCCCCAGGCCCGCCTCTTTGGCCTCTTAAAAAGGCCTTTTTTCCTCTTGCTCCTGGGCGGAGCAGAAGCTCTGGATCCGAGAAGAAGGGAACAAGAGGCAACGTTTTACCCTTTCGCTCCCTTTCAGCCATTTTCTTGTCTCCTTCTGGACACCTTTGTCTCCGCCACTCCTTGGCAGCGAGTGAACCTGCAATGGGGAGGGAGAGAGAAATATAAGTTTTTCTGTGACCCCGACGAAGCTGTTTTCCTTTCCTCGCTAGACCAGGGCTTTTTCCCCCCCCCCGCCCTTTCCAATTTACAGGTTTATATTTATGGAGCTTTAGATAGGAACAACAGCCATTGTTTATCCCACTAGAAAACTTCTTTCTTCCCTCCTCTCTTAAAAGTCTCAATTTTTCTCTACCTCTGCACCACCTGTCCACAGCCTGTCTTCCACCACCTCTTGCCCTTCCTCTCCAGCCTTTTCCCGAGGGAGGGAAGAAGAAGAGAGGAATATGGGGAGACCCTCGTGCAAGGAGAAGCGCCCTTCCCTCCGGCCTCCGTCGCCCCACTGGGGCACCCCGTTTCTCTTCCTGGCCCTTTGGCCACCCACCCTCGTCTTACCTTTTCCCGAGACCTCCGGAGCTCAGGATGTCGGCTACGGAAGGAGGGGAGGCCCCTCCGTTGGGGGACCGCATGGCGGAATGCCAAATGTGGTCGTTTCCCACCCCCCCGCCCGAGAAGACAGCGAAGTTGGTTCCCTTTCCTCTCCTCTCCTCCGGCGAAAAACTTTCCCTGCCTTCCTAAGGACGTGGGAGAAATAGTTGCTCTCGCTGCGTGGATACTTGCTTTCCAGCCGACCGTCTCTGCTGCTTCTTTAGAGCCTTTCTGGGTCGTGGTAAAATCATTCATGAGGTTGAGGGGAAAGTGGGGGGCGAACAAGAACGGATAACTACTAACCCAACGCTCAGTTTCGGTTGCTTTCAGCTATTTTCCCCGCCTCCTTCCGGCTGCTTCTACCCTCCCCTGTTATTTGCAAAACTGGGCTACCTGTAAGCTTCATAGCTTTAGGGTCTGCCTGACTTGGGTGGGTTAAAAACCACCAAGCACAGAATGCTAAAGGAGATTTGCTTCAGTGGCAGAGCTTGTGCCTTTAAAGAGAGAGAATGCACACCAAAGGAGCTTTTCTTTCTTTTACTATGAACAGGTATATTTATGGGGCTTTAGAGAGAAAAACAATCACCATCTATTTTATACCAGTGTGTCCAAACTTCCCAGGAGAAAACTTTTCTTTGTCCTGTTCTCCAAAAGTCTCCCAACTACCTCTTCCTCCAGAGCTATTTTCCAGCTATTTTCCCCAAATCGTCCCCAAATCTTCCCTTTCTCCTCTTCCCTTCCTCTCTGCCTTTCACTAAGAGAAGCAAGAAGGGAATAGGCTCAATGAATATTTTAGCCTAGTCTTAGGCCTTGTTTGCACATTTTCAGACCTGGCCAGTCTCCCCTTTAAGTTGACATTGTGGGATGTGCGTCCCTCTGAGCTTGGGGCTCATCTCTTCCCAGTGTGAGATACAATGTAATAAGTTGTAATTTTCCATAATGTAGACTAGCATATAGCTTATGAATGACATACTATACCATTTATATAAGGTTTATATTCTTTGTTCAAATTATCCAGTGTTAGTATTTTAAAGTATAGCCTCACTCCTATATATCCAAGGCACAGCCCTGTTTGTCCAATGCCAGGCACTGCACAGTACAGAAGAACAAGAAGGGGATGAGTGTTTAGTATGGGCTTGATTAACTTTAAACATTTAGGTATAATGAATTATAGGTGGACTGTTAGCATGGGACTAACTTGGACCTATCAACTGGGCCTGGGAAGGACGGACAAGCAGCCGGTGATACGTATATATAACATATGCTTAGATGTGTAACCAGGTGTTGTGTCTTAACTGTGTGCATTGAGATCCACCAGTCTTTGCAAGGGCTTCAATCAAACTGTTTTGTATTCTAAGAACTTTGGAATTGAGATTCTACTTCTCACTTCAGGCTGGGGCTTTTGGGAGGAGGAGTCCAAGGTCTATTTGCAGCCAGCTGTCTCTGTTCCCATCTGCCTTGGCTTTTGCATGAAGTACATGCCTCAGCCTGGGTCTTTGCCTCTAGCATGAATACATTCCAATGGCATGACAAAACCTGAGCCACAGCATCTCAAAGGATGGCCCCACCCAGGTCTTCCTGTACACCTCTGGAGAGATTTGTTTCTCCAGTCACCACCTTTCTGCACAGTGACTCCAAAAGAGAGGTAGATCCTTGGGGCTCTCTAAGCTTGGTAGTTTCCTTGCAGACTTTACATTACCCAATAGAAATTAAGAAACTTCTGCAAACATTTTTTGAGACATGGGCAGTTTAGAAATGTAAGACAAAAACAAAGATCAGAGAGCCTGAAGGACCCCACAGTTCAACCCTGAGCTACAAATATCATATTCTATTGGCATACCAAAGGCATTCACTGCCTTGACAGCCTCAGAGCTACAGAAGCTCAAATAAAGTAACTCACCTCTCCCTTTCTCCCACCCTCCCTCCACCACAGTTTAAAACAGCAGTAATTGTATTCTTTGGCAAAGTAAATACACATACCAGCTTGCATTCATGACTGGTTCCAAGTGCCCTGTGGTCATGGAATTGCCATTTGTAACCACATCTGGATTCTCCAGGAAAGTCAAAGGCAAGCTAACAGGGAAGGTTGCAAGTGGAGAGGGTGGAGAGGAGACCTGATGGATTACATCCCAGAGTTCTGAAGGAGCTGGCAGATGTTATCTCAGAACCATTGTATCATATCTTTAAAAAATCTTGGAGCACTGGAGAACTACCAGAGGATTGGAAAAGAGCTGATGTGGTTCCCATCTTCAAAAACGGGGAAAATAACAGACCCAGGAAGAAACTACAGAAGAAATCAGCCTAGCATCAAGACCTGGGAAGAAACTGTTAAGTCCTCGCTGTTACGACCCGAGCCACACTCCTCTGTTGCTAGCCGCCGCTGATTGGTTAAGCCGCGGCTAGCAGAAGAGCGGGAGCCGGCAACAGTTCTGATTGGTTGTTCTGGTTTGACAGTTAACTATTTAAGCAGCTGTCAAGCGAGGTCTCGCTGAGGCGATTCAGCAGAGGCTTTCCATCAGTTAGTGTTGTTAGTTATGAGTTAATAAAGTTATTATTGCTACCAAGCCTTGGACCCGCCTTGTTTGTTCAAGAATAGAACACTGGCGACGAGGAGTGGTGAGGTGATGGTCAGTAATATTGCATACGGAAATGGCTACATCCCTTCCAAATTTTTCGCCCTTCGACCCTGCAAGCGAAGCCTGGGACGTTTACATAGAGCGCTTCAAGTGTTTCCTGCAGGCTAGCGGCTTGTCCGACCTCCCCGCTGACAGGAAGCGCGGCTATTTCTTAAGTTTATGTGGCCGAGAAACCTCTATAGCTAGGGCTCTGACTGCCCCCCTACAAGCATCTTCTGTGCCCTGGGACACCCTGTTACAAAAGCTACGAGCCCATTACTCACCAACCCCCTCTCGCATTGCTAGGCGACACGCTTTTAGACAGCGTATGCAGAAGGAAGGGGAATCCATTAATGATTATATGGCATCCCTACGGGTCGCTGCACTGCATTGCGAGTTTGCTGATTTGGACGACATGCTGTTAGATCAGCTGGTTACAGGGGTCAAGGACTTACGGCTACAACGCCGCTTGCTGGCTCGCACTGACGTCACGTTTCAGATAGCTATGGACGAAGCTCAAGCCGCAGAGATGTCTGAGAAATCGTCAGCGGAGCTTCAGCGGTTTCACGTAGGAACCGCTCCTGCCCATACACCCCAAACATCATGAAGATTCAGAGCCTGACATGCCGTCCGATGAAGAGGGCGAAGTAAGCCGCCTTAAGGTGACTCACGGGTGAGCGGAACAGGAATGCCAAATTCCCTCAAGCTGGGTGTCTTGGATGCGGAGAAAACCACCATCGCTCTAATTGCAGATTTAAATCGGCAATTTGCCGCCGCTGCGGAAAAAGGGGACATCTGTCAAGGGTCTGCCGCGCCGCGATGCCTGCCTCGGCAAGACCCCAGTCCCCTGTCAATACCAAGAGAGGGACCAAGAACCTGCCGCGTATCCGAGAGGACTGCCACTCCCTGGCCCGGGAGGAAGACATCGCTGCAGTCGCTGTCAATCACGCCTCTACCGGCGTGATTGCTAATAAGATCTACCTCAAAGTGAACCTGGAAGGAGTTCCACTCACCATGGAGGTTGACACCGGCTCTTCGAAATCGCTCATCTCTTGGCCTATGTTGCGACGCCTATTGCCTACGTTTACCAAACAGCAGCTTCAACCTTGCCCTGTCAAGTTACGTGACTGTCAGGGCAACCTGATCCCAACTTTGGGCTGTGCCACCTTTAATGTTTCTCATGACTCCTTTTCAGGTTGTCTGCCTCTCATCGTGGTCAAAAACAACCTTCCAAGCCTTCTGGGCTTGGACTGGTTTGCAGTTCTAAATCTTGACATAGCGGGCATACATGCCATTGCACCGGAAGAACCTGCCCAGCTGTTCACCGAATTCGCTGATGTGTTTGATGGGTGTTTGGGTAAATATACAGGGCGGCCCATTTCCTTCAATCTGGACCCCCAGGTGGCACCTATTCGGCTTAAACCGAGAAGGGTGCCTTTAGCGCTTCGCCCCAAAGTTGATAAAGAATTGGACAAACTAATTGCACAAGGGGTCCTAGAGCCTATTGACCATTCAAATTGGGAAACCCAATGATTGATTGGCTGGCTGGGGCGTTGGTGCCGGTGTCCACCGAGAGGGTTCTGTGTGCCACCTCTGGCATGCCTGCCATAGGTTTACTATCACGGGTATAGCGTTTCCTGCTTGAGCAGGGGTTGGATTAGATCCAACTTCGTTATTCTAACGCTAAGGCTCCACTTTTCTCAACCTCTATCCCAGAGCTGCTTTGTCAGTCTGTCAGAAATCATATAGAGCAGTGACGGCGAACCTTGTAAGCCAGGGGTGTCCAACTGCAGCCTGCGGGTCAGTTTTTATTGGCCCGCAGCAAATTCTGAAAATATAATTGGATATGGCCCGCACATGGCGCTTGGGCTCAACTCTGTTGCACTTCTGAGTTTCAATACTAGATGGAGCCAGTCACAGAAAAGGTGCTTCTCCACTAAACAAAATTAAGCAAAGAAAAATATTTACCACGAGTCACCAGAAATGGCAGCACCGAAGAAACGCAAGATAGCAAGTGAGTGTAGAAGATTTCAAACACGGTGGGAAAATGAATATTTCTTTAAAGAAATCAACGGAAAGTGTGTGGCCTGGCCTTTGCTTATTTTTCTGTATTTGGCCCTCACCAAAAAACTTTGACACCCTGTTGTAAGCACAGAGTGCGAAACCGGAATGTGCACACCAATGAAACCCAATGATTGATTGGCTGGCTGGGGCGTTGGTGCCGGTGTCCACCGAGAGGGTTCTGTGTGCCACCTCTGGCATGCCTGCCATAGGTTTACTATCACGGGTATAGCGTTTCCTGCTTGAGCAGGGGTTGGATTAGATCCAACTTCGTTATTCTAACGCTAAGGCTCCACTTTTCTCAACCTCTATCCCAGAGCTGCTTTGTCAGTCTGTCAGAAATCATATAGAGCAGTGACGGCGAACCTTGTAAGCCAGGGGTGTCCAACTGCAGCCTGCGGGTCAGTTTTATTGCCATCAATAAATTGGGCAACTTTTTATTAGAAGAGCAAAAAACAACAACAAAAAAACGCCAACATTCTGTTATTTACTTCATGTCTAAAGGGTTGAATTCAATTGAGAATCCAAGTTGATCTTGGCTAATATTAAAAAGCTAAGATGAGACCCTATCGGAGAACCTGAAGGCTAGAGTAACTGAAAAACTTTTCATACAGCAATACTCACAAATACAAACACAACACAGGAGGAACAGATCTCTTAAATTTCTCATAATTTCAGCAGAAAAAAACTCTAGTGGAGACCCAGGCAGGAGATGGTAGTTTATTTAATTTTTCTCTTATACACCAATGCCTTTTACTCATTTATATTTATCCAATTCAGTGACTTATCCAAAATCCTATATCCACAATTTCTCTTAATCTCCTAAAAACTCTCCTTAAATCTTTAGAAAAAAGGTAGCAGAACTTATAATTCTATTATTAATATTAACAAAGTAACTAAGAATGAATAGAATAGAATAGAATTTTTTATTGGCCAAGTGTGATTGGACACACAAGGAATTTGTCTTGGTGCATATGCTCTCAGTGTACATAAAAGAAAAGATACGTTCATCAAGGCACAACATTTACAACACAATTGATGGTCAGTATATCAATATAAATCATAAGGATTGCCAGCAACAAGTTACAGTCATACAGTCATAAGTGGAAAGAGATTGGTGATGGGAACTATGAGAAGATTAATAGTAGTGCAGATTCAGTAAATAGTTTGACAGTGTTGATGGAATTATTTGTTTAACAGAGTGATGGCCTTCGGGAAAAAACTGTTCTTGTGTCTAGTTGTTCTGGTGTGCAGTGCTCTATAGCGTCGTTTTGAGGGTAGGAGTTGAAACAGTTTATGTCCAGGATGCGAGGGGTCTGTAAATATTTTCAAGGCCCTCTTCTTGATTCGTGCAGTATACAGGTCCTCAATGGAAGGCAGGAAGGAAGAATGTGTTTTGCTTGACATGTATTCTGCATGAGTGAGCAATGTCCAGCAAGGACTGCAATCAAACAGACAGCACCACATTGTCAGAGAAAAAGAGGAGGGCCAAAGAAAACCTGACACCAAGCATTACAGGAATATCTGAAAAACATCACTCTTAAATGGAAGGATGTGGAGACTGTAGTTGTGGACCAAGAACGATGAAAAATGCTTGTAGCTCAGGATGTGACATTATTATTAACTATGTGAGAAGTTTGATATGCAAATGTATTTTATTCTTTATACTGTTTCTATCTTCCCTAGAATCTACACTGGTCTGAGAATCAGTGTCTCCACTAGGTAATTTACAGTCAAGCTGAAACTAAATTAATCAAGTAAAATTGGCAAACTTCCTCAAACCCCCAAATAAGTTACCCAGACATAATCCACATATCAAAGGATAAGGTCTGCAAACACAGAATCTATAAGGTCTCCCAGAGGAACTGCATATTCATAAGAATAAACATACATACACACATACAGGTAATCCTCAATTTACAACAGTTCAGTTAGTGACTGTTTGAAGTTACAACGGCACTGAAAAAAATTACTTATGACCATTTTTCACACTTGTGACCTTTGCAACATCCCCAGGATCATGTGATCAAAATTCAGATGCTTGGCAACTGGTTCATACTTATGACCGTTGCAGTGTTCAAAGGTTACGTGATCCCTTTTGCAACCTTCTGACAAGCAAAGTCAATCGGGAAACCCGATTTACCTAATTGTGTCACTAACTTAACAACTGCAGTGATTCATTTAACAAATTTGGCAAGAAACATTGTAAAATGGGCAAAACTCACTTAACAATATTGCAAACTAGGAAGGCAAATACAAATAAGGAGGGGAGGAAGAGACAAGGAGAAAAAAAGGAAGAAAAAAATGCAAAGCTAAAGGACTATATTGGGACTAAGAGAAGATGGAGGAAGAGGGGAGGAGAGCAGATGGAAATATAGGACAAAGAAACAGAGCAGAGAACTTTAAGAGAAAAAAAAGAAAAACAGAGAAGAGAAAAAGAGAAAAAATAAAAAAAATGATTGAGAATATAGTAATTGGTTAAAGCACTAATAATGAACCTTGAAAGCACAAAAATGAGCTGACAATTTATCAAATAGAATAGAATAGAATAGAATAGAATTTTTTATTGGCCAAGTGTGATTGGACACACAAGGAATTTGTCTTGGTGCATATGCTCTCAGTGTACATAAAAGAAAAGATACGTTCATCAAGGTCAGTGGTTCCCAACCGGTGTGCCGCGGCACTAAGGGGTGCCGTGAGATCTTTTGAGGGTGCCGCCAAAATTTCGGGGAAAAAATTGCATTCTCTCTTGGCGGGAGAGGGGGAGGGAGGGGACTACCGATGCACTCGGAAAAAGCATCGATCAAGGTTTGCTCTAACTCGCCCGGCTCTTTTTATTTTATTTTATTATTATTATTATTTTAAAAGAACCCCTTCTTCAATTCAGACTCGGCGCCAGCGAGACCAGAGGATCTCGTTACAAGGGCTGTGAAGTGACGCTATCCGATCAACGCATGCGCAAAAGGCGTCTCGAGGCAAGACACGCTCTCTGCGCATCGCCAAGCACTGACCTCAGGAAAATTTTGCTCCGAGAAACTGTGGGCGGAGAAATAAGAACTGCGGCCAAAAAACGCGTCGCCGCAGTTGCTGCACTTAACGCGTCTTTTTTTTTTTTTTTTTGCGCACCTCCGGCTTTTGGTTTCCTGGCAGCAGCGCGGGTTTGTGGAGAGCGAGGACGAGGTCAGAGCAGGTAAGGGAGGGTGAGGGGTCTCTCCTTTGCTATTCCTCCGAGGACCCTAACGGGAAGGAATACCGCCCGTTTGCAAGGCGTGCTTAGGCAGGGTTCTTTATTCCAGTCGGAATAAAAGCCACAGGCTAAAAGCCACAGGCTTAACGTCAAAAGAGTGGGTGCTGTTTGCATGCCCTCCTGGGAGGCGATTTTTCATTCTCTAGTTTATTTTCATTTATTTTCTTTTCCTACCAGCCTCGAGGGGTTGGCGTTGAGGTACCGTATCCGTATATACAGTACAGGTAGTCCTCGACTTACGACCCCAAAGGAGCCTTCCTCTCCCCAATTGATGTTGCTAAGGGAAAATGGATTAAGTGAGTTTTGCCTCACTTTGCAACCTTTCTGGTCCTGTTTGTTAAGTGGATCACTGCAGTTGTTAAGTTTGCGGTTGTTAGTAACGCAGGTTGTTAAGTGGATCTGGCTTTCCCCCATTGACTAGGTCACAAAAGGGGATCATGTGACCTCCAGGAAAACTGCAGCTGGCATAAATACAAACTGGTTGTTGTCAAGCATCCAAATGTAAAATCACGTCACCGAAAGAGATGCTGCAATGGTTGTAAGTGTGGAAAATGGTTGGGAGTCACTTTTTTTCAATGCCGTCGTAACTTTGACTGGGGCCTGTGGCCTATTTCCTTATAAGGGTGCCGGGAACTTTTGAAAGGCTTTCCAAGGGTGCCTCAAACAAGAAAAGGTTGGGAACCACTGATCAAGGTACTTAAATGACTTAAAAGTTAATGGAACCTGAAGTTATAAAGTGATTAAAGGTTACTATGGAATTTACTAAAAGTCTTGGAAATGATACTATGAAGAAAAACTGGGTTTTTCTTTTCTTTCTTTTTTTGACTATGGTTAATATTATATGAATTGTCATTGAATTGCAAATATAAGATTGATCTTGATGTCTGATAAGTAGAATATATAAAAGGTTACAAATATTTAATGGGAATAAAAGAGTGTAATATAATGGGAGTAAGAAGGGGGGAAAAGAGAAAACCATAAAATGACAGAAAATATAATAATGAAAACATGTAAGATGTGTTGGAAGAGAACTAAAAGTTGTATGAATATGAAACCTGGCCAATATTCTGTTCAGAAAAATTGCATCATATGTTCGTGTTTGTGTGTTAAAAGAATAAAAAACTTTATTTTTAAAAAAAAAGGTCCCTTCCAACTTTGTTATTCTAATGCTAAGGGGCTCCAATTTTCTCAACTTCTATCCTAGAGCTGCTTTGTCAGTCTGTCAGAAATCATATAGAGCAGTGACGGCGAACCTTGTAAGCCAGGGGTGTCCAACTGCGGCCCGCGGGTCAGTTTTTATTGGCCCGCAGCAAATTCTGAAAATATAATTGAATATGGCCCGCACATGGCGCTTGAGCTCAACTCTGTTGCACTTCTGAGTTTCAATACTAGATGGAGCCAGTCACAGAAAAGGTGCTTCTCCACTAAACAAAATTAAGCAAAGAAAAATATTTACCACGAGTCACCAGAAATGGCAGCACCGAAGAAACGCAAGATAGCAAGTGAGTGTAGAAGATTTCAAACACGGTGGGAAAATGAATATTTCTTTAAAGAAATCAACGGAAAGTGTGTGGCCCGGGCCTTTGCTTATTTTTCTGTATTTGGCCCTCATCAAAAAAACTTTGGACACCCCTGTTGTAAGCACAGAGTGCGGAAACCGGAATGTGCACACCAATGAAACCCAACGATTGGCTGGGGCGTTGGTGCCGGTGCCCACAGAGAGGGTTGTGTGTGCCACCTCTGGCATGCCTGCCATAGGTTTACTATCACGGGTATAGCGTTTCCTGCTTGAGCAGGGGGTTGGATTAGATCCAACTTCGTTATTCTAACGCTAAGGCTCCACTTTTCTCAACTTCTATCCCAGAGCTGCTTTCTAGCATTGCTCCAGTCTGTTCGCTACCAATTCCTACCCTTCTCCACCCCCTCAGCTTTTCATTAAGAGAGAGAGAGAGGAGAAGGGAATGGGGGTGCTTCAGGTTTGGGGGGGGGGCTACTGCATGCACAACTGCTCTTCGAGCCCACCCCCTGCACACACCGATTGCTCCCATCACCGATTGCTGCCTTACCTTTCCAAGCGCACCAGAGTTCAAGGAGGTCGTGTAGGGAAGGAGCGGCCCCTGCACTGCTGGACGGCCTGGCAGAAGCGGCCGTCTTTCGCTGGAGCCTCTGTTTTCCTTGCCTCGCTAGTGTTCCTCCTCCAGCCAAGGAAAGCCGGCAAGTAAGAGAAAGCCAATCCCACCCCCGCACACGCTTGTCTTGCTGACGTTTTGTTGTGGGAGGAAACGGCCGTATGCGAAAGAAACATCCCTCCCTCCCTCCGGCTCTTCGCGGGTTTTTTCCCAGGCCCGCCTCTTTGGCCTCTTAAAAAGGCCTTTTTTCCTCTTGCTCCTGGGCGGAGCAGAAGCTCTGGATCCGAGAAGAAGGGAACAAGAGGCAACGTTTCACTCTTTCGCTCCCTTTCAGCCATTTTCTTGTCTCCTTCTGGACACCTTTGTCTCCGCCACTCCTTGGCAGCGAGTGAACCTGCAATGGGGAGGGAGAGAGAAATATAAGTTTTTCTGTGACCCCGACGAAGCTGTTTTCCTTTCCTCGCTAGACCAGGGCTTCCCCCCCCCGCCCTTTCCAATTTACAGGTTTATATTTATGGAGCTTTAGATAGGAACAACAGCCACTGTTTATCCCACTAGAAAACTTCTTTCTTCCCTCCTCTCTTAAAAGTCTCAATTTTTCTCTACCTCTGCACCACCTGTCCACAGCCTGTCTTCCACTACCTCTTGCCCTTCCTCTCCAGCCTTTTCCCGAGAGAGGGAAGAAGAAGAGAGGAATATGGGGAGACCCTCGTGCAAGGAGAAGCGCCCTTCCCTCCGGCCTCCGTCGCCCCACTGGGGCACCCCGTGTCTCTTCCTGGCCCCTTGGCCACCCACACTCGTCTTATCTTTTCCCGAGTCCTCCGGAGCTCAGGATGTCGGCTACGGAAGGAGGGGAGGCCGCTCCGTTGGGGGACCGCATGGCGGAATGCCAAATGTGGTCGTTTCCTCCCCACCCCACCCCCCCGAGAAGACAGCGAAGTAGGTTCCCTTTCCTCTCCTCTCCTCCAGCGAAAAACTTTCCCTGCCTTCCTAAGGACGTGGGAGAAATAGTTGCTCTCGCTGCGTGGATACTTGCTTTCCAGCCGACCGTCTCTGCTGCTTCTTTAGAGCCTTTCTGGGTCGTGGTAAAATCATTCATGAGGTTGAGGGGAAAGTGGGGGGCGAACAAGAGCGGATAACTACTAACCCAACGCTCAGTTTCGGTTGCTTTCAGCTATTTTCCCCGCCTCCTTCCGGCTGCTTCTACCCTCCCCTGTTATTTGCAAAACTGGGCTACCTGTAAGCTTCATAGCTTTAGGGTCTGCCTGACTTGGGTGGGTTAAAAACCACCAAGCACAGAATGCTAAAGGAGATTTGCTTCAGTGGCAGAGCTTGTGCCTTTAAAGAGAGAGAATGCACACCAAAGGAGCTTTTCTTTCTTTTACTATGAACAGGTATATTTATGGGGCTTTAGAGAGAAAAACAATCACCATCTATTTTATACCAGTGTGTCCAAACTTCCCAGGAGAAAACTTTTCTTTGTCCTGTTTCTCCAAAAGTCTCCCAACTACCTCTTCCTCCAGAGCTATTTTCCAGCTATTTTCCCCAAATCGTCCCCAAATCTTCCCTTTCTCCTCTTCCCTTCCTCTCTGCCTTTCACTAAGAGAAGCAAGAAGGGAATAGGCTCAATGAATATTTTAGCCTAGTCTTAGGCCTTGTTTGCACATTTTCAGACCTGGCCAGTCTCCCCTTTAAGTTTACATTGTGGGATGTGCGTCCCTCTGAGCTTGGGGCTCATCTCTTCCCAGTGTGAGATACAATGTAATAAGTTGTAATTTTCCATAATGTAGACTAGCATATAGCTTATGAATGACATACTATACCATTTATATAAGGTTTATATTCTTTGTTCAAATTATCCAGTGTTAGTATTTTAAAGTATAGCCACACTCCTATATATCCAAGGCACAGCCCTGTTTGTCCAATGCCAGGCACTGCACAGTACAGAAGAACAAGAAGGGGATGAGTGTTTAGTATGGGCTTGATTAACTTTAAACATTTAGGTATAATGAATTATAGGTGGACTGTTAGCATGGGACTAACTTGGACCTATCAACTGGGCCTGGGAAGGACGGACAAGCAGCCGGTGATACGTATATATAACATATGCTTAGATGTGTAACCAGGTGTTGTGTCTTAAATGTGTGCATTGAGATCCACCAGTCTTTGCAAGGGCTTCAATCAAACTGTTTTGTATTCTAAGAACTTTGGAATTGAGATTCTACTTCTCACTTCAGGCTGGGGCTTTTGGGAGGAGGAGTCCAAGGTCTATTTGCAGCCAGCTATCTCTGTTCCCATCTGCCTTGGCTTTTGCATGAAGTACATGCCTCAGCCTGGGTCTTTGCCTCTAGCATGAATACATTCCAATGGCATGACAAAACCTGAGCCACAGCATCTCAAAGGATGGCCCCACCCAGGTCTTCCTGTACACCTCTGAGAGATTTGTTTCTCCAGTCACCACCTTTCTGCACAGTGACTCCAAAAGAGAGGTAGATCCTTGGGGCTCTCTAAGCTTGGTAGTTTCCTTGCAGACTTTACATTACCCAATAGAAATTAAGAAACTTCTGCAAACATTTTTTGAGACATGGGCAGTTTAGAAATGTAAGACAAAAACAAAGAGAGCCTGAAGGACCCCACAGTTCAACCCTGAACTACAAATATATTCTATTGGCATACCACCACCATTCACTGCCTTGACAGCCTCAGAGCTGCAGAAGGTCAAATAAAGTAACTCACCTCTCTCTTTCTCCCACCCTCCCTCCTCCACAGCTTAAAACAGCAGTAATTGTATTCTTTGGCAGAGTAAATACACATACCAGCTTGCATTCATGACTGGTTCCAAGTGCCCTGTGGTCATGGAATTGCCATTTGTAACCACATCTGCTGGATTCCCCAGGAAAGTCAAAGGCAAGCTAACAGGGAAGGTTGCAAGTGGAGAGGGTGGAGAGGAGACCTGATGGATTACATCCCAGAGTTCTGAAGGAGCTGGCAGATGTTATCTCAGAACCATTGTATCATATCTTTAAAAAATCTTGGAGCACTGGAGAACTACCAGAGGATTGGAAAAGAGCTGATGTGGTTCCCATCTTCAAAAACGGGGAAAATAACAGACCCATGAAGAAACTACAGAAGAAATCAGCCTAGCATCAAGACCTGGGAAGAAACTAGGGGACAAAAACCCAAATCTGTAAACATCTAGAAACAAATGCAATTATAATGAATAGCCAGCCCAGATTTGTTACAAACAAATCATGGCAAACCAATCTTACTTCATTCTTTGACAAAATGACTGTAAATTAATAGAACAGTGAAATGCTGTGGACATAGTATATTTAGACTTTAGCAAGGCATTTGACAAAGTAGACCACGACTTATTTCTTGGTAAACTAGAAAAATGTGCAATAGACCGCATCAACACCAGATGGATTTGTAACTGGCTGAAAAACCATATTCAACGAATACTCCTTAATGGGTCTACGTCTACATGGAGGGAAGTAAGTAGTGGAGTTACCACAAGGATCTGTCTTAGGTCCTGTACTCTTCAATATCTTCATAAATGACTTAGAGGAGGGAATAGAAGGGGAACTCATCAAATTTACAGATGATACTAAGTTGGCAGGAATAGCCAACACCCCAGAAGACAAGCTCAGGATCCAAAAAGATCTTGACAGATTTGAATAATGGGTCCTATTTGATAACATGAAATTTAATGTGGAGAAAAGCAAGGTTTTATACCTGGGCAGGAAAAACCAAAGGTACAAGTACAAGTTAAGTGAAATCTGGCTCAAAAACAGTAACTACAAGAGGAACCTTGGAGTGTTAATGGACCATCACTTAAACATGAGTCAGCGGTATGCAACAGGTGCAGCAGCCAAAAAAGCTAATATAATTTTATAATAATAATAACAACAAAAACAACAACAACTGAATTGGAAGGGACCTTGGAGGTCTTCTAGTCCAACCCCCTGTCCAGCCAGGAAACCCTACATCATTTCAAACAAATGGTTATCCAACATTTTCTTAAAATTTTCCAGTGTTGGAGCATTCACAACTTCTGCAGGCAAGTTGTTCCACTTATTGATTGTTCTCACTGTCAGGAAATTTCTCCTTAGTTCTAAGTTGCTTCTCTCCTTGATTAGTTTCCACCCATTGCTTCTTGTTCTACCCTCAGGTGCTTTGGAGAATAGTTTGACTCCCTCTTGTTTGTGGCAACCCCTGAGATATTGGAACACTGCTATCATGTCTCCCCTAGTCCTTCTTTTCATTAAACTACACATACCCAGTTCCTGCAACCGTTCTTCATATGCTCTAATTCCAGTCCTCTAATCATCTTTGTTGCTCTTCTCTGCACTCTTTCTAGAGTTTCAACATCTTTTTTACATCGTGGCGACCAAAACTGAATGCAATATTCCAAGTGTGGCCTTACCAAGGCATTATAAAGTGGTATTAACCTTTCACATGATCTTGATTCTGTCCCTCTGTTTATGCAGCCCAGAACTGTATCGCATAGAATCAAAATCATGTGGTGTATTAGTGTTGCTTTATAAATCCTTGGTAAGACCACACCTGGAATATTGCATCCAGTTTTGGTCACTACATTACAAAAAAGCCATTATAAACATTGTGTCAAAACATCACAACACCCACCCACCCACTCACTCAAATTGCAACAGCTTGTATTCCTGGCTGGTTGCCAAATGCCCTGTGATCATGGGATTGCCATGTTAACCTTCTCCGCAGGCTTTCCCAAAATGTCAAAAGGAAGTTGGCTGAAGATGACAAGTGGAAAGGACAGGAGAGGGAAATCATTCCTCAGCTCCATTCCTACAACTCCACCAAGTATTTCCCCTCTGAACTTAGAGGAGGGAAACTTCTGAAGGCTGTAGGAAGGAACTGAACAGATTTGTAACAGTGTGTGTGTGTGGGCTTCACAGGGGCTGCAGAAATCCTCCTTTTGACTTTCAATTAATGGAAAGGAAATTTTATAGGGTCTGAAGGAGGGGGGCTTTGAGCCTAAGGAAGAGTAGATAGGAAAAGAATAAAGAACAAGAGCAAATATGCAAAACTCATGCACGTTTCAAAAAATAAAGACTAAATGGCAGACAATAACAACCCCTAAACTTTCTTTTAATATGCACTCAATATACACAAATCACAAAACCTATAAAATAACAAATGCAAGAACGAAGGCATGGCTAGATTCATTACAGATTCAACTTTTAAAGGGAGAGACCTAAGTTTAGAACTTCATAATTCAAAATACAGTAGTTTCTCAATTTCCCATGGATGCGCAAATCTGCACAAATATCAATAACAGATGGCACCCTAACATTGACTGTAACAAAATAGTCCTGCCTTTTTTACACAATCTATCACAAATACCTTGTCTTAGTCGATCCCAGCCACTGAGAAAGACGGAAGGATGTCCAAATAATAGGCCATCGGTGGATGTACAGTTTGTTTCGCGATTTGAGTTTTTCATCTTTCCCCCTTTTCTAATTTAGCTTCTCTGCCCTGAGAAAAACATCTTCTCTGTCCCATTTCCATTTGGGGTTATCAATCCCACTGATGAAACCATGTATTTAGGGTCATTTGGAAAAGCAGCAGAGGGGACAAGCATACCTCAGTATGAATGATGTTCCATGAAGAAGGGGCCACCGCCAAGAAGGGCCTTTTAGGTGGTCCCACCACATGACAATCCCTAATCCATGGGACCCATAACATGCCCTGCCTTCCTGCCATGGTGAGCTGGGTCAATGTAACAGGGGAGAGAATCCTTCAGATAAGCTGGCCCCAAACCATGTAAGGCTTTAAATGTGATAATTCAATTGCAAAAAAATTATATTATTTATTCCCCCAATAATTTCCCAAGATAAAAACTTGTAAAACTGGGAAGAGGAAAATCTATTATGAGTGCTTGAACTGCTTCCACAGCCAAAAGTTCTTTTGAAATTTTTCAGATAAACCATGGCAGTCCATGGAGGATCTATCAAACAGAGTCATAAATTTATTTTATTTTCTCTTTTATTCATCATCTGCCATGCTGAGAGAAATGAAATCCAATAAACTTCTATAATCTACATAAAGTAACTAAAAGACATGAAGATTATACTGTAGATAATTGATGATAACACTCCCTCTCCACCAAATGATTAAACTGTTTGTAGCCATTCCCTGAGAACGTTTTACATTCTCAGGGAATGGCTTTGCTTTAATGAATAATTTCATTATTACTTCACTCTTCCCCCAACATCTCTATTCTAACTACAGAACTTTGGAGTATAGTATCCAAAGTAGCATTTTAGTGCAATCCAAAGGAGTATTTATATTCAGAGCTTCTGTCCGGCAAAACCACATGGAGAGAGCAGGCTTCAGCAACAACCTTTGGCCCTAACAGGAACCCACAGCTGTTTGCTAAAACGGCCCCCAATTCTTGCAGCCTGAAGAATAAAAGAAAAAAAAATACGGTTTTTAGAAAGAGCAGTACATCTTCCTGCCATCTCCTCCTCTTCTCTTTGTTCTTGACTGGACTTTTCTATTCCCCATAATAAATCTTCCAATATTTATTTATTGATCAGACACAATATACAGTACATCTTTTAACTTTTCTCCAGGGACACAGATAAAAAATTGCTGTTGCAATACTAAGATTTGGGTGAAGTTTCATTCCCTGAGCTTGTGGGTGATTTCCGAATTGTTACCAGATGAGGTAAAATCTTCAGCAGAGTTGAGGGGATGTCAGTGATCTTCTGTTTACAAGGGCTTCAGGTGTGTGTGTGTCAAGTCAGGGTCTTGCAATGAGTCTTGGTGTGAGGAATCAGTCGGTCTTGTGATAAGGAGATTATCTCAGCCAGGGTCATTGGGAGTTGAAGGGCTCGTGATGAAGGGGGCCTGGGTAGGTTGACTGAGAATTGTGCTATCTCTGGCTGGCTGTGACGTTGATTGGAATTCTGGGGACTTCTGAGGTGTTATATTTCTGCAGAGCTATCTAGTGTTGTCATTAATACTTTAGCATTCATGTTATCCATAGTTACTGATCTACAACTTGGCAAGTTTGGTGGAGCCTTTTTTTTTTATTGTAAACCTCTAATAATATAGAGTTCAATATATCTATACAAGTTCTGTATCTTTCTATTGGAACTCCATCATGTCCAGGGTCTTCCCCTTCTTTGATACAAAGATTGTACTGTTTTTTTTAGTGCTAATAAGAGCTATAAAAATATTCCTCCTAGAGCTGGAGTGTCAAACTTGATTTCATTGAGGGCCATATCAGGGTTATGTTTGACTTCCGGGGGAGGGGGGAGGCGTGTCTAAGATGGGCATGGCCAGCTCAATGTCACTTGTGTCAGGGACTCCTATGGTGGCCTGAATGATCTGCCAACAAAAACAGGTTCCCAAGCTCCATTTTCGGCTTCAACAGTCTCCTGCAACCCTCTGCCAGTGAAAACGGAGCTTGCAAGGGCTACCCGCGGCCCTACTGAGCTCTGTTTTCACTGGCAGACGCACCGAGGGCCACTCCTTCACTGTTTCCATAGTGGCCTCACAGCCAGATCAAAGCATCCTGTGGGCTTTGAGTTTGACACCCCTGTCCTAGAGGATTAACTCAGTGATAAAGTGTTTATTTATTTTAGAAACAAACATCCCTTTTGATATATTTCACAGAATAAGGATTGCTTATTAGAAAAGCTATTGAATATCATATAACTTAGAATGTTTACATTTGAGAGCAACTGGAACGTGGTCCAAGATTATAATGAAATGGAGATCACAAGTGAATCTATCAAAGCAAGAAAAATAATAGTCTAATTTAAAACAATTTTCAAGTACATGATAAAAAAAAAAGGATTGCCTACATTTTGTGTTTTAAAAATTGCAATTTGTTAACTTACATTCCAATCTATATGTTTGTAACACAGTACTAACACATTGTGAAAAAAGACAAGTGGATTTATTTGTTTGTATGTTTGTTTGTTTTAAATGTCTAGCTGAGAATCCTGGATTAGGTGAATATAGTTTGCATAATATAGTTATGGAAAACATCTATAAAGTATTTCAGCAATGTTCCTAATGAGGCCACAAAAGGGTCATAATCTAGGCAATAGAGACTTCAGTTGTTTTTACTAACAAGAAAATTATATATCCCTCAATATCCCAAAGCTCATATTCCCATCATTTCTGGAAAGGCAAGTGATGGTTACATTTCAGATCTTCCCAATATTCGCATAAGATGGGATTTTCTCAAAATGTTTCCCATTCTTATTTCACAGGGAGAGGATATTGGCATTACCTGTTGAGTTAACCGGGACTTGTTTACACAAAAATGTCTGCAAGCGTGAGGCAACATTCTCCAATCTGTGCTTAATTTCTGTGCCATTGCTGGTGTCCTGAGAGTCAAGAGATTCGTCAAAAACCTCCTTGTAGTGTCTTCTCTGAAAAGCTTGGAATTCAAACAGGGAATAAATAAATTGAGGAAAGGAAGATACCATTATACTGTATTCCTTATTTATTTATTTATTTATTTATTTTGTCACAACAATATATATAAGTATCATACAAAAAAGATTATATAGTGTATAAACATATATATGAGTAAATATTAGGAGGAATAAGCATATATATATATATATAAGAAGAAGAAAAAGAAAAACAATAGGACAGGAACAGTAGACACGTTTGTGCTCTTATGCACGCCCCTTATGGTCCTCTTAGGAATGGGGTGAGGTCAATAGTAGAAAGTTTTTGGTTAAAGCTTTTGGGATTATGGGAAGAGACCACAGAGTCAGGTAAAGTATTCCAAGCACTGATGATTCTGTTACAGAAGTCATATTTTCTGCAATCTAGATTAAAGCGGTTAACATGAAGTTTAAATCTATTGGTTGCTCTAGTATTATTGCAATTAAAGCTGAAGTAGTCTTTAACAGGAAGGACATTACAATAGATGATTCTATGAGTTAAACTTAGGTCTTGTCGAAGGAGACGGAGTTCCAAGTTTTCTAAGCCTAGGATTTCAAGTCTGGTGGGATAAGGTATTTTGTTGTTTTCAGAGGAATGAAGAACTCTTCTTGTAAAATATTTCTGGACACGTTCAATTGTATTGATGTCAGAAATGTGGTGAAGGTTCCAGACAGGCGAGCTGTATTCTAGAATTGGTCTAGCAAATGTTTTATATGCTCTGGTTAGTAGTGTAGTGTTTTTGGAAAAGAAACTACGCAAGATTAGGTTTACAACTCTTAGAGCCTTTTTTGCTATGTAGTTGCAGTGGGCTTTGGCACTTAGATCATTTGATATGAAAACTCCAAGGTCTTTAACAGGGTGGGGGTCATCTACAAGGTAATGTCCATCAAGTATGTACTTAGTGTTTGGGTTCTTTTTTCCAATATGTAAGACTAAGCATTTGCTGGTTGAGATTTGGAGTTGCCAAGTTTTAGACCAAGCGGTTAGATGATCAAGGTCTTTTTGAATAGTAGATGTATTGTCTGTGGTGTTAAATACTTTTCCTTTTCCTAACCCATCCTCCATACTTTCTTATTTAGTCATCTGATCATGATTTAACTCAGAACATTTTGTTCTTCTGAAGAATAGGATGGAACATTTGAAATATATAAATAATAAGATAAAGAAGGGATAACACTATTACATCCAGATTTAGATGAGGAAGAAGAAGCAAGCACAAGAATGATTTGGATTTAATAATATAATTTGAAAACACAGATGATGTCAAATTCCAGGTGGCAACTGTTAACATTCACAGTCCCTTCCCTTTTCTGTGTGAATCAGTCAAATAGTTTCAGCCAACATCTTGGCTTTTATAACATACACACATGGAGGCAAGTAATATCATGTCTACCATAACACCACACAAATGTATGCACTGACTTCGTGGCAGGGGTGAAATCCAGCAGTGGAAATTTTGAGTAGTTTGGAGCGGCAAATACCACCTCTGGCTGGCCCCAGAGTGGGGTGGGAATGGGGATTTTGCAGTATCCTTCCCCTGCCATGCCCACCAAGCCACGCCCACAAAACTGGTATTAAAAAAAATTGGATTTCATCACTGCTTCGTGGTATATGCTTGATCTAGTAGTCAAGACATCAGGGTAGAAACCAGGAGACTGTGAACTGTAGTCCTGCCTTAGGCATGAAAGTCGGCTAGGTGACTCTGGGCCAGTCACTCTCTCTCACCCCAACCCCTCACCGGGTTGTTGTGGGGAATATAGGAGAAGGGTTTATTAAGCATGTTCACTGCCTTGAGTAATGTATGGAAATAATAAAGGTGGGATGCTAAGTTACTAACTAACTATGGCTTCTAGCTGATATCTATGATTCCTGGCATGATTTCCTAAAAAAATTCTCTGAGGGAATGACATTGTAAAGTATAATAACTATAATGCCTTAATAGTGTGCAAAAATTACAAACAAGAGAACCTTAATGTGGTTCGGAAGAGTTATCTTCTATCTATGCCATTAAAGCCTGGCATTTTGTAAGCCCCATTGTATGAATGACAGTAGGAAATCAACATCGTGGGAAAGCTAAAGTTATTCTGATTGAAATTGACTATAATAACAGAATCTTGCAATTCTGATTTGGCTGAACCTCCTCCTCCCCCTCCTCCTTATAGTTCAGTGTAATAGGGAACTGTCTGTCTGAGTTGCTTCCAAATGTTATCTACCTATTCTTACGTTATCTGCCTGTTGCAGACTTTTTAGTTTTGCAGACTAAACTATTTTAGTCCTCTTTTTTTGGTAGGCAATACCTCTTGCATATTCTCATCAAGAATCTTCCTTGCTTTATATAAATTTCAAAATATTCAGGGGTTCAGGGCAGAAGGTGTTGAAATTATAGGGACTCACCACAGATACGCAATGCTATCACAGCTCCTACTAATAGGCTGATCACAAAACATCCAACCCCAGTAATGATCCAGCGATAACAGCGATATCTCAGCGGACGATCTACAAAACAACCCAAGGTTAGTGAAAGAAGTTCATTTTGTAATGATGATCAAAATTTTCTCCACACATGAAACAGTGATAATTTTCATATCTTCACTGGATTAACAAGGAAATTATTGCCTTTTCTCATAACTGCAAGATGGCAAAATTGACCATCTTAATAAAACAGAATAATAATTTAACTATTGTAGCTTCATTTTCATTTGGAAACAGCTCCTGGACTCTGTGCTCTTAATGCAAAAAAATGAATGTTAAGTTTTGAGGACTAGATTTTTACTTTTCTATAAAAATAGATTGAAATAATTACAAATGTATGGTTGCATTACATTAATAAATGTATGGTTACATTACATTACAAATGTATGTAAAGGGATGGTTGTAACTTTTCTTGTACTTTATTGCACTGAAAAATTGGAAATCACTATCTTATTTCTTTTTCCTTTTGCACTGGTCTTTCACTCTCTCTTTCTTGACTTTTATTTCTATTTGTATTTTATCTCAAAATCAACTTTATATACTGTGTGTATATATATGCATATGTATAATATGTGTGTATGTGTATACTGTATGTGTATGTGTATGTGTATATATAGTGTATTTTACATTATATATATATAATGTGTATATATACTATATATATACACACACACACACTGCATATGTATATACTCATAGCTATAGATACTGTAGCAGAGGTGGTATTCAGCAGGTTCTTACCAGTTCTGGAGAACTGGTAGCGGAAATTTTGAGTAGTTCAGAGAACTGGTAAATGCCACCTCTGACTGGCCCTGGCCCCATCTATTCTCTCCCTCCTGAGTCCCAGCTGATCCAGAGGAAATGGGGATTTTGCAGTATCCTTCTTCTGCCATGCTCACCAAGCCCACGTCCACGGAACCGGTAGTAAAAAAATTTGAATCCTACCACTGTACTGTAGATGATGATGATAGATGGATGGATGGACAGACAGACAGACAGACAGACAGATAGATAGACAGACAGACAGACAGACAGATAGATAGATACAGAGATACAGAGATACAGAGATGTAGATATGTAAATAATGGATGATAGATATAATTTGACCTTTTCTCAGAATCAAGGACAAAACCTTTCTTTCATTGTTCATTGTATTTCACATTGTCAGTTTGCAACTATTTGTCTAATTTATGACACACCTTTGATCCAAGAAGCTGAGAGGTGGCTACCTGGAATTTCTTTGTGATTTTACAATCCTGTAAAACCTTCTCCAATCCCTCCATTACTCTCAGATCAGAGAATGAGAAATGAGAATTTATTATAGGCAAATTTGTGAGTCTGCCAATAGGTCAGAATTTCCCAGTTCTTTCTTTATGCTCCCTTTAAATCTTCCTGTGTTGTGCTTCTTAGCATCACAAAATAGTCCAGATGTTTCTCAATTCCAGCAACTTTAAGGTGTGTAGACTTCAGTTCCTGGAATTCCCCATGCTTAAAGTTGCTGAGGTTGAAAAACACTGTTCTAGCAGTTCCACGTTTATTTTCTGCCATCAGAACATTATCCACAACAATAATTTATTTGTTGATTTCTTGGTGTTCATTTTACTGACTGTTTATATGGTTTGGCAGTCTTGGGGGATTTGGGTGGGCTGCTTGAGAAGACCAAAGCCAGAGGCATTGCAGGGTGGTAGGGTTAAAAAAAATCCAGGATGGTGTCTGCAACTATTTTAACATGCACAAAAATGACAAGGCTTTGATCACTTATTTGTGCCCATTATCTTGCTTAATGACACCCTCTCTGTGGACATTCCTGAACCAAAATAAATCAGGGCAGTAATTAGTATACTAAAATGCAAAATGAAAATGTTCCTTTATGGATCAGTAAACCCTTCATTCCAACGTGCATGTTTGGAAATTGGACCCAGATATCTTATTCAGTGATAAAATATTTTCTGTCTCCTCAACCATATCCAACGACATTTTGATTTGTGAAATTGGGACCTAACTGCTTCACTGACTTTCAAATTAAAAGCTGAGATAGGCAAACATCAGATCTGCACCCTGGTTGCTATCAAATTGAAGCTACTCAAATCAGAGGAAGACTGCCAGTCTGTTTCCTTTGTGAATGTCCATAAATAGAATACAATAGAATAGAATTTTTTATTGGCTAAGTGTGATTGGACACACAAGGAATTTGTCTTGGTGCTTATGCTCTCAGTGTGCATAAAAGAAAAGATACGTTCATCAAGGTAGTATCAGATGAAGTATCAGATACTCTCTAAAATATCAGAACAAAGGATGGACAAATGTGCTGAACTAGAAAAGCAGGCCATATTTATATACGTGTTTTGGATGTCTTCTCAAAAATCCTTCCAGGAGGGCAAATATTGACTGGTCTAAAATTAGCCATTCAGCCTCTATAGCTGGGAAGATTAGAGTTCAGCATCTCTCGGTCCATTTAATCTATCATTCTTCACAATGCTTCCCTCATTGCAGCAATCAGAAATATTTAGCACATGTGGCAATCAAACTAATAGACAAACGAATAGCAGAAGGAAGAACGTAGAGAGGAAGCGTGCTGTTAACCTACAGGCCCAATCTTCCACATATGATTAGACATCTCATGAAGTCATAGTTCTTAACCTAGTTCAGATAAAATTTTATTTTACCTGGTTCCCGAGACACAGAGATCGGACTTTGCTGTTTTCTGGCTTGTATGTTAAGCGCCAAGTAGCCTTCCTCATCCTCCATTTGACAAGATGTTCTTCAGAGTGCCCTTTGAAGAATGCGGGGTGTGTGTGTGTACGCTTTTCTGAGCCTGTTCTGGGAAATGCAGCAGAATTGGCCACTTGTGGTAGAGAAGCAACAGAGGGAATGAGGCCTCCGGCTTGACCATCTCTCAGCACCTCTACTCTGCTCTTGATGGCTCAATGGTGCCAATGAATTTGTTTCCAAAAAAGGCTTTAGAGAAAGGTCACAGGCCAGCACTGGTTCACTTAGCTGTTCACTTCATTTTTCCCCTTGTGAGAAAACAGCCAATAAATAGTGTATCAACTGACTACAAAGCTATGCAGGCCTTCCCATTAATGCCCAAGCTTATCTGTCTGAAGAATGCAAGGTGAAAGGTGGAACTGTTAAATGCTTGCTATGCTTCAGCCAAGATTAAATTATCTCAGGGTGTAAATACCCATAAAGGAAGGAAATCCAGATCTCCGCATCAAGGCTCAGGCCATCACCATGCTGGTTATATAGTGAAAGAAGTGTTTGTCAAGCCAATAGATGCTTCTAATGATGCAACTGCAACATTTATTTAATATGCATATATTGTATGTATTTTTAAATTTATATCCTATCCATTTCACCCTGAAAAAGCAACTCTGGACTTCAGACTTTATTACCTCTTTCCTTTTTTTAATCCAGCTTGTGATCAATTATAATTACAAGATCCTTAATGTTTTGCCAAGCCAAATACAGGTAATCCTTGACTTATAATAGTTCATTTAGTGACTGTTCAAAGTTATAACAGCACTGAAAAGTAATTTATGATCATTTTTCACACTTATGACTTTAGCACCAGTTCCATGGCACATGATCAGAATTCAGATGCTTGGCAACTGGCTCATACTGATGATGGTTACAGTGTCCTGGGGTCATGTGATCACCCTTTGTGACCTTCTGACAAGCAAAGTCAATGGGGAAGCCGGATTCACTTAATAACCGTGTTACTAATTTAATAACTGCAGCGATTCACTTAACAACTGTAGCGAGGACTTCCGCTTGGCGCCACCTTTCTCACTGGGTGCTAATTTATGGCACTCCGCACTGGATATTGTAAAAGCTGGTGTAAATAGCTTCGAACAGCTGTTCCCGACTTAATTTTCCCTCTCTGGTTGAGAGAGCAGGGGAAAGAGCAAGGGGGGAGAGAGGTAGATTCCCCTAGGGGCTTTGTTTTTGTTATTCAAAGTCCCGAATGGTCGAATCCCTTTGAATTCCTTCTACACTCCATTATCCAGCGCGTCTCCTGCAACAGCAGGAAAAGAGGAAGGTGTCCAAGTTCTGCTAACAATTGATTTCTTTTTGTGGATTTCTATAAGCAGGCGAAAGAAGCATGAGTGAACAATCATTGGTTTGCAAGTATTGTTGATTTCCTGACTTCCTCCTTTTTTAAAGAGAGAAAAATTATTTTTTTTCCTTCTCTTAAAATGGCGTTTTAGACTAACTGCAAATAGATCAGCCTTGCTGCGAAATCGAAACTGAATGGAGATTTCATCATATTGTGTTGGATTCTGGATTGTTGGATTATATTACGTTGTTTAAGTATTTCATAAGGGGATTTTCAGTAAGAACTTTGCCATAAAGGTTTTTTCAGAAGAATGGATTCGTGACTTTATACAGGATTACACAGAAAGAATGTATTTAATTATTCAAAAATACGAACTCAAACAGGACTTAAATGCAATGGATGAGATACAAATAAAAATGGATAAATATGAAGATATGATCCTGAATAAACAAGTTGATGTAAAGAAGTTTCCTTTAAATAGTTTGGATGAAATGTCAGAATTTGTGCTACAGGAGGCTGTCTCCCGAACTGAAAAAATTTACAGGCTTAATGCTTTTCAAGAATTCTTTCTTTGGATTGATGGAATATATGGTAGTAATTTGTGGATTTTTGAACATAAGGATCTATTAGGTAATATTGTGACTGACTTTTCAAAAGAGAAATGAAGGAAAGACAGAGATTAATGCATCAAAAAAAATGGCAAGAGACAAAAGTATTATCCTTTGAATTATTAACAGACAAAAATATTACTGTCCCTGAAAGACAATATGTGAGGAAGATCTGGAAGAAATGGGTTGATTATATGTTTTATATCTATTATAAAAGACTAGGTATTTGGATTTATACTGGATTTTGACGAGGATGGACTAAATTTGAATAGCTACTGTAATTCTTGGTATTGAAATTTTATAATGTGTTGTATTGTATTTTGAATAGAATATTTTTGAAAGAGTTTATGTAAGAAAGACCTGGGGGGAAAATTATATGGTTATAGAAGCTATAAGGGAGATATTCTTTGAATTGGATTGGATTTTTATGTTTTAGTTGGTTTTAAATACTTTAGGATTAATTTGTTTTATTGATTTACATATTTTGTTATTCTTAATTGTTAATTTTTTTATTTTTTATTTTTTATTTTCTTGAAGGATTTTGGTTGTGTTAGGAGGAAGTCAGAGCTAGAGAGGGAAAATTGGTATAATAGTTTTGGGGGAAAATCTTCTTAGCATATGTTTGTTTTATTTTTATCTATACCTTGTGCTTCATCCGGGAAGTCATGGGGGAGGGGGGAGGGATTAGTGAAGGGAGGGAGGTTGGGAGGGAAAGGGGGGGAAAAACTTTTTTTTGTAAAACGTTTTGAATAAAAAAAAAAACAACTGTAGCGAGAAAGATCATAAAATGGGGCAAAACTCACTTAAAAAACATCTCACAGCAACAGAAATTTGGGCTCAATTGTGGTTGTAAGTTGAGGACTACCTATATCCCCCATTTAATGGCTTTGGATTTTGTTTTTTTCCTAAATTAAGGGCTCTAGCATTTGTCCTTGTTAAATTTTTTTCTATTATTTTCAGCCGATTTTTCCAAACTTTCAAGCTCATTTGGAAGGTTGTTTCTGCCTTCTCAAGTCTTAGCTAATCCATCTAATTTGGGGTCACCTGCAGTTTTGTTAAGGATTTCTTCCTCCTCTTCATCAGATTATTCATAAATCATGAAAGAATGTGAGGGCTTTGCAGGTCCTCACCCAAGACTTCTACTTGGATGTGGAATAAACAATTTGGGAGTAGTTTCTTAACCAGGTCTGAACATGTCCATCTATCTTAAAATTGCCAGATCCGTATTCTCCACCTTGGCAATTTGAAAATGGGTGTATTTCAACTACTAGAATTCCACAGTGGAATTCACATTGTCACTGCTGTACACATTCCTGGGCTGTAGAAAGCTGGAATTCCCCTCTTCCAGTTGGTCTTCCCTATTGCCTAATTCTCCCCCTTTTCCACTTCTTATGTTTGTCCTTTTTTGTTTTACAGGTTTTCTCTAATGTTAGATCCTCCTGCTATCTTCTACTTTTTCCTTCTATGAAAAAACTAGTTCGACTGTGACTTAAAAAATACTAGCACTAAGGAGGAGGTTTGCCTTTGAGAAATAATTTCTTCTTGCTTAGATTACTTTGCATAAATCATCCCCTAATTTTTATGTTCGCAAATCTAGTGGAGGATTGAAGAAAAAAGTTTCTACCCAGTTCTGAATAACATATGCAGATTTACAGTCAAGTTTGAAGTTTGTCCCTGAGCTATGCATCCATTAGAATTTCACCTTTCTTCTGTTAGAGGATCAGAGTCAACTGCATTGATGAAAATTACTCAAGACCTACTTACCTCAATCAACAATAAGGTGTGGTTAGAGGATTTACTTTATCGCTTGGCTTTATCCAAAGGCAAGAGAATTGCAATGTAAATTTAAAAAATGATCAAAAACACATTATAATTGAGGCTATTTCAAATGCTAGCTATAATAAGCCTAATAAGCCTAATGAGCTTTCTTAAGCCTTCTAGGCATTAAGAATTAGGATTTTTATGTAGAATCTTCGGCCAAAAAAATGCTTTTAAAAGTAAAAAAAAATTAAAAAGTTGGCCACGCCCACCCAGTCACATTACCCCACCACCAAGCCACACCCACAGAACTGGTAGTAATAAATTTTACATTTCACCACTGATGTGAAGGCGATCTGGCTGCAATATCTATCACCCCATTGATCACAAGGGTTGATTCAGCTGATCTGGCTGGCTAGGTGGGTGTCTCCTTCCTCCCTCACAGCTCAATGTGCGTCCCTCCCGAAGCTGCACACTCGGTGGAAGAGGATGACCATCCCAGATAGAAGGAGTGTACCGTTCATTGGTCAAGATTATATGAAAGAGAATATTTCTCTACCATGAAATTGCAAATTAGACATGTAGGATATACTAAAATATAATGTACTGGGATACTAGAATTAGTAGAAACTTGCCGTTTCCTGCAACATATATGTATTGTTGGAAGAAATATCCTTCTGGGTTAAGTTCCAAGTGAGGAAAAAGACACTGGAAACATGGAGACTGCTTGGAAAGATGATTTAATGGTGGACAGTAATCACATAGCTTGAGTTCCTGAACAGAAAAGGAGATCATATGTTTCAAGGTGTTGGGTGAAGAACCAAAAGGGAAGAAAGGGCTGAGAGTCGTTTGTTTTTATACCCCCTGTTGGGCCCCACCTCTAAGTATTTCCTGTTCCTGTATAAGAAATGTATCCTGATTGGTTGTGAGACTCCCAGGGGGCGGGGATCTTAGTTAACTTTGTAGGTTGTCTCCCAAGCTTGCTTGAGCCTTGCCATGTGGTGAGTTTCTTTGCTAGATGGGTCCTCTTGTGTTGCAGATGATGGTCCATTGACAAAGGTGGGGGGAATGAGTTTCTGCCTCTGGCCCACTGACAAAGGTGGAGGGAGGCAGGGAGCTGCTTTGTCTTTAAAACATGTTTCTCCATTTTTCATCCAGGGAAATATAATATTCTGCCTTTTTAATATTTCCTAAAATATTTCATTCTTCTAGGAGAGGGTGCTGACTTCCTACAGTTTGATATACGATGTCTTTGTATACCTGCATGCTATAAATATTTGTTTCCTGTAACACATACTTATATTATGCCTTTGAAGTTGTAACACAAATGTGCTACATCAGATCTGTATTTCCTGCAACAACTGGTGTTTGTTAAAACATATGTTCCTTGTCATTTGAACTCTTTATCAATCTCTTTTTTGCAATCTATGGTCATTGAACTATCTTAGATTAGAGATGCTAACAATCACACCTTTGAGTTCCATTTCCTTCACATCAGGGGGCCAAGTGGCCATAAGACTGATGGCACTCATGAGGAATATTCTATCCCTTTGCAGGAATACACAATTTTATAAGTTTTATAACATTTATTTTATTTATTTATTTATTTATTTTGTCACAACATCATACAAAAAGATTATATAGTATATAAACATATATATGAGTAAATATTAGGAGGTATAAGCATATATATATATATATAGTGTAAAGTCCATTTATTACTATGTCTAAGCTCATAACTGCCAATCAAGAGACTTAAACAGAGGCTTGAGTAAAATAGCATTTAATCTTGATCAAGCTTAAATGGTTAGCTGTTCCAAACACATAATGGTGCATACATACATGCAAGGAAGAACTACGAACTTATGACAGAAAGCCATGTTCTCTTATACCCAAAAAGTCATAAATCCTCAACTCTGGCATCTGCGTATTCTGGAATCTGGTTTGCATGTTCCCATAGTATAAGTCAGTGAATGTAAACTAACTTCTGGATTTACATCGGGTCACACAATAGTAAGGGTCAGTGTATGTAATCTGACTTCTTTCTGTGGTGTTATCTTTTCCATTTGTCTTCTTAATTACCACTTGATTTCCTGGAGGATGACATACACGTTCTCAGCCAGAGTGGGGTGGGGAGAGATCAAATGATGGACTATCCTGACAATTGCCAGAGATGAGGTCTTAATAACAATTCAGGAATTTACTCTGTGACTTTAGGACGCCAGCACGTTTGTCTTATAGCTTCAAAGGCACAATACATATATCAGTGTGGCATGTTTGTTCTATGTCAGTGCCACAGGAAACATATATTTACATCATGCAGGTATATCTCTTCCCTTACATTCCTAATTCTAGTATTTCAGTATATATGCTCCCTTCAATAGAAAGAAGATAAGAAAAACAATAGGACAGGAACGGTAGGCACGTTTGTGCACTTATGCACGCCCCTTATGGTCCTCTTAGGAATGGGGTGAGGTCAATAGTGCTGGCCACCCGGGAGGTTACACGAGGCTGGCTCCAGGAAGTTACCAACGCTTCTTTGTTGGAGGGTGTTTTCCCTGCCGCTTTGAAAGAGGCGGTGGTGAGGCCCCTCCTTAAGAAGCCCTCCCTGGACCCGGCTATTTTAGCGAACTATCGTCCAGTCTCCAACCTTCGCTTTTTAGCGAAGGTTGTTGAGAGTGTGGTGGCATATCAGCTTCCTCAGCACCTGGAGGAATCTGTCTATCTGGACCCGTTCCAGTCCGGTTTCAGGCCCGGTTACAGCACCGAGACGGCTTTGGTCGCGTTGGTGGATGACCTCTGGAGAGCCCGGGACAGGGGTTGTTCCTCTGTCCTGGTTCTTTTAGATCTCTCAGCGGCTTTTGATACCATCGACCATGGTATCCTGCTGCGACGGTTGGAGGGATTGGGGGTGGGAGGCACCGTTTATCGGTGGTTCTCCTCCTATCTCTCTGACCGCTCGCAGACGGTGTTGGCAGGGGGGCAGAGATCGGCCCCGGGGCGCCTCACTTGTGGGGTGCCTCAGGGGTCTGTTCTCTCGCCTCTCCTGTTCAACATCTACATGAAGCCGCTGGGTGAGGTTATCCGTGGTTTCGGGGTGGATTACCATCTGTACGCTGATGATACGCAGCTGTACATTTCCACCCCGAACCACCCCAACGAAGCTGTCGAGGTGATGGGCCGGTGTCTTGAGGCCGTGCGGGTCTGGATGGGGAGGAACAGGCTTCAACTCAACCCTTCCAAGACAGAGTGGCTGTGGGTACCGGCGTCCCGGTACAGTCAGCTTACACCATCGCTGACTGTGGGGGAGGAAGTACTGACCCCCAGGGAGGGAGTGCGCAACTTAGGCGTCCTCCTGGACGATCGGCTGTCCTTAGAGAATCATTTAACAGCCGTCGCCAGGGGAGCATTTTATCAGGTCCATCTGATTCGCCAGTTGCGCCCCTTCCTTGACCGTGACGCCTTGCGCACAGTCACTCACGCCCTCGTCACTTCCCGCCTGGACTATTGCAATGCTCTCTACATGGGGCTCCCCTTGAAGAGCACCCGGAGGCTCCAGTTAGTCCAGAATGCGGGTGATAGAGGGAGCACCGCGCTGCCCCCAAATAACACCAATCCTGCCCGGCCTGCACTGGCTGCCGGTAGTCTTTCGGGTGCAATTCAAGGTCTTGGTTACCACCTTTAAAGCGCTCCATGGCTTAGGACCGATACCTTGAGATCGCCTTCTGCCGCCGATTGCCTCCCAACGACCTGTGCGCTCCCACAGAGTGGGCCTCCTCAGGGTGCCGTCGACCAAACAATGTAGGTTGGCGGCCCCCAGGGGGAGGGCCTTCTCTGTGGCGGCACCAGCCCTGTGGAATGAGCTTCCTCCAGGATTACGACAACTACCCGACCTCCGGACCTTCAGACGTGAGCTGAAGACTCTATTGTTTCAGCGTGCAGGACTAGCCTAAGATAAAAGGTTTTAGCATATTTTAATGGGGTTTTTATTGGTTTTTACTGTTTTAGTGACCAGGCCATGATAATATTTAGTTTTAACTGGGTTTTAATGTTTATTTATTATATTGTTTTAATATGCCTGTGAACCGCCCTGAGTCCTACGGGAGATGGTGCGGTATATAAGTTTGATTAATAAATAAATAAATAAATAAATAAATAGTAGAAAGTTTTTGGATAAAACTTTTAGGATTATAGGAAGAGACCACAGAGTCAGGTAAAGTATTCCAAGCACTGATGATTCTGTTACAGAAGTCATATTTTTTGCAATAGATTGAAGCAGTTGACATTAAGCTTAAATCTATTGGTTGCTCTTGTATTATTGCAATTAAAGCTGAAGTTGTCTTTAATAGGAAGGACATTACAATAGATGATTCTATGAGTTAAACTTAGGTCTTGTTTTCTAACCAGGAGTGGGTTCTACTTACCTTTATTACCGGTTCGCATCGTGCCCACGTGCGTTTGTAGTGCTTGCACGCACTCTTCTGCGCGTGTCTAGATCACTTTTGATGACGTTCGGGTCAGTGGGTGGAGCCTCTCACCGGTTTTACTACTGTAGGAATTTAGCACCCACCCCCCTCCTACAAGAATGAAATATTTTAGAAAATATTTAAAAAGGCAAAATATATTTCCCTGGATGAGAAATGGAGAAACATGTTTTAAAGACAAAGCAGCTTCCTGACTCCCCCCCACCTTTGTCAATGGGCCATTAAAAGCCTCAGCTAAGCTCACTCTTTCTCCCCACCTTTGTCAATGGGCCATTAAGGCTTGAGTCAGTCCATCGTCTACATGACAAAGATAGGATTAGCCCTACCCATCTAGCAACAGAATCTTACCACATGGCAAGGCTCAGGCAAACTTGAGGGACAACCTACAAGGCTAGCTAAGATTCCCACCCCCTGGGAGTGTGACAACCAATCAGGGTACTCTTCCTGTGCCCCAGAAAGTTCAAAGCTCAGAAAAAGCATAAAACCAGGGAGCACACAGGATCTCAGCCCTTTTCTGTTCAGGAACTCAAGTCATGTGATCCTGACCACCATTAAACCATCTTTCCAAGCAGCCTCCATGTTTCCAGTGTCTTTGTCCCCACTTGGAACTGAACCCAGATGGATATTTCTTCCAACACTACCAATTCTATAGAACCAGTCTGAACCAGGGGCAACCCACCACTGTTTCTAACAGTATAAAAAGAAGCCATGCCCTCTCTTGTTTGTAGCTCTTTCTTGCATATCCTCTTGTTTGTGTGTTTGAAATTGCTAACCTATGATCATAGAATAAATACTAATTCTTTCCCAAGCCTCCATTTAAGTTTCTTGTTTCAAGTTTCTTGTTTGGCATTTATGAGCTTAAACATATTATCATCGAATAAAGCCTGACAGATATAAAGCCTGGAGATGTAGTTCTGCATTTCCCACATAATTTGTAGTTTAGCTTTCATGGTATTTTAGACAGTACATGACACCATGAAGCTCAGTTTACAAGTCTCAATAGCTGAAGCAAAACCATAGAAATCACATCATGACTTACAGCTTTGTGTTAATCGTGCTATCATATTAAACCACAATGTAGTTGTTTTGGCTTTGCATGCGTTATCTTTTTATGAGAACCCACTTTACGGTTTATCCTGCTATAAAATGCTATATTGTATGAAAGGGATCCTGTTTGCTGTCTTCAGGGGCTTTTAAGGTTGCTTTGATAAAGCTATCATTAGCTTTATACAGATAGTCCTTGACTTATGACCACAACAAAGCCCAAAATGTCCATTGCTAAGCAAGACAATGGTTAAGTGAGTTGTGCCCCATTTTATGAGCTTTTTTGCTACAGTTGTTAAGTGAATCATGCAGTTGTTAAGTGAATCTGGCTTCCTCCCATTGACTTTGCTTGTCGGAAGCCAGCTGGGAATGTTACAGATGGTAATCATGTGACCCTGGGATAATGCAACCGTCATAAATACATGCCAATCACTCAAATTCTGATCACATGACCATAAGGGTGCTGCAGTGGTCATAAGTCTGAAAAAAAGTGATAAGTTACTTTTTCAACACCGTTATATCTTTGAACAGTCACTAAACAAATGGTTGCTAAATCAAGGACTATTTGTACCTTTTTAATTCCATTCATATGCAAAAACCTGTATTTAAGGAAAGGAGGAAGATAGGTGAAATACAATAAGTCTTTAACACGTTTAATATAATAAAATCCAATTTCACAAGGTTTTTTCCAACTAGATTAACCAAATTTTTGTTTAGATGTTGGCGGTTAGTTAGTGGTAATGATAATCCTTTATTTAAGTAAACAGAATACTGTGTTGGAAGAAATATCCAGGTCCAATTCCAAGCCAGGAGAAAGGCACTGGAGACAAAATGGAGGCTGGAGGCTGATTGGAAAGACAGTCCATTTATTGATGAAGCAGAACCACCAAGCACATGGTTCTGGACAGCTGACCACATGGAATTGAGAGTGGGGAGTATTTATACCTTCTCTTGGGCTTTGCACTTAAACTTCCTGTTCAAGAACATGTATTCTACTGGCTGTTGTCAGACTCCCATGGGGCCATGTACAAATCCTAGGAGTTTGTCTGAGCTAAGCTTGGTTGAAGTTTCGTTGATACAATGAAGGGGCTTGTTGGGCAATTCCTATTGTGGCTGAGGGATAATCCTACCTTTGTTCAGACCTTGCTGCAGGGAATTTGCTTCTGAATAGAGCTACTTGGTATATCTTTATCTCTTAAGTGCTGACATCTGCTGTTTGCTATTAAGAAGGGTGTGGGCTGCTTTCCAAGAGCATTGTTTCTCCATTTCTCATCCAGGGAAATATCTAGTATTCTGCCTTTTTAATATTTCTTAAAATATTTCATTCTTCCAGGGAGAATAATTACCTATAATTTATAGGTAATATCTATATTACCATCTTAGGTCTTTACCTAAGATGGCGCCGACGAAGGCTGCCTCGGTGAAATGCTCTCTAATTGTTTTTTTATTTCTAATTGTTCTCTGTGACTCACTACGGATTTCCTACTCACGAGACCATCTGCTAAAAATTAAGGAACATTTCTTTAAGGAGCAGCTTTCTTTAATTTCACCCCCGCCTGTCTTTACAAACACGGAGGAGATTCTAACACAGGAGGAGGCAATTCCCACGGAGCCATGGATTACTAAAAAAACCAAACGACGGAAACGAAGGAAACGAGGTAAACGATCTGGGATCTTAATCAAGCTAAGAACTCGCACTAAAACTCCTCTGCCTTCAATTTTCCTAACAAATATACGCTCACTTGCAAATAAGATGGATGAAATACTCCTCTTAAACAAATACTATTCTGATTTTCGCAATTCAGCAGTCCTATGCTTCTCTGAAACCTGGTTAAATGAATCAATTGAAAATAGCAGCCTGAACATTCCAGGATTTCAAATTGAACGATCAGACAGGATTCCAGAAACATCTGGTAAAAGAAAGGAGGAGGCTTATGCCTATATATTAATTCAACCTGGTGTCAAGATTTTAACATAATTTACAAATTCTGTGACAACAATTTAGAGACTCTAATTATCAACTGCAAACCTTACTATTCGCCTCGTGAATTTTCCTCATTTCTTCTAATTGCTGTTTATGTCCCACCACAAGCCTGTGTAAACGAGGCATTACGAACTCTAGCTGACCAAATCATGGAGGCTGAAGCCAAACACCCTGATTCACTGGCCATTGTTTTGGGAGATCTAAACAAGGCAAACTTAAGGAAAGAACTACCAAAATACTTTCAGCATGTCAATTGTCCCACCAGAGGCAAGAATACTCTAGACCACTGCTACACAACACTAAAAGATGCCTATCGGTCTTTACCACGTGCAGCTGTAGGACACTCTGATCATTGCATGATTCACCTTGTACCTGCTTACAGGCAAAGACTTAAAGCCATAAAACCAATAATTAAATCAGTGAAAACCTGGACGGAGGAATCAGAATTAAAGCTACAGGCATGTTTTGACTGCACTGATTGGAATATTTTAAAGATACCTCTGCAGACCTGGATGAACTCACAGATACTGTAACATCATATGTCAGCTTCAGAAGACCTATGTGTACCTACAAGGAACTTGCGAATACTCAGTAATAACAAACCTTGGTTTACACCTAAACTTAAGCAGCTACGACATTCCAAAGAGGAAGCCTACAGAAAAGGTGATAAAATGCTGTACAATCAGGCCAGAAATGCACTAACAAGGAGATAAGAGCAGCAAAAGAAGCTACTCTGAAAAGCTAAAGAATCAGTTTTCAGCAAATGAACCAGCAAACATGTGGAAAACTTAAAAATATCACCGGCTATGGCAAACCTCCTTCCCAGGCTGAAGGTAATCAACAACTGGCAGATGACCTGAATGAGTTTTACTGCAGGTTTGAAAGGAAACTACAGCCACCTATCTCCACAACCTCCATCTCAGACACACCAACAACAGCCAAGCCTCCTACAACTGACCCCATTTCATTGGGTTCACAACCCCTAGTGATCACAGAAAAGGAAGTGCAGGACCTATTTCACAGACAAAAGCCAGGAAAAGCTCCAGGCCCAGACAAGATAACTCCTTCTTGCTTAAAAGTCTGTGCTGACCAATTGGCCCCCATCTTCACCCATATTTTCAATAAATCACTAGAGATGTGCTATGTTCCTTCTTGCTTCAAACGCCTACCATCATCCCAGTGCCAAGAAGCCCACCATCAAGGAACTGAATGACTACAGACCAGTTGCTCTAACATCTGTAGTCATGAAAACCTTTGAAAGGCTAGTGCTTTCCTACCTGAAAACCATCACGAATCCGCTCTTAGACCCCTTGCAATTTGCATACCGAGCAAATAGATCAACAGATGATGCTGTTAATATGGCTCTGCACTACATCCTACAACATCTTGAGTCTCCAAAGACCTATGCAAGGGTCCTTTTTGTAGACTTTAGTTCAGCATTCAATACCATCATTCCAGACATTCTTCTAACTAAGCTAAACCAGCTACAGGTACCGGAACAGACTTGTAAGTGGATCACAAGCTTCCTAACAAACAGGAAGCAGCAGGTGAAGCTAAGCAAGATCACATCAAATACCTGTACAATTAGCACAGGGGGTCCCCAAGGCTGTGTGCTCTCCCCACTTCTCTTCTCTCTGTATACCAATGACTGCATCTCCAATGATCCATTTGTTAAGCTACTGAAGTTCGCAGATGACACAACAGTGATTGGTCTCATTCGAGACAATGACGAATCCGATATAGACGAGAGGTCGAACGACTAGCCTTGTGGTGCAACCAAAACAATCTGGAACTGAACACACTCAAAACCGTAGAAATGGTGGTAGACTTTAGGAAAACCCTTCCATACTTCCACCTCTCACAATACTTGACAACACAGTATCAACAGTAGAAACCTTCAAATTTCTGGGTTCTATCATATCGCAAGATCTCAAATGGACAGCTAACATCAAAACATCATTAAAAAGGACAACAAAGAATGTTCTTTCTGCGCCAACTCAGTAAGCTCAAACTGCCCAAGGAGCTGCTGATCCAATTCTACAGAGGAATTATTGAGTCTGTCATTTGCACCTCTATAACTGTCTGGTTCGGTTCTGCAACCCAACAAGAAAACACAGACTTCAGAGGATAATTAGAACTGCAGAAAAATAATTGCTACCAACTTGCCTTCCATTGAGGACCTGTATACTGCACGAATCAAGAAGAGGGCCGTGAAAATATTTGCAGATCCCTCGCATCCTGGACATAAACTGTTTCAACTCCTACCTCAAAACGACGCTATAGAGCACTGCACACCAGAACAACTAGACACAAGAACAGTTTTTTCCCGAAGGCCATCACTCTGCTAAACAAATAATTCCCTCAACACTGTCAGACTATTTACTGAATCTGCACTACTATTAATCGTTTCATAGTTCCCATCACCAATCTCTTTCTACTTATGACTGTATGACTATAACTTGTTGCTGGCAATCCTTATGATTTATATTGATATATTGATCATCAATTGTGTTGTAAATGTTGTACCTTGATGAACGTATCTTTTCTTTTATGTACACTGAGAGCATATGCACCAAGACAAATTCCTTGTGTGTCCAATCACACTTGGCCAATAAATTCTATAAATAAATTCTATTCTATAATTTATATTTATAAATATATATTTATATATATATTTATATTTTATATTTTTAATGTATGTAGTTTTGTGGGTTGACATTAGTTCTAAGGTCCGAGTGCCCCACTCTGTTAATTTGCAGGCTTTGAGATTAATAGAAGAATGGTTTCAACCTTCTGTAATTGCTGGAAATGTCTTTGGAGAGTTTTCCACCTTTTACCTGATAGTCACAGAGTGGTAGAATAATGTTGAGACATGGGAAGTCCTCCCAGGTCAGTCCCATTAGGACAAAACTGTGACGTTGTTGAAAACATAGACTATGTGATGGGGCTTTTCTTCTGGCCTGACTAGCTGGCCAATCACGTTGACTTTAATAATGCAAAGGCTGGAGGTAGAAGCCCAACAGATGAACTTGCAAGGGCATGAAAGCTTATTCTTGTAAAATATTCTCTCTCTGTATGAGTGCTGTGCTTCGAGCCTGTGCTGACCCCTAGCGACTGCCTCAAAATTCCTGCACTTTTCTCTGCAAGACTGTTTCACTAGAAGATGGGAACCCACTGGTGGCAGTAAAAATAACAATTGTAAATAAAAACTAAATAAGGCGTCAAGAGTGTAGGAGGTGAAAACTGCCAAGTTTTTTTTTAAAAAGCAGATTAACTTCATTAGAAATTAATATCAAATTATGAGGAGACATGGACATTGCAATAACATTCAGACTTATATTCCGCTTCACAGTGGTTTACAGCCCTCTCTAAGCAGTTTACAGTGTCAGCCTATTGCCCCCAAACAATCTGGACCTCATTTTACCAACCTTGGAAGGATAGAAGGCTGAATCAAGCCAGTCAGACTCAAATTGTCAAACTGCTGGCAGCCGGCAGTCAGCAGAATTAGCCTGCAGTACTGCATTCTAACCACTGCGCCACCATGGCGCCAAATCCAATATAGTGGAGTACAGATTAATCCAGTATAGTATGTATGGTGTGTAGTTGTATGGTCAGATGTATGTATGGTGTAGTGTGGTGTGTGGTGTATGATGTGTGGTGTGCATAGTGTGGGTATAGTGTGTTGAGGTGTGAGTATGGTATGTGTGGTGAGGTGTGTGTGGTGTGTGTATGTGTGTATGTGGTGTAGTGTGGTGTGTGGAGAAACATTGGGAGTAGAGTAAGGGGAAAAAAGAGTTGAAAAGCCCAACTTTTAATGCTATGAATTCTGAAGCCACCAAAACTATAGTGAGGTTTTCAAATGGTGCCTTTGAGATATGGATGCCATTTTCAAAGAGGTTCAACCTTAGTGGCAGCCTTTCATAGTAGGCCAGTTCAAGACAAAGCAGATGTTCTTCTCTGTAGTAAGGAAGAATAAGATAATTTGATTTATTTTTGTTTATTATATGTATCTTCCCTTTATTATTTTTACAAATAACCCAAGGTGGAGAACATACCCCACATTCTTTCCTCCTCCTATTTTCCCCAAAACAACAGCCCTGTGAGGTGAGTTGATCTGAGAGAGTCTAAATAGGCTGACTAGTCTAAAGTCAGCCTATTTAGTATAAAGGGAAGACACAGCACCTTAGATAAGTTTTTGAGATTAAGGCATCAGACTAAATGTTATCAGACTGTGAGTGCTAATTCTACCTTTCTGACTTTCATGGCTAAGGTAGGATTAGAACTCACAGTTTCCTGATTTCTAGCCTGGTGCCTTTATCTTAACCTTAAAAGTCCACCTAAGGTGCTCTGTATTTCCCTTATACTCAACATGGCGGGGTTTATGGAATCAAAATGCAGGACCCAAAGCACACAATCAAGGTTCGCTGCAGTATTTACCATTAACAGAGTGCAATGGAGAAATTCCCTCGAGAAAATAGTGGGAGGAACTCTTGCAGAGAAAAGGATGCTGTCAGGCTTGTCCCAACTTGGAAGTTTAGGAAAGAAAGATGCTCAAATCCATTTGTAGCAAAAACTACCACCAAGTACTGGATTCCTACCTCCTGTATTCTTCCTAGTCCGATGAAACAGAATCACCTTTGGACTTCTCTGCAGAATAAAGAAAAATGAAATCTCAAGATAAGGTGTGCATCTTATCACTAAAGAATCTGAATCTAGAAGTAGGATTCTGAGGATTCCATGATTCCTGGCATAATATATATTTATTAAATATAGATCAAAACATTATTGTTTGTCACATGGTCAGCCAGATGCTTAGATTGGATATGACATTTTTTGCCCACCTACTCAGTCCTTCACAAAAAACTGGGATGGGCAGATGTTTTTTGATGGTATTGAAGGTGTCATTGAAGGATGTAAGCTGTTACAAGTAAAGCTGCCTTTTGCAATTGACTGAGAGGGATTTTGTCAACACCGATCATGGTCAAGTGGTGAGCCAGATGTTTTGGGATTCGTTGTTGTTGTTGCTATTGTTGTTATCTTTATGTGAGCAACTAAGGCTTACTTAGAAGATATTATCAGAGACCCAATTCTTGGTACATCATGAAATATGCTTGCTCTACAAAATTTATCACTAGCATTACAAAATTGCCCAGTGCAAAATCAAATGAGTATGTTTCAGCAAAGACTGGAAATAAAATCAATTTTTAGAAATTGTTCTATGAGTGAGATGGGTGATCTCTATATATGATATATAAATTATTTTCAGAAATATCTTTTTCATCAACCATTACTCCCTTCCAAAGGCAGAACTAATAGCTGAACTTACGTGTCTCTTCAGCCTTTGAAAAATGGCTTTTTAAAAAATCACAGTGCTCTTTCACCCTTTCCTGGAATGGTTCAGTATTAAGAAGGAAGAAATTCTGCTCTGTGGCATTATAGACTAGCCACTCATCCTTGCTGGCTGCTAACCCAGTGGGATTCCTAAGGACGAAGAAAAGGACATTGATGGAAACTAATCAAGGAGAGAACCTTAAGGTCTGACTTAAGCATAGTACACAAAATTATCTGCTACAATGTCCTACCTGTCAATGACTACTTCAGATTCAATTGCAATAATACAAGAGCACACAATAGATACAAACTTAAGGTAAACTGCTCCAAACTCGATTGCAGAAAATAGGACTTAAGCAACAGAGTGGTGAATGCCTGGAATGCACTACCTGACTTTGTGGTTACTTCCACAAACCCCCATAACTTAACCTTAGGCTGTCTACTGTTCATCTCACCCCATTCCTAAGAGGTCTGTAAGTGGTGTGTATAAATGTACCATTGGGCCTACCGCTCCTGTCCTCCTGTCCCCATTTATTCGTATCCTTATCCTGTATTCATAATCATGTTTATACAGTACTTATATCTGCTATATTATATGTGTTTGGCAAATAAATAAATAAAAATAAATAAATAAAAAGAAAGAAAGAAAGAAAGAAAGAAAGAAAGAAAGAAAGAAAGAAAGAAAGAAAGAAAGAACCTACCTAGAAATAAGGAGAAATTTCCTGACAGAACAATTTATCAGTGGAACAGCTTGCCTTCAGAAGCTTTGAGTGCGCCACCAGTGGAGGTTTTTAAGAAGAGTTTGGACGGCCACTTGTCCAGAATGGAATAGGGTTGGATTAGAAGACCTCTTCTTTAGCTCTTTCCCAAAGAGACTTGTTTTGACTTGAGAAACGACAACCAAGAGGAATTCCCAAAGGGATTTTGAGGAGGATGGAGTTTGGCTTGGTGAAATCTCTTGGGTCTCCTCCTTGCTGATCCAAACCCAGGTCAGCTCCTCGTAGACTCTTGGATCTGCCAGTCCCAATCCTCACACCCTGGGCACCTCCACCTTGTGAGTTTCCCTTCCTACTTACTCCCTTGCAAGCCTTTGCTCGTTCTCTTAATGGAAGGTAATGCTCTGTTTCTTATCTCCCTTTGCCTCCTCTATTGCACTTGGAGAAATAATGTACCCTGGAATATGTGTGATACCACTGAACTCATAAAGAAAAATCTATAAGTGACATTATTAAGAATCCTTAAAAATTTCAGGGCAGTTTCCAGTACAGGTAGTCCTTGACTTACAACTATTCATTTAATGTCCATTCAAGGTTACAACAGCACTGAAAAAAGTGACTTACAACTGGTCCTTGCACTTATGATTCACTTAACAGCTGTCTTGCTTAGCAACAGAAATTCTAATCCCAACTGTGGTCGTAAATCATGAACTACTTGTATTAACACAATCTGTAAACATATGCAAAAGAATACCATGCAATTCTTTATGAGTGCATTAATTTAGATATAAAGTACATTTGTTGAATTGAGGTGGGGCTTTGTTTGTATTTACAATACAAATTTATAGAAATAAAATGAACCACTTACCCAGTTCTGGCAAACTCCGCCCAGTAGTACATCATCTTACGGCTCAGCCTGGCTTCAGCCTCTGTGTATGTTTGATTGACAGGCAGCCCTGATTGAAGGGTTCCAAAAACGTAAGAAACCTCAGCACCGTGGGATGCTCCAATCCATTTAGGCCAAACTGACCCTGAAGAGCGATGTGCAAATAAATAGGCATATACAGGACTCCCAGCTTTCCTGATATTTCTTGTAGTTTCAATCAATGGACATGCGATGATCCGATCTGTATAGAAGTGGGACAGAGCGGAGCGGTATTTCGCTGGGCCGTGATTTCCTTCACTGTACTTGAGCGCAATAGTCTCAATAAAATCTTCAGTTGCATTTGGCACCAACAGCTGTATCCCTTTCAGAAGCTGCTCCTGATTGATGAGATTGTCGGTGATGTTAGGGAAAACATAGTGGACAAATGAGGCTGCTTCATCAGAGGTTTCACCTATGAGGAGAGGTTTGACCTGAATTTGCCCCTCCTCCATGAGCTTTTCTGGATCACCAAGCAAAAACTCCCCATCTGTGGTTGGCCTGAAGGGAAAATTTACAAGGAAGCCACCTTTGAAGAACAGAGATATTTCATGCTGAATAAATTCAGAAACAGTTTTTGTTTGCAGACAATGCACTATGCTGGTATTATTGTCCTCGGAGCAGCCTAGCAGATGAACAAATTCCAGTGATTTTTCTTTGGCTTCCTTAGGAGGCCTCCAAGCCCAGAAGGCATTGGCTGTTCCGCTCTGGATCACCGCTTGGGCAAAAAGATCCTGACTTTTTGGTGCAAGAAGATGGAAATTCACACAAGATCCTCCAGCACTGTGGCCAAAAATGGTCACCTGAGAAGGATCTCCCCCAAAGGCAGCTGCATTCTCTTTTATCCACTTCAGGGCCAGCTGTTGGTCCCATAAGCCTAGGTTCCCTGGAGCAGCTGGTGGCAAGTAAAGAAAGCCCAGGGCTCCCAAGCGATAATTGAAGGTGACCACAATGACATTCTCAGTGGCAGCCAAATGTGTCCCATTGAACAACTCCAGAGTAGAGGTGCCCATTAAATATCCCCCTCCGTGTATCCAGACCAAAACAGGGACTGGTGAAGAAGGTTGTGGATGTGGCACCCAGATGTTGAGGGAAAGGCAATCTTCTGACAGTGGTGTTTTAGGAGACCATATCTCTGCTTCGGGGACATCCCGGAAATAAATTGAGGAATTGCCAAAACTGGTTGCTTCCAATGTTTGCTTCCATGGCTGATGTGGAAGAGGTTTCTGGAAACGCAACTTCCCCAGGGGAGGCTCAGCATAAGGAATGCCTAGATAGGCTGTCACAGATCCAAGGTCAGCCAGGAACTGCTTGCCCTTAATAGGACCACTGCTGGTTATGACCACTGTGTCCTCATTAGAAGCAGAACTAGAAACCAGTGGAAAGAAGAGGAGGAGGAGGCAGCACAAGAGATGGGCATAGCAGACAAGGCATTGCAACAGTAGGACGAGCTGGTGGACCTGGAAAAGTTACAACCAATATGAAATTATTCCACTTACTGTATAAGCCACCTAATGCCAATTCATCATTAATTTACTGTGATGGTGGGACTCTGTTCTTGTTGAGGACACCAATGGTGAGTGCAGGGACTGACCTAGTCACCTTTGCCCTTCTCCATGATGTGTCTCCAAGGTTCCAGAAGAACCGCTTAGAACTCCTGGTTACCAATCCCTTTGCTCAGCGAATGGATAGTTTTGACATAGAATTGCTAGTAGATTTTCTCCAGGGTTCCCAATACAATTTTGTTATATATTATTGTTGTTATGGATGTCTCTAACTTATTCCAAAATCCCATTCTGGAAATTAGTATACTAATCCCTATCTAGTGGATTATGGCTAAGATTTAGAAATGGTGGTAGACTTTAGGAAAAACCCTTCCATACTTCCACCTCTCACAATACTTGACAACACAGTATCAACAGTAGAAACCTTCAAATTTCTGGGTTCTATCATATTAAGATCTCAAATGGACAGCTAACATCAAAACATCATTAAAAAGGACAACAAAGAATGTTCTTTCTGCGCCAACTCAGTAAGCTCAAACTGCCCAAGGAGCTGCTGATCCAATTCTACAGAGGAATTATTGAGTCTGTCATTTGCACCTCTATAACTGTCTGGTTCGGTTCTGCAACCCAACAAGAAAAACACAGACTTCAGAGGATAATTAGAACTGCAGAAAAAATAATTGCTACCAACTTGCCTTCCATTGAGGACCTGTATACTGCACGAATCAAGAGGGCCGTGAAAATATTTGCAGATCCCTCGCATCCTGGACATAAACTGTTTCAACTCCTACACTCTAAGCGGCTATAGAGCACTGCACCAGAACAACTAGACACAAGAACAGTTTTTTCCCGAAGGCCATCACTCTGCTAAACAAATAATTCCCTCAACACTGTCAGACTATTTACTGAATCTGCACTACTATTAATCGTTTCATAGTTCCCATCACCAATCTCTTTCCACTTATGACTGTATGACTATAACTTGTTGCTGGCAATCCTTATGATTTATATTGATATATTGATCATCAATTGTGTTGTAAATGTTGTACCTTGATGAACGTATCTTTTCTTTTATGTACACTGAGCATATGCACCAAGACAAATTCCTTGTGTGTCCAATCACATTTGGCCAATAAAATCCTATTCCTATTCTATTCTATTTAACTGAAATAAATAACAATGTAAAATGACCTGAAATCAACATTTTTACTGTTCCAATCCTTTTTTAAATCAACAAATGTACAGTTGCATTTCTCTCTCTCACACACCCCTCCATTTTTTTTTAGTTTGGTTTGAGATGTGATTTTTCATCTGGGATCAGCCTATTTGTAGACCATCATAGTTTTGGGCAGTGTTCTTTAGTTTTCAACATCTCAAGAAATTTCCATATTTATTTTTTTACTGAGTCATAAAGCTGAAGTTGTTAGATTGTAAACATTCTGAAAACCCTGTTAGCCTTCCAGAGGGCCCTGAAAATGTGGTTTTCCCAGCAACCTTGGGGAGCTCAGGGGGAGCCTGTATAATGGTTATATTATGTTTAGATGGATGTTTTTCCTCCCACAAGGTTGCTTTTATTTTATTTCTTAAGCTTTTAATAGCTGTGACATTTAATTGTTGGTTGTACACATCATGTTCAGTGAGATGGATGGCCATATAAATGTGTTAAATAAAAGAAATTTTATTTTATTTCTCACCTTTAAAGGCCACCCAGCTCACAAAAGTGACTCTGGTGGCATAATCCATCAATAAAAATAAATAAATAAAAAGAAAGAAAGAAAGAAAGAAAGAAAGAAAGAAAGAAAGAAAGAAAGAAAGAAAGAAAGAAAGAAAGAAAGAAAGAACCAACCTAGAAATAAGGAGAAATTTCCTGACAGTGAGAACAATTGATCAGCGGAACAGCTTGCCTTCAGAAGCTATGTGAGCTTCATCACTGGAGGTTTTTAAGAAGAGATTGGACGGCCACTTGTCCAGAATGGAATAGGGTTGGATTAGAAGACCTCTTCTTTAGCTCTTTCCCAAAGAGACTTGTTTTGACTTGAGAAACGACAACCAAGAGGAATTCCCAAAGGGGATTTTGAGGGAGGGATGGAGTTTGGCTTGGTGAAATCTCTTGGGTCTCCTCCTTGCTGATCCAAACCCAGACCAGCTCCTCGTAGACTCTTGGATCTGCCAGTCCCAATCCTCACACCCTGGGCACCCTCCACCTTGTGAGTTTCCCCTTCCCTACTTACTCCCTTGCAAGCCTTTGCTCGTTCTCTTAATGGAAGGGTAATGCTCTGTTTCTTATCTCCCTTTTGCCTCCTCTATTGCACTTGGAGAAATAATGTACCCTGGAATATGTGTGATACCACTGAACTCATAAAAGAAAAATTGTAAGTGACATTATTAAGAATTCTTAAAAATTTCAGGGCAGTTTCCAGTACAGGTAGTCCTTGACTTACAACTATTCATTTAATGTCCATTCAAGGTTACAACAGCACTGAAAAAGTGACTTACAACTGATCCTTGCACTTATGATTCACTTACGGTAACAACGGTCTTGCTTAGCAACAGAAATTCTAGTCCCAACTGTGGTCGTAAATCATGAACTACTTGTATTAACACAATCTGTAAACATATGCAAAAGAATACCATGCAATTCTTTATGAGTGCATTAATTTAGATATAAAGTACATTTGTTGAATTGAGGTGGGGCTTTGTTTGTATTTACAATACAAATTTATAGAAATAAAATGAACCACTTACCCAGTTCTGGCAACTCATAGTAGTACATCATCTTACGGCTCAGCCTGGCTTCAGCCTCTGTGTATGTTTGATTGACAGGCAGCCCTGATTGAAGGGTTCCAAAAACGTAAGAAACCTCAGCACCGTGGGATGCTCCAATCCATTTAGGCCAAACTGACCCTGAAGAGCGATGTGCAAATAAATAGGCATATACAGGACTCCCAGCTTTCCTGATATTTCTTGTAGTTTCAATTAACGGACATGCGATGATCCGATCTGTATAGAAGTGGGACAGAGCGGAGCGGTATTTTGCTGGGCCGTGATTTCCTTCACTGTACTTGAGTGCAATAGTCTCAATAAAATCTTCAGTTGCATTTGGCACCAACAGCTGTATCCCTTTCAGAAGCTGCTCCTGATTGATGAGATTGTAGGTGATGTTAGGGAAAACATAGTGGACAAATGTGGCCATTTCATCAGAGGTTTCACCTATGAGGAGAGGTTTGACCTGAATTTGCTCCTCCTCCATGAGCTTTTCTGGTTCACCAAGCAAAAACTCCCCATCTGTGGTTGGCCTGAAGGGAAAATTCAGGAGGAGGCCACCTTTGAAGAACAGAGATATTTCATGCCGAAAAAATTCAGAAACATTTTTTGTTTGCAGACAATGCACTATGCTGATATTATTGTCCTCGGAGCAGCCTAGCAGATGAACAAATTCCAGTGATTTTTCTTTGGCTTCCTCAGGAGACCTCCAAGCGCAGAAGGCATTGGCTGTTCCGCTCTGGATCACCGCTTGGGCAAAAAGATCCTGGCTTTTTGGTGCAAGAAGATGGAAATTCACAGAAGCTCCTCCAGCACTCTGGCCAAAAATGGTCACCCGAGAAGGATCTCCCCCAAAGGCAGCTGCATTCTCTTTTATCCACTTTAGGGCCAGCTGTTGGTCCCATAAGCCTAGGTTCCCTGGAGCAGCTGGTGGCAAGTACAGAAAGCCCAGGGCTCCCAAGCGATAATTGAGGGTGACCACAATGACATTCTCAGCGGCAGCCAAATGTGTCCCATTGAACAACTCCAGAGTAGAGGTGCCCATTAAATATCCCCCTCCGTGTATCCAGACCAAAACAGGGACTGGTGAAGAAGGTTGTGGATGTGGCACCCAGATGTTGAGGGAAAGGCAATCTTCTGACAGTGGTGTTTTAGGAGACCATATCTCTGCTTCAGGGACATCCCGGGAAATAAATTGAGGACAGGAATTGCCAAAACTGGTGGCTTCCAATGTTTGCTTCCATGGCTGATGTGGAAGAGGTTTCTGGAAACGCAACTTCCCCAGGGGAGGCTCAGCATAAGGAATGCCTAGATAGGCTGTCACAGATCCAAGGTCAGCCAGGAACTGCTTGCCCTTAATAGGACCACTGCTGGTTATGATCACTGTGTCCTCATTAGAAGCAGAACTAGAAACCAGTGGAAAGAAGAGGAGGAGGAGGCAGCACAAGAGAGATGGGCATAGTAGACAAGGCATTGCAACAGTAGGACGAGCTGGTGGACCTAGAAAAAGTTACAACCGGTATGAAATTATTCCACTTACTGTATAAGCCCACCTAATGCCAATTCATCATTAATTTACTGTGATGGTGGGACTCTGTTCTTGTTGAGGACACCAATGGTGAGTGCAGGGACTGACCTAGTCACCTTTGCCCTTCTCCATGATGTGTCTCCAAGGTTCCAGAAGAACCGCTTAGAACTCCTGGTTACCAATCCCTTTGCTCAGCGAATGGATAGTTTTGACATAGAATTGCTAGTAGATTTTCTCCAGGGTTCCCAATACAATTTTGTTATATATTATTGTTGTTATGGATGTCTCTAACTTATTCCAAAATCCCATTCTGGAAATTAGTATACTAATCCCTATCTAGTGGATTATGGCTAAGATTTAGAAATGGTGGTAGACTTTAGGAAAAACCCTTCCATACTTCCACCTCTCACAATACTTGACAACACAGTATCAACAGTAGAAACCTTCAAATTTCTGGGTTCTATCATATCGCAAGATCTCAAATGGACAGCTAACATCAAAAACATCATTAAAAAAGGACAACAAAGAATGTTCTTTCTGCGCCAACTCAGTAAGCTCAAACTGCCCAAGGAGCTGCTGATCCAATTCTACAGAGGAATTATTGAGTCTGTCATTTGCACCTCTATAACTGTCTGGTTCGGTTCTGCAACCCAACAAGAAAAACACAGACTTCAGAGGATAATTAGAACTGCAGAAAAAATAATTGCTACCAACTTGCCTTCCATTGAGGACCTGTATACTGCACGAATCAAGAAGAGGGCCGTGAAAATATTTGCAGATCCCTCGCATCCTGGACATAAACTGTTTCAACTCCTACCCTCAAAACGACGCTATAGAGCACTGCACACCAGAACAACTAGACACAAGAACAGTTTTTTCCCGAAGGCCATCACTCTGCTAAACAAATAATTCCCTCAACACTGTCAGACTATTTACTGAATCTGCACTACTATTAATCGTTTCATAGTTCCCATCACCAATCTCTTTCCACTTATGACTGTATGACTATAACTTGTTGCTGGCAATCCTTATGATTTATATTGATATATTGATCATCAATTGTGTTGTAAATGTTGTACCTTGATGAACGTATCTTTTCTTTTATGTACACTGAGAGCATATGCACCAAGACAAATTCCTTGTGTGTCCAATCACATTTGGCCAATAAAATCCTATTCCTATTCTATTCTATTTAACTGAAATAAATAACAATGTAAAATGACCTGAAATCAACATTTTTACTGTTCCAATCCTTTTTTAAATCAACAAATGTACAGTTGCATTTCTCTCTCTCACACACCCCTCCATTTTTTTTTTAGTTTGGTATGAGATGTGATTTTTCATCTGGGATCAGCCTATTTGTAGACCATCATAGTTTTGGGCAGTGTTCTTTAGTTTTCAACATCTCAAGAAATTTCCATATTTATTTTTTTACTGAGTCATAAAGCTGAAGTTGTTAGATTGTAAACATTCTGAAAACCCTGTTAGCCTTTCAGAGGGCCCTGAAAATGTGGTTTTCCCAGCAACCTTGGGGAGCTCAGGGGGAGCCTGTATAATGGTTATATTATGTTTAGATGGATGTTTTTCCTCCCACAAGGTTGCTTTTATTTATTTCTTAAGCTTTTAATAGCTGTGACATTTAATTGTTGGTTGTACACATCATGTTCAGTGAGATGGATGGCCATATAAATGTGTTAAATAAAGAAATTTTATTTTTATTTCTCACCTTTAAAAGGCCACCCAGCTCACAAAAAGTGACTCTGGGTGGCATAATCCATCAATAAAAATAAATGAAATAATTTCCACAGTAGAAAAAGTAATTGAAAAACTGAGCTTTCCACTGCTATAGTCCCTTCACACATAAATGCTAACTTTGATTTGTCTGAGATTCCCCTTTCCGGCCAGAGTTGGTCAAACCACTGAAAATGAAAAAAACTTTGGATATTTCCCCTCTTATTAAGCCCAAAATTTCCACTACTAAGCAGGACAATTGTTAAATGAGTTTTGCCCCATTTTATGACCTTTCTTGCTACAGTTCTTAAGTGAATCACTGCAGTTGTTAACTTAGTAAAACGATTGTTGAGTGAATCTGGCTTCCCCGTTGACTTTCTTCGTCAGAAGGTTGCAAAAGGTGATCACATAACCCTGAGACACTGCAACCGTCGTAACTACATGCCAGTTGCCAAACTATTGGGATGCTGCAGCTGTCATAAGTATGAAAAAAAATGTCATAAATCACTTTCTTCTGTGCTGTTGCAACTTCAAATGGTCACTAAAAGAAAGGATGTAAATTGAGAACTACCTGTACTACAGTCTTTTCTATAACTATATACAATTGTGAAAATTGGACACTTAAAAAGAAGGCAGACAGAAGAAAATCTGACTCTTGCAAATTATGGGATTGGAGATCACTAATGCACATATCTTGGGGGGAAACAACCCAGGAGATTTTAGGCCCTGTCAAACTGAAATTTAGGATTACGAAGTTAAGCCTGCCCACTTTTTGTTACGTTGTGCAATAAAATTCTTTAGGAAAAAACAGTTATGCTAAGAATGATTGGAGACACTTATAAAAGAGACCAGCAAATAATACCAACAAGCATGATACCGTTTAAAACCTAGAAACATTAACCAAAGTTGTAAAGCATCAGGAAAAAAAAGAGAGTGCTAATTTACAAAGTCTATAAAGCAATGTTTCTCAGTCTTAGCAACTTTTAAGATGTGTGGACTTCAACTCCCAGAATTCTGCGAGTTGCAGTCCACACATCTTAAAGTCGCCAAGGTTGAGAAATAATGTTAATGTCGCCAAGGTTGAGAAATAACTGAAAAGATAAAAGAGCATGCTTTCAACTTCTGCTTCTGATCCCAGTAACTCAGGTTTTCTAATCACTGTGGGATTTCCTATTTTCTTTGACACAAAGGCTAGCCTCAGAATTATTTTTTAGAACAGCTACATTCCCCTAACCCAGAGGTGCCCAACTCCTGGGCCGTGGCCCACTACCAGGCCTTGAGCCTTTTGGAACTGGAGGTGGCAGGTGAGTGCGTGAGCCTGCTGCACACACAAATTGTTCCCCTCTACACACACATACAGCGATCCACAACCGAAAAGGTTGGGGAACTCTGCCCTAACCTTAATATTTTCCCATCCACACATGCTTTCCTCAGCAGGTTCTCTAGGCTGCCTAACAAGCATTTCTGTAGGCTTTCTAAAGAAGGCCTAACATTATTTGTCCTCGAGGAGCAAGACTGATTCCAAAACTGAACAAATTGTCAGCTGTACAGCCAGCAATATTAGAGCAAAGCAAAGTAGAAATAATACATCCCGTGATGTATCCAGTACAATTGCACAAGTGCTTTAGGAAAGGCAATTCTATCAGCATCTACCTAGCAGAATATCCCACTGATTTTTAATGGGTCTTATTGCTGGATAAAATGGTGGAAATTTGCAAGCACATATCTGAACCTGGACAAAATGGCAGCCCAGTATGGGCTTTCTCTTCACTGCTCTTCTTTTCTACTCTTGTTCTCTGTGTCTCAAACTCTTATCAGGCATTTCCTATTATGGCTGAAGAAATTGTTGTCTCTTTATGTATGTTTAGCCTGGAATAGAACTAACTAGCCTAAATAGAGTTAACCAGCCCGAAAAAAACAGGAAATTCGAGTCCCTTTCCTAAAAATCATCTTCTAATTTTCTGAAAAAAACCTGTTCTTTAAAAATTCTACAAATTTACTCACTTGTCAGATTTAACGGCACTATTTGTTATTTGGAAAGCAGCTTCAGAGATGACCAGGCTGTATCCTGCTCACAAAAAAACTGATCACAAAAAGAGCAACTTTATCTATTGCAGGAAGGTGCATTGACCAACCGGATTCTCCCCATAAAGGGGGAGGAAGCTGCAAGTATTGGCAAAAGGCTCCAATATCAAAGACATGGAAAAACAGAGAACTTCCTTCAAATGGGGTGAGAGAACTCTAGAGCAAAGGACAGTCTCTATCTCTGGTAGGCAGCCTTAAAAAGAGCCATTACAACATCTGTCCAGATTTCAAAGCAACTAAAGAACCTGAAAGCAAATAACAGATACCTGCGATGACCCTAAATGGGATGACTCTAAAAATGTAGGACAGACAGCATCACCACCAGATAGATTTGCAGTTGGCTGACCAAGTGCACTCAGCAGATATCATGAACAATTGTGAGAGTTAGGTATGTCTAGTGGCTAGCCTATTAAAAAGAAGGATTAGAGGAGACATGATAGCTGTCTTCCAATACTTGAGGGGCTGTCACAAAAAAAGGGGGATTGACACATTCTCTAGGGCACCAGAGGGCAAGAGAAGATGTAAAAGGAGGAAGCTTTTTGAATAGAATAGGATAGGATAGGATAGGATAGGATAGGATAGGATAGGATAGGATAGGATAGGATAGGATAGGAGTTGGAAGGGACCTTGGAAGTCTTCTAGTCAAACCACATGCTCAGGCAGGAAACTTATACCATTTTGGACAAATGGTTGTCCAATCTTTTCTTACAAACTTCCAGTTTTGGAGCATTCACAACTTCTGGAGGCAAGTTGTTCCACTGATTAATTGTTCTGTCAGGAAATGTCTCCTTAGTTCTTATTTGCTTCTCTCCTAAATTAGTTTCCATCCATTGCTCCTTGTCCTGCCCTCAGGTACTTTGGAGGATAGCTTGACTCCCTCTTCTTTGTGGCAGTCCCTGAGATATCGGAACACTGCTATCATGTCTCCCCTTGTCCTTCTTTTCATTAAACTAGACATACCAATTCCAGCAACCGTTCTTCATATGTTTTAGCCTCCAGTCCCCTAATCATCTTCTTTGCTATTCTCTGCATTCTTTCTAGAGCCCCAACATCTTTTTTACATCATGGCAACCAAAACTGGATGCAGTATTTCAAGTGTGGTCTTACCAAGGCATTATAAAGTGGTACTAACAGTTCACGTGATCTTGATACTATCCCCGTGTTAATGCAGCCTAGTAGTGTTTTGGCTTTTTTGGTAGCTGCAGCAAACTGGTGGCTCATATTTAAGCAATTGTCCACTAGGACTCCAAGGTCCCTCTCACAATTACTACTGTTGATCCAGATACCACGTGGTTTTTCTTGACTAAATATAGAACCTTACCTTTTTCACTATTAAATTTCATTGTGTTAGATAGCACCCAGTGTTCAAGTCTGTCAAGATCCTTCTGTATCTTAAGCCTGTCTTCTGGAGTGTTGGCTATTCCTGCCAGATTAGTGTTGTCAGCATATTTGATGAGTTCCCCATCTATCCCCTCATCCATATCATTGATGAAGATGTTGAAGATGTTGAAGAGTACTGAGTCTAAAACAGAGCCTTGGGATACCCCACCGGATCCTAGAAGAATTTTATGATAGTGAGAATGATTTATCAATGGAATTTAAAAGAAAACAAAAGCCTCTGACAACCAGGCAACTCAGCTGGGATCGTCAGAGCCTTTTAAAAGCATTTTTTACAACCTCTTCGGTCAAAGAGGTTATAGAAAAAATGTTTTTAAAAGTAAAAAAAAAAGTTGGCCACGCCCACCCAGTCACATTACCCCACCACCAAGCCACGCCCACAGAATGTGGGGGCGATCTGGTTGCGATATCTGTCACCCCATTGATCACCAGGGTTGATTCGGCTGATCTGGCTGGCTAGGTGGGTGTCCCCTTCCTCCCTCACCGCTCCATGTGCGTCCCTCCCGAAGCTGCACACTCGGTGGAAAAGGACGACCATCCCAGATAGAAGGAGTGTACCGATCATTGGTCAAGAGTATACGAAAGAGAATATTTCTCTACCATGAAATTGCAAATTAGACATGTAGGATATACTAAAATATAATGTACTGGAATACTAGAATTAGTAGAAACTTGTTGTTTCTTGCAACATATATGTATTGTTGGAAGAAATATCCTTCTGGGGTCAGTTCCAAGTGAGGAAAAAGACACTGGAAACATGAAGATTGCTTGGAAAGATGATTTAATGATGGACAGTAATCACATGGCTTGAGTTCCTGAACAGAAAAGGAGATCACATGTTTCAAGGTGTTGGGTAAAGAACCAAAAGGAAAGAAAGGGCTGAGAGTCATTTGGTTTTATACCCCCTGTTGGGCCCCACCTCTAAGTATTTTCTGTTCCTGTATAAGAAATGTATCCTGATTGGTTGTGAGACTCCCAGGAGGCGGGGGTCTTAGTTAACTTTGTAGGTTGTCTCCCAAGCTTGCTTGAGCCTTGCCATGTGGTGAGTTTCTGTTGCTAGATGGGTCCTATTGTGTTGCAGATGATGGTCCATTGACAAAGGTGGGGGGAATGAGTTTCTGCCTCTGGCCCATTGACAAAGGTAGAGGGAGGCAGGAGCTGCTTTGTCTTTAAAACATGTTTCTCCATTTCTCATCCAGGGAAATATAATATTCTGCCTTTTTAATATTTCCTAGAATATTTCATTCTTCTAGGAGAGGGTGCTGACTTCCTACAGTATGATATACGATCTCTTTGTATACCTGCATGCTGTAAATATTTGTTTCCTGTAACACATACATATATTATACTTTCGAAGTTATATGCTACATACAAATATGCTACATCAGATTTTCTGCAACAACTGGTGTTTGTTAAAACATATGTTCCTTGTCATTTGAACTCTTTATCAATCTCCTTCCTGCAATCTATGGGCATAGAACTATCTCAGATTAGAGATGCTAACAATCACACCTTTGAGTTCCATTCTCTTCACACAGGGGGTTAAGTGGCCATAAGACTGATGGCACTCATGAGGAGTATTCTATCCCTTTGCAGGAATACACAATTTTATAAGTTTTATAATGTTTCTAACCAGGAGTGGGTTCTACTTACCTTTACTACCGGTTCACATCGTGCCCACGCGCACTTGCTTGCTCTGCTCGCGCACACTCTTCTGCGCATGTGGAGAACCTTCTGAGCATGCGCAGATCACTTTTGATGATGTTCAGGTCAGTGGGCGGAGCCTTCCACCGGTTTTACTACCAATTCTATAGAACGGGTCTAAACCGGGGGCAACCCACCACTATTTCTAACAGTATAAAAAGAAGCCATGCCCTCTCTTGTTTGTAGCTCTTTCTTGCATATCCTCTTGTTTGTGTGTTTGAAATTGCTAACCTATGATCATAAAATAAATACTAATTCTTTCTCAAGCCTCCGTTTAAGTTTCTTGTTTGGCATTTATGAGCTTAAACATATTTTTTTAAAAATTTCATTTTGTCACAACAGTATATACAGTCATCAACATAAACAATAACTCAGCATGAGAGAAAAATTATCTATAAGTAAAAGTATGCAACAATTATGTTAATTTGATATAATGAAGGGAACAATAGGACAGGAACGGTAGGCACTTTTGTGCTCTTATGCACGAACCTGACAGACATAAAACTTGGAGATGTAGTTGTGCATTTCCCACATAATTTGTAGTTTAGCTTTCATGGTATTTTAGACAGTACATGACACCATGAAGCTCAGTTTACAAGTCTCAATAGCTGAAGCAAAACCATAGAAATCACATCATGACTTACAGCTGTGTGTTAATCGTGCTATCATATTAAACCACAATGTAGTTGTTTTGGCTTTGCATGCATTATCTTTTTATGAGAACCCACTTTACGGTTTATCTTGCTATAAAATGCTATATTGTATGAAAGGGATCCTGTTTGCTGTCTTCAGGGGCTTTTAAGGTTGCTTTGATAAAGCTATCATTAGCTTTATACAGATAGTCCTTGACTTATGACCACAACAAAGCCCAAAATGTTCATTGCTAAGCAAGACAATGGTTAAGTGAGTTGTGCCCCATTTTATGAGGTTTTTTTGCTACAGTTGTTAAGTGAATCATGCAGTTGTTAAGTGAATCTGGCTTCCTCCCTTTGACTTTGCTTGTCGGAAGCCAGCTGGGAATGTTACAGATGGTGATCATGTGACCCTGGGATAATGCAACCGTCATAAATACATGCCAGTTGCCAAGCACTCAAATTCTGACCATGGGGATGCTGCAGTGGTCATAAGTGTGAAAAACCGTGATAAGTCACTTTTTCAACGCCATTATATCTTTGAACAGTCACTAGAATAGAATAGAATAGAATAGAATAGAATTTTTTATTGGCCAAGTGTGATTGGACACACAAGGAATTTGTCTTGGTGCATATGCTCTCAGTGTACATAAAAGAAAAGAAAAAAAAGAAAAGAAAAAGAAAAGATACGTTCATCAAGGTACAACATTTACAACACAATTGATGGTCAATATATCAATATAAATCATAAGGATTGCCAGCAACAAGTTATAGTCATACAGTCGTAAGTGGAAAGAGATTGGTGATGGGAACTATGAAACGATTAATAGTAGTGCAGATTCAGTAAATAGTCTGACAGTGTTGAGGGAATTATTTGTTTAGCAATAAACAAATTATTTGTTTAGCAGTTGTTTAGCACTAAACAAATGGTTGCTAAATAAAGGACTATTTGTATCTTTTTAATTCCATTCATATGCAAAAACCCTGTAGGCATATTCAAGGAAACCAAGAATATAGATGAAATACAATAAGTCTTTAATACATTTAATATAATAAAATCCAATTTCAAAACTTTTTTCCAACTAGATTAACCAAATTTTTGTTTATATGTTGGTTGCAGAAAATATGATGGTGATGGTGGTAATGAGATCCTTTATTTAAGTAAACAGAATACTGTGTTCGAAGAAATATCTAGGTCCAGTTCCAAGCCAGGAGAAAGTCACTAGAGACAAAATGGAGGCTGATTGGAAAAAGAGTCCATTTATTGATGAAGCAGAACTACCAAGCACATGGTTCTGGGCAGCTGACCACATGGAATTGAGAGTGGGGGGTATTTATACCTTCTCTTGGGCTTTGCACTTGAACTTCCTGTTCAAGAACATGTATTCTACTGGCTGTTGTCAGACTCCCATGGGGCCATGTACAAATCCTAGGAGTTTGTCTGAGCTAAGCTTGGTTGAAGTTTCGTTGATACAATGAAGGGGCTTGTTGGGCAATTCCTATTGTGGCTGAGGGATAATCCTACCTTTGTTCAGACCTTGCTGCAGGGAATTTGCTTCTGAATAGAGCTACTAGGTATATCTTTATCTCTTAAGTGCTGACATCTGCTGTTTGCTATTAAGAAAGGTGTGGCTGTTTTCCAAGAGCATTGTTTGTCCATTTCTCATCCAGGGAAATATCTAGTATTCTGCCTTTGTAATATTTCCTAAAATATTTCATTCTTCCAGCAGAGGGGTGGGTGCTAACTTTCTACAACTGGAAACTGGAAAAGACAAAACTGGTTTGACATGTTATTTTTGACTGAATTGGCATATAACAATCTGCTCTCTTACTCAGACTTTCCAACTGCCAATGGCTTTTGTCTCATCTCTTCTTTCTCACTTTGATTCTATGAACACCCACTTTTTCACAAGTACTTCAAACAGTGCAGCTATTTCCTCAAAGAATAGAATAGAATAACAGGGTTGGAAGGGACATTAGAGGTCATCTAGTCCAACCCCCTGCTTAGGCAGGAAAGAGAAATAGTTATCTAATCTCTTCTTAAAAACTTCCAGTGTTGGAGCATTCACAACTTCTGGAGGCAAGTTGTTCCACTGATTAATTGTTCTAACTGTCAGGAAATTTCTCCTTAGTTCTAAGTTGCTTCTCTCCTTGATTAGGTTCCACCCATTGCTTTTTGTTCTACTCTCAGGTGCTTTGGAGCAGCGGTCACCAACTGGTGGTCCGTGGACCATTGGTGGTTCGTGAGAAAATTTTGGTGGTCCCCAGAAAAATTATTTGCATTTTTTATATTGCACTAAAGCAGGGGTCCTCAAACTACGGCCACTGGGCTGGATACATGCAATGAACGTTTGTTTGCTGCAGAGAGCCTCCCCCTTCGGGGTCTTTTTGTGTGGGTCGGAGGGGGGCAGAAATTCGAACTTGGGGTCTGCTTCAGCCTCCTGGTGCGGGGCTTGCGCGAAGGCTGGAGGGAAGCACTGCTGGTGGCGAAGAACCGGAGGGCCTTGTTTCAGTGGGACTGCCTCATGGCCTGGAACTGGCTGACCATCTCAGTCCACTGAGCTTCCAGGCACCGGTACCTGGCCTTGCACTCCCGCAGGTCTTCCCTCTGCTTGGAAAGCCTATGCTCGTAGTCCTCAGTAAGGTGCTTCTGCTGAGCCTCCTTCTCGGTTAGATCCAATTTGAACGGAGTCTGCTATTTTGCCAACTCTTTCTTATGGTGGCTGCTTAGCTCTAGAAAGTGCTTCCTGTTGGGGCCCTAAGGAACCCAGGCGGGCAGGTGAGGAGTGGTGAGTAGAGGCTGGCAAAGCGCCCCTCCACATGAGTGACATTGAGTTGGCCATGCCCACCCAGTCACATGGCCACCTTGCCACACCCACCCAACCAGTCATTAGGTAGATCAATGTGGTCAGCGGGATTTAAAATTATAAATTTAGTAGTCCCTGAAGTCCGAAAGGTTGGTGACCCCTGCTTTGGAGAATGGTTTTATTGATTAAATTAAAATTAATTAAATAAATAGTTTTATTAAAATGTATGTAGTTTTGTGGGTTGGCATTAGTCCTAAGGGCCCTGAGTGCCTCACTCTGTTAACTTGCAGGCTTTGGGATTAATAGAACAATGGTTTCAACCTTCTGTAGTTGCTGGAAATGTCTTTGGAGAGTTTTCCACCTTTTATCTGATAGTCACAGAGAGGTAGAATAATGTTGAGACATGGGAAGTCCTCCCAGGTCAGTCCCATTAGGACAAAACTGTGACATTGTTGAAAACATAGACTATGTGATGGGGCTTTTCTTCTGGCCTGACTAGCTGGCCAATCACGTTGACTTTAATAATGCAAAGGCTGGAGGTAGAAGCCCACCTGATGGACTTGCAAGGGCATGAAAGCTTATTCTTGTATAATATTCTCTCTCTGCATGAGTGCTGTGCTTCAAGCCTGTGCTGACCCCTAGCGACTGCCTCAAAATTCCTGCACTTTTCTCTGCAAGACTTTTTCACTAGAAGAAGACCCACTGGTGGCAGTAAAAATAACAATTGCAAATAAAAACTAAGGCGTCAAGAGTGTAGGAGGTGAAAACTGCCTGGTTTTTTTTAAAAAGCAGATTAACTTCATTAGAAATTAATATCAAATTATGAGGAGACATGGACATAGCAATAACACTTAGACTTAGATTCCACTTCACAGTGATTTACAGCCCTCTCTAAGCAGTTTACAGTGTCAGCCTATTGCCCCCAAACAATCTGGGCCATCATTTTACCAACCTTGGAAGGATAGAAGGCTGAATCAAGCCAGTCAGACTCAAATTGCCAAACTGCTGACAGCTGTTAGTCAGCAGAATTAGCCTGCAGTACTGCATTCTAACCACTGGGCCACCATGGCGCCAAATCCAATATAGTAGAGTACAGATTAATCCAGTATAGTATGTATGGTGTGTAATTGTATGGTGAGATGTATGTGTGGTGTGTGGTGTATGATGTGTGGTGTGCATAGTGTGGGTATAGTGTGTTGAGGTGTGAGTGTGGTATGTGTGGTGAGGTGTGTGTGTGGTGTAGTGCGGTGTGTGGAGAAACATTGGGAGTAGATAGTTGCTAAGAGGAAAAAAGAGTTGAAAAGCCCAACTCTTAATGCTATGAATTTCTGCTGGTTGGGCAACACGTGGGCCTATCTTTCCAAACCAGGACACATGGATTCCATTAACTAGTATCTGAAACTATCTGAGATCGAAACTGTTTTTACAGCACATGAGAAAAAAAATTCTAATTAAATGAATCATGTCCCAATGTAAGCATCCTGCCTAAACTGGTTTCTCCATTTCAGGATATATTTTGATACCCAGAATACCAAACCTGTCTGTTTATTAGATTTAAGGAGTTCAGCCCTATGAAAAAGATATGTGAGTCAGGTTATAGCAAAATTTGGCAGAATTCCTGTTTCCTTTATTTGTTTTCCAATATTGCATCACGTTCTGACATTCTTGTGAAAATAAAGGGATTTTTATGCTAGAATTCAGACAGTATTTATTAAGAGGTTCTTTTTGAGGGAGCTGGATTAATTAAAAGCCTGTCTCAAATCAAGGTATAACAAATTTACTCCTAGCAATTTATAATTTTAACAGCAAAAGTGATGTGGGTTTTAGTTGTCTCCTTATTTGTTTCCCAAATTCCCACCAGTTAGTCCCTGAAAGGACAATGGATGCTTCTGGAAGGTTTTATTTTATTTATTTTATTTTGTCACAACAATATATGTAGGTATCATACAAAAAGATTATATAGTATATAAACACTTATATGAGTAAATATAAGGAGGTATAAGCATATATATATATATAGGAAGAAGAAAAGAAAAACAATAGGACAGGAACGGTAGGCACGTTTGTGCGCTTATGCACGCCCCTTATGGTCCCCTTAGGAATGGTGTGAGGTCAATAGTAGAAAGTTTTTGGTTAAAGCTTTTAGGATTATGAGAAGAGACCACAGAGTCAGGTAAAGTATTCCAAGCACTGATGATTCTGTTACAGAAGTCATATTTTCTGCAATCTAGATTAAAGCGGTTGACATTAAGTTTAAATCTATTAGTTGCTCTAGTATTATTGCAATTAAAGCTGAAGTAGTCTTTGACAGGAAGGACATTACAATAGATGATTCTGTGAGTTAAACTTAGGTCTTGTCGAAGGCGACGGAGTTCCAAGTTTTCTAAGCCTAGGATTTCAAGTCTGGTGGGATAAGGTATTTTATTGTTTTCAGAGGAATGGAGAACTCTTCTTGTAAAATATTTCTGGACACGTTCAATTGTATTGATGTCAGAGATGTGGTGAGGGTTCCAAACAGGCGAGCTGTATTCTAGAATTGGTCTAGCAAATGTTTTATATGCTCTGGTTAGTAGTGTGGTGTTTTTCGAAAAGAAGCTACGCAAGATTAGGTTTACAACTCTTAGAGCTTTTTTTGCTATGTAGTTGCAGTGGGCTTTGGCACTTAGATCATTTGACATGAAAACTCCAAGGTCTTTAATGGGATGGGGGTCATCTGTAAGGTAATGTCCATCTAGTATGTACTTAGTGTTTGGGTTCTTTTTTCCTATATGTAAGGTTCTTTGGTGCAGCTTGTCATCATTTCCCCAGGCTGGTTGATTCCTGAGAGAAATAAACACACAACCGTTATTCTGAACCCAACAAAACTGCAGCTAGGTTTTCAAATGGTGCCTTTGAGATATGGGTGCCATTTTCAAAGAGGTTCAACCTAAGTGGCAGCCTTCATAGTAGGCCAGTTCAAGACACAGGCAGAGCAGAGATTCCAGGATGCTGTTCTCTTTAATTAGTTAGAATAAGAGAATTTGATTTATTTTTGTTTATTATATATATTTTGCCTTTATTATTTTTACAAATAACCCAAGGTGGAGAACATACCCCTCATTCCTTCCTCCTCCTATTTTCCCCAAAACAACAATCCTGTGAGGTGAGTTGGGCTGAGAGAGAGTGATTAGTCTAAAGTCAGCCTATTTAGTATAAAGGGAACACACAGCACCTTAGATGGGTTTTTGAGATTAAGGCACCAGACTAAACGTTATCAGACTTTGAGTTCTAATTCTACCTTTCTGACTTTCATGGCTAAGGTAGGATTAGAACTCACAGTCTCCTGATATCTAGCCTGGTGCCTTAATCTTAACCTTAAAAGTCCACCTAAGGTGCTCTGTATTCCCTTATACTAAACATGGAGAAGTTTATGGAATCAAAATGCAGGACCCAAAGCATATAATCAAGGTTCTCTGCAGTATTTACTGTTAACAGAGTCCAGTGGAGAAATTTCCTCGAGAAAATAGTGGGAGGAACTCCTGCAGAGGAAAGGATGCTGTCAGGCTTGTCCCAGCTTGGAAGATTAGGAAAGAAAGACGCTCAAATCCATTTGCAGCAAAAGGTATACTTTTACTAAACTCAAGTGGTTACAGTGCAAGAAAAGCTGGATCTGAGTATTCCTGTGCAAAGCCTGCCTTTTCCCCTTCTCCCAGGTCTTCCCATCATGACCAGGTTTAAGACTCCAATATTATTAGGAGTTTTGGTAACAGCTTTAAGGTTTGGTGCTGCTTTGGTGGAGTTTCGCATTCCATTCTCATGCTCATGATGTTGGATCAGCCAGCTTGTTGCAGATTGACACGTCTGGTTTCTGTCATCCTGTCATCCCCCTTCCCTAAGTCCCCATTCTCCTCCTCCCCACATTTTATGGCAGGCTGAAGCGATTACAATGGCAGACTTGACAGATTCACTCATATTTATATATTTCAAAATGGAGGGGGATTTTTATGCATGCATACACATTGGTAATTAATAACCTAACTGATCTCAAGTTACTTCCTGCCCTTCTGTTATCTAGAGAGGACAATGGTCTTCCTTAGAAGAAATATTTGTATCTTGAGATTTAGGGATGCCTATGGAAATATTCTGATAACATTTATCACTGGGCTACAAGGACACATTCCCAGTGTCTCCATCTGTCTATTAAATAGTCCCATTCCCCCACAGGCTGAATTTCATTCTTATGCTTTCTCTTTCGCAGCACTGCGTAATCTTCTCTGTAAGTTACTCTTGGTGGCTCCTTCTTTCTTTCCTTCCCTATGCCCAAGATCTGAATTTGTTTATGCTGAGATCTAGAGGTTTCTCCAGGTTCCTCTTCCACAAAGGCCATTGGCATCAGCTTGGAGAGCTTCCATTTCACACAGTGAAGCTGAGCCACAAAAGCGCTACTTAAAAATGGTTTGAAATACCAATGTGAAACTACTGTTTAGAAAGAAGTCTAGCCCCCTTCTGAAATCTTCCAACTTTATCCCAATTCAAGGCTGTTACTATAATCAAGCACTGGATTTCTACCTCCTGTCTTCTTCCTAGTCCGATGAAACAGAATCACCTTCAGACTTCTCTGCAGAACAAAGAAAAATGAAATATCAAAATAAGGTGTACATCTTATCACTAAAGAATCCGAATCTAGAAGTAGGATTCTGAGGATTCCATGATTCACAGCATAATATATATTTATATATATATATATTATATATTCACATGGTCAGCCAGATGTTTGGACTGGATATGACATTTTTTGTCCACCTACTTTGTCCTTCATAAAAAACTGGAATGGGCAGATGTTTTTTGATGGTGTTAAAGGTATCATTGCAGGATATAATCTGTTCCAACTAAAGCTGCCTTTTGCAATTGACTGAGAGGGATTTTGTCAACACTGATCATGGTCAAATGGTGAGATGTTTTGGGATTCGTTATTGTTGTTGTTGCTATTGTTGTTGTTATCTTTATGCGAGCAATTAAGGCTTACTTAGAGGATATTACCAGAGACCCAATTCATGGTACATCATGAAATATGCTTGCTCTACAAAATTTATCACTAACATTACAAAATTGCCCAGTGCAAAATCAAATGAGTATGTTTCAGCAAAGACTGGAAATAAAATCAATTTTTAGAAATTGCTCTATGAGTGAGATGGGTGATCTCTATATTTGATATATAAATGATTTTCAAAAACATCTTTTTCATCAACCATTACTCCCTTCCAAAGGCAGAACTAATAGCTGAACTTACGTGTCTCTTCAGCCTTTGAAAAATGGCTTTTTAAAAAATCACAGTGCTCTTTCACCCTTTCCTGGAATGGTTCAGTATTAAGAAGGAAGAAATTCTGCTCTGTGGCATTATAGACTAGCCACTCATCCTTGCTGGCTGCTAACCCAGTGGGATTCCTAAGGACGAAGAAAAGGACATTGATGGAAACTAATCAAGGGGAGAACCTTAAGGTCTGACTTAAGCATAGTACACAAAATTACTGTATCTGCTACAACATCCTACCTGTCAATGACTATTTCAGATTCAACCGCAATAATACAAGAGCACACAATAGGTACAAACTTAAGGTAAACCACTCCAAACTTGATTGCAGAAAATACAACTTCAGTAACAGAATGGTGAACGCCTGGAATGCACTACCTGACTCTGTGGTTACTTCCACAAACGCCCGTAACTTTAACCTTAGACCAGGGGTCACCAACCTTTCGGACTTCAGGGACCACTAAATTCATAATTTTAAATCCCCCGGACCACTAATATGATGTACCTAATGACTGGCTGGGTGAGTGTGGCAAGGTGGTCATGTGACTGGGTGGGTGTGGCCAACTCAATGTCACTCATGTCGAGGGGCACCTTGTCAGCCTCTACTCACCATTCCTCGCCTGCCCGCCTGGGTTCCTTAGGGCCCCAACAGGAAGCAGTTTCTAGAGCTAAACAGCCACCATGAGAAAGAGTTGGCAAAATAGCTGTCTCCGTTCAAATTGGATCTAACCGAGAAGGAGGCTCAGCAGAAGCACCTTACCGAGGACTACGAGCATAGGCTTTCCAAGCAGAGGGAAGACCTGCGGGAGTGCAAGGCCAGGTACCGGTGCCTGGAAGCTCAGTGGACTGAGATGGTCAGCCAGTTCCAGGCCATGAGGCAGTCCCACTGGAATGAGGCCCTCCGGTTCTTCGCCACCAGCAGTGCTTCCCTCCAGCCTTCGCGCAAGCCCCGCACCAGGAGGCTGAAGCAAACCCCAAGTTGGAATTTCTGCCCCCCTCCGACCCACACAAAAAGACCCCGAAGGGGAAGGCTCTCTGCAGCAACACAAACATTCATTGCATGTATCCAGCCCAGTGACCGTAGTTTGAGGACCCCTGGTTTAGTGCAATATAAAAAATGCAAATAATTTTTCTGGGGACCACAAAAATTTTGTCACGGACCACCAGTGGTCCACGGACCACCAGTTGGTGACTGCTGCCTTAGACTGTCTACTGTTCATCTCACCCCATTCCTAAGAGGTCTGTAAGTGGTGTGCATAAACGTACCATTGGGCCTACCGTCCCTGTCCTACTGTCCCCATTTATTCGTATCCTTATCCTGTATTCATAATCATGTTTATACAGTATTTATATCTGTTACATTATATGTGTCTGGCAAATAACGAAATAAATAAAAATAAAGAAATCAAAAATAAAGAAAGAATCAACCTAGAAATAAGGAGAAATTTCCTGACAGTGAGAACAATTGATCAGCGGAACAGCTTGCCTTCAGAAGCTATGTGAGCTTCATCGCTGGAGGTTTTTAAGAAGAGACAACCACTTGTCCAGAATGGAATAGGGTTGGATTAGAAGACCTCTTCTGTAGCTCTTTCCCAAAGAGACTTGTTTTGACTTGAGAAACTATAACCAAGGGGAACTCCCAAAGGGGACTTTGAGGGAGGGATGGAGTTTGGCTTGGTGAAATCTCTTGGGTCTCCTCCTTGCTGATCCAAACCCAGATCAGCTCCTTGTAGACTCTTGGATCTGCCAATCCCAATCCTCACACCCTGAGCACCCTCCACCTTGTGAGTTTCCCCTTCCCTACTTACTCCCTTGCAAGCCTTTGCTCGTTCTCTTAATGGAAGGGTAATGCTCTGTTTCTTATCTCCCTTTTGCCTCCTCTATTGCACTTGGAGAAATAATGTACCCTGGAATATATGTGATACTACTGAACTCATAAAAGAAAAATTATCTATGAGTGACATTATTAAGAATCCTTAAAAATTTCAGGGCTGTTTCCAGTACAGGTAGTCCTTGACTTACAACTATTCATTTAATGTCCATTCAAGGTTACAACAGCACTGAAAAAAGTGACTTACAACTGATCCTTGCACTTATGATTCACTTATGGTAACAACTGTTTTGCTTAGCAACAGAAATTCTAGTCCCAACTGTGGTCGTAAATCATGAACTACTTATATTAACACAACCTGTAAACATATGCAAAAGAATACCACGCAATTCTTTATGAGTGCATTAACTTAGACATAAAGTACATTTGTTGAATTGGGGGGGCTTTCTTTATATTTACAATACAAATTTATAGAAATAAAATGAACCACTTACCCAGTTCTGGCAAACTCCGCCCAGTAGTACATCATCTTACGGCTCAGCCTGGCTTCAGCCTCTGTGTATGTTTGATTGACAGGCAGCCCTGATTGAAGGGTTCCAAAAACGTAAGAAACCTCAGCACCGTGGGATGCTCCAATCCATTCAGGCCAAACTGACCCTGAAGAGCGATGCGCGAATAAATAGGCATATACAGGACTCCCAGTTTTCCTGATATTTCTTGTAGTTTCAATCAATGGACATGCGATGATCCGATCTGTATAGAAGTGGGACAGAGCGGAGCGGTATTGTGCTGGGCCATGATTTCCTTCACTGTACTTGAGCGCAATAGTCTCAATAAAATCTTCAGTTGCATTTGGCACCAACAGCTGTATCCCTTTCAGAAGCTGCTCCTGATCGATGAGATTGTCGGTGATGTTAGGGAAAACATAGTGGACAAATGAGGCTGCTTCATCAGAGGTTTCACCTATGAGGACTGGTTTGAACTGAATTTGCCCCTCCTCCATGAGCTTTTCTGGATCACCAAGCAAAAACTCCCCATCTGTGGTTGGCCTGAAGGGAAAATTTACAAGGAAGCCACCTTTGAAGAACAGAGATATTTCATGCCGAATAAATTCAGAAATATTTTTTGTTTGCAGACAATGCACTATGCTGATATTATTGTCCTCGGAGCAGCCTAGCAGATGAACAAATTCCAGTGATTTTTCTTTGGCTTCCTGAGAAGGCCTCCAAGCCCAGAAGGCATTGGCTGTTCCGCTCTGGATCACCGCTTGGGCAAAAAGATCCTGACTTTTTGGTGCAAGAAGATGGAAATTCACACAAGCTCCTCCAGCACTGTGGCCAAAAATGGTCACCCGAGAAGGATCTCCCCCAAAGGCAGCTGCATTCTCTTTTATCCACTTCAGGGCCAGCTGTTGGTCCCATAAGCCTAGGTTCCCTGGAGCAGCTGGTGGCAAGTACAGAAAGCCCAGGGCTCCCAAGCGATAATTGAGGGTGACTACAATGACATTCTCAGCGGCAGCCAAATGTGTCCCATTGAACAACTCCAGAGTAGAGGTGCCCATTAAATATCCCCCTCCGTGTATCCAGACCAAAACAGGGACTGGTGAAGAAGGTTGTGGATGTGGCACCCAGATGTTGAGGGAAAGGCAATCTTCTGACAGTGGTGTTTTAGGAGACCATATCTCTGCTTCGGGGACATCCCGGAAAATAAATTGAGGACAGGAATTGCCAAAACTGGTTGCTTCCAATGTTTGCTTCCATGGCTGATGTGGAAGAGGTTTCTGGAAACGCAACTTCCCCAGGGGAGGCTCAGCATAAGGAATGCCTAGATAGGCTGTCACAGATCCAAGGTCAGCCAGGAACTGCTTGCCCTTAATAGGGCCACTGCTGGTTATGACCACTGTGTCCTCATTAGAAGCAGAACTAGAAGCCAGTGGAAAGAAGAGGAGGAGGAGGCAGCACAAGAGAGACGGGCATAGCAGACAAGGCATTGCAACAGTAGGACGAGCTGGTGGACCTAGAAAAAGTTACAACCGATATGAAATTATTCCACTTACTGTATAAGCCCACCTAATGCCAATTCATCATTAATTTACTGTGATGGTGGGACTCTGTTCTTGTTGAGGACACCAATGGTGAGTGCAGGGACTGACCTAGTCACCTTTGCCCTTCTCCATGATGTGGTCTCCAAAGTTCCAGAAGAACCGCTTAGAACTCCTGGTTACCAATCCCTTTGCTCAGCGAATGGATAGTTTTGACGTAGAATTGCTAGTAGATTTTCTCCAGGGTTCCCAATACAATTTTGTTATATATTATTTTTGTTATGGATGTCTCTAATTTATTCCAAAATCCCATTCTGGAAATTAGTGTACTCATCCCTATCTAGTGGATTATGGCTAAGATTTAATTGAAATAAATAACAATGTAAAATGACCTGAAATCAACATTTTTCCTGTTCCAATCCTGTTTTAAATCAACAAATGTACAGTTGCATTTCTCTCTCACACACACACCTCCATATTTTTTTTTTAGTTTGGTATCAGATGTGATTTTTTATCTGGGATCAGCCTATTTGTAGACCATCATAATTTTGGGCAGTGCTCTTTAGTTTTCAACATCTCAAGAAATTTCCATATTTTTTTTTTTTACTGAGTCATAAAGCTGAAGTTGTTCAGTTGTAAACATTCCGAAAACCCTGTTAGCCTTTCAGAGGGCCCTGAAAATGTGGTTTTCCCAGCAACCTTGGGGAGCTCAGGGGGAGCCTGTGTAATAGTTATATTATGTTTAGATGGATGTTTTTCCTCCCACAAGGTTGGTTTTCTTTATTTCTTAAGCTTTTAATACCTGTGACGTTTAATTGTTGGTTGTACACATCATGTTCAGTGAGATGGATGGCCATATAAATGTGTTAAATAAAGACATTTTATTTTTATTTCTCACCTTTAAAAGGCCACCCAGCTCACAAAAAGTGACTCTGGGTGGCATATATCCATCAATAAAAATAAATGAAATAATTTCCAAAGTAGAGAAAGTAATTGAAAAACTGAGCTTTCAACTGCTATAGTCCCTTCACACATAAGTGCTAACTTCGATTTGTCTGAAATTCCCCTTTCCGGCCAGAGTTGGTCAAACCACTGAAAATGAATAAACTTCGGATATTTTATTTGGATTAGATGACACCAGTGAACCAGATATCACTAAGATTCATAACATCATTGGAAGCTATAATACACCGACCATCTCCCCTGACAAAATCATCAAAGTCTCCAGAGATGGACCAGAATACAAAAACAGTGATGGCTCAGTGGCCCCAAGATTCTGTAGAGTCATTTGCAAAAATGAGACCAGCAAACAAAAGTTCATTTATACTATAAATTCAATTGCCAGAACCAACCCCAACCACAGCAAACTTCGATCACGGCCTGATTTATCCTTACTGCAATGGATCCGCTCCTGTGAATTCCACACAGAACTCAAAAGATGCCTAGACGAAGGGGAATCTAACCTATACATCGACTACTGTGCTGACTGCATAAAAAGTAAAACCTACAATCAGTTGCCCAACATCCAACCCTCCGTCACCCAAAACATCCAACCATCCCTCGTACAGAACTTTCAATCAGGCCATCATCCAAAACTAGTTACGCACGCCCCTTATTTCCTCAATACCAACCACTACTGAACATAAATGCAAACTATTTCCCCTCTTAAATGTGCCCACAGTAGAGGGAGTCCTCAACTTATGACCCATAATTAAGCCCAAAATTTCCACTACTAAGCAGGACAATTGTTAAATGAGTTTTGCCCCATTTTATGACCTTTCTTGCTACAGTTCTTAAGTGAATCACTGCAGCATCTACCTAGCATCACTGAGAGTATATGCATCAAGACAAATTCCTTCTTTGTCCAATCACACTTGGCCAATAAATAAATTCTATTCTATTCAGAATATCCCATTGATTTTTTAATGGGTCTTATTGCTGGATAAAGATGGTGGAAATTTGCAAACACATATCTGAACCTGGACGAAATGGCAGCCCAGTATGGGCTTTCTCTTCACTGCTCTTCTTTTCCACTCTTGTTCTCTGTGTCTCAAACTCTATCAGGCATTTCCTATTATGGCTGAAGAAATGCTTGTCTCTTTATGTATGTTTAGCCTGGAATAGAACTAACTAGCCTAAATAGAGTTAACCAACCCGAAAAAAACAGGAAATTCGAGTCCCTTTCCTAAAAATCATCTTCTAATTTTCTGAAAAAAACCTGTTCTTTAAAAATTCTACAGACTTACTCACTTGTCAGATTTAACGGCACTATTTGTTATTTGGAAAGCAGCTTCAGAGATGACCAGGCTCAGAAAAAGACTGATCATGAAGAGAGCAACTTTATCTATTGCAGGAAGGTGCATTGACCAACTGGATTCTGCCCATAAAGGGGGAGGAAGCTGCAAGTATTGGGAAAAGGCTCCAATATCAAAGACATGGAAAAACAGAGAACTTCCTTCAAATGGGGTGAGAGAACTCTAGAGCAAAGGACAGTCTCTATCTCTGGTAGGCAGCCTTGAAAAGAGCCATTACAACATCTGTCCAGATTTCAAAGCAACTAAAGAACCTGAAAGCAAATAACAGATACCTGCGGTGACCCTAATTGGGATGACTCTAAAAATGTAGGACAGACAGCATCACCAGCAGATAGATTTTTGGTTGGCTGACCAAGTGCACTCAGCAGGTATCATGAACAATTGTGGGAGTTAGGTATGTCTAGTGGCTAGCCTATTAAAAAGAAGGATTAGAGGAGACATGATAGCTGTCTTCCAATACTTGAGGGACAGTCACAAAAAAAAGTGGGATTTACTCATTCTCTAGGGCACCAGAAGACGAGAAGAAATAAAAGGAGGAAGCTTTTTGAATAGAATAGAATAGAATAGAATAGAATAGAATAGAATAGAATAGAATAGAATAGAATAGAATAGAATAGAATAGAATAATAGTTGGAAGGGACCTTGGAGGTCTTCTAGTCAAACCACATGCTCAGGCAGGAAACCTATACCATTTTGGACAAATGGTTGTCCAATCTCTTCTTACAAACTTCCAGTTTTGGAGCATTCACAACTTCTGGAGGCAAGTTGTTCCACTGATTAATTGTTCTGTCAGGAAATGTCTCCTTAGTTCTAATTTGCTTCTCTTCTTGATTAGTTTCCATCCATTGCTCCTCAACCTGCCCTCAGGTACTTTGGAGAATAGCTTGACCCTCTCTTCTTTGTGGCACCCCTGAGATATCAGAACATTGCTATCATGTCACCCCTAGTCTGTCTTTTCATTAAACTAGACATGCCAATTTCAGCAACCGCTCTTCGTATGTTTTAGCCTCCAGTCCCCTAATCATCTTCTTTGCTCTTCTCTGCATTCTTTCTAGAGCCCCAACATTTTTTTTACCTCATGGTAACCACAACTGGATGCAGTATTTCAAGTGTGGTCTTACCAAGGCATTATAAAGTGGTACTAACAGTTCATGTGACCTTGATTCTATCCCTGTGTTAATGCAGTCTAGTAGTGTTTTGGGTTTTTTAGTAGCTGCAGCACACTGCTGGCTCATATTTAAGCAATTGTCCACTAGGACTATGGATATATCATTTACCCATCTTAAAAAATAAAAACAGAGGACATATGGATATATCATTGGTTCAGGTTTTCTTAGGCCTCACAGCCGGGAGAACTTGACTTGACCTTTTTCGGTGCTACATGACAGACATGATTTATAGTACCCATAGTTTTGATTTCCCTGAGTTAGGTTTCTATTCCGCTGAACTTTCCCTGCTTTCCCTGAGTTAGGTTTCTATTCAGGTAAAATGTATAATTTCCTGAAAAACACGTGGTATTTTGCTAATACGTATACTCTAAACGCTCGCTGATTGGTAGTATTAACTTTCTATATGCTAATTCCCTCCTTGCTGTAGTTACCCCTCCCTGCTAAAACTGCATAATAAAAGAGACTGTTGCGATCTAAGGGGATCTTTTTACAACCCTTTTTTCGTGCTCTCTCATCTTGAAAAACTCCTGGTGTGGTGTCTTTTATTTGGCTTCTTTTGTCCTTGCAAGGACCTCCTAAATTGTCTCAGCGAGGGCTGAGACTCGTTCCTGCGGGAACCCAGGACAACATCAACAGGGAACCTAGGACAACAAATACGTGTTGCAGACCAACAGCAACATCTGGGGGCTCGTCCTGTCCTGTTGTGTTGTCCAGAGGCGCGATCGTTGTCTAGCGGTGCGTCACCTTCACCCTCATTGCTTACCCGTCCGGACGCGACACGTGCACACGTAAGTAATGGGCTCCTCGAACTCGAAAGTCTCATCATTGATAGGAATGAGCTTTACTCTCTGGTGAAGAAGGCTAATTGTTTGCAAAAAGTTAATGGCACCACTGTCTATCCTCTTTCTAAGAAATCTCTTACCTCTTTTCTAGTCTCCTTCTGTCTCTGTAGCTGCCTCTGCTCCCCCTGCAGACACAGCTCTTTCTCCCCCTGCAGCGTCTCCCCCTCCGCCGGAGGATACAGACACGGCTGCAGGCACTCTTTCTGCCTTGGTTGCCTTTTCTTCTCTTTCTCTAAGAACTGAACCCCCGATATCGGCTTACCCTTTAAACCTCAATCCAGCAGGAGGGGGACAGCCGATACACGAGAACATCAATGTACGGGTGCTTAAAAATTTAAAAGAAGCTGTTACTTCCTACGGCATTCACTCTCCGTTCCTTCAGTTCCTATGCCTGCTCATTCCTTTCCCTCCTCCTCCCTTTCCCCCCACTCTGAACCTTCAAAGCATATTGAGCTAGAAAGCATATTGTACCAAATACCTGTTTCTTCCATCCCTGCTTTGAAAACTGCCTCCTTTCCCCTGCCTGCCTCCCTTCCCCCAGAGCACCCCTCTCTTTCCCCCATGGGTGCGATCGCTCACATTAACCAGCAATTGATTTGGTTTAATTGCTTCTCTATATCTGGAAACAATCTGGAAAAGAATTTGCTCACAGCGACTACATGGGAAACATTGGGAACTTTTTTCCATGAAAGTCCAAGAGCCCCTGCAAAAATTTTGTCCATCTGGCACATGATCTTTGAATGCCTCATTTTACTTGCAGACGTCACTTAGAGAATCAGGACCTCTGCCTTATCAAAAATGACTTAAAAGGATCCACAATCACAGTCATGATTTAAACTGCTGAGTTTTCTCAGACAAGTTCCCCAGGTCTGTAAATGTTGTTTGATGATGTGTGTGCTTGTGTATGTATGTATGTGATCATTTTCAGACCTGCATAAGAATTGTAGAGATAATTGTGATGCTTGATTTGCATGGAATGTGTGTATGTGCAAAACTCATTGAGAAGGTGTGAAATTTCTGTGTTGTCTTTTGGATTTGCAAGAAATGTATGCATGTGTGAGAAATTGTCTCTGCATGTGTGTGTGTCCAGTGTGTGTGTCTTTATGTGTATCTGTCTGCATAAATTCCGTATGCAAGCAGCCAGGTACTTTCGGAAAAATAAAAAAATGTATTTTTCCTTTTGCAAGCAAGTGAGTTACTTTTGGACATTTTTTTTTCTCTTCATATGCATGAGAGTGTCTTTCCAGTGAGTTACTTTTAACTTTTTTCTCTGCCCTCTGGCTTATCTTAACTACTCCCCCCTTTGTTCCTTGCTGTGCCAGGGAAAAGGGTGGGCTACGGGGGATAACCATCCACCCCCACTCCATTTTTTTTTCTCTCTTCTTTCTTGTCTGAGAAGGGAGGGACAATTAGGCTCTCTGGAAGCATTGCTTTTGTAAAAAGCTATGTAAAAAACTATGCAGATATATTTTCTTTTTCACCATGAAAACAATTTTGATTTTAATTTTTAATCATGCATACAATTTTGATTTTGCTTTTAATTTTAATTTTTTATCTTTTCTGGAACTTTTTGAGGTTTAACCTGCCTGATTAAACCTATACCTTTATAAATGTTTTCAAAGCACTGAGTTGACTAAAAATGTTTCATTTAGCTTTGTATTTTTGCAGCTGTTCACATACATCATAAGAGTTGGAAGGGACCCTTGGAGGTCTTCTAGTCCAACCCCCTGCCCAGGCAGGAAACCCTACAGCATTTCAGACACATGGCTATCTTCTTATGTATGATTTTTTTTAAGCCTGGATCTCTATTTTGGAAAATGTACACAGGTTTTCTACATAAACAGCCTCACCCAAAACCTTACATGTTTTTCTTTTTAATCAGACTCAGTGTGCCCCTTATTTGCTGTTTGTATTGTTTCTTTTTCTTTTTTAGCAGCACAATATGTGCCCTGTTTTAGGAACTATTTCAGAGATGAGTTAGAAAGTTATAGGATGTGATAAGTTAGAAGGTTACAGAATGTGAAGAGAGAGTTAAGAGGATACTAGTGCTGATGAGTAAAGTAAGACAGATGGTGATTTTGCTAAGAATGTGGTTTGTTTTTGGAAGTTTTTGATAGCATGGATTTGTTAGTGACCAACTTCCACACATGAATAAAAAGGGTGGGAGTTGGGTTTTTATTGATTGATTGTCTTTTTCTCTGTCTTCCACATAGTACCTTTCAACCTCATCTTAGACAGTCTATATGTTACTCAAATAGTAAAACTATTTTCAATCTTACTTGTCCCCTTCTCTTGATTCTACTCTCACTTCTCTTTTCACAACTTTACAGTCTCTCATTTACAAATGTACACATCCCTATTTTGTTATGTAGCAGACCCTGCGGCCTCCGCCTCCTCTCTTTTGTCACTTTCTCCTGTCTCTCCTTGGGACAGTCACTCCTATTTTCATCAAAACAAAAAGGCGCTCATGAAACAATTTGGCTTCACGGCTGCTGAGGCATCTGATCATACATCAATGCCCTACTTGCAGCCGCCAAGGTAACTCTCTTCCAATGGGGGTCAACCCCAGAGGAACAGTGCCCTGTCAACTATGGCAAATGGATGTAACTCAATATCCATCCTTTACCCCTTGGAAATCCATTGATACATATTCAGGTTTCATCATGGCAACCTTGCAAAGGGGTGAAACCGCAAAACAAGTTATTAATCATTGTATTCGGACTTTCGTAACGTTGGGATGTCCAAAAACTCTAAAAACTGACAATGGACCAGCCTATACGAGCTCTGCCTTTGCACAATTTTGCCATCGCTGGTCAATAATCCATAAATTCGGCATTCCTTTCAATAGCCAGGGCCAGGCCATTACTCTTAAACAGGCCTTGGACAGACACTTGGGGTCAAAAGGCATCAGCCCCCCGACACTCCCGGCGTTGCAAAATGTATTAAATGTTTGCTTGTATTCATTGAATTTTCTTAATCTAACTGGATCTCCTGCCTCCACTGCTGCCTCGAGACAGTTTTCCGCTCCTCCCCTCCCCTCTTCTCGTCCTCTGGTATATTATAGGCATCTTCCGGATCCAGCTTGGAAAGGTCCAGCTCAATTGATTACCTGGGGAAAAGGCTACGCTGCAGTTCAATTGCCTGATCGAGTCCTGTGGGTTCCGGCTCGCTGTGTTCGCCCCTGTCATCTCAATCAACCAAAAAAGAAAGATGAAGATCCTTCTGATTCTATCCCTGATCTCTCTTGCCTCTTCTGTCTCTAATGCCTCTTCCTCTCTTCCTAAATGTACATGAAAATTTCCCTTCTCTCTGCTACCCATTTCTCCTCTGGCGTATTTCGCTCCTTGCCCTCTTCCCACGTTTCTACCCCTGCAGCTCTCCGTTCGCAGCGCTCCTTATCCGGAGCACAGCAGAACCTGCATCGTCCCGCAAATTATACTTGGACTATTTTGGACTTCCAAGGAAGCGTCCTTCATTCCATCTCTAATCGAACTCTGTGGCCTTGGTTTCCTGCACTCTACTTTGACTTTGCTGAAATGCTGGTCGGCGCCCATGGATTTAAACATAAAACAAAATGTGATCCTTCCCCTCGGGACGTCTGGACAATTGGTCCAGGCCTGTATATCTGCCCAGGACATCTTTCTGATCTCTCCCACCTAGATGAATGTGGGACCATCTCTGATTGGTACTGCAAGTCCTGGCAATGTGTGTCAACCGGAAAGATTTGGTGGACTGCTCCCTATACTACTGACTATATCAAAGCTATACTAGGCCCTGATAACAATTTGCCTTGGAATTCCTGCTCCAATTGGGCCTGCTGCGGCGTTCGCCTCAATCCTATGACTGTTACTTTTACATCTCATGGAAGGAGTCTTCCGATTACTGAATGGCTTAAAGGGAAAAGATGGGGGGGAAGGTCGAACGATAATTCCGACTACAGACATCCAGGAAATATATTCATAATTCGTCTTACCATGTCCTTAGAAACATCCCCACCTGTGGGCCCAAACAAACAAGTCAATTCGCCCTTTTTACAGCCCTTGATTAAAAGCAACAATCCATTGGTGTCCCTGGTCTCCTCTGCGCATGATGCCCTTGTAGCAGCCCGTACTTTTCCTAACAATGATAGTAGATGTTGGCTGTGTCTGTCTTCTCAACCCCCTTTTTATGAGGCCATAGGTTCCGCCCTACCTTTTACCAATAGCACCTCAGATACTGGTTGCAGGTGGTCTAACTCTTCTATAACGGTATCCTCAATTGAAGGTCAAGGTTGTTGCCTTGGGTATGTACCCTCTAACTTTTCTCACTATTGTATCAATGCCTCCTCGGATGCCTATACTTCCTGCACAATATACTTGTCCAAAGAAAGGCTAGGACTTGACACTGGAGGGTGGACTATAATATACACTACTCTATCAACTGCAGATTGAAAGATAGAGAAAAAGAGCGTTCTCAATCCCACACGTGGTATCAGGGAATGTTTAATCTCTCTCCCTGGTTGACCACCCTCCTCTCTGCCCTAGTTGGTCCTCTGATTTTGTTGCTCCTTGCATGTACAATTGGCCCATGTGTCATGGGGAGAGTTCTAGCATTCTTGAAACAACGACTAAACAGTATTGGAGATGATGTCCTCTTGCTAAAGCACACTGTTGAAAATGAATATAAACAACCTCTTTTAGAATTAGCCTCTGAGGCTGATGAAGACTCTGAATCGGGAACCATTCCTTTGGAAAAGCGTACTGGCTCCCTGCGGGCTCTCCCGGAGGGGGGATCCACTGGGAATGTCATAGCTTTAGAAGAATATTACCCATCTTAAAAAATAAAAACAGAGGACATATGGATATATCATTTACCCATCTTAAAAAATAAAAACAGAGGACATATGGATATATCATTGGTTCAGGTTTTCTTAGGCCTCACAGCCGGGAGAACTTGACTTGACCTTTTTCGGTGCTACATGACAGACATGATTTATAGTACCCATAGTTTTGATTTCCCTGAGTTAGGTTTCTATTCCGCTGAACTTTCCCTGCTTTCCCTGAGTTAGGTTTCTATTCAGGTAAAATGTATAATTTCCTGAAAAACACGTGGTATTTTGCTAATACGTATACTCTAAACGCTCGCTGATTGGTAGTATTAACTTTCTATATGCTAATTCCCTCCTTGCTGTAGTTACCCCTCCCTGCTAAAACTGCATAATAAAAGAGACTGTTGCGATCGGAGGGGGATTCTTTTTACAACCCTTTTTTCGTGCTCTCTCATCTTGAAAAACTCCTGGTGTGGTGTCTTTTATTTGGCTTCTTTCGTCCTTGCGAGGACCCCCTCAAATTGTCGCAGCGAGGGCTGAGACCCGTTCCTGCGGGAACCCAGGACAACATCAACAGGGAACCTAGGACAACAAATACGTGTTGCAAACCAACAGCAACATCGGACTCCAAGATCCCTCTCACAATTACTACTGTTTATCCAGGTACCACATGGTTTTTATTGACTAAATATAGAACCTTACCTTTTTCACCACTGAATTTCATTTTGTTAGATAGCACCCAGTGTTCAGGTCTGTTAAGATCCTTCTGTATCTTAAGCCTATCTTCTGAAGTGTTGGTTATTCCTGCCAGATTGGTGTCGTCTGCAAATTTCATGAGTTCCCCATCTATCCCCTCATCCATATCATTGATGAAGATGTTGAAGAGTACTGGGTCTAAAACAGAGCCTTGAAATATCCCACTGGATCCTAGAAGTAAGGCGAATTTTTTTGATAGTGAGAATGATTTATCAATGGAATAGCTTGCTTCCCAGAGTTGTAGGTGCTCCATTAGTGAAGGTCTTCAAAAATAGATCGGAAAACCATTCAACTGGTTTGGTATGGTATAAGGTCCCCTGCCTTGAAGAGTGGTTGGACTAGAAGACCTCTAAGGACACTTCCAGGGAACATAGCTAACTGAACACATGCCCAGGGAGAGATCTCCGAAGGATTTTTCCCTGGAGTGCTGCTGTTCTGCCTTCTAACTGAAGGGACTGGCATTCCATCAGCTTTTATGACCTACTGTGGCCACTGTGTGTCAAAGAACTTCCCCTCGGAACTCTTCAGTATAGCTGTAAGCCAGCAAACAGTTTCTGGAGTTGAACTCCAAAGCTATCTGCATGCCAAAAGTTGGGAGGGGAAGGGCTGCAATCTGTTCGGGGTGGGTGGGTGGGTTTGAAGGAGCTGTTGTTTTGAAATTTACCTTTCAAACAAACAGTAAGTTTATGCCTTCCTCTTCTTAATCACCTTCAACGATTATTATTCTATTTTTAGTCAGCTTAAAAGAGGCTCTTTCTAGCAACAGCCTGCTATACCTGTTTGAAGACTCATGCCATTATAGGGATCTCTTTTTGCCTCAAAGAACAAGGAAGAAGACAGCTAAGGCAAGCCAAATAAGGAAGTATGCTGAGAAAAAAAAAAGCTGATGGAGAAAGATTGAAAATGTATTTGAGAGTACCTGTATTAAGAGAAAGTTAAAGAAAATGATGTACCACTTTAAAGAAAAACCCTGTATGTTAAAAAGGATATTTATAAAAGAAACAACATAATTCTATAACAGTAGTTTGGAAGGAGGGAGCTAAATGCAATACTGAAATTCAAAGCTTATATGTTAAGAAGTTAAAGAAAAAGATGTATTAGAAAGTTTTGATTTTTTTAAAAAGTGGTTTTTTGTTTTTTGTTTTTAAATTGTAGTAATTTGAAGGAAAAAAGGGATGGGGGGGAAAGGGTCCCTCCCCTTTTTTCCCCCAGTAAGGCCAAAGAATTTAAAAGAATAAAATACATTTTGTAAATAAAAATTGTGGCAGTTCAAAGATTCCTCGGTGGAAATAGAAATACACATTATTTCCATAGCAAGGAAGATAAAGCAGGAATGGCTAAATTGACTACTTTATTTAAAGAGGAAAATATGTTTGGATATCACTTCTGGAATTTGTGCTTGTGAAGAAAAGAATGAAACTTTGGTCTTGGTTTTGTTGGTTAGCAAGATTTGGGGTTATAGGAATGGCTAGTTATATATTAATGTGTAAAAGCAGAAGGTTGGAATGTGTTTATCTTGTACTGTGCCAGGAAAAATTGGACATTAATGCCCCCTTTTCTTTCTTTTTCTCTTCTCCCTTGTATCCCACACCCCCTTTTCCCCGCTCTCTTTCCCTCCCTTTTAATTTCCTGTTTTCTTTTCTTCTTTGTATTTTATATAATAAAATAAAAATGATAAATGTGATAGAAGACCTCGAAGGTCCTTTCTAGCCCTATGATTCTACGCTAATTGATTTGTTTTTAAAGGTCTTATGTACATAAGCGATGACACTCTTCAACTTGATAAAGAACTATTTAGGCTGATGCTCTGCATATGGTTCTCCATTCAATTGTGGACTCACCTTACAGCATTGCGATTCAAACCACATTTCAACAGCTGGTTAATTTGTCACATGCAGCCTGATGCATGATGCATTACTGAAATTGAGGTACATTCCAAGCCTTTTATCGATCAGACTAGTTACCTTGTCAAAGAAGGAGCCAAGGTTTGTTTCACACATCTGATCTGGGCTGTGTTTTATGAAATTAGCCAGAAAAGAGTTTACAGGGTTTGATGCCTTTCCAGAAGGTCAAAAGGTGGGAGCAGATCTCAATTCAGGTGGGGAGATAATCCATGGAGTGGGGCCTCCCCAGCCCAAGGACGTCTGAGGCTCCAGTTTGTAATATGCCTTCCGCAAAGAAATGTTATTATTATTATTCAAATTTCTATACCGCCCTATCTCCCGAAGGACTCAGGGCGGTTTACAGCCTTATAAAACATAAAGTATAAAATAAATACATGTTAAAACAACATTTAAAAAACTTATACCATTAGGCCAAATTTAAAACTATAGTTAAAAAATACAAAACCCCATTTAAAATTAATTTTAAAATTAAACCCTAGGCCAGCCCTGCACAAATAAATAGATGTGTCTTAAGCTCGCGGCGGAAGGTTCGAAGGTCAGGAAGTTGACGTAATCCTGGGGGGAGCTCGTTCCAGAGGGTGGGGACCCCCACAGAGAAGGCCCTTCCCCTGGGTGTCGCCAGTTGATTTATTGTTTGAGAGAAAGTAGTACCCTACAAATGCAACTCCGGCATGTATACAGCCAAGATTAGCTCAGTTGGATTTCCTGCCATGATAGTAATGTTTGCCAATAACAAGGTCAATGGCAGTAAATTGATCCTTATAAACCCCTTACATAAGCAATCTTGTGTGTTTGGGTGATTAGTGTTAAATTATGGCATTCCCTGTGACACTCTATGGAAGCAAAAGTTGGAATTTAAGGACGCAGGATAGGAAGTATGGACACTTTTGAACTTTATGTTGGAGAAGACTCCTGGGACCTGGGTCTACCATGGTCAACCAGGAAAAGAAACCAATGGATCTTCAAGCAAATCAACCCAGCATTCTCACTTGAGGTACAAGTGACCTGGGTCAAATTATTCTATTTCAAAGGAGAATAGTTGTAGCTCAGAATTGATATGAGTCGTCCTTGGTGTCCTCCGAACTTGGTTGTTTTCTTGCAGACAAATGGCCGGTTTGTCAGAGTGCCAGTCAGAGGACATGATGAAACCTCTTTAATTTCACAATTTATGGACTTAACCATAGTTTCAATTGAGAAATGGTGACCATCCTAGTCCAAGCCAAGTCCAAAAATACTAGAGAATTCCTGGGAGCCTGGCACTGTGACAAATCGGCCATCAGCAGACACGTAAGTAACTTCTACCTACTGTACAAAAGACAATCCGGTTGAAGGAGGGCTATTCAATTTTAATGTAGAAAGCCTCTTTGGCACCTCTTTCAAACCAGTGGTCCTCTCCATCCAGATTATGGACGTTGCTATCTTCAAAAGAGTGGCCTTTGTCTTTCAAATGCAGATGGACTGCTGAATCTTGTAAGGCAGATGGACTGCAAAATCAGTCATAACTGAAGCAGCGTCTGGGATGATTAGCTCAAGGTCACCCATCTGGTTTTCATGGCTAAGGTAGAATTCACAGTCTCCCGGTTTCTAGCCTGGTGCTTTAACCACTAGACCGAGCTGCCTTTTGTATCACCACCTTCCTTGCTTAATTTCCACAGGGCGGCCCATCTGTTTGGGAAGTTGATGCCTTTAAGCTCATTTCAGAAGGACTGGTGGACAGCAGAACACAATTCCTACATTCTGGCCAATCAAGGAAGTGAGGGGAGATTGACCTATCTGGAAACATTTCCCAAAGAAGATGGGCAGGGGAGTTTCTATAAAGTTATCGTAAATTTGTATCACAATAGGAAAAATTCATGAAAGCAATTTGGCAAACCTCAGATTGAGGAAGGAATTCCCTTTTTTCCGGGATATAAAACCTGTATCTATGAGAACCAGAGATAACTAAGAATTTTATTAGCTGTCTGGAATGAGAACTTCTGCATCATTCATCTCTAGCAATTGCTAACATTTGCTAGCCTTATTCTTTAGAATGACAGATCCTCTGCGTACAAGGATACGCCCAAGGTACTTTATTTCATTTTATTTTTTAAAAAAATCATTTTAATCTGTTTGATGTACATAAAAGATTCCCATTTCCTCTTTACAATCACCCATAAGCCACCTAGCGCAGCTACCCCAAATATAAAATACACGGTTTCCTCTGCAATGTTTGGAGATGCCAAATTTAGGATGAAGAATAAAAACCTGAAGATATTCCCACAATTTCTCAGCTAGTTTTAATTCAACATCTGAATTTCAGATAGAAGAGGTGGAATGAGGAACCTGTTGACTTGACCTGTCCAACTCAACAGAGGTTTCAACTGTGCGTACAGGATACAGCAAGTTCACCAACACAGGACAGATTGGTGAACAGGCAGAAGGGGAACAAGTAAAATCACAGCATCTTCATGCTGGAATTACAGCGTTGAGTGACGGTGAAACATCTGAGTATTTGGCACTGGTTTAAATGGCAACCCCATGATGGAATATCAAATTGGTATCAAATTAGATAAATCACCAGATCAAAATAGAGTGATTTGGTGTGCTAAAGGCATTATGTGAGGGCCAAACTAATCACAATATGGGTTAGTGCAATGTGTAAACCCAGCTTCTACATAGAGATCTGCCTACATTAACACATGGTTAGAAAAACACCTTGAATCCCCCCCTATAAAAACACACGTCTTATTAGAACAAGGCAATCTGAATGTAAGTTGTGCTTTGTTACTAATTAGCAGTTTCTATAAAACTAAAATGAAAAGCTATCTCTTCTTTCTGTACCCGTTGAGCTGAGAGGGCCAAGCCATTTAAAGAATAAAAATGATAAGTGCTTAACACTTTCTTTGGACATCCTTCTTAAAGTGTTTGCATTCCAGATGTACTGGGCTCCAATTTCTATCATTCAGATCCAGACAGGTCTCAGGAAGATGGCCGCAAGGAACTAAATAGTTGGATGGCACCAGGTTGTAGACAGTCTGATACTAGAACTCGTTTGCACCTTGTAGATTCAACCATGTAGGAAACATCCTCTCAACTTTAGGAATTTTCCACCAACAAACTTTTAGTTTGGTGCGATGGCTTTGCCCCTGCTATTTCTATTTTTTCAAAACATTTCATTGGACTTCTAACCTATTTCAATGCCAGTGTTATTCCAGTTAGGGTGTCATTCCTACCAGAGAGAGTTGATGGAAAGCTGACGCTTAGACTGAATCAATGACCATTTTTGTTCTTTTTTTAAAAACAAGTTTCGAATCTCTTTTTGGCTGAAAAGGGATAATCAGTCAGCCATCCCCATTTTCCCTCTCTCCGCATGTCTTGCATCCACTCAAAGTAAATGGGAGGAAAGATATTCCTGCCTTTCTGTTTGGTCCACTTTCCAACAAGCATGATCAGAAGAACACGGAGTGCGATCAGTGTCTTCAGGAACTATGTTTCTGACGCTTCCAGAAGCGTTTGACGTCCGAGTGGCCGGCAGGAGTCACCACCATGAGACGCTTGATTGGGTTCTCAAAAACGAGGACCCCAAGTTCCTTGGCATGGTCACGGAGCAGCTCAAAGTCCACCTGGGATAAGAACTGGTTGTACAGGACACCTGTGGGAAAAGAGTTGGAGAAACAGATGAACAGGAAGGCATGCAAGGAGAAGCTGCTGGAGGAAAAGAAAGAGACTGGTGTGGAAAGGAGGCGGGGGCAGCATTTCCACGTAGTCTGCACTGGCTACCTGTGGTCTTTCGGGTGCGCTTCAAGGTTCTGGTTACCACCTTCAAAGCGCTCCATGGCTTAGGGCCCGGGTACTTATGGGACCGCCTGCTGTTACCTTATGGTGAGATCATCAGTGGCTTCGGTGTGAGGTACCAGCTGTACGCTGATGACACCCAGCTGTACTTTTCCACACCGGGCCACCCCAATGAAGCTATCGAAGTGCTGTCCTGGTGTTTGGAAGCCGTACGGGTCTGGATGGGGAGAAACAGGCTCAGGCTCAATCCCTCCAAGACGGAGTGGCTGTGGATGCCGGCATCCCGGTACAGTCAGCTGAGTCCACGGCTGACTGTCGGGAGCGAGTCATTGGCCCCGATGGAGAGGGTGCGCAATTTGGGCGTTCTCCTGGATGAACGGCTGTCTTTTGAAGACCACTTGACGGCCGTCTCCAGGAGAGCTTTCCACCAGATTCGCCTGGTGCGCCAGTTGCGCCCCTTTCTAGACCGGGATGCCTTGTGCACAGTCACTCACGCCCTTGTGACGTCTCGTCTGGACTACTGCAATGCTCTCACATGGGGCTCCCTTGAGGGGCATCCGGAGGCTGCAGTTAGTCCAGAATGCAGCTGCGCTGGTGATAGAGGGAGCCCTCGTGGCTCCCGAGTGACACCTATCCTGCGCAGGCTGCACTGGCTACCTGTGGTCTTCGGTGCGCTTCAAGGTGTTGGTGAACGCCTTTAAAGCGCCCATGGCATAGGGCCGGGTTATCTACGGGACCGCCTGCTGCTACCGAATACCTCTCACTGACCGTGCGCTCTCACAGAGAGGGACTCTCAGGGTGCCGCCGGCGCGACAGTGTCGCCTGGCGACACCCAGGGAAGGGCCTTCTCTGTGGGGCTCCCGCCTCTGGAACGAACTCCCCAGGACTTCATCAACTTCCGGACCTCCGAACCTTTCATGAGCTTAAAACCCACTTATTCATCTGCACTGGACTGGGTTAGTTTTTTAAGCTTATGGGTTTTTTAATGGGTTTTTTATTTTTAAATTTTAATTATGGCCTATTTAATAAGTTTTTAAACTGTATTTTAATATTTATAGTGTATTGTGTATTTTTTACTTGGCTGTGAACCGCCCTGAGTCCTTCGGGAGAAGGGCGGTATACAAATTTAAATAATAAATAAATAAATAATAAATAAATAAATAATAAATATGCCTCCCATCGACCCGTACGCTCTCACAGAGAGGGTCTCCTCAGGGTGCCGTCGGCGCGACAGTGTCGTCTGGCGACACCCAGGGGAAGGGCCTTCTCTGTGGGGGCTCCCGCCCTCTGGAACGAACTCCCCCCAGGACTTCATCAACTTCCGGACCTCCGAACCTTTCGCCGCGAGCTTAAAACCCACTTATTCATCTGCACTGGACTGGGTTAGTTTTTTAAGCTTATGGGTTTTTTAATGGGTTTTTTATTTTTAAATTTTAATTATGGCCTATTTAATAAGTTTTTAAACTGTATTTTAATATTTATAGTGTATTGTGTATTTTTTACTTGGCTGTGAACCGCCCTGAGTCCTTCGGGAGAAGGGCGGTATACAAATTTAAATAATAAATAAATAAATAATAAATAAATAAATAATAAATATGCCTCCCATCGACCCGTACGCTCTCACAGAGAGGGTCTCCTCAGGGTGCCGTCCGCCAAGCAATGCCGGCTGGCGGCCCCCAGGGGAAGGGCCTTCTCTGTTGGAGCACCTACCCTCTGGAACGAACTTCCCCCCCGGTTTGCGCCAAATATCTGACCTTCGGACCTTTCGCCGGGAATTAAAAACTTACTTATTCATTCAAGCGGGACTGGCCTGATTTTTAAATTTTTTAAATTTTAAATTTTAATCTTTTGTAATTTTATATGGGGTATTTTAGATTAGGTCAATTCGATGGTTTTAATTCGGCCATTATTGAATATGTTTTTTAAACTGATATTTTAACTTTGTATACTTACTGTTTTTATCTTTGGCTGTACACCGCCCTGAGTCCTTCGGGAGAAGGGCGGTATAAAAATTTAAATAAATAAAAAAATAAAAAAATACGCCCACCCCAGCTTCCCAAGGTCAAACACAACCCTGATGAGGCCCTCAATGAAATTGAGTTTGACACCCCTGGGCTAAGGAAATATATTTGGACCATGGCAACTGTAAGATGTATGGACTTCAACTCCCAGAATTCCAAGCCAGAGAGGCTGGCTGTGGAATTGTAGGAGTTGAAATCCACACATCTTAGTTACTAAGGCTGAGAAACACCCATCTAAGTAAAGCTAAAGAAGTCAATGACCAAACCTGGTGCCCTTGATATATAGACGGTCCTTGATTTATAACCATTCGTTTAGTGACCATTTGAAGTTACAGCCGCACTGAAAAATGTGATTTAGGACTGGTCCTTACACTTATTGCTATCACAGCATCCCTATGGTCATATTATCAAAATTCAGGCACCTGGCAACCAGCATGTATTTGTGACAACGCAGCATTTCAGATTCATAGGATCTCCATTCGCAGGCTTCGGGCAAGCAAAGTCAATGGGGGAAACCAGGTTCGCTTAATGACCATATGATTCACTTTACAACTGCAGCGATTTGCTTTAAACATCGGGGCTTTAAAAAAGGTCATAAAATTGGCTGCAATTCACTTAATAACTGCCTTGTTCAGCAATGGAAATTACGGTCTCAATTGTGGTCGTAAGTTGAGGACTACATCTATACTGGACTAAAGATTAATGCCCGGACGGTCAGGCTAATGGCCGCATTGGGAGAGGAGACCAGGTTGTGGAACTTGCCAAACTATAATTGATCTAATTTGACATCCTATTAGATTCTTTTCATGATTATCGCTTCCTCTCCTGACCACCTGTCCCATCTCTTGGAGATGCTCACCCTCAGAAAAGCGCAGTCTGTCCCGTTCCAACTCCCACAGCCGGATCTGATCTGTGATTGTGGGGGGCAGCACAGGGGTCTGTGGGGAGAAGAGTGGAAAAGTTAGAGACCACAAAATATCTATTTCCTAAAGAGCAGGGAAACAATCTCCACACTGCATTTTTCTCTAGAACTGACAAACACCTACGTTACCTGAACCTTTTAATCCAGAGGTCCACAACCCCAGGGCTACGGCCCACTACTGAGTCACGGCCTGTTTGTAACCAGGCCGCGAAAAACATCAGACGACCGCATCTGTGTGCACAGCTTCCCTCACACGAGCGACGGGAGTTTGCATCCCCTCTCATGTTTGGTGGGTGTATGCACCCACTGCTTGCACAAATGGAGGTGAGCGCACACACGTCTCTCACACAGAACCATCCCCTCTCGCCCCCGTACAGGGCACCATGCCGGAAAGGTTCAAGACCGCTGTTTGAATCCACATTTCATATTTGGGATCAGGGTTAAGCCCCGTATTGGGCTTTCTCCCCATAAGGCTTAGCAATTTTCTTCTATACATACATAGTTTCATAAGTTCTCTACAGCAGGGGTCTCCAACCTTGATCACTTTAAGCCTTGTGGACTTCAACTCCCAGAGTTGAACTTCAACTTCTGGGAGTTGAAGTCCACAAGTCTTAAAGTGGCTAAGGTTGGAGACCGCTGCTCTACAGTGTTTTATTTATGTCTTTTAAGTTTTGCATAGTGTTTATTTTTTAAAGATTGTAAACCACCCAGATTTAACCTGTGGAAACATGGGTGGCCAATACATTTTACAGATAAAAAAATAATGGTTCAGGTGCCAACAACTTGTAATTTTTTAACTGACACTAGACCAATATATTTTTTGAAAACTTACCTTTGGGGCTCTGGGGAAGCTGGTTGGGATGGCTTGGGTGCTGCATTACTTAAACTAGCATAAATATTGCACCAGCTTTATTACACAGCAAATAAACTGTTACAAAGGGCAACGTTTTTCTTGGATGCCCTAATCCCCCAGGTGTCCTCTCCCTTCATCTCCTGTAGCCGTTTCCTCACCTGTTTCAGCATCACAGCATGAGCTCTTGTCCGTAGGAAGTGAATGATCTGTAGCAAAAGAGGATAATGAACCTTGGCACATTTGGGATTTCGTCCTTAAAAGTTTTAATCCCCACCCAAACAACCGAGAGAAGCAGAGCACGACTCCAAAGTCCCCTTTAAACTTATTCTCACGTAGGGCACTGGAAGATGAAGAAAAAAATAGTAACCATGAATATAAATAAATATAAAATTTAAATGATTTGTGAAATTAAAAATCAGTTTAAGAGGAGAGGTGAAGGGCTATCCAGAGAAGGGGAAAATAAAAAGGGAAATAGCACATAAAAGTTGAGGAGAGTAAATGGAAGAATACTGAAAACAAGAAGGGTAAAAAAATAATAATAAGGAGGGAAGGAAGAGACAAGGAAAGAAAGAAAGAAGGGAAGGGAAAAATACAAAGTCAAAGGACTACATAGGGACTAATAGAGAAAAACAAAAAATGGGGGAAGGAAAGTAAAGGATAATGGATAGAAATACAGGACAAGCAAAGAGAGCAAAGAATGTTAAGAAAAAAGAAAAGAAAGGAACTGAAATAAATGATGCGTTGAAATACTAATGAGATTTGAAATATATAAATATTGAGATTTTTTGAAAGGATGAAAATGTTTGAAGGTTATTATGTTTTTAGTAAGAAAAGGTAGAAGTTAATTTGGAAAAAAAATAGAGTTTTGCTTGCTTTTTATTTTCTTTATAGGATTATGGATAACAATTTAAAAACTGTCATTGAACTGTAAAGATATGATTGATGCTGATGTTATGCAGAAGATTTAAAAGAATGAAATTAGTAAATGGGAATATAAGGGTTTAACATAAACGGGAATAGAAAAAAAAGGGGGGGGAAGAGGGATAAATTTGATTAAAGATTAAAATTGGGGGTGGAGGGTAAGATTAGATCTTATAGAGAAATGCAAATAGGGAAATAAAAAAGGGAAGGAAAATATATTGATGAAAGCATATAAGAAGTGCTGGGAAAGACCAAACTGGATGTAAACATGTACCTGGCTGATATTTTTGTTCAGAAAAGATACAGTGTATGTTGTTGTTTATGTGAAAAAAAATAAAAAAAATATTAAAATAAATAAATAAACTTGTCCTCACCTGATCAGCCGTGATCCCATTGGCAATGGCCTGTTGTGTGCTCTCCCGGGTGACTTGTGCCACCACCAAATTAGGGAAGCGATACAGCATCTCAGAGAAGAGGGCAATTAGTGCAATCTGTAGTTCTGAATCTGGAAGTAAGCACAGAGAGAGGGAAAGGCAACATTTGAAAAAACGGTTTTTCAAACTCAGCCAGTTTAAAGGTGTGTGGACTTCAACTCCCAGATTTCCCCAGCCAACATGGTTTGGCTGAGGAATTCTGGGAGTTGAAGTTCACACATCCTAACATGGCTGAGCTTCAGGAACACTGTTTTAAAATATACGAGCAGCCTTCCCCAGCCTGGCGTCCTTTAAATATATTGGTGTTTCTCAACCTTGGCCATTTTAAGATGTATGGACTACAACTCCCAGCAATGCCCTCCCCCCCCCCAATCCAAGAGGGCAAATTAATACTTAATTTTGGATTACATCTTTTGGTACAAAATTTAATCTAAAAGATGCCTTTTAAAACAGAGGGATGGAAGGTAAGTTTTTTTTTCAAAGAATGGAAACTTCCCTGCTCTTAAAGACACAAACCTAGCAAGGGGGGGTGTATTTAATGTGTGTGGTCCCCACATTTTCTTTCAATTCATTTTTTGAATTACTGTATTTTTGGAGTATAAGACGCACCTTAGTTTTTGGGGAGGAAAATGGGGGTGGGGGGAATTCTGCCTACCAGATATTCATCTAGCTAGTCCTTAGCCTGATCAGCTTCACCAAATTAGTTCACTTGCTGGTTTTGAGGTTGGGGCTGGTTGGGGCTAAAAAACAGCTTCTAAAGCACAGCTGATCATCAGAGGGAGCAGCAATTAGAAAAGCAGGCAAAGCACGGAAGATCCCTTTGCTCATGTTGGGGCTGAAAAACAGCTTCAAAAGCACAGCTGATCTTGGAGGGAGTTCCAGTGACTAAAGCAGGCAAAGCATGGAAGGGGTAAGAAAAGGCAGCAGCTGTTCCAGGCAGCCATTCTGGACACCACACGCTGGGTTACATTCGGAGTATAAGATGCACCCAAATTTTCAGCCTCTTTTAGGAAGGGAAAAAGGTGTGTCTTATATACTCCGAAAAATAGGGTATATCATGATAGCAGACAATTTGAGAAATATTGTCCTATGTCACATAAAGAAAGCAATCCTGGCTAAATACGCTTTCCCCCAATCAGTAAAGCAAAATCTCAGCTGTCTTTTGTTATACAACCAAGAGATTTTTTTTTTAAAAAAGTGGGTTTATTCCTGATTCCCAGTTCTGAATTAGAAGAAGAAGGATGGGCCTTTGAAGAATAGAAATCGGTGCGGTTTCAGACCTGTGTATGCATAGATCCTGTAGTTGGTCTCCACCACGATGAAGCCTTGGTTATGGGTATCCACGGTGGTACCTGAGATGCCGGAGGAAAGATTAATAGCTAAGCGGGTAGGATAGTAACGCCTGGATTTTCTCTGTAAAGAAAGAAGGAAAGACATTAGCAAAAAGTTTGTGGCAAGTTCAGAGCTGTCTGACAATTCATCTTTCAGAAGACAAACCTACCATTTAAGCTCACAAGATCCTTGAAGAAGTCCTTAATACCTCTAACATCTGACAATTTGTGTTTTTTAAAAACTCTGGTTCAGCTCCTCATATAATCCCCCTACTGTTGTACCTTTCTTTGAAACACCAGGCCAAATTCCCGGAGATGCTGAAGGAAATTCAGGAGCGAATCACTCATTCCTTCCACAGAATAATCCTGGGAATAAAGAAATTGGAAAAAGAATTTATTCACAGACAAGTATGTTGCACAAACATCTTGATTGGTCAATGCTTAAGGACCAGTAGATGAATTGCTATGAATAGCCAATCAAATCACATTGAGAGGCCATGAAAGAATTCTTCTGCTGATTAACCTTTATCATCAGTGGAAGATGCACTTATTAAGAGGATGAATGCTCTGGGCACGTGTCATTCATGCTTTGTTTCTTGAACAATTAAGCTATGCTCATGATATGATCATAATTTAAATTGAGCATTTAGCTAATGCACCATTCCTGCACTGAACTAATGTCTTGTTTTCAACTATTTGCTCCAATTTTCTAGATTCTATGCTTGTAAGATCCTATGCCTCTCTCAACATCACCCCTCAAAGACTATTGTTTAACTTAGTAATTTAATAATGTGTAGATGTGAGACTTTAATTAGGGTTAGTTCAAGGACCACGCTTACCCCTAATCAAAGCCAGTATGCATGGTTTCGTGAATCAACACGAATCAACAACAATCCTTTAATTCATGGGAAGAAAGCCAGGTTTTCTGTTATATTCATAACATCTGCTTTCTTCATTTCTAAATTCTCACTTTTTCTTTGAAAGCTTTTGCTACACGAGTGACTTTCTTCTAATGTTACCCACACAACAAAAACCCTTTGATGTAGGGTTCAGGCTCAGCTTGAGTGATTGGTTCAGAGTGATCCAGTGGTTCTTTTATCAAGCAGGGACTTGAAACAAAATCTCCTTTAAGTCTAAGTCTCCTCTACTTAAGAGCTGTGGTGGTGCAATGGTGGGCCTCAGTGGCTCAGACTGGTAAGACAGTCTGTTATTAACAGCAGCTGCTTGCAATTACCGCAGGTTCAAGCCCCACCAGGCCCAAGGTTGACTCAGCCTTCCATCCTTTATAAGGTAGATAAAATGAGGACCCAGATTGTTGGGGGCAATAAGCTGACTTTGTATATAATATACAAATGGATGAAGACTATTGCTTGACATAGTGTAAGCCGCCCTGAGTCTTCGGAGAAGGACGGGATATAAATGCAAAAAAAAAATATGGTTAGAATGCAGCACTACAGGCTAATTCTGCTGACTGCTGGCTGCCAGCAGTTCAAATCCCACCAACTCAAGGTTGACTCAGCCTTCCATCCTTCCGAGGTGGGTAAAATGAAGACCCAAATTGTTGGGGGAAATAGGCTGACTCTGTAAACCACTTAGAGAGAGCTGTTAAAGCACTGTGAAGTGGTACGTAAGTCTAAGTGCTACTGCTATTAAGCCACTATAAATGGAGACTGCCAATCCCCATATTCAAGATTAAGCCTACTGTTCTGTTCTATAGAGGACCTTGCCCAACACTGATAAACTGATAATAAATACAAGCCATTTTATTGACATGACAAGTTGTCAAAAGTGATCTCTTGAATCTCAGTGCGAAGGGCTACGAAGCCTTCATAGATATCAAAGAAGCAGTTGCAATTGGAATATTTCATATTCTACTGGGATATTGCAAAGGTCACCCAAAATGATCAGAATGGCTTATTCAGGTTTTAAAAAATTACAAGGGATGATATTGTAAACAACATGGAAGGGGATGAATGGAGATATTTCCCCAAGAAGATGGTCCAATTATGGTCCATCTTTTCCATACTTTTCCTTTTCCACAGTGTTCTAAACTTCTTCAGAGCACCGCAATAGCAACAACTACTCTACTCAGTTATTGTCTTGATATGTAGCCCAACTTCTCACCAACGTATGTTGCTGATAGATAAAGAAGTTCCTTCTCACCTTGCCAAGTGTGGAGAAGCTGAGCTGAAAGAGGAAGGAAAGAATCTCCACCAAGTCCATGCCTCTGGTCTGTAGAGTGATGCAAAAAAAAAAGATGGGGGGTGGGAAGGGAATTAGAAGCAGAAAAAGGAAATGGACAGAATAACCAGAACTGAGATAGCAAGCAGTCAGGTCACTGTTTCTCCTTACCTCCGCTGATTGGAGATACTGGAGCATGAAGTACCACAGCTGTGATGAAGTATCCAGCAGCAAGAACTGGAAGCCAGAGGATGTGATACAGGGAGGTTCCCCGGGCTCACTACTAGGAAGAAGAGGGGTAACTCAAGAAAAAAAAATCCAGAAAAGAAACATTCGTTCTTAGTTTTGCAAAATTGTATCCGATTTCCACATAGTTCACACTGATGATGGCTGCTGTTCCCTGATGCTACAGGAGACTGATATGCTGTGTATCCTGCCACTATCTGAGTGTTCATGCCTGACAAAATAAAGAGTGTTGGAAGGGACCTTGGAGGTTTTCTAGTCCAACCCCCTGCTCAAGCAGGAGACCCTATGCCAGAGGTCTGCAACCTTAAACATTCAAAGAGCCATTTGGACCTGTTTCCCACAGAAAAGAAAACACCGGGAGCCACAAAACCTGGATGGGCCACAAAACCTGGCAGGCAAAACACCAGTCTTTACCTAGACCACGGGTCTCCAAATTCGTGGTTGGCTAGGGAACTGGCTTGATTTAAAAAATTTTAATTTGCTTTTATGGGTTTTAGATTTTTGTAAATTTTTATAGGGTGTTACTGTATTTTAAAATTTTTGGCCAATCGAATAAGTTTTTTAAGGGGTTGTTCTTAATATTATATGTACTGTTTTCTTTGTATTTTATTCTGGCTGTGCACCGCCCTGAGTCCTTCAGGAGAAGGGCGGTATACAAATTAAAATATTATTATTATTATTATTATTATTATTATTATTATTATTATTATTATTATTATTATTATTATTATTATTATTATTATTATTATTATTATTATTATTATTATTATTAATTCTGGAAGTGAAAGTCCACAAGTCTTAAAATTGCCAAGTTTGGAGATCCTTGATCCAGACAAGCCTGACCAGGATTTAAAAAATGATTCCTTTCTCTCAGTTGCTCAAAACCCCATGGCTAGGAAGGTCTTAACCCAGTGATCGCGAACCTTTTCAACACCGAGTGCCGAAAAGGTCGTGCGGAAATGTCACTTGCACTCGCCGAGGCTGCGCTCTCGAAAAGACGAACTTCCGGGTTCTAGCGCGCACGCGTGCCCAACAATCAGCTGGCTGGCATGCATGCGCATGCCGGTTTTTGCCACTGCCATGCGCGCAACAGCATCGTACTCCGGAAAATCCGAACTTCCGGGTTGCAGCGCACATGTGCACCCGACAATCAGCTGGCTGGTGCATGCGCACACTGGTTTTTGACACTGCCGCGCACGCAAAGGAAAGCTGATCGTCATGCACACATGCACACCAGAAATCTGGAAGACAAACAGGCAAGGCCGCGTGTCCCAGGCGACATGGCTTTGCGTGCCACTTTGGCACACATGCCATAGATTCGCCATCACTGTCCTAACCCATAGTTTGAGAACTTTTCCACTACATAATCAGAGGGTAAAAATGTTGTCTGAATGCTACCCCGGTCTTTCTGCATGGTAGTTCTTTTTCTCCTTATGTCAAATCTGAGGATTCTCAACAGTCCTTAAAACAGACAATGGACTTTTTTTTTTAAGGCTGGAAGAGATACTTTGGGAAGGTATCTGCACGTCTGTCTCTCCCTGAGACACCTACCTCTTCATCAGGCCAGCTTCAATCAGCAGTTGAGCCAGGTCCTGACTCACCGCTGCACTAGGAGATCCTACCATGAAATGCAGGATGACCTAAATGGAACAATGTGGAGAAAGGGAAGAAAATTGTGATCTCTGTGGAACTACGTCCACAATGGTGTTTGGTAAAGTCAATTCATTGTGTGCTACACACCATATGCAAAGGCCAACCAGTCACTGCAGACTCTACAAATGGTTGCAATCCCACTCATGATTCATCATCATGTCTATTGCTTTGATGGGCAGAATTCTAGGATAGAATTCTAGGAATTCATTGAGGGAACCTGGCTTGTAATGGCAACTATTCCCAGTTGAAGCAAGGAAGCAATAGACAATTGCACATGCTACTAAAAGACCATAAGACCCAGTGGTGGGTTTCAAATTTTTTTACTACTGGTTCTGTGGTTGTGGTTTAGTGGGCGTGGCATGGCTTGGTGGGTTTGGCTTGGTGGGCGTGGCAGCGGAAGGATACTGTAAAATCTCCATTCCCTCCACAATCCAGGGGAAGGATACTGCAAAATCCCCATTTCTTCCCGATCAGCTGGGTCTTGGGAGGCAGAGAATAAATGGGGGCGGGGCCAGTCAGAATTTTTACTACCGGTTCTTCGAACTACTTAAAATTTCCACTACCGGTTCTCCAGAACTGGTCAGAACCTGCTGACCACATTAGCTAAAGGAAGAGTTAGTAAGGAATTGAGAAACATAGATGCCCATCCTAGGCCTGGTGAAAAGAAAACGCAACAGAATTCCATCATGAATGAATTTAAACAGGAAGATTCGGGAGCTTAATCCTCCATAGAAGGAAACACACCATTTTAAATACTCTGATTCCAAGAACATTTAATTTTGTCAGCCACAAAATCTTCTTTTTGCATGATTAACCTGCTGTTTTCCCAAAAGGAAGGCTTTTGAACTAAATCCAAGCAAGGAAGGAGAGGAAGCAGCAGTCTTGCTGACTTTACTGGCAAGAGGTGGGAGAACACTGCAAGAAAGTGAGTCATTTGAAAATTAATACAGGCAGTTTTCCACTTATCATCACAATTGGGACCAGAATCCCTGTGGCTAAGCAAGGTGGTTGTTAATTGAGTCACACCCAATTTTTCGACTTCCTTTTAAGCGAATCACTGCAGCTAAATAAATCATACAGTCATTAAGTTAATCTGGCTTTCCCCCATTGACTTTGCATGCTGGAAGCCAGCTGGGGAGATTGCAAATGACAATCCTCTGATTGTGGGATGCTGTGCAACCATCTTAAATACATGCCAGATGCATGTATGTAATTTTTTTAACATAACATAACATCAGAGTTGGAAGGGACCTTGGAGGCCTTCTAGTCCAACCCCCTGCCCAGGCAGGAAACCCTACACCATCTCAGTCAGATGGTTATCCAACATTTTCTTAAAAATTTCCAGTGTTGGAGCATTCACAACTTCTGAAGGCAAGTCGTTCCACTTATTAATTGTTCTAACTGTCAGGAAATTTCTCCTTAGTTCTAAGTTGCTTCTTTCCTTGATCAGTTTCCACCCATTGCTTCTTGTTCTACCCTCAGGTGCTCTGGAGAACAGCCCAACTCCCACTTCTCTGTGGCAGCCCCTGAGATATTGGAACACTGCTATCATGTCTCCCTAGTCCTTCTTTTGTTAAACTAGACATACCCAGTTCCTGCAACCGTTCTTCATATGTTTTATCCTCCAGTCCCTAATCATCTTTGTTGCTCTTCTCTGCACTCTTTCTAGAGTCTCAACATCTTTTTACATCGTATGACCAAAACTGGATGCAATATTCCAAGTGTGGCCTTACCAAGGCATTATAAAGTGGTACTAGCACTTCACGTGATCTTGATTCTATCCTCTGTTTATGCAGCCCAGAACTGTGTTGGCTTTTTAACAGCTGCTGCACACTGCTGGCTCATATCTAGATGGTTATCCACTAGGACTCCAAGATCCCTCTCACAGGTACTACTATTGAGCAAGGTACCACATATACGGTACTGGTGCATTTTGTTTTTTGGCCTAAATGTAGAACCTTACTTTTTCACTGTTGAATTTCATTTTGTTAGATAGCGCCCAATGTTCAAGTCTGTCAAGATCTTTCTGTAACTTGAGCCTATCTTCTGGAGTGTTGGCTATTCCTGCCAGCTTGGTGTCATCTGCAAATTTGATGAGTTCCCCATCTATCCCTCGTCCAAGTCATTGATGAAGATGTTGAAGAGTACTGGGCCTAAAACAGAGCCTTGGGGTACTCCACTGCATACTTCCTCCATGTGGATGTAGTTCCGCTGAGGACTACACGTTGAGTGCGGTTGGTCAGCCAGTTACGAATCCATCTGGTGGTGGTGCTGTCTAACCCACATTTTTCTACTTTATCTAGTAGTAGGTTATGGTCTACTTTATCAAATGCTTTACTGAAGTCCAAGTAAATTATATCAACAGCATTCCTCTGGTCTACTAATTTTGTCATTTTGTCAAAGAATGCGATAAGATTAGTCTGGCATGATCTGTTTTTGACAAACCCATGTTGGCTTTTGGTTATTACTTTGTTTGCTTCTAGGTGTTCCGTGATTCGTTGCTTGATTATCTTTTCCAGAATCTTCCCCGGTATTGAGGTCAGACTGATAGGTCTGTAGTTTCCTGGATCTGTTTTTTTTCCTTTTTTGAAGATGGGAACTACATCAGCTCTTTTCCAGTCCTCTGGCAGCTCCCCTGTGCTCCAGGATCTTTGAAAGATATAGTTCAGTGGTTCTGAGATCACGTCTGCCAGTTCCTTCAGAACCTTGGGGTGTAATCCATCCGGTCCTGGTGATTTGAACTCGTCTAAGGTAGACAGGTGTTCACTTACCATTTTCTTCCCTATTTTAACTTGTGTTTCTAATCTGTTTTTTGTAGTGCTGTTTTTGATAGGTTGGATTGTTTTTTCCTTTTGTGTAAAGACAGATGCAAAATATGAGTTAAGTAGATCTGCTTTCTCCCTGTTGCTTGTCATCTTCTTGCCACTTTCTCCCAGCAATGGGCCAATTGTTTCCTTGACTTTTTTCTTGTTTTTAACATGTTGGAAGAATTTTAATTTTAATCATATGACCATTGGGCTGCTGCAACAGTCATACGTGTGAGAGCTGGTCATAAGCCACTTTTTTCAATGCCACTGTAACTTCAATCAGTCACCAAACAAAAGGTTATAAGTCAAGGACTACCTGTAAATACATCCATAAAAAATCAGGCTGCTTAGACAAGGCAAAATGCTCACCTCCCACCTTTCTTCTGCATACTTGTCCAAAGACGGGACATCTCGGGCATGCTTATCTGGGCCCAGTTGGCTGGTATCATCAGACCAGGCCTTACCTCTGTGGACACAGAATTGAGAAGTAAGAAACTCCATTACTATTTATAGGCTTTAACTTAAGGATAAAAAGGTAAAGGTAACGGTTCCCCTCACACATATGTCCTAGTCATTCTCGACTCTAGGGGGCGGTGCTCATCTCCATTTTAAAGCTGAACAGCCAGCACTGCCCGAAGACGTCTCTGTGGTCATGTGGCCGGCATGACTAAACACCAAAGGTGCACGGAACGCGGTTACCTTCCCACCAAAGGTGGTCCCTATTTTTCTACTTGCATTTTTTCCGTGCTTTCGAAACTGCTAGGTTGACAGAAGCTGGGACAAGTAACAGGAGCTCACAGGAGTTACGCGGCACTAGGGATTCGAACTGCTGAACTGCCGACCTTTTGATCAACAAGCTCAGCGTCTTAGCCACTGAGTCCCTATGTAACTTAAGGATAGCACTAACTAATGTCTTATTCAGGAGTAAGGATTCTTAAACCAGATAATAGGCCTTCTGTAGGTATTAAATGCAAAAGCAATTCCTATAAAGGAATTATTGAGCCTGTCATTTGCACCTCTTGACCTTTGGGACAACCATGACCTGGATGGTCGAGAATCTCCATAGACATTTGACCTATTAATAGATAGTTTTCTCCCTTTCTGTGAAGTGGCAGGATCCCAAAATCAACCCTTTCAGAGAACCGAAATTATCCTCATCTTCAGCCAGTGCAGTAGTTTCTATGAACTTCTGCCTTCACTCTCCAACCTTAAGAATCTGAATGGCCTTCACTCACCCTCCCAAGAGAGCAATCCGCAGGTTTTCTTTGAAGATGGGGTTCAAGACGATCCCTTCGAGGCCTCCTGGGAGCAGCTGCGTGTGCCAAAGTCGCAGTCCCAATAGGATATCCGAGCTCTCCTCTTGTTCCCTGAAACACCAGAGCCCATCATGAATTTAGGAAATGTAGTTCCTTGATTAAGGTAGTTACCGTAGTTAGTTAAGTTTAAGGCAACCAAGAGTAAATACGGTAGTTCCTTAATCAAAGAACTACGAAGAAGAAAACAACACTCCCACCAAGACTGACAGGGCAAGTGGATATAAACAGAGAGCAAATCCCATTCCTTTCTCGCACTGATGGTATTACCTAGTTGGGTAATGAAATGTTTGCAAGAAAAAAAACAAGCTCTGAGGGCACCAAAGACTCCACAGGTCAACACTCACCTACAAATATTCTCTTCTATTACTATGTTGCTACTGTTGTGGCTTTTGAGGTTTTTTTTCTTATTTTAATCCTAATATGTAAAACGTCTCAAGCTGTCATTGTAATTGAGGCTGTGAATAGGTTTATTAAATAAGTGAAAATGAACACGAGCTTTATTTATACCAGCCGGGCCACGTTTCTGCTTTATGGAATATCTCAATGCCACGTACACTTTCAATCTTACAATGTTCATTTGAGCAGTAATCGTATTGGAGTTTTTGGTTTTTTTTAAACTTTGCTAGACAATCAGGGCTCGAGCTATAAACTTACTTGACATATTCCTTCTTCACCCACAGGGCCACAGCTGCCTGACGAAGCGGCTGTTCCAGAAAAAGCATCCGCATGACATAATTTTTGGCTAACCCAGGCAGTTCCCTGCGAAGAGAAGAATGTAAGATCAGTGACACGCACAAGATATGTTTTTTCTTTTTTTCATAGCCAGGCATGGTCTGCCAAAGTCTGTGTCAGCTGCCACCTTAATGCTTGCTTGCACTTCGGTGACATACTGCTATGAACTATGGGGAGGGGGAAAAGCAAGGGGGAAACCGAAAGTGAACACTATATCTCTTTGAGACTATGCTTCAAGGTCACATGACATACCAGCTGCATATTGTCCTGAGCAGGGACTGGTCGTTATAAAAATATCCTTTCTGAACCTGCCCCCTTGCATGTGTGTGTGCGTGTTTGTGACACTGAGCTTGTCAATCGAAAGATCGGCGGATCAGCGGTTCAAATCCCTAGTGCCACGTAACGGGGTGAGCTCCCGTTACATGTCCCAGCTTCTGCCAACCTAGCAGTGCAAAAGCACTTTTGATGGGAAGGTAATAGCGTTCCATGCACCTTTGGCGCTGAGTCATGCCGGCCACATGACCATGGAGACGTCTTCTGACAGCACTGGCTCTTCGGCTTTGAAACAGAGATGAGCACCACCCCCTAGAGTCGGGAACGACTAGTACATATGTGTGAGGGGAACCTTTACCTTTACCTTTAATGGGAGTTAGCTAAGGGAGGGAAAAGTTGAATTTAGGGATTTTGGCAAGCGAAGCTCAGTTCTAGCTATGCACTACTGCAATGCACTTTTCTTCTAAGAAAACCATATTTTTCTCAACAAATGGAGTCAAGGGTCATTTCTATTTCAATACATGAGGTTAACCTACTTGCATTTTTATCCCCGGTCTGACCCTCACCTGATACAAGGCCTAAATTCTAATAGTTGAGGACAGGCGAGATTCTCACTTACCGAAGGACAGCAAGGCAAGTGGCAGGATGATTATACAGCCGATCCAAAATCCCAGGGCTGAGACCCCGCAGGTATTCATGAAGGTTCTTGCATTTCAGCTGAACTCTCTGGAGTTTCATCAGTGACTCTGTCATGACAGCTACCCTTCATCACTGGGACATATTTCTGAAAAGGCTGTGATAGTTGAAAGATAAAAACATCTGGTGAATTCAGTAACACAGTATGTTCACTGTGGATGGAACCAGCACCTGGATAAGCACAAAACCACATTTTTTAAGGAAAGTCTATGAATTAAAACACACAAGTAAAAATCTGTGGTATAATATTTAACATCGCCTGTAGTCTTCAGCTTATAACCATTTGTTTGATGAGCAAAGTTACAATGGTATGGAAAAAAGCGACTTGTGACCAGTCCTCACAGTTATGACAATGGCCACATCCCATGGTCCTGTGATCAGAATTTGAGTGCTTTGCAACCAGTATGTATTTACGATGGTTTCAGTATCCTGGGATCATGTGATCGTCATTTGCAAACCATTGTCAGCCAGCTTCTGACAAGCAAAGTTGATGAAAGAAACCAGATTTGCTTAACGACCATATGATTTATTTAACAATTGCAGTGATTCACTTAATAGCCAGAGCAAAAAGGCCATAAAACTGGACAGAACTCACTTAACAATCATCTTTCAATAGCAATGGAAATTCTAGTTCCAATTTTGGTCATAAATTGAGGACTAACTGTACAGCAAATTTGACACAGTGGTAATAAGAGGGAATCCATTTGCAACGTCCTGACAAACTTGACTTTTTCTGGGCTAATTTTCCATAATGAAAATGAAAATGTTTTGCTGCCTGACTGTTCTCCTTCTGGTCTTGCTTCCAGATGCATTATGGCAGGTGAAATCTTCCACCAACGAGGAGAAAGTTTTAATGTTTAAAACAGGCAGTTTAGAAAACACAAGCTACAATTTGTAGGCAAAAGCTCTCTGCCAACTTCTGGTTGTTGGGTTTTTTAATCTCTCAAGAAGAGAACTATACCTAAGGATCTGTTTGCAGATTTTCCTATTCTAAATGCTGTGACTTTAGATGCCATCATTTGGTCACCACACCATAAAAATATGTTGAGACTCTAGAAAGAGTGCAGAGAAGAGCAAACAAAGATGATTAGGGGACTGGAGGCTAAAACATATGAAGAACGGTTTCAGGAACTGGGCATGGCTAGTCTAGTGAAGAGAAGGACCAGGGGAGACATGATAGCAGTGTTCCAGTATTTGAGGGGCTGCCACAAAGAGAAAGGGGGTCAAGCTATTTTCCAAGGCACCCAAAGGCCAGATAAGGAATAATGGATGGAAACTGATCAAGGAGAGATTCAACCTAGAAATAAGGAGAAATTTTCTGACAGTGAGAACAATAAACCAATGGAACAGCTTGCCTTCAGAAGTTATGGGAGCTTCATCAGTGAAGGTTTTCAAGGGGAGATTGGAGTGCCATTTGTCAGGGAGGGTCTCCTACTTGGGCAGAGAGTTAGACTGGATAACTTACAAGGTTCCTTCCAACTCTGTTAATCTGTTAATCACCCATGATTTACCAGTTCAATAGCTTGGAGACTGTTTAACTCAGTGTATTTCACTGTTTGGGGAATTCTGGGCTTAGAAACCCCCACCACATCTTAAAGTAGCCGAGTTTGAAAAACACTGATTTAAAGTGATTTAAAAATTTAATGCCAGAATACCCCGTGCTTTGAAAAGCTATTAAGACTGACTCTTGGCATCTCTTCAAGACTTGACAGGTTAACAGGTTATTTATTGTAACCAAAACAATATTTCAACTTTCAAAAGAAAATAAAAAAAACTAAAAAACAAAGAAGGGAAAGAAAAGAAAAAAACCCCACTAATATCTTATACTTATCAATAGCCATTGGATTACCAATAAATTTGCTATTATAAGCTGAACAATGTATTATTATAAGAACACAGAATCTCTGCCATAGAAACACGTTGCTGCAACCTTCGATTAGTACAAAATATTGCCTTTTCCAAAACAGATAGATCACAACGCTTCATCTCTTGAATAATACCACTTTTCTAATTTCTCAATACAATTCTTTTGCATGTAGTCCTCAAATTACAAGTTCATTTAGTGACTGTTCGAAGTTACAACGGCACTGAAAAAAGACATTTGTGATCTTTTTTTCACACTTACAACGGTTGTAGCATCCCCATGGCCACATGATCAAAATTCAAGATGCTTGGCAACTGATACATATTTATGACGGTCGTAGTCTCCCGGAGCCAGGTCATCCCCTTTTGCAATCTTCTGACAAGGAAAGTCAGTGGAGACACCAGATTCACTGAACAACTGTGTCAGTCACTTAACAACTGAAGCAATTTACTTAACAACTGTGGCAAGAAGGGTCATAAAATGGGGCAAAATTCACTTCATATCTGTCTCACTTAGCAATAATTATATTGCTCAATTAAAGTCGTAACTTGAGAACTACTTGTACAGCCACAATGAGGGAATGGTTGGGTTAATTAAATGTGGTTACAATATGGGGAGCTACATAAATCGTTTAAGATAGATAGATGGATTTATGCATGAATAGATGACAGATAGATTACATGATTAGATAAAGACTAAACAAAGAGCCAGAGGTTAGACAATAGGCATAAAAGAGAGACTTACGGCGGGAAAAAAATCTGTATATGAATTGTTGCTAACGGTGCCTACTTGGTGCATTTTGGGATCATATATCTTTATACGTTTTCTTTTTCAATCGGATTGCTGCGTCGGGGATATCAGAACTTCATAGGACTGGAGCGACTTATCAAGCATAAATACATTCGGTTTGTGATCTTCCTACACTTTCCCACGCTGGCATAACAAAACGCGGCGCTCCCTTCATCAGGGTCTCCTTCTCCGGAGACCCCGGGATGATGCCCAGGGCTGCGAGAAGCTCCTCCAGGGCTTTATTCTTGGACAGGGCGGCGTTGCCAACCCGCTCAACCCCGGATCGCAAAGGTTTCTCCAACCCGGCTGCTGCGGGGCGCTTGCATGTTCCGACCCAAAGGACTCACCTTGACCAGGAGCGCATCGGGGACGGGGACAAGGATCCGCGGGGCAGCGGCTCTACACCAGCCGGCCCTCCCGGCGAGCAGGAAGCGATCGGCGCACTCCACCTCTCGGCGTCGGCTCCTTTTCCTGTGTGAGTTGCATGTCGGGAGCGCGGAAAAAAAAGGCCCGGGTTGCGAGGGGTAAGCTTGGTTTTGAATGTGTCCCCCATCGTGGTTTTGGGGAGGTCTAGATTAGGGGGAGGAGGTCGGAGTGGGAGGGAGGAAGGCAGTGCAGTGCATTCACAGTTACAGAGAGGAACGGGGCGTGCAAAACTAGTGCAAAACTGGGTTCTGGGAATCGCAAGAATGTAGTGTTGGGGGCGAGGGGGGAATGTGTGAACCTCTTAATTACCGGGTTTTCCAGATGTTGTGCTCAGACGCTACCATCCCTGGCTGTGTTGGCTAAGGGGCGTGCATAAGTGCACCTGCGTACCTATCGTCCCTGTCCTAATATTCCTTTTGACTTACTCTTTTCATGTATCCAAATTATGTTTATGCTTTTACCTGTTATTTTATATATGATTTACAAATAAAAGAAAAGAAAAGAAAGAAAGAAAGAAAGAAAGAAAGAAAGAAAGAAAGAAAGAAAGAAAGAAGGCGCATGGGATTTGGAGTAGTCCCTCCCCCCATTTTCTATTCCTATTCCTAATCCAATCCCTAATCCCAAAATTCTGTTTTTGGGACTTCCATTCCTTTGGCATACCATTGTTACTCCTTTTCTGCTCTCTGTGTTGCTTATTCAAAAGGGAATAGCAGTGCCTGTTTGTGTGTGTGTGTGTGTGTGCATATTTGTCAGTGGTGAAATCCAAATTTTCCAAGTTCTGTGAGCGTGGTTTGGTGGGCTTGGCAGAGGAAGGATACTGTAAAATCTCCATTCCCACCCCACTCTGGGATCGCCAGAAGTGGTATTTGCCGGTTCTCTGAACTACTCAAAATTTCCACTACCGGTTCTCTGAACTGCTCAAAATTTCCACTACCGGTTCTCCAGAACCTGTCAGAACCTGGTGGATTTCACCCCTGATATTTGTAAATATGTACATGCACATAAAATGATTGCCGTAGGATAGTGTGGTCCGAGAACCCCTGCCTGGAGGTCCCCGGACTGCACTCAGCGATCTGGAAAATCAAAATTATTTGGCAGCCTAGGTTAGAAAATAACACAATATTGAAGTCTCATCAAATAATCCTGAGAAGTGGTAGCGGCAGCAAATGTGTCAGTTTTAAATTTTAACCCGGTCAATATCAATTAACCAGTACAAATAAAAGTTTATTTTGAAGTCCTCTGAAATTTTTAAAAGTGGAAAGGGGTCCTGACAGAATAAAGTTTAAGAAATGCTGTCTGAAGGTAAGAAAGTAATGCATGATAATTCCATATAATTATAGTTACAAGCCTCAGATCATGCAGCTATTTACTGTGGCTACCTGACACAGACCAATAGATTTTGAAGGGACGAAAAATCTCTCCCTCCCTCTCTCTCTCTCTCCCCTTCCCTCCGTCCCTCTTTCTGTTTCTTTCACACAACTAAATTGTATTATTGCAAAAGTGCTTTTTCAAGAGGCAGCTGGACTTTCTGGTTTTTCTTTGAAGACGTTTTGCTTCCCATCCAAGTAGTTTCTTCAGCTCTGACTGGATGGTGGGGAACGGAAGGATTTATACTCCTTGCAGACAGCTGGTCATTTGCAGTCTTTTTAAGGAGTCTTCAAGGCCACCCATATGACAAGTGGAACATTTAGTAGAGAGGTGATACAGGAACAGTAGTAGAAAGAGGTGATACAGGATGTATTTTCCATTGATGTAGGGAGCCATGGAGATGGTCTTGAGCAGGGGTGTCAAACTCAAGGCCCGGGGCACGGATCCGGCCTGCGGGGTGTTTAGATCTGGCCCCCGGGGCAGCCCTGGAAACAGTAAAGGACCGGCCCATGGTGTCTCTGCCAGGGAAAACATAGCTCAGAAGCCCATTTTCACTGACAGTGCTCCGGCCATCACAGGCGCCCCTGACACTAGTGACGTCGAGCTGGCCACGCCCATCTTGCCCCCCTCCCAAGGTCGAACAAAACGCTGATGAAATTGAGTTTGATATCCCTGGTCTTGAGGGAGCTATTCAAAAGTGACTGCAAAATGAAAAAGGACAGAAGTCTGCTTTAAGCCCTGGGAAAGGAAAAAATACATTTAGGCTGGTTCCCCCCTAACTCTCTAGGAGTGTAAGAGGATGGGAAGAGAAAATATCAATAGACTTGCAAGATTGTGTTCCTAAGTCTTAATTCAATAAACCATGGGTTTTTAAAAACTTGTAGGGTCTGTTTCCTGATCTGGACCAGTGGCCCCCAACCTTTTGAGTAACCTTATTCATATGATTTCTTCGGTATTTATTTCTGTAGGCCCCATCAGCAATATAAGGGATGGAAAAGTGACTATTGGAAACATGTGCGTTTGGAACCAAAGGGAGAAAAGTGGTGTGCTTTTTTCTACCCGGGTGCAAGGGGACTAAGCACACCTACATTCAAACATGCCTTCAGCCCATCTTAATTCTGCCTCCCACTGGAATATGTCCCTTCTTTGCCGTCTGCTTCTCTGGGCAGAGAAAAAGCACTGGGGTGGATTTGGTGGATGGGGGAGGAGTTATTCCCAAGGAAGTAAGCCCGATCTTAATAAGCAAGTGGGTAAAATGGACCATCTAAAAAATAAGGAACAAAGACAAAAGCGGTTGTGGAAGAAGATGGAGGCTATTGAAGCTCAAATGGCTGCTGGGCCCAAGGTAAGACTGCTTTATTTTATTTTATTTTATTTATTAAATTTTTTAACGGGAACTTGCTTAACGGGAACTGATGTTTGGTTATTAATTTGGTGAAAACCAATGGCCTGATTTTTTTTAAAAAACTTCAACATCTCCCTATCAAGGCTAGGGTGAATTCTGCTTTGTTGTTTGTAGAACTTGCTATGATTTTATCATACTGATGGTACAATGGTGGCATTCTGGTGACTGGCTGCTACAAATATTGTTTGTCAGCTGTTATTCAGATCCGCCTGTACTAGACCTACACAGAATCCCTGGTAAATGCAAAGATGTAGAAAGAGAAAATGAGCAGCAATTCATTCCCTCAGTAACTTTACAATGTGGGGAATGGAAGGATTTATACTCCTTGCAGACAGCTGGTCATTTGCAGTCTTTTTAAGGAGTCTTCAAGGCCACCCATATGACAAGTGGAACATTTAGTAGAGAGGTGATACAGGAACAGTAGTAGAAAGAGGTGATACAGGATGTATTTTCCATTGATGTAGGGAGCCATGGAGATGGTCTTGAGCAGGGGAGTCAAACTCAAGGCCCGGGGCACGGATCCGGCCTGCGGGGTGTTTAGATCTGGCCCCCGGGGCAGCCCTGGAAACAGTAAAGGACCGGCCCACGGTGTCTCTGCCAGGAAAACATAGCTCAGAAGCCCATTTTCACTGACAGAGTGCTCCGGCCATCACAGGCGCCCCTGACACTAGTGACATCGAGCTGGCCACGCCCATCTTGCCCCCCTCCCAAGGTCGAACAAAACGCTGATGAAATTGAGTTTGATATCCCTGGTCTTGAGGGAACTATTCAAAAGTGATTGCAAAATGAAAAAGGACAGAAGTCTGCTTTAAGCCCTGGGAAAGGAAAAAAATATATTTAGGCTGGTTCCCCCCTAACTCTCTAGGAGTGTAAGAGGATGGGAAGAGAAAATATCAATAGACTTGCAAGATTGTGTTCCTAAGTCTTAATTCAATAAACCATGGTTTTTTTAAAACTTGTAGGGTCTGTTTCCTGATCTGGACCAGTGGCCCCCAACCTTTTGAGTAACCTTATTCATATGATTTCTTTGGTATTTATTTCTGTAGGCCCCATCAGCAATATAAGGGATGGAAAAGTGACTATTGGAAGCATGTGCGTTTGGAACCAAAGGGAGAAAAGTGGTGTGCTTTTTTCTACCCGTGTGCAAGGGGACTAAGCACACCTACATTCAAACATGCGTTCAGCCCATCTTAATTCTGCCTTCAACTGGAATATGTCCCTTCTTTGCCGTCTGCTTCTCTGGGCAGAGAAAAAGCACTGGGATGGATTTGGTGGATGGAGGAGGAGTTATTCCCAAGGAAGTAAGCCCGATCTTAATAAGCAAGTGGGTAAAATGGACCATCTAAAAAATAAGGAACAAAGACAAAAGCGGTTGTGGAAGAAGATGGAGGCTATTGAAGCTCAAATGGCTGCTGGGCCCAAGGTAAGACTGCTTTATTTTATTTTATTTTATTTATTAAATTTTTTAACGGGAACTTGCTTAACGGGAACTGATGTTTGGTTATTAATTTGGTGAAAACCAATGGCCTGATTTTTTTTAAAAAACTTCAACATCTCCCTATCAAGGCTAGGGTGAATTCTGCTTTGTTGTTTGTAGAACTTGCTATGATTTTATCATACTGATGGTACAATGGTGGCATTCTGGTGACTGGCTGCTACAAATATTGTTTGTCAGCTGTTATTCAGATCCGTCTGTACTAGACCTACACAGAATCCCTGGTAAATGCAAAGATGTAGAAAGAGAAAAATGAGCAGCAATTCATTCCCCTCAGTAACTTTACAATGTGGGGAATGGAAGGATTCTACCATCCAGTCAGAGCTGAAGAAGCTTCTTGGATGAGAAGTGAAACGTCTTCAAAGAAAAGCCAGAATGTTCAGTTGCCTCTTGAAAAAGCATCTTTGGGACAACCATGATCTGGATGACCAAAAATCTCCAAAGTTATCTCAACTTTGCTGTCTCTTGGTCCTCTGGGATGCAGCCCCTCCCTCCTGAGAATCTACCACCACCTACCACTGATCTCCAATATTTCCTATGGTCCAGCTTGTCTTATGGTCCATGATGGATGCCATCATGATCTGAATACGTTATGGGGCAATACATTTGTGTTAGATTGATGGTTACATTATTTTTAGGATTTTACAATTATCACAATGACTTAAAAGTGATATTTTAGTGTTTCATTATTTACCATGGGTGACTTAATACATCACGGTTAACTGCCATGTGTCCTTCAGGACTTGGCATTATACAAGCCAAATAAATATGAACCCAGGTAGTCCTCGGCTTGCAAAAGTTCATTTAGTGACCATTTGAAGGAACAGCAGAACTGAAAATAGTGACTTATGACCATTTTTCACACTTACGATCATTGCAGCATTCTTGTGCTCATGTGATCAAAATTCAGACCCTTGGCAAGTGACTCATATTTATGACAGCGTGTCGGGGTGTGTGTGTGTGTTTGTGATGTGATCACTGTTTGCAACCTTCTGACAAGCAAGGTCAGTGGGGAAGCCAGATTCACTTTACAGCCATGTTACTAAATTAACAACTGCAGTGATTCACTTAACAAGTGTGGCAAGAAAAGTTTTAAAATGGGGCAAGACTCACTTAGCAACTGTCTCACTTAATGACAGAAATTTTGGGCTCAATTATGGCTCTAAGTCGAAGACTACCTGGAGATAAATAAGAAAAAAACTGCTTCCTCTTCTAAAAACTTTTTTATACTCCCCCCCTTCCTTTTTCCCTTCCTCTTTGAAGGAACCTTCAAATCAAAACAAGACCCTTTCCTCAAGAAACATCACGGAATATGACATCCCAACTATAGCCGGACAGAAAAAAGGTAGGATGGGAATCGCTTGGTTCAAATGGGCTTCCAGGATTTTCCTTTTTTTTAAATGTTGTTGAAAAGAAATTTAGCTTGTATTTCTTTGTGGAAGAGGTAACTTGGTGGCTAGCATGGAATTCTGGCTTCTTCATGGGCTCGTAAGAGAAAAGGAATAGACGAGAAAGGAATGGAGCTGTGGTATAGCCAGGATTGGATCTAATGTTGAGATTTGTTCCATTTTTACGGTCTCCATATATTTGTATTAAATTCCTCTCTGTATGTTTGGCTGTCAGAAAGATTATTAGGCAGTTGATTAGAAAAATATCACTTTTCCTGCTCCTATTTTATCTACGCTACTTTGGGAAAGCAGTTGATTTGATACCCCCATTCTAAACTCATAGTGGTATACAGAAAACAAAAACAAGATTAATGTTTAAAAAAATAATTTTTATTAGACTTTTAAAAACAAAATAAGAAAAATACAACAAAAAACAAAACACATTAAAAACACATAACAGACATATGTCTGTTACGTGTTATATCTTATGAATGTGTCCTTTTTAATGTTTCATTAATTTATTTTGTTTTCAGAGAAATGTTTATTTCAAAGAGTGTGTCAAATGAGTAAGAGAATTTTTAGAAGAAAATGGCAATCAACCTTAAAACCTGACTCTGTTCCCACATCTGGAATTAATTTCTTCATTAATATATCTGTGGTGTCCTGGTCATATGGTTTATCACTTTGGTTGTTTTAGTCCAGGTTGCCTATTTCTCTGTAGTTAATTGTATTTCTAGACTTTGTATTTTATCTAGAATCTAATAGAGTGGGCAACTACAACAAATTTAATAATTTGATTAACTTAAATTCGAACTTCTAATGACATCAACCCCACACTGAGTTAGAAAATCAAGGAGTATATGAAACCGCCTGCCCCACCACATACATTGGACAAACCAACAGAAGAATAAGTGCACGCATTGAAGAACACAAGAACTCAGTCAAAAAAGAGAAACCAATTTCTTCCCTGGTCCAACACCTTAAAGCCACAGGACACGATATTGACTTTAAAAAGACCAGAACTATCGCCAAAACTGAACACTTTAACAACAGAATAATCAGAGAAGCCATCGAGATAGAAAAACGCCCACACAGCATGAACAAACGAGATGATACCTCCCGCCTACCAGCCATTTGGAAACCCGCCCTTATTGACAAACGAGTCCCTAACACGAGGAATGACACCAGACCCACACTCACGAGGTCCATACAGGATGTCACCACCACACATCCACCCAGAAAGCAGACCCAAATCCACACTAATCATGAAGCACGACCAAGGACCAGAAGCCAGACTGCAGCTGCAACATTAGCCATTTCAAACCCCTCCAATCCATACATGCAGCAGACTGACACCCACTATGAAGATGTAGCACCACCACAAAGCCAAACAACAGCTATGCAGCTCACCAGCTCAAATCCCCCTGCAGCACAGACTAGACTGAGCACAACCAAGCCCCCACCAACACAGGACACACCCCCATCCAATCAGAGCACAAAAAACCCCCCCATCCAATCAGAGCACAGCCAAGCTCCACCCAATCAGTTCAAACCCCCACTAGCAGTTAAACAGGAAGAAACAGCTGCAATCACACATTGCTCCCAGAAGCACGAAGCACGAAGCTGAAGCCTGAAGATGACGAATGAGACTTCGTCGAAACGTCGCCAAGACACTTCCAATCTTACACGGGAGAAAACCCGAACAACCAAAGACCTATATACAAACACCCGTGAAAACCTCAGAAAACCAATATATATATATATATATATATATTAGCATATTTGTATGCTCAATTAGCATACTTTTGCATGGAGTTGTGCTTCTATTTTGTCATGCTGTTAAAGATCTGAGATTCTATCCACATTTTCTCCAGATGCTCTTGTCTTGATCATCCTTATTAACATCCATGAGAATTTTAAAATGGTGGTTTCAGGGTCCCGTGCTCAGTTTTGCTGCACTCATTTTGGACGTACAGATTACACAGGTGCGTGTTTTAATTATGGGATCTTAGTGTGACTTTCTTTCCCATAGATACCTCAGCCCCTTTGCCCGCCTCCTATAGTCCACGCTATGTTGAAGCTGCTTGGTATCCTTGGTGGGTGAAAGAAGGTTTTTTTAAACCAGAATGCCAGGTAAAAAATTGTTTCTGTAAAATTATTAATTTTAGACTTTGTCATGAACAAATGTTCCAACTTTTGATAGATGAAAAAGTTGGTAAAAGTTTTTTCTTCCTTTTCTCATAATAGTAACTATTTGAGTCCTCCAATCCAATTGACTGAGGATAGAAGAAGCATTTCACACGATTTCTCATGCATCTGTGGCATTCCTTAGATATGATGAGTTCAAACAGATTCTCTTTGCGGTCATGTGATTTGCATTTTGGTTATCCAGCAACCGGACCACATTTATGTCCATTTGCAGCATCCCACAGTCATAAGACTGCAATTTACGACATTTTTGTGCCAGAAACCAACTTCTATTTCCAGTTTCCAGCAAAAAACACCCATTGTGGACTTGCTTAACAACTGCTCCAATAAAGTGTTATAAAATTGGATTGCTACTAGCATGATTTATGACGTAGCTACTAGCATGATAATTCCTGGCTCAATTACAGTCGCTAAATCAAGGACTAACCGTACAAATTGGAATTAAATGAGTTAAGAATGGAGTTTGTTCTTCACCCAGGAATTGCTTGTATTTCTCTGTGAATACTATTTTCTGTGGGAAATGCTAGTCAAACTCTTTTTATGCTTAGTGGCAGCATGGAAGCTTCCGGACTAATATGGCTTCCAAAGCTGACAGCTGTCTCAAGATGGGACGGATGGTGATTGGAGCATGTGATCGACTGAGGAGTGAGGGGATGGTTTTGGGGGTTTTGATTTACTGAGGGAAAACACGGACCTCTTTTTTTTTTTTTACATTTATATCCCGCCCTTCTCCGAAGACTCAGGGCGGCTTACATTGTGTAAGGCAATAGTCTCATTCTATTTGTATATTTATATACAAAGTCAACTTTTATTGCCCCCAACAATCTGGGTCCTCATTTTACCTACCTTATAAAGGATGGAAGGCTGAGTCAACCTTGGGCCTGGTGGGACTAGAACCTGCAGTAATTGCAGGCAGCTGTGTTTAATAACAGGCTTCTTACAGCCTGAGCCACACCGCGGCTCTTAGATTTGGGTTTTCCCAGATGTGCCAGTTTACCTATTCTAGTAGATGGAACTTTGAAAAATGCTTGCTTCAGAGTTTTTACATGGAGTTGGGGGGTTTTCTGGAACGCTGACACTCTGTTTATGAACTAACTGGAGAAGAAGGGTCCTTCCCTCACATTTTTAAGAGTTTCAAGATTTGTAATACCAGCATGGAACCTCAATAGGGATGGTATGGAGGCGAACTAGGACCGATGCTAAATCCCGTTCCTCTTTTTGACAGCAACACCTGCCCCACAGGAAGCCAGAAACGTTTTCTATCTCTCTTCCACCACCTAATGTCACAGGATCCCTTCACCTGGGGCATGCCTTGACTGTGGCTATTGAAGATGCTTTGGTACGATGGTAAGTGTGTTTCTGGAGACTTGGGAAATGGCTGTGCAGATTTTCTAGCATTAATAGTGATGGACATCACAGACTTTAAATTCATTAGTGATGCATTTAGTCATGCCGTATCACTGAGAACTATAGATAGCTACAAAAAGACTGGCAAAAACCAAAAAATGGCATTACTCCTGAGAAATTAGAGTCATGTGGTTGAATTGCTTTTATTGGCAATGATTTGGCCTCAATTTCAAGTGAGGGACAACCCATTCCTTAATTTAGTGTTTCTCGACCTTGCCAAGTTTAAGATGGGTTTATTTCAACTCCCAGAATTCCCTAGCCAGAATTGAAGTTTACCCGTCTTAAATCTAAGTTTGAGAAACATTGCCTTAGCTGACAGCAGTACTTTTCCCTTCCTGTTCCTCTGCATTTTGGGCATTTCTGTTTGAATCTGGAAGCCATCTAAGGATTTGGAACTTTTAAAGAAGAGGGTTGAATTCTAGATTTGTTTTCCTTCTTGATGTGTTCCAGGAGACGAATGCAAGGCTATCGAGTTCTATGGCTCCCAGGTTCTGATCATGCTGGAATTGCAACTCAGGTGAGAATCAGCAGTCCAAAGCTGAATCTTTTAATCCTGAATAACCATGGAGCAGTCTTCTGCTTCCTGTAAGGAATTAACTGGAAGAATTCTTGAAATGGAAAACGGTGTGGATGTGAATTAATTTGCATATTTTAACATGACATTTTGCCCCAAGAGGAAGACTCCTCATTCTGCCAAAGCGGCTCTGAATCAAAGCAGAAAACATAAAAAGAAATCTCAGCACATTTAAATATACAGGTAATCCTCGACTTACAACCATTTTTTTAGTGACTGAAATTATAACATCACTGCAAAAAGTGCCTTATGTGTTGTGTTTTTTTCACACTTATGACTGTTACAGCATCCCTATATTCACATGATCAAAATTGCCAAGACGCTTGGTAACTGACATGTATTTATGATGGTTGCAGGATCCCGGGATCATGCGATCACCTTTTGTGAGCTTCTGACAAGTGAAGTCAATGGGAAAGCCAGATTCACTTTACAAGTGTGTTACTAACTTAACAAATGCAGTGATTCACTTAACAACTGTGGCAAGAAGTGTCGTAAAATGGAGCAAAATTCACTTGTCTTGCTTAGCAATGGGAAATTTTGGGCTCAACTGTGATCGTAAGTTGAGGACTACTTGTATACTCTTTGGATAGATTCTTTATTTCCCTTGTGAGTCTCTCACAAGTTTTTATGTTCTTCCTTCACCTGACCAGGCGGTGGTAGAAAAAAAGATCTGGAAAGAACGGGGAGTTTTGCGGCAAGATCTCTCACGTGATGAATTTCTCCAAGAAGTTTGGAAGTGGATCGAGGAGTGAGTATTTAGAGGTGAAGAGCCTGCAATGTTTGGATGGAAGTAGTGGTGACAATTTTCTGAAATAACAGTAGTCGGAGTCTCTTGAAGCAGGTGTCCCCAACCTGTGGGCTGCAGCCCACTGCTGGGCTCTGGCCTATTGGCCACTGGGCAGTGTGAGTGGCTGGCCTGTGTGTGTGCTTGTATGCTTGCACTGCCCACATGTGCTAGCATTGCGAGCATCACACAACTGTGGCTGATTTGCATTGAGCCCATTCATGCGTTTGCATGTGTGTGTAAAGGCATCTGATCCTTCCCCCACCCCCGGGCTACCAATCCAGAAAGGTTTGGGAACTTCATCTTAAAGGTTTAAGAGAGCCAGTTTGGTGTTGTGGTGAAGGTGCTGGTCTAGAAACCAGGAGAGTGTGAGTTCTAGTCCCACCTTAGTCATGAAAGCCGACTTGGGCCAATTACTCTCTCTCTCAGTCCAATCCACCTCACAGGGTTGTTGTGGGGAAAATAGAAGGAAAAAGGAGTATTGTAAATGTTTGCTTCCTGGATAAATAAATATATCTCTTTTTTGTGCTTATTTGAGGAAAAATATTTTTTAAAATGTTAACAAAACTTTAGCATTTTACTTTTTTGTATATTGTTTTATATTTTGAAGTTTTATAGAGTCCTGCTGTGAGGGAAGATGGGCAGTTTAGAAGTGTGAAATAAAAATAAATAATACTGTGGAAACTTCCTTCTGGCCTCTTGGGGCTGCATAAGGTCAGTGGGGAGGAGGACTATCTGTATCTGGCAGGTGGCTAATTCTGGTTTAAGGATAGAATAGATAGAAATGATTTAATGTTAAAGTTACATAGATGAATAAATTAGTGGTTTTCACCTTGAGTAATTTTAAGGTGTGTGGACTTCATACTGGCTGGTGAATTCTGGGAGCTGAAGTCCAGACCTCTTAAAGTTGCTAAACTTGAAAAATACTGAAATAGATTATTAAACGTAGGAACTGAGCAATTTATCTCTGAACAGTTAACGCTGTCAAATGCTTTGTGTTTTTCTTTGTATTTCTAACCGAAAAAGATTTATTTTGTTTTTCTGAAATATCAGGAAAGGGAATGAAATATTCAAACAGCTGAAAGAGATGGGAGCATCTTTGGACTGGGACAGAGCCTGTTTTACTATGGACTCAGTGAGTAGTTGATATCTTCACAGGCAATTTTTTTCTATATTCTTTCCTCCCCTTCAGAGAGCAAACACAGCCAACCCTCGATTTAAAACTTAGCAGATTTAATATGCAGCAGACAAAATTGTATCTGTCCGTGGTAAGCTTTGCAGTATATAAAATACACATGCACGCAAATAGTTTGATTTACAACCATAAAAGGGATGTGGTGGCTCAGTGGCTAAGATGCTGAGCTTGTCGATCGAAAGGTCGGCAATTCAGTGGTTCGAATCCCTAGTGCCGTGTAATGGGGTGAGCTCCTGTAACTTGTCCCAGCTTCTGCCAACCTAGCAGTTGGAAAGCATGTAAAAAATGCAAGTAGAAAAATAGGGACCACCTTTGGTGGGAAGGTAATAGCGTTCCGTGCACCTTTGGCGTTTAGTCATGCTGGCCACACCCTGGAGACGTCTTCGGACAGCGCTGGCTCTTCGGCTTTGAAACAGAGATGAGCACCGCCCCCTAGAGTTGGGAACGACTAGCACATATATGTGCGACGGGAACCTTTACCTTTACCATAATGGAGTCTGTCTGTTATGATCATAATTTATGATGGTTATAAAGTAGGTGATCTACATGCTGCAGTTGTTAAGACAACCTGTTGTGCACTATGGTGTGGTTTTGCCAAGCCCTGGAAGTAAATGCCGGTTTTAGACAAAAAAAAAATGTAATAAATTGTGGTCACATTACCTCAGAGTGCTGTAAAAGGTCACAAATGCGGGACGGTTGCCAAGTGTCTGGAAGGTGGTCATGTGATGTGACTGCAGGCTGTCAGAACTGAATACCTCATGGGGGTGTCCATCCTAACTTCAAATGGTCATTAAATGGTCATTAAACAGCCAGTCATAAGTCAAGGGCTATCTGTAAATGTCCATTCTCATTTTGCATAGGCCCAAAGTGTAAAAACAACATAGTTAAATGTCTATGGAGATTCTCAGTCACCCAGGTCATGGTTGTCCCAAAGGTGCTTTTTTCAAGAGGCAACTGGACTTTCTTGTTTTTCTTGGAAGACATTTCGCTTCTCATCCAATAAGCTTCTTCAGCTCTGACTGGATGGTAGAATCCTTCCATTCTCCACCATCTAGTTGGAGTTGAAGAAGCTTCTTGGATAAGAAGTGGAACGTCTTCAAAGAAAGACCAGAAAGTCCAGTTGCCTCTTGAAAAAAAGAACCTTTGGGACAATATAGTTAATTTCTCCTTTTCCCCACTTGAACCACTGAACCCATTGTCCACCAATCTGACTTGTTTTGGGAAAACAGTCTGCGCCTTTGGAAGGTTCTCATCAGAACAGCTTTGAAGTACCAGGATCTTCTCGGGCTGCAAACGGCTCACATAAATTCCTCATTTCCCTCCCAGCTACCAATACATTTCAACCATTCCTTTCCCCTGCTCCCTTCGTTTTTGTTGTCAAGTTGCAAGTAGAAGTGCCTTACGACTCAGCCTTGGCATGAATTCTGGGAGTTGAACTCCACACGTCTTAAAAGTTGCTAAGTTTTGAAAAAGACTGGGTTTATTGTAACAACCCTCCTCCTCTTCTTGTCCAGAGTTTCTCTCAAGCCGTGACAGAGGCCTTTGTGCAGCTCCACGAACAAGGCCTGATATATCGAGACAGGCGCCTGGTGAACTGGTCTTGCGCCTTGCAGTCGGCCATTTCTGACATTGAGGTACGTGGTTGGAGTAGAGCCCCAAATAAACACTTTTGGTACTATTTAGAGACTAGAAACCGATAGACTGTATTCTTGGCAGGTGGAAAATAGACAGATAAAAGGACGGACAAAACTCTCTGTGCCCGGACTTGAGGACAAAGTGCTGTTTGGAATATTGGAGACATTTGCTTACAAAGTAGAAGGAGAGGAAGGTGAGTTGGCCTCCCTGAGGCATGATGATAAACTTAAGCATTGCTGAAGGCCACAGGCAAATACTCAGAATAATATTTGTGTTTGTTTATTTATTCGGCTTTTATAGCCAGCCATTTCAAAGAAGTAACTTTGAGTAGCAAACAATCAGGGAAAACAATCAGTTACAATAATGCTGGACGACTCTTTTAATTTATTTATTTTTCATTCTGATGACATTTATTTTTCTTCGATGAAAACAGGCATGGAACTTCCTGTGTCTACCACCCGTCCCGAGACCATGTTTGGTGATGTGGCCGTCGCCATTCACCCAGATGACTCGCGCTATTTGGTAAGGCTCCTCTGCTCAGGTCCTCCTTTCTGGGTAAAAGGAAGCTTTGGTCCATCCTGAGACCAGATTTAATGTTACTCTTATCTTGTAACTGTAATGGCTTGGATCCTTTTCTTTCTTTCTTAAGGAAAGACAGAAAAATAAAGGAAGCCATCTTGAATTATACAGTTAAGGGGTTCTTTCTGACTCAGATCCTTGACCAGGAAGGACATAAGTAGGAGGACTTCTATCCCCCCACTCCCAAGATTACAAGAGATTGGGGAGATACATGGCGTCTCTCTTCTGCCAACTTAGCAGCTTGAAAGCACGTAAAAAATGCAAGTAGAAAAATAGGGACCACCTTTGATGGGAAGGTAACAGCGTTCCGTGCACCTTTGGTGTTTAGTCATGCCGGCCACATGACCACGGAGACGTCTTCGGACAGTGCTGGCTCTTAGGTTTTGAAACGGAGAAGAGCACCGCCCCCTAGAGTCGGGAACAATTAGCACATATGTGTGAGGGGAACCTTTTACCATATGGCATCTCTGGAGGGAGAAAAGCTGGAATATTGGTGTGGGACTGTCAGAAAGGAAGTACTAAAGCAATGATGGTGAACCTTTTTGGCACTGGATGCCCAAACCGGAAGGTGCGTGGGCGCATGTTCATGGAACCCCAGAGTTCCGGAGTCCCGGAAACTTGAAGACCAGCTGGCCTGTGCGCATGCAAATGCCAGCTACCTGGTCTTCTGGTTTCCTGCGCTCTGGCCAACAGGTTTTCACATGTGCCAGAGCATGTGTGCGTTGGAAACCAGAAGAGCAGCTGGTGATAGCACACATGCCCACAGAGAGGGCTCTGCGTGCCACCTCTGGCACATGTACCATAGGTTTGCCATCGCAGTACTAAAGTGCTAAACCTTTGGGAGCAAAACTTACCATTTTTATACTTTTTTAAAAAAAACCTGTATGGTGTAATGTAGTGATTTGTCCTGAAATTTTGCCCTGTGATTTTGGAACATATAAAAACTGCCAAAAGTGGTTCAGGAAGCCATATATAAACTCTGGATTTCAGTTGATCCATCCTTACTCTAAAGCAGGGTTTACCAACCTTTCAGACCTCAGGGACCACTAAATTCATAATCCCACGGACCACTAATCCCACGGACCACTAATATCTGCCTAATGACTGGCTGGGTGGGCGTGGCTAGATGGTTATGTGATTGAGTGGGTGTGGTCAACTCGATGTCACTCACATCGAGGAGCGCCTCGCCAGCCTCTACTTGCCCCTCCCCACCCAGCTACTCCTCGCCTCCTCACCTGAGCTCCTTAGGCCCCAACAGGAAGCAGTTGTTGGAGCTAAGCAGCCACCATGAGAAAGAGTTGGCAAAACAGCTGGCTCAGTTCAAATTGGATCTGACCGAAAAGGAGGCTCAGTAGAAGCACCTCACTGAGGACTATGAGCATAGGCTTTCCAAGCAGAGGGAAGACCTGCAGGAGTGCAAGGCCAGATGCCAGCTCCTGGAGGCTCATTGGGCTGAGATGGTCAGCAAGTTCCAGGCCAGGATGCAGTCTCAATGGAACAAGGCCTTCCGGCTCTTCACCACCAGCGGTGCTTCCCTCCAGTCTTCATCCAAAGCCCTGCACCAGGAGGCTGAAGCAGACCCCAAGTCGGAATTTCTGTTCCCCTCCGACTCCCACAAGAAGACCCCAAAGGGGGAGACTCTCTGCAGCAACACAAGCATTCATTGCATGTATTTAGCCCAGTGCAATATAAAAAATGCAAATAATTTTTCTGTGGACCACCAACATTTTCTCACGGACCACCAGTGGTCCACGGACCACCAGTTGGTGACTGCTGCTCTAAAGCAATGTTTTTCAACCTTGGCAACATTATGATGCATGGATGTCTACTCCCAGAATGCTTCAGCCAGGAAGATGCTGAGTATTCTGGGCGTTGAAGTCCATGCATCTTAAAGTTGTCCAGGTTGAGGGAGATCCTGAAAAACCAGTGCCCATAATACTGGCCTTTATCACTTTATACCCTAGAAGGGGATAAAGCAGCTTTGCGTATTCTACCCTGTTGAGTCCATGGGAGGCCATATTGTCACAAAGTTTTGCCCATCTATTTATTTCAGGCAGAACCCCTTGACCCTACACATATATGACTTGAACTGTCTTTCTGGCATGTTTTTGGCAGCACTTGCATGGCAAGAGTGTGTGCCATCCATTCACCGGACGTCTCCTTCCTATCATTACGGATCCAGCAGTGGAGCTGCAGATGGGCACAGGTGAGAAACACATCTCTTTCCCACCTGGCAGAAGCCAGATGTTGGTGAGGTGAATGCTTGCCTCGAGGGATGCCTCTCAACTTGGGCTTCACACCATCTTTCAGGGGCTGTGAAGGTCACTCCAGCACACAACCATGTTGACTACAAACTGGCCCAGAGGCACAATTTGCCGCTCATTTCAGTTATTGCAGAAAATGGCACGATGACCGCAGAATGTGGAGAATGGGTGCAGGTAAGACCATTTTTGGTGTTTATAATGTTTCTGTTATGACTCAAGACAGCTGAACATGTGTTTGGGGTGGGTGGGTGAGGTTGCCCCTTTTGAAGAGGCAGCACAACCAATTGCCATAGTAAAATAGATGCCGCTGAGTTGGTTTGGACATGGGTGGTTCCTTTTTCAGGGACTGCATCGATTCCTGGCTCGAGAGAAAGTGTTGGCTGCTTTGAAGGAGAAAGGACTCTATCGGGGTGCTAAAGACCATTGTTTAGTCCTTCCTATTTGCAGGTAATGGGACCCTGAAATGTCCCCCTTTGCCTCCCTCCCTTCAGGGTCATGGGACAGATTTTGTGGGAAGCTGCCAAGAGTCACAGGAGGTCAGACAGGGTAAAAAATTGACAAATATACATATTATATTACATCATATGTTAGCACTGATGATATTGCCTAGTTTGGTAATGAAACGTCTGCAAGAAAACCATCAAGCTCAGAGAGCACCAAGGACCCCATAGGTATCTTAAATGTACTTTTCAAAGGTCTTCCAATGCCATACTTAACTTTAATTGTACAATTCAAGCATCCTTTTAGAAGTTGTACTGATAATGTAAGCTTCTCTCCACCTTAATTTTAAAGGTTTAACTCCTCTACTTCCTAGCTTTGTATCGTTAACTCTATTCTGTTTTCATGTCTAAATTGTAGCTGCCTCACATGCTTATCCAAATGGAAAGATGGGGCCTAAATAAAATTAAAAGGGACAAATAGATTGCTTTTGGTTTATTTTTTTCTCCCACAGCCGCTCTGGAGATGTGATTGAAATCGTCTTGAAGAACCAGTGGTTTGTCCGAAGTGAAGCTATTGCTCAAAGCGCCTTAGAGGTAACGCTCCAATTCAAGGATGGACAACTATGGCAACTTGATGATCTGTGGACTCCAACTCCCAGAATTCCTGAGCCAGCTGTGGTAGGCTCAGGAAATCTGGGAGTTGGAGTCCACAGGTCATCAAGTTGCCATAGTTACCAACCCCTGCTCCATTTTTTTTGGTCTGTTTGAAGAATTGATGGGCCTGTCAATATCTTTTTATTTTGAGAATGAATCTGCAGGCAGTCCTCGAATTATGACCATAATGGCGCCTGCCTGTTACCATCGTAAATCATAACAGTCAGAAAATAGGTTGGTCACAATCATTTAGCAAACACGATCATTGTTAAGTGAACCCATCGTTTGCTATGGCATGTTTTTTGGGAAAACTGGAAGGAAGTGCTGGTTTTTGGCAAAACTTGTAAAATGCAGTCATGTGACTGTGGGATGCTGCAAACAGCTATAAATGTGGTTGTGTTGCTGAACTCAAAGTGCGGTGACGTGACCACAAGGAGGGGTGACTGTCAGAACTTCGAATCCAGAACATAAATCCCCTATTTTTAGATCCATTGTAACTTTGAACTTGGTTATAAATTGAGGACTACCTGTAATAAATATTTATACATGGCAGCCATGTTAAATGTTTTATCTATGGTCTGCTGGAAAACGTCTGTGGTCTGATTCTAAAAATTATTGCTACTATCATAGCAATCAAGTCCACATATATTTCTAAGCTAAAATAAAACAAATGCTATTATGGCTTCTTGTGACCTCTGATTCCAGTCATAGAAATGAAAGCTTTGCTGTAGAACAGGGGTCTTCAAACTTGTCAGCTTTAAGACTTGTGGACTTCAACTCCCAGAATTCTCCAGCCAGCATATAATTCTGGGAATTGAAGTCCACAAGTCTTAAAACTGACAAGTTTGAAGACCTCTGCTGTAGAGGTATATGACAATGTTAAATTGTATGGCTCATAAATGCATTTATGAAGAAGATAAACAATAGGTTCTATAAGAATTCACCTCTCCTGTTTATCTCCCAAGGCTGTGGAATCTGGATCTTTGAAGCTCATCCCCCAATTTTATGAGAAAAGCTGGAGGACTTGGCTCTTGAGCATCAAGTAAGACAAGGGAAATTTCCCATGAATGGTTTGCGTGTTCTTTTTATTATCCTCTGCTTGGCTGGGTGGGATTCACATTTTTGAAGATTGGCTCAGCATTGTAACCTCCGTGTCCCTTGTAGGTTAAAAAAAATGGCCTTTATTAAATAGTTTATTGGCTTATTCTGCGTTTGGTCACCGGAGTCCACAGGTCATCAAATTGCCATAGTTACCAACCCCTGCTCCATTTTTTTTTGGTCTGTTTGAAGAATTGATGGGCCTGTCAAGATCTTTTTATTTTGAGAATGAATCTGCAGGCAGTCCTCGAATTATGACCATAATGGCGCCTGCCTGTTACCATCGTACATCATAACAGTTGTTGGTGGTAGCATTGCATGGTCTCTTGAGCTGAGCTTTTGTAGATGTTTAGAGATTGCAACTCCAAGGAAATTATGTAAAAGAATTATCTTAGTTTAAGGAATTAAGGGCTGTAATAGCTCAGGCTGTAAGGAGCCTGTTATTAGAACACAGTAGCCTGCAATTACTGCAGGTTCAAGCCCGGCCCAAGGTTGACTCAGCCTTCCATCCTTTATAAGGTAGGTAAAATGAGGACTCAGATTGTTGGGGGGGCAATAAGTTGACTTTGTAAATATACAAATAGAATGAGACTATTGCCTTATACACTGTAAGCCGCCCTGAGTCTTCGGAGAAGGGCGGGATATAAATGTAAATAAAAAAAAAAAAAGGAAGATCCAGCTAGATGACCTAACATGATGCAGCAGAGTCTCTTATCTTCTTAAACTCCTCATGCTGTCTTTCTGGTGTCCTTGCTTAGTGACTGGTGTATTTCTCGACAACTGTGGTGGGGTCATCAGATTCCAGCCTATCGGGTCATGCTTCCTGGATCACCTGGCCTAGAAGAGGTAAGCATCAACCTTTCTGACTGAATGAATACTTGGGTGAGGGGGAAGGGAGACATGTCTGCTTCTCTCAGCCACCGTGCAGCTTATATTCCTCTGTGTATGCATTTCAGCGGAAGGAGAACGATGGGTTATGGGTAGTGGGCAGGACGGAAGCAGAAGCTCGGACAAAGGCAGCTGGCATGCTGGGAAAAGCTGAAGAGCAGCTGGAGCTGGTGAGAGGTAAAGTAACAATATCGGAGCTTCTAGGTAGTCCTCGACTTACGACAGTTTGTTTAGCACTGAAAAAAGTGACTTATGAGCATTTTTCACACTTACGACCATTGCAGCATCCCTGTGCTCAAGTGATCAAAAATTGGATGCTTGGCAACTGGTTCATATTTATGAAGGTTGTAGCGTCCCAGGATCATGTGATCATGTTTTGCAAATCTTTTTTTTTATTTATTTAAAAAATATTAACATAATAATCATATATTTACTTGTCTCTCTTAAAATATCTTCTTTATTTCATCATCTTTTTCTTGTTTCCCTGTTTTTAACTTCCATTTTTGTTATCTAACCATTGATAAAATAAGTCTCATGTCATATAATACTCAATTTGTTCTTTCTTCTTAATTGCAAGCGTTAATTTATTCATTTCTGCACATTCTAGTATTTTCCTGATCACACTCTCATTTGTGGGGAATGCTTTGCAAATCTTCTGACAAAGTCAATGGGAAAGCAAATTCCCTTAAAAACTGTGTTACTAACTTAATAACTGCAGTGATTCACTTAACACCTCTGGCAAGATAGTTCATAAAACAGGGAAAAACTCTTGGAGATCGCATGTTTTTTGGCAAGATTAGAGGAGCTGAAACAGAGTTTTTCTTAATGGCTCCAATTATGTGAATGTCAGGCTTTGCCGCAATATGATGGCCTTTGTCAGTGTTCCGAATAACGATCCGCCAAAAGCAGAACTCCAAGGCAGGTAGATTCCTGAAAGAACATATTTATTGGATACATCATATTGGCACAGCTAGTGAAAACCAACTCTAAAAGTTCCGTGGTTTTCCCAAGAGCAAATTCCCTTAAAAACTGTGTTACTAACTTAATAACTACAGTGATTCACTTAACACCTCTGGCAAGATAGTTCATAAAACAGGGAAAAACTCACAACAGTTGTCTCACTTAGCAACATGAAAATTGGGGCTCAACTATGGTCATAAATTGAGGATTACTTGTACATTTCTGTGAGGAAAAGAGATATTTGCATTCCCAGGAAGACATTTTAATGAGTATTCGCAAGAGGCCTCTGAGAGCGAAAAGGAGGCCAGAGGCAACGCATGCAAGTGAGGTGAGTCAGTGGATGACATCCCTCCCCACAAAAATAAGCCCTGGTGCCTTTTTTGGTGGGGAAAAAATATAAGACGGGGTCTTATTTTCGGGTAAACACGGTATTTCTATGAAATGTTTTCCACAGACATCTGAGTCTTTTAGAATCAAAGGGGCTGTGAGGTGTTTTTAAAGGCAAAATTTCCATTTGTTCCATCTCTTCTCTAGATTCTGATGTCTTGGATACTTGGTTCTCCTCCAGCCTCTTTCCTTATTTCTGTCTTACATTAGAGAGATTCATTAACTTTTTAATTCCAATGTGTTATGTCCAGATCATCCTATTTTTGTGCCCTCCATCTGACTGAATGAATACTTGGGTGAGGGGGAAGGGGGACATGTCTGCTTCTCTCAGCCACCGTGCAGCTTATATTTCTCTGTGTATGCATTTCAGCAGGAGAACGATGGGTTATGGGTAGTGGGCAGGACGGAAGCAGAAGCTCGGACAAAGGCAGCTGGCATGCTGGGAAAAGCTGAAGAGCAGCTGGAGCTGGTGAGAGGTAAAGTAACAATATCGGACCTTCTAGGTAGTCCTCGACTTACGACAGTTTGTTTAGCACTGAAAAAAGTGACTTATGAGCATTTTTCACACTTACGACCATTGCAGCATCCCTGTGCTCAAGTGATCAAAAATTGGATGCTTGGTAACTGGTTCATATTTATGAAGGTTGTAGCGTCCCAGGATCACGTGATCATGTTTTGCAAATCTTTTTTTTTTTATTTAAAAAATATTAATATAATAATCATATATTTACTTGTCTCTCTTAAAATATCTTCTTTATTTCATCATCTTTTTCTTGTTTCCCTGTTTTTAACTTCCATTTTTGTTATCTAACCATTGATAAAATAAGTCTCATTCATATAATACTCAATTTGTTCTTTCTTAAGGAAAGACAGAAAATAAAGGAAGCCATCTTGAATTATACAGTTAAGGGGTTCTTTCTGACTGAATGAATACTTGGGTGAGGGGGAAGGGAGACATGTCTGCTTCTCTCAGCCACCGTGCAGCTTATATTCCTCTGTGTATGCATTTCAGCGGAAGGAGAACGATGGGTTATGGGTAGTGGGCAGGACGGAAGCAGAAGCTCGGACAAAGGCAGCTGGCATGCTGGGAAAAGCTGAAGAGCAGCTGGAGCTGGTGAGAGGTAAAGTAACAATATCGGACCTTCTAGGTAGTCCTCGACTTACGACAGTTTGTTTAGCACTGAAAAAAGTGACTTATGAGCATTTTTCACACTTACGACCATTGCAGCATCCCTGTGCTCAAGTGATCAAAAATTGGATGCTTGGTAACTGGTTCATATTTATGAAGGTTGTAGCGTCCCAGGATCACGTGATCATGTTTTGCAAATCTTCTGACAAAGTCAATGGGAAAGCAAATTCCCCCTCCCCCAGGTGTCACAGGTCACATTGTTCAATGAAAGTAGCTGCCAGGCTGCTTGGTCACACCTCTCCTCCTTCACTTGCCACCTGTTGGGATGACCTTGGTTCCCACAAGAAAACTTTTGTTTTGACTGGTAGCTGGTCTATCTACTTTCCCCCTCCCTTCCCCCTTTCAAAATTTGTGGCAACTATGAGGCAGGAAAAGATGGCTTTAGCCAGGTTCGCTTCAGAGTTGACAGGCCTGTAGAGAACAAGGAAGATGATCTTGATGAAGACCTACAGGAGCTGTTACCTAGGCAAAAAAGGGGCCGACTCATAGTTTAACTCCAGAACAGCCATTCAGAAGTAACTTGGACAGATATCTCCCTAATTCATCAAATGATAAGGAGGAGGTACAGCCCAATCAGACTTTTAAGATCCTGCCATTATTATTGCCAGTCTGAATAATAGTATTTTTAGTCTTCTTGTCGACTTGGTTTCTTGGTCTGGTCTAGCTGCTGACATGGCCTTCTGAAAAACATTGTACGAATAATTGCTTTGGTGATGATTGATTGATTTAAAAATATTAAACATAATAATCATAATATTTACTTGTCTCTCTTAAAATATCTTCTTTATTTCATCATCTTTTTCTTGTTTCCCTGTTTTTAACTTCCATTTTTGTTATCTAACCATTGATAAAATAAGTCTCATGTCATATAATACTCAATTTGTTCTTTCTTCTTAATTGCAAGCGTTAATTTATTCATTTCTGCACATTCTAGTATTTTCCTGATCACACTCTCATTTGTGGGGAATGCTTTGCAAATCTTTTTTTATTTAAAAATATTAAACATAATAATCATATATTTACTTGTCTCTCTTAAAATATCTTCTTTATTTCATCATCTTTTTCTTGTTTCCCTGTTTTTAACTTCCATTTTTGTTATCTAACCATTGATAAAATAAGTCTCATTCATATAATACTCAATTTGTTCTTTCTTCTTAATTGCAAGCGTTAATCTATTCATTTCTGCACATTCTAGTATTTTCCTGATCACACTCTCATTTGTGGGGAATGCTTTGCAAATCTTCTGACAAAGTCAATGGGAAAGCAAATTCCCTTAAAAACTGTGTTACTAACTTAATAACTACAGTGATTCACTTAACACCTCTGGCAAGATAGTTCATAAAACAGGGAAAAACTCTTGGAGATCGCATGTTTTTTGGCAAGATTAGAGGAGCTGAAACAGAGTTTTTCTTAATGGCTCCAATTATGTGAATGTCAGGCTTTGCCGCAATATGATGGCCTTTGTCAGTGTTCCGAATAACGCATCCGCCAAAAGCAGAACTCCAAGGCAGGTAGATTCCTGAAAGAACATGTTTATTGGATACATCATATTGGCACAGCTAGTGAAAACCAACTCTAAAAGTTCCCGTGGTTTTCCCCAAGAGCAAATTCCCCCTCCCCCAGGTGTCACAGGTCACATTGTTCAATGAAAGTAGCTGGCAGGCTGCTTGGTCACACCTCTCCTCCTTCACTTGCCACCTGTTGGGATGACCTTGGTTCCCACAAGAAAACTTTTGTTTTGACTGGAGCTGCCAAGAGACCCTGCCCATATAAATCCCACATCCAAGTCTGTCCTCTTTTCTCTTCAGAATCAAGCCAAGAGTTGAATTGCTGATCTTTCCATTTCACAGTTTGGGCATGGAGATTTAGGCTGGATTCACCCATCATTGGAAAACCATAAATTGGTTTAGCTACAGTAGTTTAATGACTGAGCTGGAGATGACTGGGATGATCAAGAATGTGAAGGCATCAATGTGCAGAAATGGATAAGATGACGCTGGAAATTAAGGAAAGGGAAGAGTCGGAATACTATAAAGTGTGGAACAAATTATATGATTGGTTAGAAAAAAGAAATCAAAATAATAAATTGGAATATTAATCTAATTAAGTTAAAACTAGGAAGTGTAAGTTACTGAATAGTGTTAACCGGATAACGACAGTTCTGTAAATAGACACCAATGTAAATATAAAGCACGTAGAGGAACGATTGAATAAGAACAAAGATTATAGGCGATTGCGTTCCTGTTGGTGAGGGTGGCCTGATTTGCACGGTAAGTGGGAGGGGCAGATATGGCGGAAGGGGGGGATCATATCGTTCTGGGGGGGCGCGCTCGGTGGTTGCAGGCGTTCGCGCGCCCGATCCTCGCCCTTTCCTGCTCCCCGGATGGTCAAGACCTCAGAGCCTGGGCCTCGGCTGATGTTATGCAACGCACGGTCCGTAGTAATACAAGGCCCCTAATATACGATCTTATTCAGGGGCGCCATGGACCTTATAGGCGCACGGAAACCTGGCTGGGCACGGAAGGGGTGTGCCCTTGTTGAGATGTGCCCGCCGGTTTGCATTCCATCAGCCGAGGGCTCAGGTAGGGGTGGGGGTGGCGGTTGTGATTAGAGAGAGTCTAGAGCCGAGGGAGACCACTGTACCTCAGATTGCCGGGTGCGAATCCTCTTGTGAGATGGGGTCATAGGTGTCAGATGGGTTTGCTGATCACGTACCTGGCTCCTTGCTGCGTGACAGCTGCCCTGCCCGAGCTCCTGGAGGTGCTGGCTGGGTGGTAGTTGAGACCCCAGACTTTTAGTCATGGGGACTTTAACTTGCCATCTTCCGCTCGCCATCGACGGCAGCTCGGGAGTTCACGGCTTCCATGACGGCCTTGGACCTGACCCAAGTAGTTGATGGCCCTACTCACATTGGGGTGGCACTCTGGACCTGATTTTGTCTCTGGTCAGTGGTTGAGAGATCTGGACTTGAAGGAAATAGTCATTGAACCTTTGTCATGGTCAGATCACTCTTCTTCGCCTGGACTTTCTGACCGCCATTCACCACCGCAGGGAGACGGAGCCGACACGCTGGTTCCGGCCCCAGGCGCCTGATGGACCCGGAGGGGTTCCGGACGGAGCTTGGTCAATGAAAGTAGCTGGCAGGCTGCTTGGTCACACCTCTCCTCCTTCACTTGCCACCTGTTGGGATGACCTTGGTTCCCACAAGAAAACTTTTGTTTTGACTGGGAGCTGGTCTATCTACTTTCCCCCTCCCTTCCCCCTTTCAAAATTTGTGGCAACTATGAGGCAGGAAAAGATGGCTTTAGCCAGGTTCGCTTCAGAGTTGTCAGGCCTGTAGAGAACAAGGAAGATGATCTTGATGAAGACCTACAGGAGCTGTTACCTAGGCAAAAAAAGGGGCTGACTCATAGTTTAACTCCAGAACAGCCAGAGAACATTCAGAAGTAACTTGGACAGATATCTCCCTAATTCATCAAATGATAAGAAGGAGGAGGAGGTACAGCCCAATCAGACTTTTAAGATCCTGCCATTATTATTGCCAGTCTGAATAATATTTTGGTTTCTTGGTCTGGCCTAGCTGCTGACATGGCCTTCTGAAAAACATTGTACGAATAATTGCTTTGGTGATGATTTATTTATTTAATCGGTTTAATATCGGGGGTCAGACTCAAGGCCCGGGGACCGGATCTGGCCCGCGGGATATTTAGATCTGGCCCATGGGGCCGCCCTGGAAACAGTGAAGGACTGGCCCGCGGTGCTTCTGCCAGTGAAAATGGGCTCCCAAGCTCCGGTTTTCAGCTCCCATGGCCTCCTGCACACGGCCCTCCCAAGCTCCATTTTCACTTGCAGGGGGTTGCAGGAGGCCGAAGGCAGCTGAAAACAGAGCTCTGGAGCCTGTTCACGCTGGCAGAGCGCTGAGGCCACGACAGGAGTGAAGTTGAGCTGGCCGCGCCCACCCTGGCCACGCCCCCACCCACCCCTGAGGTCAAACGCAACCCGGATGCAGCCCTCAATAAAATCGAATTTGATACCCGTGGTTTATATGATGCTGTCTTATTGGCCTTGGCTGGTATCTAATTGTGTGGTTTTCCTTTTATGGTATGCTATGTGACGGGTATAGTGATATTGATTATAATTTAAGTACAATAGGGATTTGCTCTTCCCATTGATGGTTTAATCTGGTGGCGCTGATGTGGTTTAGACTTTTCATGCCCCTATTATTTATATATTTATATTCTCTCATAGCTGCTTTCATTAAAACATTTAGTTGAATCCTGATGAGACTTTCTCCCAAGACTTTTAAAGACTGGGGGAGGCAGCTAGAAAGAGCACTTAAGAGAAATGGGAGACTTTTCAGAACCGGCCCCTGTTGCCTTCCTGAAGATATATTGATATATCTTATGGATATATGTGTTTCCCCGAAAATACAACCTACTCAGAAAGTAAGTCCTAGCTTTATTTTTACACATGCGTCCAATATAAGCCCTACCCCCCAAATAAGCCCTAATTAAGACCCCAGCCACTCCAGAGTGCACGGGTAAAAATTAAGGTAGGGTGGGGATGTGGGTGTGAAGGTGCCTTACTATTTACCTTCAGATTGTTGCAGCCATGCCTTGCACACCTTGGCCCATTTCATCTGTGGCCAGCAAGGCTTTCCTGAAGGCCTCTGTAGCCAATAATGAAGCTCTGTTATCGGCTACAGAGGCCTTCAGGAAAGCCTTGCTGGCTGCAGATGAAACGGGCCGAGGTGTGCGAGGCCTGGCTGCAACAATCCGAAGCCCAAGAAGTTCCTGAAGGCCTCTGAGAGCGAAAAGGAGGCCAGAGGCGACGCATGCAAGTGAGGTGAGTCAGTGGATGACATCCCCTCCCCCACAAAAAATAAGCCCTGGTGCCTTTTTTGGTGGGGAAAAAAATATAAGACGGGGTCTTATTTTCGGGTAAACACGGTATTTCTATGAAATGTTTTCCACAGACATCTGGCTACACTGAGTCTTTTAGAATCAAAGGGGCTGTGAGGTGTTTTTAAAGGCAAAATTTCCATTTGTTCCATCTCTTCTCTAGATTCTGATGTCTTGGATACTTGGTTCTCCTCCAGCCTCTTTCCTTTTGCTGCCTTGGGCTGGCCCCACAAGGTTAGTAATCTTTGGAGAAACTGTTGGCTTGCATTGACCATATTTGTGGTAATCTGGACAGGAAACCAAAGCCATAAGTAGTAAGAATATCTTTATTTATTATTTATTAATCTTCTCATCATTCCCATCACCCATTTCCTTCCACTTATGACTGTATGACTGTAACTTTGTTGCTTGTACCCTTACAATTTATATTGATATTGATTGTTTCCTGATTGCTTATTTGTAACCCATGACTATCATTATAGGGTACCGTTATAAGGTTGTACCTTAGGATTCTTGATTAGGATTCTTTTCTTTTCTTTTATGTACACTGAGAGTGTATGCACCAAGACAAATTCCTTGTGTGTCCAATCACACTTGGCCAATAAAAAATTCTATTCTAGTCTATTCTAGTCTATTCTATGGTTATGGTAACAATCTTGCAAGCCTTTGCTTTCCAGAGAATTAAGGAGGGTCCCTTCTGAGCAGCTTTGTCCATCAGCCATGTGGGCTGAGATGTCTGTTATGTGACCATTGCCCAAGCTGTAGCTTTTGCTCCTGTCTCCCAAAGTTATTCTCACTAGACTACATTCAGCTTTCCTACATATTGGATCCAAACACCCATCATCCCTGACTCTTGTTCAGGCTTACTGGAAATCATACGTGCAAATCAAACTTCCTCTCTTATTGTCCATGGCTGTTGGCATTTCTGGATGCAATGTGTGAATTGCAATCCACAATCCAGGATAAGCCTGTTTTGGCCGCAACATGTTCTACTACCGGCTGTTTCTGATAAGTCCTTCCCAGAAATGATAAGAGAGTCAGAATGTTTGAAGAGGGTGGCATTTGGGTACTTGACAGCTTTCTTGTGAAAATTGTCACAATAGAAAAAAAAAGCATGTTTTTAAAAACTTTGGTTGACAAGGATTTTGCAGCTTTCGACACAACCTGGTCCCCTCCAGATCTGATGAGACTGGAGCTGCCAAGAGACCCTGCCCATATAAATCCCACATCCAAGTCTGTCCTCTTTTCTCTTCAGAATCAAGCCAAGAGTTGAATTGCTGATCTTTCCATTTCACAGTTTGGGCATGGAGATTTAGGCTGGATTCACCCATCATTGGAAAACCATAAATTGGTTTAGCTACAGTAGTTTAATGACTGAGCTGGAGATGACTGGGATGATCAAGAATGTGAAGGCATCAGTGTGCAGAAATGGATAAGATGACGCGGGAAATTAAGGAAAGGGAAGAGTCGGAATACTATAAAGTGTGGAACAAATTATATGATTGGTTAGAAAAAAGAAATCAAAATAATAAATTGGAATATTAATCTAATTAAGTTAAAACTAGGAAGTGTAAGTTACTGAATAGTGTTAACTGGATAATGACAGTTCTGTAAATAGACACCAATGTAAATACAAAGCACGTAGAGGAACGATTGAATAAGAACAAAGAATATATATCTATGTCGATACAGCAAGTTGTAAAATAATATATATGATGTAATGTTAGGTTTTTAATGTGTTTTTGTTTTTTGTTGTATTTTTTTATCTTGTTTTTAAAAGTCAAAAGTTTAATAAAAATTATTTTTTTTAAAAAAATGTAAAGGCATCAGCACTGACTTGCAAAAACCACAGTGGCCCTTTCCACCCAAAATGCTAAAATAATACAAAAATTATATTATGGTTTAGAACAGGGGTGTCAAACTGGATTTCTTCAAGGGCCGGATCAGCATTGTAGTTGTCCTCCATGGGCTGGGGGGAGGGGAGATCAGGGGATGGGACAGATGTCAGACGGGGCGGATGTCTCCTGCAGGACCCTGCCAGCCAAAATGGGGCACGGGGGGGCTGCGCAGCCCCCCTGTGCCCCGTTTTGGCTGGCAGGGTGCTGCAGGAGGCCTTCCAGGCCGAAAATGGGGCATGGGGAAGCTGCCTGTACCCCGTTTTGGCTGACAGAGGCACCAGGGCCAGTCCTTTGCTATTTCCAGGCCCCGTGAGTCAGATCTAAGCACCTTGAGTTTTGACACCCCTGGTATAGTATATTCTGTGGATTAATCATTTTCCTACCAGAGGTTCCTGGGATGAATAAACAAAAAAGAGAAAAATGCCCGTTTGGTTTCTAAAATGTGTTTTATTTTACAGATTAGCTGTACCACCTACTCAAAAGAACTCTGAAAAAATATGCAGTGTAAAATAATGTAAAACACAATCCCTAAATAATATCCTGTATCTTGTATCCAGTCAGCCCCAATATAAAAACAACAGCAAGATGTCACTCAGCGGCTGCCCATCCATTACCTGATTATGTATTCAGAGTGTGCTAAAAAAATGAAGTGTCTTCTTTCTCCAGTCTGGATTTTTACAATTCGTGGACAATTGTATCAGTGGGAGCAACAAGTTTCACAACATCGGGGCAATCACCCCAAAGTCTTGCTCCTGGGTTCACTCTTTTCACCTCTTGTGAACATGGGACCTTCAGCACACACTCTCTAGATCAGGGGTCTCCAACCTTGGCAACTTTAAGCCCGGCGGACTGCAAGTCTCAGAATTCCTCTGAGACTTCCTCTGAATTCTGGGAGTTGCAGTCCTCTGGGCTTATAGTTGCCACGGTTGGAGACCCCTGCTCTAGATGATTTCCCAAGATAGATAGGAACCTTGTGAATAAGGTGTTCCCTAATGGTGATGGTGATCTCAGAGGCATCTCTTGTTTCCCTCAGGTGGAAGATCTCCAGCAATTCTTTCCCAACAATCTTTTGGAAACTGGGAGTGACCTTCTGTTCTTTTGGGTCGCCCGGATGGTGATGCTGGGAAAACAACTAACTGGAGAACTGCCTTTCTCTCAGGTAAGGGCTGGAAACCAAGTGCCTTGCCTTTTGGAGCTCTTGGGTTTCAGGGACCTGAGGGCACAGTAGGAAATAGCCAACAGAAATAGGAGCCAAAGTATCCATTAACACTGAGAAGTTTTGCTTAGTCTTAGCTAGGTTCTTCGTTAGTTAATACTGTGTTCTCCCTCACCGTCTGCATTTTCCCCGTTGAATTCCATTGCTTAATTTTTCTGTCATCCTGAAATCATTCCGGTTTGGGCTGTTACATTGATTGACATCCATTGTATTTGTCACACTGAATTCAGCTTAGATTGTTATTTAGACAGTCCTTGGCCTATCACTGGTCGCATAGTAGTTGTTTGAAGTTTGAAGGCTCCCTTCATGATCATGTGACCAAACTTTAGACACTCGGCAACATGGCTGGATGACTGAAATTTAAACACTTGGCAACATGGTTGCATTTACAGCCATGTGCAGCATCCCATTATTACATGACTGCAGTTTATGATGCTTTTTGCCAAAAACCAGCAGTCCTGGTTTTCAGCAAAACTGTGCACATAACAAACCATTTTAAACAAGTTTTTTTTTTAATGAAAGCAATGTTTGCATAAAAACCATAGCATCTGCTTTATGACTGCCACATTCATTTAATGGCTGCTAAAAAAATAATAAAATCAGATTGGCCATGTGACCAACCTGTTTTGTGACCATGGGAACATATGACCATAGTGGGCACACTCCATCATGGTCCTTTGTCAAGAATGACCTGTGTTGTACTTTGTCACTCTGGATCATAACTAGGGGGCTATCATGACTTTTTGTTGTCTTCCCAGTTATATGGTGTAAATTAGAAATAAAGAATTCAGCTTGATTGCATTCCACCAGCTACAGCCAAAGTCAGTGAAGTGAAGTGAAGAATTATTAAAACCATAGCATCCGCTTTACGACTGCCACATTCATTTAATGGCTGCTAAAAGAAAATAATAAAATCAGATTGGCCATGTGACCAACCTGTTTTGTCACCATGGGAACATATGACCATAGTGGGCAGACTCCATCATGGTCCTTTGTCAAGAATGACCTGTGTTGTACTTTGTCACTCTGGATCATAATTAGGGGGCTATCATGACCTTTTATTGTCTTCCCAGTTATATGGTGTAAATTAGAAATAAAGAATTCAGCTTGATTGCATTCCACCAGCTACAGCCAAAGTCAGTGAAGTGAAGTGAAGAATTATAAAAACCATAGCCTAAAATAGGGAACATCATATCGTTTACCTCAGTTTTTGTTGAAGAACCATAATATATCCACCACAGGATAGGCAGTTTAGTTGGGGCTTTACATATCCAGAATGTAGCTGATGACAAGGAGTCATAGTTATACAAATAATTTAGAGGAAGTCATGTTCCTGTCTACTGTTCAAGCACTCCCACACTCCTAGAGTCGAGGATGTGATCTTAAGTTGCAGGAGGACAGTTCTTCCTCTTATGTCAGAAGGGTTTTCTTAAAGTATTTGTTCATCAGGGCAACTAATTAGGTAGAAAGCTGATGGGCTTCTCTCTTGGATGTCCTTGATATACAGAAGACACACAGCCGTTGATTAGAGAAGCTTGAACTTGGATTGAGGAGAAGGTAGGACTTAAGTTACCTAACTAAGCTTGGTTACATCTTAGTTCTAGGATTTTACGAATTCCGTGTCTGAGAAAAAAGAAACCAAGGTGAAGATTTTTAGTACAGTTTTGTGCTTCATCCTGTCTTCTTTCTCTCTGCTTCAGGTGTTCCTTCACTCCCTAATCCATGATGCTCATGGCAGGAAAATGAGCAAATCTCTTGGGAACGTGATTGACCCTTTGGATGTTATTCATGGGGCCTCTTTGCAGGTATTTTGCTTTTATTTATTTAGATTTAAAGGAAATGTAAAAAAAGTCAGAAGAATAACGAAACCAACAATTTATTATTGACTTGGCCATTGGTCAAACTCTCGGTAGTTGGCCAACCAAGGAGGCTAGAATGATACAGATTTTGGAAAAAGTCTCTTTCATGCTGGTCTGATTGAAAATATAACCTTGAAAATTGTAAGAGTCAAATCCCATTGAGACTTACATTGAATTCATTAAGGTGACCCTCCTTCCCTCCCTTTCTTCCTCCCTCCCTCCCTTCCTCTACTCTCAGAATATCAGCACTAGATTTGGTCTCCTCCACAGCTGAATACTGCGCCCCTGTTTGGCTTAATAACTGTCACACTAGCAAGATCAATGCTAGACTAAATGATACATTGAGGATCAAAAGCAGCTGCATAAAATCTACTCCTACTTGCTGTCTCCCCATCTTGAATCACATTGCACCACCAGCTCTATGAAGGCAGGAAGCCTTAGTGAAAGAGTATGACAAAATTATGAGAAACCCACTTCTTCCTGTGCACGCTGATCTTCCTCATCTATCAATTGGCAGGCTTAAATCCAAGAAGCCCCCTCTGGCACTCGCTCAACAGCTGTCTAACAACTTTGAAATGCCCAGATACAGGCAGTTACATAGATGACCCTACGCAAAAGGTGCCAGGTTTTGACCTTCCTTGCTAGCATTGGTCAACTCTGAACAGGATCCGTACCCAACATGTTGTCTGCCAAGACTCATTGTTTAAGTGGGGTCTTGTCTCTACCCCTCAGTGTGACTGTGGTGCTCCTCCACAAAATAACCATCTCATTGTGTCCGAATGTCCATCAAACGCTTACACCAGCCCAATGTCTGATTTTTTCAACATAGACCACCCTGTCCTTGAATGGCTGGATGGACTGGATATTAACATTTGAACCACTATAAATTCATGTATTTGCCATACTCTTGCCATTATGACTGTAACTTTATTGCTGGCAATCCTTATGATTTATATTGATATATTGACCATCATTTGTGTTGTAAATGTTGTACCTTGATGAACGTATCTTTTCTTTTAGGTACACTGAGAGCATCTGCACCAAGACAAATTCCTTGTGTGTCCAATCACACTTGGCCAATAAAAAAAATTCTATTCTATTCTATTCTAATTCTACATAAAATAAAAATCCCTTTTTAAAAAATGCTTTTAAAAGGTTAAAAAAAAGGCTCTGACGATCCCAGCTTAGTTGCCTGATCGTCAGAGCCTTTTTTTTTACTTTACCCACCAGGTGTATCTCCCTCAGGGATGGGACCTGCAGCATTCCCTACCTCCCTGCTCTGATGGGTCAGGTAGATATGAGGATATTTAAATGTTTCCTTTGTAGTTTTCGCTTGAGTTTTAAAAATCCTCCCAACTGGGCTTATTTCTGCAACATGTAGAATGTAGGATAATAGCCTGGAGACTCAGAAACTTCTTAGAGAAGGGAATAAGGAGTGCTTCATCTTAAAGTACCTTTAAAAATGCTTTTAAAAGGTTAAAAAAAAGGCTCTGAGGATCCCAGCTTAGTTGCCTGATCGTCAGAGCCTTTTTTTTTACTTTACCCACCAGGTGTATCTCCCTCAGGGATGGGACCTGCAGCATTCCCTACCTCCCTGCTCTGATGGGTCAGGTAGATATGAGGATATTTAAATGTTTCCTTTGTAGTTTTCGCTTTGAGTTTTAAAAAATCCTCCCAACTGGGCTTATTTCTGCAACATGTAGAATGTAGGATAATAGCCTGGAGACTCAGAAACTTCTTAGAGAAGGGAATAAGGAGTGCTTCATCTTAAAGTACCTTTAAAAATGCTTTTAAAAGGTTAAAAAAAAGGCTCTGACGATCCCAGCTTAGTTGCTTGATCGTCAGAGCCTTTTTTTTTACTTTACCCACCAGGTGTATCTCCCTCAGGGATGGGACCTGCTGCATTCCCTATCTCCCTGCTCTGATGGGTCAGGTAGATATGAGGATATTTAAATGTTTCCTTTGTAGTTTTCGCTTTGAGTTTTAAAAAATCCTCCCAACTGGGCTTATTTCTGCAACATGTAGAATGTAGGATAATAGCCTGGAGACTCAGAAACTTCTTAGAGAAGGGAATAAGGAGTGCTTCATCTTAAAGTACCTTTAAAATGCCTGGTGGCTTATATATGTAGATGGGGGCTTATATCTTGAAAAACATGAGAAAAATGTTGCCAAAATTTGGGTGCTATGATTTTGGGGAAAGGTTTTGGGTAGGCTGTAACAATGGCTTTGGGTTGCATGGAGGTGGCTTCCTGTCAGTCATTGGCTGTTTTTATTCCTGTTTCAGGTCCTACAGCAGAAGCTAAAGGACAGCACTGTGAGTCCACGAGAGCTTGTCATTGGTTCAGAAGGCCTGGTAAGCCCTTTTCCTTTTTGCCCCCACCCCTCTCTATTCTCATGGCCCTTGTGATCTCACTGCTCTCCTCTCTGCTCCCTTTCAGCTGCAGAATTTTCCTCAAGGAATTGCTGAAAGTGGCTCTGATGCTCTAAGGTTTGCTCTCTGCCGTTACGATGCCCACGGTGAGAAATCCATTCATTCAGTCCTTCTCTCATGATGTTGAACTCTTGCTGGCCCTTTAAGAACTCCTAACAAGAATAACGAAACCAACAATTTATTATTGACTTGGCCATTGGTCAAACTCTCAATAGTTGGCCAACCAAGAAGGCTAGAATGATACCGATTTTGGAAAAGTCAGAAGAACTAGGAAATCTGGGGTGTCAGGAGAGATATTATGGGAGGAATCAATAAGCACCAGTTAGTCCTGACTTCATGATAAAATACAACTACTGGTTGTATAAATTAATGATAACTGTCTATCATAGGTGTGCTTGAAAATTTAGACTCTGCTTAATTTATATTCCAACAGGCACCAGTATTAATCTAGACATGGCGGACATGGAAAAAGCCTCCCATTTCTGTAATAAGGTGTGGAATGCCCTAAAGTTCACTTTTGCAGCTTTGGGAGAAGAGTTTGCCCCACTGGATCCAGAGCAGGTAACTGGGTGTGACAACTGTGATAAAATTGTGGGAAGATGTTAAAAAATGGCACTGTTTTTTATTGTGTGGGTTGAAAACACTGTTGAGACATAGCGGTCATGTGACCACAGGGCACTGTAAACGGCAGAAAATGCACTCACATGACCATGTAGGACAAGGGGATGGCCATTGGAACTTCAAAACCAGGTCATAAATACCTTTGGATGGTCTGTCATAACTTTGAGCAACCAGTCATAAGTTGAGGATGTCAGTGCTCCAAGTAATGCACCCATTGAAAAATAGATCCTCAGCGGCAGGTAGATCCTTCAAAGAACAATTTATTGGATACATTATATTGGCACAACTGGTGAAAACGGACACTGAAAGTTCCCGTGGTTGTCACCTGATTAAAAACTGAAAGTTTTCCCCTTCACCCAAGTCATCAGTCACATGGTCCAATCAGTGCACCGTCCCAACTGGAGATGCCTCCCAGTCACAGCACTCCAGGTGCAGGCCAGCATGTCCTTGACTCTCAAAGAAAAGAATGTTATTATGGCTAGATATCACTCCACTCCATACCATCCCCCCTCCCAGTTTCCTATAGTACTAAATGTGGCAGCCCTGAAGATCCAAAGTAAAAGATGGGCTCCAGGCCTCCAAGAATATGGGGGATTTGATTTTTTTTTCATCTGAGATTGCTCATTGGAAGCCCACATGGAGTAAAGGTAGTCCTCCATTTACAACCGCAATTGAGCCCAACATTTCTGTTGCTAAGCGGGACAGTGGTTAAGTGAGTTTTGCCCCATTTTATGACCTTTATTGCCGCAGTTGTAAAGTGAATCGCTGCTGTTGTTAGGTTAGTAACACGGTTGTTAAGTGAATCTGGTTCCCCCATTGACTTTGTCAGAAGGTCGCCAAAGGGGATCACATGACCCCGGGACACTGCAACCATCATAAATATGAACCAGTTGCTTAGCGTCTGAATTTTGATCACGTGGCCATAGGGATGCTGCAATGGTTGTAAGTGTGAAAAATGATCCTAAGTCACTTTTTTTAGTGTCATTGTAATTTCAGGCGGTCACTAAATGAAAGGTTGTATGTCGAGCACTACCTGTAAGTAGGTTATTCTATGTTGGGCTCTTTTTATGTGTATTTACTGAAAGACCTGGATGTGTTGGATTACAGCGCCCAGAAGGTATGCCTTATGTTAAAATGGGCTTCTCTAAGCTGATGCCAATTCTAGGAGTTGTGATCTAACTCCTGCAGAGCTCATTGGGGTGTGTGTGCTAAACCTTTCATGGCCCCTCAAGTTTTAGAGCTCCATGTAATGACCCTGGGCCTGGTATGGAAGCAACATAGCCAGAGAACAGATCTAACTCCCCTTTATTGCTCCAACGTTGCCCCCAAATGTCCCCACATTTACTACAAGTCCTGGAGCAAAGCTCTCACATGCCCCTTCAACAGCCTCTGGCTGCGAGTAGTCCAGTAAGCAAGGTTTGCTAACCAGTAGCCAGGGCCAGCAGTCCAGTTAGCATGGTTAGCAAAAGAGTAACCCAGAGCCAGAAGTTCAGCAAAGTAGGCAAACTGGGCAAGCCCCACAAGACAGAGCACAATAATCTCCAGACTTCGGCAAATGCACACAAGCCTCCACAGATTCAACGCTTGTTCCCGACAAATGCCCCTCCCGCCGGCATCTCCTTACATCTCAGTCTCCAGGTGTGCCTTACGAAAGAGTGGGGGGCAGGGCACTCTCCTCCCTCATAGCCTGCTCAGTCTGTGTTGTTCCCACCTTCTCTCTTCTTGCTCTAGGATCAGGAGGGACTAGTCCCTGCTCATCGCCTGAGTTCTGTCTCTCCTGCTCCTCCCTGTCTACAATCCTTTCTGATCCTGAAAAGCCCTTCCCCAATTTCCTCCTAAAGCCAACGGAGCCGCTCTGTTGATCTCTGTCGGCTCCTATTTCAGCTCATTTTATTGTGATCCAGGCCCAAGTAGGTAGTAACAAACTTAGTCCGTAGAAAAATAAACTTTATTCAAACAGCTGAGAATTACTTCATTCCCAGCACTGTTCAACTGAAAGTAAAACAAATGCCTCCCAAACACAAATTCTTCAATTATCTCACAAACCTTAGTCCAATTAGGCAAACTGCCAAAGGCCCTTCCTGGTAAATGTCCAGAAGTCACAAAAACAAAGATATTCATGAAGCAGAGGACGCAGCTACAACGTTATTTTCCGGCAAGCTGAAACACCGGTGCTGGTCTGTTTTAAGCCTTATGGGAGGGGACAATCACCTCTTGGCCCTACTCCCGAGTCGTCCTCTGCTTGAGCTACTCTTGCCTTTTGGAAGCTCTTCTCATGTGTGTATTAGGAACAGGCTCCTCCTGTTCCTCTGCCTCACTACTATCAGTCTCTGGAGGCTCTAGAGTCCGCACATCACTCCCTGATAGCCCTGGCCCCATCTCAGCCTCATCGCTGTCCGACTCCGTTGCCAGTTCCGCAGGCTGCTGACGGACCACAACATATCTTCCCCCGCAGATTCAGGCTCCGACGGGGGGCATGACACTCCATCACTAATGTGTTGCCTCTCTCTTCCAAGGAATCTGTTAAGCCCATCCTGAGGAGTGGAGATCCAGTTCGTCTTTTGTCTACTCGGCAGACTTTGTACAGTTGTGTAGACCTGGCTCTGCGCCTCCTGTCTCCCTTCATGCCTTTTGTCACTGAGGAGCTGTGGCAGCGGCTTCCCAAGACAGACCTGGAGACATCTCCTAGTATCTGTGTGGCCAGGTATCCAAGCCCTGAACGTCTGGTGAGTACAACTTTCACATGGAAGCTCCCTTGGTGACCTCCATTACATGGGGTAAACCTAGTTCTTCCTCGAATAAATGACAGTGAAGTTCCAGAATTTGACAGCACGAAAAAGATATCTTTTCAAGAGCAATTTTCTTCCACTTCTAGAGACATTGGTGTAATCCCGAGGAAGAGGCTAACTTCTTGTTAGTGCAGCAAATTATCCAAGTGATACGCTCCATGAGGGCAACTTACCAGCTGACCAAAGCTCGACCAACAGGTGAGTCTGAATTCTCTTATTTTCTATCAAACCTTGTAGATACATGGGGTTCCTTCTAACAGGGTATCACACGGGTAATACTTCATGGGTAGCACATAATCATAAATAATAAATAGAGTGTACAACTTAATGCATGTACAGCTCTGGGGCAGAAGTAACAAATGAGAGCCCTGAGGATGGTAGACTCAGGTAAAATACTATCTAAAGCAGGGGTCTCCAACCTTGGCAACTTTAAGACTTGTGGACTTCAACTCCCAGAATCCCTCAGCCAGCAAAGCTGGCTGAGGGATTCTGGGAGTTGAAATCCACAAGTCTTAAAGTTGCCAAGGTTGGAGACCCCTGATCTAAAGACCCCTGATCTAAAGTAAGCCACAAACCTAGGTTGCATCTTAGCAAATTGAATAATCAACCATTATAAAAAGAATCTAAAAAACAAAATTCAAGGAGCCCTGACACAGCAAAGAAAGCGTAGATATTATCTAGAACAGGGGTCTCCAACCTTGGCCACTTTAAGACTTGTGGACTTCAACTTCCAGAGTTCCTCAGCCAGCAAAGCAAAGCTGGCTGAGGAATTCTGGGAGTTGAAGTCCATAAGTCTTAAAGTGGCCAAGGTTGGAGACCCCGGATCTAGGAAGAGCAATAAAATGCCTCAGAGTTTAAAACATTTCTAGGGTATCACCAGGAGTGCATATGGCATTTAGTACACTATAGTGAAAATGAATAGCAGAACCTTAAAACTAGAACCTAAGTGCTAAAACCAAAATGACAACATTAATTAAGCCATAGGTGTAAGGATTGTAACACCTGCACCAGCAGATGGGGTCCGTTCTGTCTGTTCTGCATTTTCAAGAGATACTTTAAAGCCACTTCAATTCCAAAGATATTTGAACAAATACAGGCATATTTTGTTTTATTCACTTTTCTTGATAGTGCTTCACAGAAATCGCAATTTTTTTTACAAGATTTTCCACCAAAAAGGTAACAATTCGCTGAAGCTCAAATGATGATTAACATTTTTATCCCTAGAGTATTGTTAATTAAAAGTATATAATTGTGGGTTTTGTTAAACATAAGAGATGTTTGTTGACTTATGTTTATTTGAGGAGGAAAGTTTCTCCTTGCAAAGTTTATTAGACATTTATTTATAGACTTTATAAAATATATCCAACTGAGAGTAATAACAAGGTTCCCAATCAAAAGTATGTTGGTTTCTTCTTTTCTTGGGGTCTTGACTTGAAAAGTGGCAGTTATAGTTATTTCTTTCTATTTGTTCCCAGTGTATCTGGCTTGCTCAGAAACAGCCCCCTGGGCTGCCTATGAGAAATATCAGGAGCCATTACAGACATTGTCTTTCTCTGGATCTGTGAATCTTCTCCCCAATTCTGAGGAAATGGAGCTACCTCTGAATTGCCTGGCTGTGAAAGCCAATGGTCATACTAGCGTTTACATGGATCTGCAGGTGGGTTACAATTTAGCATATTACTAGCTTCAAGATTTATGGGGAGTCAAAAAAAGGAGGTGATTGAAAGGACTGTGGAAAGTTTATGGTCTCTCATCAGGGAACATGTATAGGCCAGTGCCTCATAGATAGATGATAGAAGGATGGTGTTGTGTCTTGTCCGCTCTCACAGGATGGATGGATGGATGGATGGATGGATGGAGAGATATATAGCCCTGGCTCCATGCCCAAGCAGGCTGCAGAGGAGGAGCATCCTGGCCCCAGCCCTGGCTCCATGCCCAGGCAACTGTGGTAGACCCCTCCCTCCTCCACAGCATGTGAGCCTGAGGAAAGTTTACTTCCAACAGCTGCTGATTGGAGTGACCCTCGCATCAGAAGACTGGATAGGCGGAGGCAACAGAAGGAAGGGAGGGGCAGGCCTTAATGAGTGCTGAGTCATGGAGCCACACCCCATGGCCTATATAAAGGATCTGCTTTCTGGCAGTCTCTGAGTCAGGCAAAGTCGAACTTATCTTGCTGAAGTCACTTTCTGGTCTCCTGCCTGCTCTGAGGACTTTGCTAGGACTTTGGGCAGAGGTGCAGAGGCAAGCCTGATTCGGATTTCCCTGACCCGGCCGTCAGCGGAGGAGTGGGACACGACAGATGGAAGGCTGAGTTAACCTTGAGGATGGATGGATGGATGGATGGATGGAGAGAGATATATATATATATATCGTAGAGAGCAGAGGTGGTATTCAGCTGGCGAACCGGTAGCGGCAACTGTGGGTCCCCCCCCTCCCGGTTTAATGCTGTCCTGCTTAGCCACGTTTAGGCCGGCGCATGCATGGAAGGCCGGGCGCATGCGTGGAAGGTGTGCTGGGCGAACCGGTGGTAAGAATATGTGAAACCCACTGTTGTGCCTCGCTCGCTCCCCCCGCCGCAGCCGGGCCCCTCTTATCTCCTGCCAGACGCTGATAGTGCTGAAGAATGTCCTGGCATGCCTCCAGCCCCCAGCCCTGGCACCATGCCTGGACAAACCGAACAAACAAACCTCCCTCCGATAGCATGTGCGCCTGAAGCCAGCCACGAGCTGGGATTACCAACAGCTGGAGACAAAACGATGCAATGGATAGATCCACGCTTCCGGAGAACGGAGAGGCGATGTCACCAAAAGGAAGGGAGGGGCAGGCCTGGATAAGTGCTGAGTCATGGAGCCACACCCCATGACCTATATAAAGGATCTGCTTTCTGGCATTCTCTTGAGTCAGGCAAAGTCTAATCTGGATTGCTGAAGTCACATCTTGGATTCCTGCCTGCCCTGAGGACTCTGATAGGACTTTGGCAGAGCTGCAGAGGCACGCTTGATACGGACTTCCCCGACCCGGCCGTCAGAGGAGGAGTGGGACACGACAGATGGAAGGCTGAGTTAACCTTGAGGATGGATGGATGGATGGATGGATAGACAGACAGACAGACAGACAGACAGACAGATAGATGGACCATAGATGGAGAATAGAGTGTTTAGAAGCTGGGTTATATCTTCCACTACAGTTTTTTTTTCTGATCCCCCCCCCATCCTAGGATTTGGTGGATCCTCACAAAGAACTCCTCAAACTGACATCTCGGCAACAGAAATTGAAGCAACAGCTGGCAAACCTCACAGAAAAACTTCAGAAGCAAAACTCCTTAAAAGCCAAAATGAATCACGAGCAAAAGGTATCAAGAGCTTCATGCTGAGATTTCTGACGGTTTCGTTCCACTGGCCCGGTTGACGTTTTGAAAGCATGTCATATAGGGCTCAAAGAAAGCCATTGCCATGAGGATGGCAAGGCATGGCCCACCTACTTACTTAACACTCTCTTTTTCTCCACAGATTTCCTTGCTTCGTTCAGAGCTGCAGCACATAGAACAAGCGTTTGCCACTTTTCAGAAAATGGCCAAATAGCAGGATGCTCAACTGACTAAGGAGACCTAGTGGATTTACCCTGTTCCAGATAGCAGAATTAACTCCAAGGCAGAGGATGTTGAGCTTTAGGGCAGATCCTGGAAGGTTCACCAGAGTTTAGGCATCACCTTCTATGGTGGGAATTGATTTTAGAGTTATTACTCAGGATTTGTTGGCACCAGCTCAATTTTAGAAGCATCAGTAATGATGGCGGCTGAAAAAAATATTAGACCCATCATGGTGGCATCTGCCATGAAACCTCTCTTCCATATGAATGATTTGCTTAGAAATTGTTGGGGCAAGGATATGAATGTCTGAAATATGTCATGGTTTATTGCTCTAATTCTTTAATAAAGAGGAAATGGGCATTGTATTTTCCCCCTAAGGATAATTTCCTTTCCATTAGCAGGGATCATCAAAAGGGTAATATTTTTGGTCCTTTTGACTACGCAGTTCAGATTGCTTCACTTGGCTTGTAGTATAATATTGTTTGGTACCCTAATAAAATATTTATCTTTTTAAAACTTGTTATACTTTTTTTTTTTAATTAAAGGGCTGGTTCTCCAAGTTTGAGTCTATGGAGATCCTTTGTTGAAGGGCAAAGGAGTTCAGGACCATGGACAGAATTCACGCCAGCTGGTCATAAAGCCAAGCTGTAGTTGGAGAGTTGCCCTAATAAGGTAGTCCTTGACTTAAGTGACAGTTTGAAGTTCTGATGGACCTGCCTGAGGAGTGCTTACGACCTGGATTTAAAATTCTGGTGGTTGGTGCCCCCTCACGGTCACATGACCACATTAGGTACTCAGAAGTCAAGCCACATTTTCAACTGTTTTCAGTGTTCCGTGGTCACATGACCTCATTTTATGAAAGAAAAAAATAGTGTAAAGTATATAATTATAACTTTATAATCTAGATGTGTATGTATGACCCTTCAAGTCAGTTTTGATTTCTGGCTTCACAAAATTTATAGGCCTATGTAATTTTTCCTGTATGTCTTTGTTGCCATCTAGTGGACACCTGGAATATTATAGCCCAGATCCAATAATTCAGACTCTTTATTATTACTGCTTTGGTAAATTTGTAATTTTACCAGCAGGAGGCCTGGTTGTCTCAACAGAGAAGCAAAAGAGTCTTGTCAAAAGAACCATTTCTAAATTGCTGGCTTATTTCCACCAAGATGTCAATCTTCCATTAGATTGACATCTTGCAATTTGTCCTGTCCATGATGAGCTGATGCATTGACTATAGAATCAAATCCGGCCATATTGATGACACATTCCTACTTTCTGTTGGCCTCAATTGCCTTGCGATATACAAGTAAATCCATCCTGGTTCATTGTACAGGATCACTTGGTAATGAACGACTTCATCAAAAGCCATAGTCAAGAAAGCTGCTGCTGATTTTTAAGGATGCCTGACTCACTACATCAGTGCCTTGCAAACTTTTTTCTTCATTACCCAAAACCACTTATCAAAAGTCTTATCAAACTTCAAACTTCCTTTCTTTCAGCACTGGTGTAACCTTGAATGATCGTTGAATGAATGAACATAACCCAAGGATTATCTTGAATTTTATCAAACAATAGCATAGATGCAGGGGTGAAATGCTCCCGGTTCGGACCGGATTGCCCGATATGGTAGTGATGGCGGTGGGTGGTTCAGAGAACTGGTAGCAAAAATCCCTGCCCCCCACCCCACGCTGAGTTGTGCAATCATCAGAGTTTTGGGGTTTTTTTTTACTTGTAAAAGCATTTTTTCTTTGGCTGAAAAAATGCTTTTAAAAGTAAAAAAAAAAAAGCTTCTGATGATTGCGTGCCTCAGCTGGGATCCTAGTTTAAACTCTTTAAAAGCATTCGGCTGAAGAGGTTGTAGAAAAAATGCTTTTAAAAGGCTCCTCTGGCAATCCCAGCTGAGTTGCCTGATCATCAGAAGCTTTTAAAAGCATTTTTTTACAACCTCTTGCCTCAGTTTGCAAGAGTTTTATTTCTGTGATAACAAATCCATACCTTATTCCATAAAAGCTACACACACACACACACACACTTCCAACGCAACTCATGGGATTGATATTGATTCACGGGGGTCATTTAAGGTGAATTACTCCTTGTCGTTCAATCATGCTTCATTTCAGTGCAAACAGAAATTGCCTGCAATCCAGATGCTTAAAAGATGGAAATCTGTTTGGCTCAAGTGAAAATGTAGGATTGTGGAAATCGTCTCACCAGGACTGCTTCTGACAACCCAAGAAACAAGCATTGTTTACTTATTTACTTATTAATCACCTTTATGAATGGGTGAATGGGTGGGTCCCCAACCCCCCTACACCCCCTACATTATTATACTTCCTTAGATACTATCCTCTTTTTCCTCAGATTCCCTACTGCATCAAAATCAGACAACCTTCTGCCATCTCATGTAGTTCATTACCTCGATGTTTCATCTAGACTAGAGTGATACTTCTCTGAAATTCCAGAATAAATTGTCTCTAGTGATGACCAACTTGCTGTCTTTCATTACATTCTTTGCAGCTGCCCACATTGGGTGTATAATTTGTTTCTATCTAAACAGAATAGCTTGAAGGAAATAAAATATAATTTTTACAGATCTAAAAAGTTAGCAGGTAATGGTTCTTTTCCCTCAAATCACATTGGATGGAAACAGGAAATCCAATAAACTTCAATTGGATTCATTTCTAATTCCTCCCTCCTTGATTTTAAGTCCATGTTCTCTTGTATTTTGCGCATCATTATGTGAAATTGTTTTAAAAGCTGCCTGAAAAATTGTCTGCATTTAAGCCTGGCAATTTGTGATAAAAATTATCAGCTAATTGTTACCTAAGTTGGTCATTACACATATTAATGATAAAGCAGCTTGTTTCCACATACCATATAGCACTTTTCAAAAAATCAAAAGAAAATAATCTGAAAACTATGGGGACTAATATCTTAATTAGCAGTGGTATTAATTAGGCATTGCTTGCCTGCCACTGGCTGAACTGGATTTCTAATTGAAGCAAAAAAATAATAAAAGAATTCATGTCTTTTGGAGAGAACATTTTTACATTATAAAAAATCGGAGACTAAAGCTTTTATACCTGTTGTCCCACATTATACCCTGTTTCCCCCAAAATAAGACATTCCCTGATAATAAGCCCAATCAGGCTTTTGAGTGGATGGCAATAAGGCCAAGCTTATTTCAGGGTTCAAAAAAAGATAAGACAGGGTCTTATTTTCGGGAAAACATGGTATACAGCTTCAATTATCTTAAACTGGTCTAATTTTCTTTAAGGGTTTGTTGTAGAGAAAAATAGGATAAAGAAGTTCTCAGCCTGGAGTTATTTGCAAAAACAATAAAAATGTGATACAAACCAACAAACAGTCCTTGACTTACAACAGTTTGTTTAGTGACCGTTCAAAGTTACAACAGCACCGAAAAAAGTATCAAGACTTTTTTTCACACTTACAACTGTTGTAGCATCCCCATGGTCACGTGATCAAAATTCGGATGCTTGGCAACTGGTTCATGTTTAGGACGGTTGCCATTTCCTGGGGTCATGTGATCACCTTCTGTGACCTGACAAGCAAAGTCAATGGGCAAGATGGATTCACTTCACAACCGTGTTACTAACTAACTTAAGTGGTGATTCACTTAACAACTGTGGTAAGAAAGGTCGTAAAATGGGGCAAAACTCACTTAAGAAATGTCTCACTTAGCAAGATAAATTTTGGGCTCCATTGTGGTCTACCTCAGGGGTCTCCAACCTTGGTCCCTTTAAGACTTGTGGACTTCAACTCCCAGAGTTCCTCAGCCAGCTTTACTGGCTGAGGGACTCTGGGAGTTGAAGTCCACAAGTCTTAAAGGGACCAAGGTTGGAGACCCCTGGTCTACCTGTATCCTGGGTTGGGAAATTTTGATCTCTGCTGCCATCTAGTGATCACCTGAATTTTTATAGCTCAGATCTGAGGTTTTCATATCTGTGTGCATGTCATTGTTGACCCGGGGCAGAGGCCTGAAAAAATCCCTGCAGTTTTCCAGGTGAGACTTCAGAAGTGGCTTGCCATTCCTAGGGCTGAGAGAGAGTGACTGGCCCAAGGGCACCCTGATGACTTCATGCCTAATCTAAACTCATGGTCTTCCAGTTTCCAGCCTGGCACATTAACTACATCATCAAACTGGCTCTTAGATCGGGTAGCCCTGTTCTAAAATACAAGTAATGTCACCCTTCCCAGGGATGAAATCCAGTAGGTTCTGAAGAACCGGTAGCAGAAATTTTGAGTAGTTCGGAGAATCAGCAAATACCATCTCTGGCTGGCCCCAGAGTGGGGTGGGAATGGAGATTTTGCAATATCCTTCCCCCAGGAGTGGGGAGAGAATGGAGATTTTGCAGTATCCTTCCCCTGGAGTGGGGTAGGAATGGAGATTTTGCAGTATCCTTCCGCTGGCACGCCCACCAAGCCACACCACGCCCACCAAGCCATGGCCACAGAACTGGTAGTAAAAAAAAATGAATTTCACACTGACCCTCCCCTTCATCACATTTGTGCTACATTTAATCAAAATGATGTTAACTAATTGCGGGGTAGTTCGTTTATTTCTTTATTAGACTTTTAACCCTGCCTTTGTTACGTTATTGGGTATGTTTCAAATCCAGAGACACCAATAACCGCCGTAATATTCCTTTGCATCTTTCCAATTGGCCAACGAAGGGTTTGATGTCACAATTCTTTGTATTTGCATATAGGTAGGAAGGATGGACGCCTCATAGATACATATTATGAAGCTCTCCGGCTGCTACGTCACAAGGCAGTTGCATTTCTCTAGCCAGCCAATCACACCTGTCCTTCACCGAATCCAATTCCCAGAGGTGGCAAGAGGACAAGACGCCTGTGTCCCTAAGCCCCAGAGCTGGCAGCGAGAAAAGGAGAAGGAAAATGGCTGCTGCTGCTGCCCAAAAGGGAAAGAAGAAGTCTCATTCTCAGAAGAAAGCACAACAGCTTCCAGGAGGGAAGGCCCCGTGTAAGATAATACAACCCAAGGAGAAGAAACCAGAGCTCAGACAAAGCAAACGGGACCAAAAAACACCAACTGTGAGGCCGGGGAATAAGAGGAAGGAGATGGCGGAGGCTTCCGGTTTGCCTGCACCTAAGACGTCTCGAATGGTCCACCAAAGGAAAGCTCGCTTGCCCGCAAAGGGCAATGGGAAGACAGCTTCCTCCACCAGGAGCGGTGCCACCCGACGGGCCTCCTCCAAAGCTAAAAGGACAAACATTGGCAGGAATCTCTGCTTCTTCAGTTCCAAAGACCTTCAGTACGAAGTGAACGAGTTGATGCGCAAGGAACTGACCGCACGCATGTTTTCCAGCAACCCGCATGGCCATCACTGACCAAGCCGTACCCCTTTCTTCTTGGGGCCCGTTGAAGCAGACACTCAAGGCGGGGAGGAAGAGAAGCATCAACTGGCCAGAGCAAAATCCCATCTGACATTTCGATTTAAGGTGCCTAGAAACCCAATCATCTCTTAAGTCTCTAGAAATTATTTTGTCATGCTGCAGCCATCCTTAGAACTCACAGTAATCTTCCCTTAAATGCAAGAGAAGCACATACTTACCCAAATAACTTCAGAGAAAAACATTCCACGTATAGAGAAGTTCCTTCTTTTCATGGAAAAAAAAACCCTTTTGCTTTATGGACGCTTTTTCAAGCGTTATATAATTTTTTTCAAGAAAGGAAACTGTGAGTTATTTTCACGCTAATAAAATGGGATTTTAGAATGAGTCCGTTTACGTCTTTATTTAGCTTTCCACCAAGAAAATGTTTCAAGAAATATCCTTCTGGGTTCGGTTCCAAGTGGGGAGAAAGACACTGGAAGCATGGTGGCTGCTTGGAAAGATGGTTTTAATGGTGGACAGGATCATGATGTTGGGTGAAGAAGAAAAGGGGCAGAGATGCTGAGAGTGCCTGAGTTTTATACTCTCCCTAGGCTTTTGAATTACAGGGGGGCGGGGGGTTTTCTACTTACCTTTACTACCGGTTCGCATCGTGCCCGCGCGCATCATGCCCACGCGCATGCACAGAAGCTTCTGCACATGTGCAGATCGTTTTTGATGACGTTCGGGTCAGTGGGTGGAGCCTCTTGCTGGTTTTACTACTGGTTCTATAGAACTGGTCCAAACCAGGGGCAACCCACCACTGGGGGTGGGGGTGGGCTGAGTTTCTGCCTCCCTTTTAGGGGAAATATTCTGTCCTTTTAATATCTCCTAACATATTTCATTTTTCTAGGAGAGAGGTGGGTGCTAACTTCCTACAAAAATATATGAGTTTTTGCTGCAGACATGGCATATGGTTTATCATATTCTTTCTCTCATCTCCTAAGAAAATATTCAGGGTAATTCATTGTGCATAGTGAGAATGTAATTAAAAATAGGCTGACAGTTATTTCTAACTATATTAAGACTTTCTATTACTAAATAATCTTGTCCCGGACTCTAAAGTATACATTGTGAATAGGACTACTAAGTTTGTAATTAAGGCAATTGAGCTAAGAACCTGTTATAACAACAGACTGGGGTCTCCTGTAGAGGTAACACATTTATTCTTTTTATTTATCACATATGAATTTTATTACTGTATTTTCTTTTATCTATTTACCCTGGAATTAGATTCTCTATTTTATTTTTATTTTTTAATATAGTTGTAGCTATTATATCAATTAATAAACTATCTATTAAGTAGGTAAATAAAATTTATTATAAAATGCTAAAACCCTAAAGTAGCTTCAGGACAAACTGTTTAACAAAACAGAACATTTTAGCAACAGTTCAGCTTTTCTTTTATAAACAGCCACGGTATAATTTTACAAAACAAATGATTTCAGATATGTGCATTCTCTCCTATACATGGCTGAAATAGTACAAGATCTCCAAATCTTGGAGAATTTATGTAATCTCTGTTTCCATCTTTTATACATTCTCAAGACAATACACCAAGAGCTCACCCAATCTCACCTCTAACTTTGCAAGATCTTTTACAGGAATTGTGGTATCTCCTGAGATTTAGTAATCTTGCCACATTTCTGCCATTTCTTTTATTTTTGAAGATCATGTACCGTCATTCTGGGAGTCCATACGTGTCATCTTGGAGCATTGTGAAGGACTGAGCAAATACATTCTATATGGTTGTCTCCTGATTTTTGTCACAATCATCTGGTTTTTAATGTGCTGTAGAGGTTTTTGCCACTCTTTGACCAAGATCTGGACTGAGACCAACAATAGCCAATGACTTACCCACCCCAGGATGATATTCAGTGTTTCTCAACTTTGGTTGTATTAAGATATGTGGACTTCAACTCCCAGAATTCTCCACCCAGCAAGTCTACATATGTTAAGCAGCCAAAGTCAATCAATCAGAATAGAGCTGGAAAAGGGACCTTGGAGGTTTTCTAGTCTCTTGCTCAAGCAAGAGACCCTATATAGTTTGAGATGAGGTTGAGAAACACTGTTGTATATAAAAACTACAAAGAGGACAAATCAGGTTGTGTCCTGAATCAAATAATCTTCATCATCCTTGCCTCTGTAAAGGTAAAGGTAAAGGTTCCCCTCGCACATATGTGCTAGTTGTTCCCGACTCTAGGGGGCGGTGCTCATCTCCATTTCAAAGCCGAAGAGCCAGCACTGTCTGAAGACGTCTCTGTGGTCATGTGGCCGGCATGACTAAACACCAAAGGCACATGGAACGCTGTTACCTTCCCACCAAAGGTGTCCCTATTTTTCTACATTTTGTACTTGCTTTCGAACTGCTAGGTTGGCAGAAGCTGGGACAAGTAACGGGAGCTCACTCCATTACACGGCACTAGGGATTCAAACCGCTGAACTGCCAACCTTTTGAACTTGCCTCTGTATTGAGCAATAAAGATCTATTCACAACAAATTGTGCTATTTGCTGGGTTATTTTCTGACACTCAGAATCTTGATGTTTATAGCAGAACCAGACCTGATGGGGGCTACCAAAGAGGTGAATGGACTTTATCCTTCCATTTGTAGCTTCAGGTGTTTATGACTGTTGTTAAGTTGTTCCTGCAGCAAATACCAGCTTTGAAATCATGATATTCAATGGAACTATAACATGGAGGGTAGAATTAAACATGCATTTCCCCACACAATGGATCTAACATGGATGGGAAGAAAGGATGTTTGTTCTTTAAAACACATCTTAAATACAATGTGGCCTTTGTGCTATTAGCACAAAGTGTCACATCCATCATACACAGCATCATCTCTCATATGCTCCAGTTATTCTAAACGGCTGAAGTATGGTGACACATGGACTTCCCTATCTAATAAGCAGTTACATGGAAGACTGGGCTTGCCAGACATGAAGCAAACAAAATAAATACCAACTTTTAAAAAATGATAATTAGATCTTATCTCAATGGGATTTATCTTAAAACATAAATTATTATATTAACTAGTTAAGGGAAATGCATACAATGGCCAGGGTTAGCCATATGTTATAACTTCAAAATAGAATGAAAGAGGGAAGGGAAGGGAAGGGAAGGGAAGGGAAGGAAGGAAGGAAGGAAGGAAGGAAGGAAGGAAGGAAGGAAGGAAGGAAGGAAGGAAGGAAGGCTGGCTTGGAAATGATCCCAAACATTCCAAGAAGTTTGATATATTATTATATTAAATATTATATTCAATATATAATTTATATGCCTTTTGGTCATAGACCCTGGGCAACTCACAGCAATCAAGATAAAACAAGCATAAAGGCAGAAACATAAAATTCAACAACAGCAAAATCTGTCAATAAACATAACATGAACATACATACAATTAAAATATAGCTCAACATCTCCTCCTTTGACTTTTTCTTTAAAAAAAAAAGGTCGACAGACAAAATGAGCAGCCTACTGATGGCTGTCAGAAATGGAATATGTCTTCCAGTGTTGGCCATCCTTTGAGTGAAAACGTCACAACTGTTAATTTTTCCCCCCCAGTAAAATCCAGACACTGGAAATGTATCCAAACTTAATATATCTATTCTTACATTATGGTGCCCCTGGTGTAGGCTTATGTTCATACTCTGTGAATTTCAGTCCAAACCGCACTCATAATAAGACACACCTACAAAGAATGTTCCAGCTCCAGAGTTACTTTTCCACAAACAGGATGACTGCGTGACAGGATGGCACTTCCTAAACATTGTGGAGGTGTTGCAATAATAGTTTATAAATACAAGCTTATATGGGAGTTTGCTGAAGAAGAGGTAAGATGTTTTCCTATTGTCACTTGTGAAAAAGTTCCACAACTTTAAGAAGGGAGCGTAAGTTAATGGTCAGCATATGATTTCTATGCAGAAGGACCAATTCAGATATTCAGTTTTCAACATCTCCAGATTGGCCTTGAAAAACTTCCAAATGACTTCACTGGAGTCATTGAAAACACGGAGAACATGGAGTACATCACTAGAGGTTTTTAAGAATAGATACAGACAGCCATTTATTGGAAATAGTATAGGATCTCCTGGTTGAACAGAACAGGGGTCCCTGAGCCGTGGGCCGTGGGCCACTACTGGGCCTGTTTGGAACCGGGCCATGCGAGTTTCTCTTTTCTCTTGTGTGAGTGGAGCTGTGCACACCTGCACAGCCCAGTTTCCCTCTCTCCCTCCCCCCCCCACCAAACCAGCTTGCCAAGCCACAAAGTTTGCGGACCGCTGAACTAGAAGATGTCCAAGGCCCCTTTCAACTGTGTTATTCTATGTTCACAGATTACATCCTCCAAGTCAGGTGGAAAGCTTGACTTCCTCTTTTCTTTTCTTTTCGATTTGTGTGTGTGTGTGTGTGTGTGTGTGTGTGTGTGTGTGTGTATATGTAGGTCTTTGGTTATTCGGGTTTTCTCCCCCGTAAAATTGGAAGTGTCTTGGCGACGTTTCGACGAAGTCTCATTCAGGCTTCAGCTTCGTGCTTCTGGGAGCAAATATATATATATATTTGTTTTCTGAAGTTTTTGTGGGTGTTTGTATGTAGGTCTTTGGTTATTCGGGTTTTCTCTTGCGTAAAATTGGAAGTGTCTTGGCGACGTTTCGACGAAGTCTCATTCGTCATCTTCAGGCTTCAGCTTCGTGCTTCTAGGAGCAATGTGTGATCACAGCTGTTTCTTCCAAAGGATCACACATTGCTCCTAGAAGCACGAAGCTAAAGCCTGAAGATGACGAATGAGACTTCGTTGAAACGTCGCCAAGACACTTCCAATTTTACGCGGGAGAAAACCCGAATAACCAAAGACCTACATATACACACACACACACACACACACACACACACACACACACATACATTATATATACATGATATATAAGTAAGTAATTGTTTCACATCATTTACAAAGAGTTCTATAAGAAAACAATTCTAAAGAGTGAATTGAGGCCAACCATAGCCAATGTCTTATCCACCCCAGGTTCAGTGTTTCTCAACTTTGGTTATATTAAGATGTGTGCACTTCAACTCCCAGAATTCTCCACCCAGCACGGCTGGTGGAGGAATTTTGGGAGTTGAAGTCCACGTATGTTAAAACAGTCAAGTTAATCAATCAATCAGAACGGAGCTGGAAGGGACCTTGGAGGTCTTCTAGTTTTTTGCTCAAGCAAAAAATTGTTCTTCATTGTTTCACATCATTTATAGATTCCAAAGTAATTCCTCAGTACATCACCATAAGGATTTCACATTAAGTGGGATAGAGAAAAGAAGAAATAAGAACACCAAGAAAGAAAGAAAAAAGATTGGCTGAAGATGGACCAGGTCACCAGGTCTATTTAGAATGGGAATTTGCAATGTTCTCTTAGTTTTAAAATAAAAAAAAATTGCATATTGTGGGAACGATTGTGTCAGTGCTGATAGAATTGTGGAATTATTCCAGACACGGATTATTAAAACATTCTTTGGGTGAATTATTCATTGGGTAACCTATGTGATCAAGCCAAAATATTTAGCAAAGACTATGGACAGTGCAATGGTCTGTTAAATTAAGAACCACTGGCTCAATACACACCTAGAGAATGCATGCTATTTCCTATGTAAATATATGGATGCCCTGTAATTAAAACAGAAGAATTATTGTAAATAACTACAAAAACAAAAGATGAATCTCCTTCTTCTTGCTAGACTTCTAAAATACCAGAAAGGTACAGAAAAGCTTTCTGTAGGGATGATGGGATGATGATGAGCTCAGATGATGTTGGATATTCCTGTATTATGGTGCTCTCTGAGTTTGGTTGTTTTCTTTTTGATGTTTCATTACCGGTACTTATCACCACTGATGATGCTACCTAGTTTGGTACTGAAACGTCAATAAAGCAATCAAGCTCAGAGAGCATCAAGGACTCCACAGTTCAACCCTGAGTTACAAATATCCTCTTCTGATCAATATTCCTGTATATTTGGAGTTTCTCTGGAAATACTCTGCATAAAATGAGGACCCAGATTGTTGGGGGCAATAAGCTGACTCTGTAAACTGCTTAGAGAGGGCTGGCCCCCATCTTCACCAATATTTTCAATAAATCACTAGAGATGTGTTATGTTCCTTCTTGCTTCAAATGTTCTACCATCATCCCAGTGCCGAAGAAGCCCACCATCAAGGAACTGAATGACTACAGACCAGTTGCTTTAACATCTGTAGTCATGAAAACCTTTGAAAGGCTAGTGCTTTCCTACTTGAAAACCATCACGGATCCGCTGTTAAACCCCTTGCAATTTGCATACCGAGCAAATAGATCAACAGATGATGCTGTTAATATGGCTCTGCACTACATCCTATAGCATCTTGAGTCTCCAAAGACTTATGCAAGGGTCCTTTTTGTAGACTTTAGTTCAGCATTCAATACCATCATTCCAGACATTCTTCTAACTAAGCTAAACCAGCTACAGGTACCGGAACAGACTTGTAAGTGGATCACAAGCTTCCTAACAAACAGGAAGCAGCAGGTGAAGCTAAGCAAGATCACATCAAATACCTGTACAATTAGCACAGGGGCCCCCCAAGGCTGTGTGCTCTCCCCACTTCTCTTCTCTCTGTATACCAATGACTGCATCTCCAATGATCCATCTGTTAAGCTACTGAAGTTCACAGATGACACAACAGTGATTGGTCTCATTCGAGACAATGCCGAATCGCATATAGACGAGAGGTCGAATGACTAGCCTTGTGGTGCAACCAAAACAATCTGGAACTGAACACACTCAAAACCGTAGAAATGGTGGTAGACTTTAGGAGAAACCCTTCCATACTTCCACCTCTCACAATACTTGACAACACAGTATCAACAGTAGAAACCTTCAAATTTCTAGGTTCTATCATATCGCAAGATCTCAAATGGACAGCTAACATCAAAAACATCATTAAAAAAGGACAACAAAGAATGTTCTTTCTGTGCCAACTCAGTAAGCTCAAACTGCCCAAGGAGCTGCTGATTCAGTTCTACAGAGGAATTATTGAGTCTGTCATTTGCACCTCTATAACTGTCTGGTTTGGTTCTGCAACCCAACAAGAAAAACACAGACTTCAGAGGATAATTAGAACTGCAGAAAAAATAATTGCTACCAACCTGCCTTCCATTGAGGACCTGTATACTGCACGAATCAAGAAGAGGGCCGTGAAAATATTTACAGATCCCTCGCATCCTGGACATAAACTGTTTCAACTCCTACCCTCAAAACGACGCTATAGAGCACAGCACACCAGAACAACTAGACACAAGAACAGTTTTTCCCGAAGGCCATCACTCTGCTAAACAAATAATTCCATCAACACTGTCAGACTATTTACTGAATCTGCACTACTATTAATCTTCTCATAGTTCCCATCACCAATCTCTTTCCATTTATGACTGTATGACTATAACTTGTTGCTGGCAATCCTTATGATTTATATTGATATATTGACCATCAATTGTGTTGTAAATGTTGTACCTTGATGAACGTATCTTTTCTTTTATGTACACTGAGAGCATATGCACCAAGACAAATTCCTTGTGTGTCCAATCACACTTGGCCAATAAAAATTCTATTCTATTCTATTCTATTCTATTCTATTCTATTCTATTCTATTCTATTCTATTCTATTCTATTCTATTCTATTCTATTCTATTCTAAAAGCACAATGAAGCGGTATATAAGTCTAAATGCTATTGCTATTATTAGCAGCCCCAAATGGGTTATCAGCACTAAAATACATGTGATCCAAATAATTGTGTGCATAAATCTGTCCTAACCAAGAAGGAATCAGATCAGTCAAATATGATGTGCTTCCTGACTTCCAAATCTACAATTCTAATATAAGGATATGTACATATGGACAATTTAATGCTACAGAGGGCATGTAAATCTATCTCCCATTTCTCCTATCCATACATGGCTGTGATGCCATCTTTATCAATAGCTGAGGAATATTGGAAGTGTAATCATGATGCATTGGAAGGTGCTAGGTTGGTCTGAGTTGAGTCGGTCTTATTTCTTTCTTTGAGGGGGTTTATTGATTGCCTCCGTCCAGAGGGATTTTAGGTTGAGAGGTGCATCCTTGCCTCTTCAAGCATTGACATCTCAGTGCCTTCTCACCAAGACTGAAGTGAAGCCACCTGGGAAGAAATCTCATTCCCTGCCCTTGTTATCCTAGGCATTCTTGAGGTAGCAGGTAATAAGGTAGTGGTGAGTTTTTATAAAGACCGGGGCTATATACAGAAAAATAATAATAGGACACTTCAGGAAAAGGTTGGTCATTTCCAGAAACACCCATAATTCAGTTAAACTTGGGTTCATTCCAGCTTGGTTATTAATCACACTGTTAATTTTTGCCTCTGTAATTAACTGCATGGGGCTAACCTACACTGCAATTTAATGCATCTAGACAATATTTCTTTCTCTCTCTCTTTTTTTTCCAGCTCTATCTTTTCCATTAACTGAAGGAAGATGACAAAAAAAAATATCCAGATTTACAAGTGAGTTATAGGTCCTTTCCTGTTTTAATGCGCACACATATATGCATATTTTGATAAAATGTGACAAATGTTTCACGCATTAGACACTTATTTTCTTGAAGAAGTATTGCTAAATTAGGAAAGACTTGGCTGTTGCAATCGCTTATATATAAAAGGGTTGCAAATATTACAGGACACTTGCCAGAAACTGACCGCTGCACCCAAAACGTCTGCTCTCTGCACTACTGTGCTACTATGGAGAAGAAATGGAAATGCTTCAAGGGCCCTCCCTGGATTTTCTGTATATTTACTATCTCGTTCCTCTGTGTAGCAGGTGAGCATCTTTGCCCCACGTTATTTGGATCAAGCCATCTGGAGATCAGACTTTGCCAACAGTTGAAGAACATTTCAATGTTTCAATATCGTTAGGCAAAATTACTTGTGATGCTTGAGTTTTCACTCTCAATAGTGAAAATAGTGTCCTTTCATTGTTGGCAAGATCCAATATTTCTTCACTGGGAGTCAGAATCTGGAAGAAGATACAGCTGGGGAAGGGTGGGAGGTTGGGAATTTCCAGCAGAAAATCAAAGGTTCAGTGGTAAGTTGAGCTGCCATGTTGCCTGAATCTTTCCCTGCCTGAATGGACAACAATTAATATTGTATTAGCTTGGCAAAATGGATGAGAGAAAGTTTGATGAAAGGTGCATTTCTACTTCAGAACTTACAGAACAGGGCCTTCTGAGTTGGCAAAAGGGCTATTTTATTGGAACTAGCCGAAGTGCAGAATTTCCTTCCTCAGCCTCTAGTGCCATATGAAATAATGGGAGGTATTTGGAGAAGGATAGACGGTCAGAAGCAGCCACCACAGAGTCTCAGTTTATTTATTTTATTTTATTTATTTGTCAAACATATATAAGATAACAAATAAAAGTATAAACATAATTTGGATACATGAAAAGAGTAGGTAAAAAAAGGAATATTAGGACAGGGACGGTAGGCACATGGGTGTACTTATGCACCCTTACAGACCTCTTAGGAATGGGGTGAGATCAACAGTAGACAGTTTAACCTTAAAGTTTTGGGGGTTTGGGGAAGAAACTACAGAGTCAGGTAGTGCATTACAGGCATCAACCACTCTGTTACTGAAGTCATATTTTCTGCAATCAAGTTTGGAGCGGTTTACCTTGAGTTTGTATCTATTATTTGCTCGTGTATTGTTGTGGCTGAAGCTGAAGTAGTCACTGACAGGTAGGACATTGTGGTAGATAATTTTAACTACTATGCTTAGGTCAGATTGAAGTCTGCGTAGTTCTAAGTTATCTAAGCCCAAAATTTGGAGTCTGGTGGCATAAGGTATTTTATTGTGAGCAGAGGAATGGAGGACTCTTCTTGTGAAATATCTCTGGACTCTCTCGATTGTCCCATATGCAGTGCGGGTTCCAAACAGATGAGCTGTATTCAAGGATTGGTCTAGCAAATGTTTTGTATACTCTAATTAGTAGTACAATATCACCAGAGAAGAAGCTACGCAAGATTAGGTTAACAACTCTTAGTGACTTTTTGGCAATGTTGTTACAGTGGGCTCTGGCACTTAGGGAGAGGTTGCTAATGGAGAAACTCTCTTTCCTTAGTGCCTATCTGTAGATCTGTGCAGAAGAGCCCTCGCCTCATCTTCAAGCACCCTAAACTCTAAAAAGCAGAGGCTGTTCATTTCTTTAAAGTTATCATTGCCAAGGGGCCCTCTGGTGGCGCAGCAGACTAAGTCTGTCTGTTATTAACACAGCTGCTTGCAATTACTGCAAGTTCAAGTCCCACCAGGCCCAAGGTTGACTCAGCCTTCCATCCTTTATAAGGTAGGTAAAATGAGGACCCAGATTGTTGGGGGCAATAAAGTTGACTTTGTATATAATATACAAATGGATGAAGACTATTGCTTAACACATTGTAAGCTGCCCTGAGTCTTCGGAGAAGGGCGGGATATAAATTCAAATTTAAAAAAAAAGGGCTTCTGGTAATTCGATATTTTCTCAGCTCTCTTGGATGTTGACATTTGTGTGGTAGGACTCATCTCCAGGGGGGATGAGTCTGCCTATTGAGATGAGGTGGACCAGTTGCTTTCGTGATGTGGAGACAATAACTTGGTCCTTAACATCGATAAGACCAAGGAGCTTATAGTGGACGATAGAAGGAATAGATCCAGCCCTTATTTATCAATGGAGACTAAGTGGAGCAAGTGGCCAGTTTTAAGTTTCTGGGTGTTATCATAAAAGAGGACCTGAACTGGGGCGCTCACATTGCAACACTGGTCAAAAAGGCCCAGCAGAGATTATACTACCTGAGATTTCTCAGGAAACAGCAACAGAATGAAAAAAGGCTAATGACCTTCTACTGCTGCACCATAGAGCAGCGGTCACCAGCTGGTGGTCTGTGAACCACTGTTGGTCCATGAGAAAATTTTGGTGGTCCCCAGAAAAATTATTTGCATTTTTTTATATTGCACGAAATCAGGGGTCCTCAAACTACGGCCCCTGGGATGGATACATGCAATGAATGTTTGTGTTGCTACAGAGAGTCTCCCCCTTCGGGATCTTTTTGTGTGGGTTGGAGTGGGGCAGACATTTCAACTTGGGGTTTGCTTCAGCCTCCTGGTTTGGGGGTTTGGGCAAAGGATGGTGGCAAAGAGCCGGAGGGCCTTGTTCCAGTGGGATTTCATTATGGCCTGGAACTGGCTGACCATCCCGGCCCACTGAACCGCCAGGCGCTGGTACCTGACCTTGCATTCCTGCAGGTCTTACCTCTACTTGAAAAGCTTATGCTCCTAGTCCTCGGTGAGGTGCTTCTGCTGAGCCTCCTTCCCACTCAATCCAATTTGAACTGAGCCAGCTCTTTCTCGTGGTGGCTGCTTAGCTCCAGCAACTGCTTCCTGTTGGGGCCCTAAAAGGCCCGGGTGGGCAGGCGAGGAGTAGCGAGTAGAGGTTGGCAAGGTGCCCCTTGGTGTGAGTGACATTGAGTTGTCCACACCCACACAGTCACACGACCACCTTGCCACACCAACCCAGCTGGTCATTAGGGAGATCATATTAGTGGTCCACAGGATTTAAAATTATGAATTTAGTGGTCCCTGAGATCCAAAAGGTTGGTGACCCCTGCCATAGAGAGTATTTAAACTTACTGCATCTGTGTATGGTTTGCCAATTGCACAATGGCAGATAGGACAGCACTCCAGAGGATTAACATGATTGCCCAGAGGATCATTGGTTGCCCTCTCCCCATTTTGGAAGACCTTTATAGCTCCCACTGCTTTAAGAAATTTCAAAACGTTCTTAAAGATCCATCTCATCCTGGGCACCCCCTCCTTTGTTTTTTTTTGAATTATTACCATCTGGCAGACGGTACAGGACAATAAAAACAAGGACAAATAGGCTGAAAAACAGCTTCTATCCCCGGGCAATAACTATATTGAATTCTACTGTATAGTGCAATATTAATGCAATATCAGGTTTTCAATTCAATTGTATAGAATGTGAAGAATGTGTGTTAGTGTTTTATTTTTATGGCATTTAATTTCATTGCACGAGCTGCAGTGACAATAAAGTAAACATTTCTGCTATACAAAAAGTTCAATTAGGTCCCTCCATCTTTGGTCTTCTTTGAACTAGTGGCTCCCAGGGATAACACCTTACCAATAAACCAAAATCAAGAGGCTTAAAATCAGGGGTGAAATCCACCAGGTTCTGACAGGTTCTGGAGAACCGGTAGTGGAAATTTTGAGCAGTTCGGAGAACTGGCAAATACCACCTCTGGCTGGCCCCAGAGTGGGCAGAGAATGGAGATTTTGCAGTATCCTTACCCTGCCCATGCCCAAAGAACCGGTAGAAAAAATTTTGGATTTCACCACTGCTTAAAATCAAACCAAAATTTTATTTATAGTCCGAGACCAAACACAAAGCTTAAAAACAGTCTTCAATGCTTGAAAACACAATAATGATGAGTAATGTTGATTTAGGACAAATGATATCAATCCCATTTTTTTTCTTTTCCATTTGCCAGGATCTCACCACCCACACACAACCACAGGCTGTGAGGACAATCCTCCTCAGGAGTTTTTTGGGCTTCAGAAGATTAATGCCACGGCTGCAACTTTGACTCCAGAAGCCATCCATAAAAAGATAACTTGCCCAACAACCAGCCCCAGTTCAATAGCTACAATAAATGCCAATGAAACTTACAATGCCACAGAAAATGCACCAGAAGCCACTAATTTACCCTTCTACACGTCACCTAATAGCACTGGTAAGTCACTCAAATGGGTCTTTGTTGGAATTGTCATTTAAAATCCATATTTGAAAGTGGTGCAAATAATATTTGGTAGTATTCTCCTTCTCCTTAGGAGTATGGCCTTCCAAGTAGATAAATTTGTAGACTTCTGTAGAATATTTATCATAGAGGAACATGGATGTAGAAAATTTAAGATGCAGAAATTCTGGTAGAAAGTTTATAATTGAAAGAAGCAAAATAAAAATACGCTTCTATTCAGTTATATGGAAGTCAAAAATGGGTATGTGAAAAAAATTAAAAAGTACATGAAGTAAAAATGGGGAACTTAGAATGAGTGTTCTGAAACGAGAATAACCCTAGATCAAATAGGAAAAAAGAAGGAATTAGTCAACAGTATTTGTAGAGAAGACAAAGTTTGACTGGATATTGTTGATAAGAATTCGAAAGGACTGGTGAGAAGCTTAAAGAACATAAAGTATGAAGCAGTGTATGAATATGCTTGAAAACGGTAGAAAGGTAGGGAGAGGTTTAAGGACTGAAATTGATATAAAATAGTTTCAGTTTTATTTCTTTTCTATATGCATTTAATTTGCTTTGCTTACTATTTATGATTTTTTTGCACTTCACATATCACTGATAGATTATAAATGATATCACCCATTGTATTCCAGAAGTGATGGGTATGTATTCTATTCCAGCAATTTGTGCATTATTTTTTAGATGCTCATAGAGTGACTACTACATAACCTGGTGCAGAATCTTGCCTAATCTTGGCATGTATTGACTATATTCACCTGTCCATCTCCAATCATTTTGGCTCTCCCCAAGCAGTTGTTTTAAATATTGCAAGCAGAGGTTGTGAAAAGCTCAAACTCATCTGGGTCTCAAAATTCAATATTCTGGTATTCTCATTTATTCTGGCTAGAGATTCCTTCACCTGTTGCTTGGTCCATTTGGCCATGGTTGAACAGTCAACCAGTCAGAGGGTTTCAAACTGAGCTGAAACATGAACTGAGCTCTGCTTTTTCTCTGTGATTGGTTAACATTTTGGTAAGCAGAAGAACTTCCTTGATCTTCTCCTTCTATAGATATCCTACAAAGTTCTTATTTTTAGCCTCCTATAGAAATCCCACAGCTCAGCAGTTAAGATGCTGGGCTTTATTGGTTGGAAAGCTGGCAGCCCAAGTTCGAGACCCCAGCACCATGCGGCTGGGGTGAGCTCCTGCCAACCTAGCAGTTTGAAAGCATGAAAATCAGCGGTGGGATTCACTTACCTTCCCAACTCACACTTCGCTTGCATGTGCCTTATCTGTGCATGCGCACAACCTTCTGCACATGCCCAGTGCTCACACATTACAGCTGGGCGGGTGGGGGGAGCCTCCCGCAATCGCCGCTATCGATTCGCCCAATCTGGAGAGAACCGGCTGAATCCCACCACTGATGCAAATGCAAGTAGATAAATGGGTACCATTTTGTTGTGAAGGTAACAGTGCTCCATGAAGTCATGCTGGCCACATGACCATGGAAATGGTTTTGGATGGCTTTGACCTTGAAATAGCCTTGAAACGGAGATGAGCATGGCCCCTTATAGTCAGCAATGAATAGTGGAGTAAAATCTGCAGGAACCCCTTGACTTCTTTTATTTATAGAAATCACAACATACCAATGATTCTTCACCTGCTTGTCTCCTTCCTTTTTGAAGCTATTCTAATTTATTAATATAGTACATATTATTAATATCTACTGGGTTAATATCTTCCGCTTCCCCCCTCTAAATTTGCTCTTTTAAAGTTCTACCTTAGTTATTCCACTGAGCACTTCACCATTATTGAGTAATTCTGTGAAAATTGGAAGAAGCACAGTCCCCTTGTAGGCGAGATGGCAGCATTTAAAATAAACAAACAAACAATGATTTGATAACTATTGCTAGATAGTTGACGTGGCTACCAAAATCATAGATCATAGAGTAACTATGTTGTGCAGGTGGGTGGTTCCTAGATTTCAAGAAGTAAAAAAAAAAAAAGAATGAACGATTTTTAAAATACATTGTTTTATTTCATTCTTTCTTCCCTACAGACATCAGTGGGCCATCCAATCCCACCTGTCTGCAAGGCTGGGCCATTTTTCTTATCTTCTTATCTGCCCTATTGGCAATGGTCCTCCTAGCTGGTCTCCCAATTATGGTAAGTTACCCACAAACACCTGCTCAAGAATATGCCTGGCTAGGTGGCTCAGGGGCTAAGATGCTGAGGTTGTCGATCAGAAAGGTTGGCAGTTCGGCGGTTTGAATCCCTAGTATAGGTCTCCTGCATGAGCAGGGGTTTGGACTAGATGACCTCCAAGGTCCCTTCCAACTCTGTTACTGTTATAATTTATTTATTAAATGTCTACACCGGGGTAGTCAACCTTTCTATACCTACCACCTACTTTTGTATCTCTGTTAGTAGTAAAATTTTCTAACCGCCCACCGGTTCTACAGTAATGCGCCATGTATCATTGTCTGCACAGGCCTCTCGTGCATCGTGGATTGGGTTGGGGGCGGGCGCCGGCTACCAGCTCCGCTTGTCTGTTACACCTGGGTGGTGTGGGAGGAGATGCGCGAGCTATTCAGGGACGAGGCTCTTTTGTTTATGGTCGCACTATAGCGCTATTTAGTTTCATGTAACGTGAACAAAACTTATGCGCGGGCGATACAAATAGTATATTTTCAGAAATTTAAATTGTCACAGGGAATTTTATGAAAACCTAATGAAAATGTTTTTAAATAATGCTATGAAATTTTTTTTTAAAGTCAATTAAATTAAAAAAAAGAAGGTGCTTCAGTATCGGACAAAATTCCTACCACCCACCATGAAAGCTGGAACGCCCAATAGTGGACGGTAGGGACCAGGTTGACTACCACTGGTCTACACCATCCATCTCACTTGGGTGGTTTACAACAGCATCACAAAACAATATATAAGCACCTGAATAAAAATGGAGTTAAAAAAAGAAGTCAAAACATACAAGTTAGAAGTAAATGTCAAAGTTAAAAATTCAGAAGGCTAAAAAGAAGATTAACAAGGGAGCAGGAGTGCCCTCAAACTACCAGCCATTCCAGCCATTCCAGCCATTACCTCATACCCTTAGATCCTCATGCTAATTGGTAGAGCCAGATTTTAATTTTTGTAATTTTAAATTTTAATAATTTTTTATCATTTATCATTTTAAATTTTAATAATATTTTATCATTTTAAATTTGAGTATTTTTTATCATTTTAAATTTTAATAATTTTTTATCATTTATCATTTTAAATTTGAATAATTTCTTGCTGCTGAGGTTAATGACTTCCCACCATCATAATAAAACAAATTAAAACTCTTTGTATTTGTGTTCTCCAGCTCTGGTACTTCTTTCACCGCCGACACTTACGGGCTCAGGAACCGTGTGTCCGATATAACCATAATGTCTATGTGGCTCCAGAGGAACAAAGCCTACCGCTAGAATGAATAGAGATGAAGAAGAAGATCCAATCCCAAGGTCTCCAGTGCTCCAACTATTTTCTGACACAAACTAGACATTTGTTTTCAATTCATTGTTTGCAAGGCAACAACAACAAGAGATGGAAGCTCAGGAAAGTAGACATGTTTTTGCAGAAAGCTGATGTGGAGAAGTCTTCAAGCAATTGGCATTTTGACTGTTGATGGAACATCAAGTACCAACCTATCTTCTGCTCCCTGTATTTAATCTAAGTGAACATACAGGAAAAATCCATCCTAGTGTACCTATACATGAACTTTATCTTTATTTAAGATAAAAAAAAATTCAGAAGATGCCTCCCCTTTTTCTTCTTCTTGATGATGGAATCAGGAGATCATGGCCAGCTTGCTGGGAAATGAGGCTGGAGGCTGGGTGGAGAAGAAGAAACCTTAAATTTTGGGAGATCAAAAGATAAACATTATTAGGCAGATGGAGAAAGAAGCATCTACGGCATTTCTCCCCCAAATGCAGTTATGTAAAGGGTAGGAATTTAGGATTAAAATGCATTATTATTAGATAATAATATTAATTAATTCCGTGCACCTTTGGCATTGAGTCATGCCGGCCACATGACCGCTGAGACGTCTTTGGGCAGCGCTGGCTCTTCGGCTTTGTAATGAAGATGAGCACCGCCCCCTAGAGTCGGCAACGACTAGCACGTATGTGCGAGGGGAACCTTTACCTTTACCTTTACTATTAGATACTCTAGGGGAGTATAACTGGGGAATGGGTAATCCTGTTCTTTTGCACCTTGGAATTGGAGTTAATTGGACTTACCCCCAAAAGCATGTGCTGCTTTACAAGGCAAATGGAGCATCAACAATATATTTTGACCCTAATAAATCAATGTAAGAATTCTTTCCTCGATTAGAGGGATTTCACATCATTCCACCTAAAGCAAAGGCCAGCAGATTAAACCCAACACCAAAGCAAATCTACACTAATGTTTCAAATTTAAAGATTTTCCTCTTCCAGGAAATCTGGTAGGATGGGATACAGAATGGGACAATAAAAAGGGGGTTTTATTAAATTGAGTTTAATCCACCAAAAGACAAATAAACAACACAGGATGTTATAAAGAAAGAAAGAAAATTAAACAAAAGAGAATTCTCTGTTGGTTGGATGGGCAGTTATTATTGGCAATGGCAGATCCTGTAACTTGTCAATGATTCATACCAGTGCTGGGGTTCAAATTTTTTTACTACCGGTTCTGTGGGTGTGGCTTGGTGGGCATGGCTTGGTGGGCATGGCAGGGGAAGGTTACTGCAAAATCCTCATTTCCTCCTAATCATCTGGCACTCGGGAAGCAGAAAATAGATGGGGGCGGGCCAGTCAGAATTTTTACTACTGTTTCTCTGAACTACTCAAAATTTCCGCTACTGGTTCTCCAGAACTGGTCAGAACCTGCTGAAATCCACTTCTGATTCATACACTTGGATGGCATGTCCGTGATTCCATTAAAGGGTGCCTTGTTGTTGTTTTTTTCAACCCCTCTAAAATGTGCCTTGAAACATACAAGATTCTGTTCCATTAACTTTACAATAAAAGTAATATTGACCTACATAACTTTGGTTTCCTAGTTTGGTCTGCTTTGAAGGGCCGACAAAAACCCATCTGTGAGAGGCCTGTGATAGGTTTTTGCTTTCACCGCATGAGTGAAATGGGTAAAGAAACAGGAGAATCCACCAATCAATCTGAACATTGCTGAACTTGGACACTGCTGTGGTCAAAATAGAGGAAGAGTTTGAAATACAAAATAGATTTCTTCAACCAGATTCATGCCTATCTACTGGGCCCACAAAAGTCCATCAGCTTTGAGCTGCAGTGCAGAAGGGCCTTCCATTTCTCACTGAAATATCCTATCAGATTGATACAAATCAAGAAATTCAGCAAAGCAGATCAATCAATCAATCAAACAATAATCAATTACTGGCATAAGGCTAGACAAAATAAAATATCTAATAATAGAACTGTTAATGCTATATACAAGTGTCCTCAACTTATAACCATGATGGAGCCTGTCTATTATGGTCATATGTCATGATTATTGTAAAACGGGGTCATCATGTGACCAACCCAATGTTACAAGCTTTTATTGTGGAGGTTGTTAAGCAAATCACCAGGGTGATTCAGTGAATGTGCGGTTGTTAAATGAAGCTATGGTTTGCTATGGGGCATTTTTGCCAAAAATTAGAAGTAAACACCAGTTTTCATCAAAAACGTCATGAATCACAGTCACTATGGACCATGTGACTATGGAATGCTGCAAAGGGGCGTGCATAAGCGCACAAACGTGCCTACCGTTCCTGTCCTATTGTTTTTCTTTTCTTCTTCATATATATATATATATATATATATATATATGTGTTTTCTGAGGTTTTCACGGGTGTTTGTATATAGGTCTTTGGTTGTTCGGGTTTGCTCCCAGAAGCACGAAGCTGAAGCCTGAAGATGACGAATGAGACTTCGTCGAAACATCGCCAAGACACTTCCAATTTTACACGGGAGAAAACCCGAACAACCAAAGACCTATATACAAACACCCGTGAAAACCTCAGAAAACAAATATATATATATGCTTATACCTCCTAATATTTACTCATATATATGTTTATATACTGTATAATCTTTTTGTATGATACTTATATATATTGTTGTGATAAAATAAAATAAATAAATAAAAAATGGCAGTACATGCACACAAAATACAGTCACGTGGCTCAGGAGGTCCATCATAACTTTAGAACCAGGTCACAATGTCGACTGGCGACTCCCAGGAGGAGGGCCTTCTCTGTGGGGGCTCCTGCCCTCTGGAATGAGCTGCCTTCGGGGCTTCGCCAACTCCCCGACCTTCGGACTTTCCACCGTGAGCTGAAGACCCTTTTATTTCATCGAGCTGAGCTAGCCTGAATAAGTAATTTTAAATGGGGTTTTAGTTTTATATTGTTTAGTTTTTAATATTCTGGCCATTATGTATATACATTTTAGTCTGTTCTTAATTTGTATTTATTGTACTTTTTAACTGGCTGTGAACCGCCCTGAGTCCTTCGGGAGAAGGGCGATATACAAATGTAATAGATAAATAAATAAATAAATAAAATAAGTACCTTTGTGGAGGGCCTGTCATAACTTTGAACAGTCACTAAGTGGTCAATCCTACATTGAGGACTAACTCTATATAACATTGCTTCTCAGCCTTTTGGCTAAGATCAAGAATAGCATCAGCAAAACAATCAATATTAAGAGAGAATTCAGAAGGAAGTTTTTGTTACAAAAGTCAGGATCCATGATATTGGTCATGAAAAGCTAACTAAGAAAGTCATACTAGAAATAATCGTTTCTATAGCTTGGAGCCCACCTAGTCAGGAGCAACTGATTTGGAGGGAGACAGGAAATGGGGAGAGCTTCAAATAAAGAAAGGAGGCTGTGGAGTGAACCACAAATATAGAGTAAGGTACAGTCCATAAAAGGACTATTACATATGTATCAGGGACGCGGTAGCTCAGTAAAAAGATGCTGAGCTTGTCGATCAAAAGGTCGGCAGTTCAGCAGTTTGAATCCCTAGTGCCATGTAACGGGGTAAACTGCCGTTACTTTTCCCAGCTTCTGCCAACCTAGCAGTTCGAAAGCACGTAAAAAATGCAAGTAGAAAAATAGGGACCACCTTTGGTGAGAAGGTAACAGTGTTCTGTGCACCTTTGGCGTTTAGTCATGCCGGCCACATGACCACGGAGACGTCTTCGGACAGCGCTGGCTCTTCGGCTTTGAAACGGAGATGAAAACTGCCCCCTAGAGTCAGGAACGACTAGCACATATGTGTGAGGGGAACTAACTCATATTTATAATGGTTGCAATGTCCTGGGGTCATGTGATCCCCTTTTGCAATGTTTTGACAAGCAAAGTCAATGGGGAAGCCAGATTCACTTTATAACTGCATCAGTAATTTAACAACGGCACTGTTTCACTTAACAACTGTGGCAGGAAAGGTCATAAAATCAGGCAAAATTCACTTAAGAAAATGTCTTGTTAGAAACAGAAATCGTGGACTCTACTGTGATCATAATTTGAGGACTGCCTGTATAGAATAATATAGACGCATAGAATAAAACTACTACTACATGTGGACTGCAAACTTTCAGATTGCCACTAGTTGGCAACAAAGAGTTTTTATTTTATTTTATTTTGTCACGAGAGTATACGCAAACATTGACATAAAACAACAACACATCATATAAACATATATATAAGCAAAAGTGTGCAACAACTATATTAATTGGATATAATGAAAGGGAACAATAGGACAGGAACAGTAGGCACTTTTGTGCTCTTATGCCTCTTAGGAATGTCCTCTTAGGAATGGGGTGAGGTCATTAGTAGACAGTTTTTGGTTGAAGTTTTTGGGATTTTGAGAAGAGACCACAGAGTCAGGTAGTGAGTTCCAAATGTTAACAACTCTGTTACAGAAGTCATATTTTCTGCAATCAAGATTGAAGCGGTTAACATTAAATTTAAATCTATTGTTTGCTCTTGTATTATTGCGATTTAACGTTTTCCATCTCTCTTTGATGTTTTCTTGCAGTCCTAAAGTAGCCCCATTTCAAAAAGAGCTCTTGGCTTATTCAATCAATTAAATCAAGGGTGTATCATAGGAACTTATGCCTCACAGTAACATTTGTCAGTCAGAAAAGTTGCTACTAGAATCCAAATCATTTGACCCCATAGGCTAACATCACTTTCCTCCTACATCAGTGTTTCCAAAAACTTGGTTAAATTACCCTAAACTGGGTAAAAGTGGTTTTTCTTTGTGTAATAAAACATGAACTCATTACCCATCACTTCAGGGACATTTCGGTTGACTTAAAGATTGCCACACGCACTAAAATATATTTACAAATTTCCCAAAGTATGCCTATTAAAGTGAAAATTGAATAAATTATGAAACCAGTTTTGGTCACCACGATGTAAAAAAGATGTTGGGACTCTAGAAAGAATGCAGAGAAGAGCAACAAAGATGATTAGGGGACTGGACAAAGAAGAGGGGGACAAATTATTCTACAAAGCACCAGAAGGCAGGACAAGAAACAATGGTTGGAAACTAATCAAAGATAGAAGCAACCTGGAATTAAGGAGAAACTTTCTAAAGTGAGGACAATTAACCAGTGGAACAACTTGCCTCCAGAAATCTTGGACACTCCATCACTGGAGGTTTTTAAGAGGAGACTAGACAGTCACTTGTCTGACATAGTATAGGTTCTCCTGCTTGAGCAGGGGGCTGGTCTAGAAGACCTCCAAGGTCCCTTACAGCTCTATTCTATTCTAACACTGAATCAGAAGTACACAAAGCAAATTGCAGTTAGAAATGTACATTTCCTTTTCCTCAGCTCCTCTAAAATGGCAGGTTTATATTGCCATTTACATTATCAAGTCCAGGCAGTACCCCAGGAGTCTCCAAACTGTCTGGCTGAGGAATTCTGGAATTCCTCAGTCAGCCAATTTGAGTGGTCAGTACCTGGAATGCACTACTTGACTCTGTGGTTTAATCCCAAAACCCCCAAAATTTGTTGACCTCACCCCATTCCTAAGAGGTCTGTAAGGGATGTGCATAAGAGCACCAGCATGCCTACCATCCCTTTCCTAATGTTCCCTTTATTTGTATTCATTTTATGTATTCAATTCATGCTTATACATAAAAAGATAAAGGTTCCCCTCGCACATACGTGCTGGTCGTTGCCAACTCTATATATTATCTAATACAGGGGTCTCCAACCTTGGTCCCTTTAAGACTTGTGGACTTCAATTCCCAGAGTTTCTCAGCCAGCTTCTCCACCAAGGTTGGAGACCCCTGATCTAATACATACTTGACAAATAAATAAATAAATAAATAAATAAATAAATAAATAAATAAATAAATAAATAAATAAAATCAGTTGAATCCGCAAGTCTTAAAGTTGCCAAGTTTGCAGTATCCAAAGAGCATTTATCTCTGATGATGGTGACTCAGATTGGATCCTTTCACCTCCATTTCTTAAACCCTTGCTCAGGGATCACATTGTAAATCCCCATTTAATTGCATTCACCTTTTGTATTCATTCCTAGGTATGACATCACCAGGTTATTAGGTGCTATTGGTGCTATATCCTAATGCTTCGTTTACTATTCCTTGGTTTTAACTCCATGTGATGATTTAGCCTCATGGTTGAGACGCTTCCTTTCCAAACCTCTGCTTGTGGGTTTAAGTTAAGTAGAGTTTTTCTTATAAAAACCTGTGCATATTTGTCATATTAAAATGATCAGTGTTTCAAAAGATTCTTTATAAAACCTTTCCAAACATTCCCATGGAGTAAAAAAACCTTCAAACATTGCAACATTGCTGTCATCATTCAATAGTATAAATCATCTCTAGGCAGGATGGGCAACATACAAGATAGATAGATAGATAGATAGATAGATAGATAGATAGATAGATAGATAGATAGGTTGGTAGATAGATTCCAACACATGTGGAGAGTACCAGGTCAGAGACGTTTGGACTAATTCAAAGTCTAATAATATCTAGGGGTTATCATTATATGATGACCTCCTATGTGACATTCGTTCATTCCTTTATTCATTCTTTCATCACATTTTTATACTGTCTATCTCATCTAAGGGACCCTGGGCAGCTCACAATAAAAACATGTCGCACAATATAAAAGCATAAATATGAACAAAGTTAAAAAACAGAATTAAAAGATAGGGTGACAGTAGGTACAGTAGGACATGTAGGCTTTGAATAAGTCAATTTTTACTCAACCTGGCATTCTCCAGATGTGCTAGGATCACAGCTCCTAGAATATCCAGCTGGCCAAATCAAAAAAGTCCTTTAGCTCTGCATGCATGGGGCTGATAAAGTCTCCATTAATCAAAGCTCTAGAATTACAGCATTCTGTAAATACATAACACTGCAACACTTCATTAGCCAAGTGTAACCAATGACCAACAACTATATCTAGACCTTATGAACCGAATAACAGAATTGGAAGGGACCTTGGAAGTCTTCAACCCCTTGCTCAGGCAGGAAGCCCTATACCATTTCAGACAAATGGTTTTCCAGTCTTTTCTTAAAAACTTCCAGTGTTGGAGCATTCACAACTTCTGCAGGCAAGTCGTTCCACTCATTAATTGTTCTAACTGTCAGGAAATTTCTCCTTAGTTCTAAGTTGCTTCTCTCCTTGATTAGTTTCCACCCATTGCTTCTTGTCCTGCCCTCAGGTGCTTTGGAAATAATTTGACTCCCTCTTCTTTGTGGCAGCCCCTGAGATATTGGAACACTGCTATCATATCACCTGATAGTCCTTCTTTTCATCAAATTAGACATACCCAATTCCAGCAACCATTCTTTATATGCTGTAATCTCCAGTCCCCTAATCATCTTTGTTGCTCTTCTCTGCATTCTTTCTAGAGTCCCAACATCTTTTTTACATCGCGGTGACCAAAACTGGATGCGGTATTCCAAGTGTGACCTTACCAAGGCATTATAAATTGTATTTTGTCTTTTTTTTATCCTGCCTTTCTTATTATTATAACTAAGTCAAGGTAGTGTCCATACATAATACTCCTTTCTTTTGCTATTTTCCCCAGAACAACAACCCTGTGAGGTGGGCTGGGCTGAAAGAGACTGACTGGTTCATCTTCTCTGTTCAGTACACTCTATAGTAGAAAGATATCAAACAAATGGAGCAGAATTGGCCATATTGGTTGAACTCCAGAATTGCAAAGCAGCACTTGGACCCAAGGACTGGAATTAATATCTGAATATTAAATGTCTGCGGGATGTGGTGGCTCAGTTGCTAAGATGCTAAGCTTGTTGATCGAAAGGTCAGCAGTTTAGCGGTTCGAATCCCTAGTGCTGCCATGTAACGGGGTGAGCTCCCGTTACTTGTTCCAGCTTCTGCCAACCTAGCAGTTCAAAAGCACATAAAAATGCAAGTAGACAAATAGGAACCACCTTTGCTGGGAAGGTAACATTGTTCCGTGCGCCTTTGGCATTTAGTCGTGCCGGCCACATGACCACAGAGATGTCTTTGGACAGCGCTGGCTCTTCGGCTTTGAAACGGAGATGAGCACCGCTTCCTAGTGTCGGGAACAACTAGCACATATGTGTGAGAGGAACCTTTATCTTATCAAATGTCCGTGTCAAATCCCATCCGTAGCCCCCACAAATAAATCATGCCATCTTTAAGATGTACTTTATAATTATTTTGTGAGACGCCACATACAAGGATTTGATTTTTACAAGTGTTAATTGGCATGTTTCTGGGTGTACTAGTGTTCTTCTTTGTGTGCTTAATACATCATTTCCCCACATTAATCCAGAATTATTTTTCTTAATCCCTGTGTCTACATGGAATTGTGTGTCAGTTTCCTGTGATAGGCACTTCTGGAATGAATAGACAGGGATTCTCTTCCCCTTCTTTTTTTTTTTTTTCCTTACAAAAATACCAAAAGTCAGGAATCTTGTCAGGCAAAATGTATGTCAGCAGCCCCATCTTATGATAACAGATTGAACTGGTTACTTGGTGGTAGAGCCACTTTATCCAGGATTATTTAAGGAAGGATAAAACTGGAGACAGGGACAAGATCTGAAAGTAGGCATCTGGTAACCACCTGCCTTCTCTCTTTTCAACTCATCAGCCATGGATCACCCCAAAAGATCACTTTTTTTCTTCTCAACGCTGTGCCTCTGGATTGCTCTATGCCTTCAAGGGACATGTAAGTCTTTATTTCTTGCTAAACAGGGGTCCTATCGCTTCTGAAGGGAGGCCTGGTAGGACAAAAGTTTGTACATTTGTATTGCATCTCACTGCATCTTCTCTGAGTAGAGCTAGAAGTTCTCACATAGCAAGAGAGGCTGCTGTGAGTTGGTCACACTTGCTTCATAATTCTCGTCTCATCATTCTAACCTTCCATGAAGCCTACCACGTTCACTGCTACGAACAGATATTTCTGTGGTTTAAATCCTACATTAATCTATAAATACGTGGGCAAATGTAGGTTATAAACTATATAATAATGAATGTTCTTGATGTCTTTTGTGCCTTTTCTTTTGTCAATGGAGCTTCCGTTCACCCTATTTCCACCTAGCAAGTTCTCATTTTGGGTAGCAGAAATGTTGGGGATAGGGCGATATGCAATGGAGAAAAAGGTTAATTCAATAGTTAGGATAAATTCCATTGAAGTGTATTTTATAATCTGATTAGATGGTCTATATGTTTTACTACTCTCTAACTATATTCTGACCATTTTAATTAGAGATGCCAATAAATGTAAGTTTTCTAAATGTGTAGATATCAACTCCCATAATTCTCCAGACCTTACTGAGAATTCTGGGAATGGAAATCGAAAGCCACATATTTGGAAGCCATTCAAATTAAAGAAACTTGTCTCAAGAAGTAGACATTTTCCCTTAAATTCTACTTGCTCTAATCCAACATTCTGTTTCTAGAGTTATACAATTTCAAACCTGGTTTATTCAGCATTATGAATATCTTGTATAACCTATTTTATTTTTATTACTGTTACTGATCTGTAACTCATCTATTTAAGTTTATATTCTGATAGTATATTTTACAGAATTAATCCTTATGTTTGTTTGGCATTTTTAATTGTATTTAGCATACATCTTCCCCTTCACTGTACTCTATCCATATATATAATTCTAACATACCATGCCCAATAGTTAAAATACCAGCTGCTTTAAGGCCAATGACATAAAATGATTCAATTTTTTATGACAACTTGTTCCAACTTGGTGAATTTTGGCTGTATTAATGAGGAATTATTTTCTAGCCAAATCCAAAATTTGATTGGACTGAAGAGTTGAGGAAGTTGATAGGTAATTATACCTGATCCTTATGCTTCTAATCTAGTGTTTCTCAACTTTGGTAACTTTAATACATGTGGACTTCAACTCCCAGAATTCCCCAGCTAGATATGCATCTAAAGTTACCAAGGTTGAAAAACACTGTTCTAACTTAATTAAAGGTAAAGGTAAAAGTTCCCCTCGCACATATGTGCTAGTCGTTGCCGACTCTAGGGGGCGGTGCTCATCTCCGTTTCAAAGCCAAAGAGCCAGTGCTGTCCGAAGACGTCTCCGTGGTCATGTGGCTGGCATGACTCAATGCCAAAGGCGCACGGAACGCTGTTACTTTCCCACCAAGGTGGTCCCTATTTTTTCTACTTGCATTTTTAGGTGCTTTCAAAACTGCTAGGTTGGCAGAAGCTGGGACAAGTAACGGGAGCTCACCCCGTTATACAGCAGCACTAGGGATTCGAACCGCTGAGCTGCCGACCTTTCGATCGACAAGCTCAACGTCCTAGCCCCTGAGCCACTGTGTCCCCTTTTAATTACATCATGATAAAGTGAGCCATTGTTGATAGTCATGATTTTTGGCCCTGTAGGCATGTCACTTTCTGTTCTGGTAATACCTGGGTAGATGACAAATGTGTCTGAGGGAATAACTGAACTGTGTGTCATCATAAGATCTGATTCAATAATATGTCAGGGCAAAACAGGATCTTCTTCAGACTTTCACCTGACAGTATCATAATTCCTAGAACATAATGTCCAGGCCTTTTTTTTTTTTTTAAAAAGGACAACCAGTATAGATGACAAAGGGAACAATCAAATGTTAAGTGCTTGTGTGACCTACCTGTGGCACCAACTCCCAGGTCCCAAATTTTTCATTCTTTTCTTTCTTTTTAATCTGGGTACGGTTTCCATTCTTTTAAAGAAACAATATATGATCTATTTTTTAAAAAAAGAGTGGAAGTGGATATGTGGCAAGAGAGTGGACCAGGTCCCCACTAGCCAAAATAAACCAGAAGCAGTTCTGGATATTAGGGGAAGATAGTCAGTTCTTCAGCTCTTTCACATGTTGGTTATTGTTACTTCCACTATAAAGAACAGATAGTATGGAGACAAAACAGTATTTCTTTATTGGGTGAGATCACTTCAAGAAGGAAAACACACCAAGCAGCAATTGAGCTGAATATGCAAACAGTACTGAAGTGGGCCTGTAAAAACCTAGTTATTAAAGGAAATATTTCCATGAAATTCCTTGTTCTTCTCAAAAAAAGAGTATTTAGCTCTGAATTTTAAACAAGTAGACCATTCAGAAGACCTTTGTTATTAGAGAGGAAAAATTTTTACTGGCCTTCCGCAAGTTGTATTGGGGAATCTGCAAATATTGCCATGTTATCTGGGGCTGAATTTTTTTATTTGATATGCCAGTCAAGTGATAAATGACCATTCTGGATCAAAAAAGATATTTCCTGTCAGAGGATTAGCCATGCCTCCTTAATGGAACTAAAGCAAAGGAGGCCCACATACAGACTCCATGGTGTAAAAATACTTGTTGAACTGCAGAGAAATAGGTTATTCCCATGATTCCTGCAAGCCCAAGTTGGTCTACCTATAATTTACTATAGTTATTTTTTGCTTTGTTTTAATATATTTGTTGCTTTTGAGTGTGTCTAGGTGTTTTTGTTAATTTTGTGAACCACCCTAGAGCATAGATGCAGCTCACATAGGTTGAAATAACTAAACAAAGCAAATATCCAGCCCACACTTAGTCACACTTTTTAAACAATCTCAAGTATTATTTTTTTTCTAAGTGGTTAAGCTTTAATTTTGGTTCGACTTTTGTTTATTTCAACTTTGCTAACACCCTGGATTTAAAAAAAAAAACACAGGATGACATAAAGAACACAAAATATGAATTGCTTTTACTAAAATTAAACAACTGGCTCTGTTTGGTGTGGAGATAAAGCCATTCCAAATTCCTCAGAAAAAAAAAGAGATTGAGCTATCCCCCCACCCCCAAAATACAAACTGACTTAGAAAATAAACCGTGTGTTGCCAGCTGCCTGATTAGAAAATAGACTTGACTTCAATCAATCTGGCTGCTGGTTAAAAGTGATGAAATCTGGATACTTAATCACATTTCAAGCGTCTCATTTCAATATGTACCCTGTTTCCCCAAAAATAAAACATCCCCTGATAATAAGCCCTCCCCAACAATATTTAAACCCAGAGCTGGAAATCAGGTAAGGCAGCAAGAGGAGCCCCATCTTGCTCCACACGTCCCAAAATAATAAGATCTCCCCAAAAACAAGGCCAAGCACTTATTTCAGGGTTCAAAAAAATATAAGACAGGGTCTTATTTTCGGGGAAACACGGTATATATGCATAAACTTTTAATTAAAGAAATTTTAAGGGAAAATTGCATGTTTTGAAAAATAAATAGGTAAGTAATAAATAGGTAAATAAAAAAGAGAAAAGGAAGGAAAGAAGGAAGGAAGGAAGGAAGGAAAGGAAGGAAAGGAAGGAAGGAAGGAAGGAAGGAAGGAAGGAAGGAAGGAAGGAAGGAAGGAAGGAAGGAAGGAAAATAGAAAAGAAGAAAAGAGGTTGTTTCCAAACTTTTTAACAGCAGTTGCAAGTACATTTATTTATATGTTACCTTCTTGCTAAGGTTACATTATAATTTCCTTCTTTCCATCATCATCAAACCCATAAATCACAAGTTCATATTTTATTCCAGCAAAAAGTTCGTAAGGGGTTTCCAATCACTAATAAATGTGTTTATTGCTCTTTCCTTAATCAGACAAGTCAATTTTGCCATGTCTGCTAAATCTGTCATCTTCCATGGTTCTTTTTCCTTAACAGCTGCCCAACTCCTAGGAGGTCTTACAGGAGGAGGATCATCAGGAGGTGGTGGTGGATTGCTCCCCGGTACTGACCTTTCTCTGGGAGGAACACCAATAGTTGGTGGCGGTGGAACAGGAGGAGGAATTGGCGGTAATGTAGGAGGAACACCAATACTGGGAGGTGGAGGAACACCAATAGTAGGAGGTGGTGGAACAGGAGTTGGTGGAACAGGAGGTGGTGCAACAGGAGTTGGTGGTGGAGGAGGAGTTCCTTTCACTACTACAACAACAACCACAGGAGTGCCCGTCACTACCACCACCACTACCACCACCACCACCACCACTACCACCCCAGTGACAACAACTGGTAAGCATTCAACCATTTGTGGGACATCTGATGGAAACCCCTGTAGGTTTTCACCTCATAACGGAGAAGAGGAGAAGTCTTAGGAGATGTGATAGGGTGGTGGATCTTGTGATTTTCTTTTCTTTCCAGAGTTGCTGGGACAGAGAACGAGACCAATTTTGTGCTACCGAAATACTCTAGCGGGGATGCAATTCAGTTTTACAGCCGTGCTCACAGAGAGCACTATAGGGATGGGACGGGGGATGACCTTTGGGAGTAGGGGCAAAATTGGCTACCACTATTGCCATGCCATCTAGAACAGGGGCATCAAACTCAAGGCCCGCAGAGTGGCCTGGAAACAGCACAGGACTGGGCCACGGTGCCCCTGCCAGCAAAAATGAGCTCCGTTTTCTCTGGCAGAGGGTTGCAGGAGGCTGTTGTGGCTTGGGAGCTTGATTTCACTGGTAGAAATCAAGCCACAGGCAGCCCCGAAACGAGTGACGTGAAGCTGGCCACGCCCACCCTGGCCACACCCCCGCCAGCTCCCCCCCCCCGAAGTCAAACACAACCCTGATGCGGCCCTCAATGAAATCGAGTTTGACACCCCTGATCTAGAATATCTCATTTATTCCCCTCAGAAGCTCCTCCAAAAGATGCAATGGGAAAGTTTTTTGAGGTGGTTTTGGAGAAGTAAAAATGGTGGTTTGGGCAAGGAATATTACTGCAACAAAACAACTTGCGGTTGTGAACGCCAGTCTCTTTCATTTTAGCTGCACAGTAATATTTCACCTGATGGGGTCGTTTTTAGGGTTGTCATTTGTAATTTGAACTAATCACCCAGTTATATTTATTTTAGTATTTTCACCCCTGATTTGTTTTTCTCTCCTAGGAGTAACTGGGTGCCATACAACTTATGCTACCACCACAGGTAAGATGCATATTGACATAACTTGTGGATTCCATAGGGATAGACAATCTCCAAATCTTCGCAGTCTTTGGGGCCCTTCTAATCATAGTTGCTGAAAACAATTCGGTTTCCTGCCCTGTTTTAATAGAAGTCTACCATGGCTATACAAGTAGTCCTCGACTTAACAACAGTTCGTTTAGTGAGCATTCGAAGTTACAACGGCACTAAAATATATATGATTTTTTTGACATGTATGACCATTGCAGTATCCTCATGGTCACGTGATCAAAATTCAGACACTTGGTAATTCCCTCATGACGGTTGCAGTATCTCAGGGTCATGTGATCACCATTTGTGACCTTCTGACAAGCTAAGTCAGTGGTGAAACCAGATTCACTTAACAACTGCGTTACTAACTTAACAACTACAGCATCTCACTGTGACAACAAAGTTCATAAAATGAGATAAAACTCACTTAACCACTGTCTCACTTAGTGACAAAAGGTTTAGGCTCGGCTGTGGTCGTAAGTCAAGGACTATTTGTATTCCCATTTTAAAATCTCCAAACTCCTCTCCAAAATGCAGATAGGCCCATATGTATGATATATCCCCAATTTCACTTGAGGGTTTCAACCTCCAAAAAGATCACATCATGTGTATGGCCATCTGAAGTTTAACCCAGTTAGAATGATGGAGTAGGAATTAAGAAGACAAAAAATTATCACAGCCACAACATTCACTGGATGACTGGCCATTTCTTACGTTAACACAACTATGCATCAAGATGAGATTGGGTAGAGGACCCAAAGAAAACGTTCTAATAAATCAAAGAAAAAAAGAAAAATCACAGATAAGGCTCATGAGTTTTGATAGGATCACTCTTATTCCTGGTCTCTATTTACTTTATATCCCTTTGAGATTAAATGTCTCAAAGATCTTCTTTGAGCAAGAGGGTTCAGATTCATATTTTCCAGGGGATCAAACAGATGTGCTTTAGACATGAGAAGATCTGGTGTTTTCAGAGGCAGATCCAAAAGACACATAATATTGAGGAGCGGAATATCTCTAGGTACTTCTGTAGACCTAGCATTCCATGCCAACTGAACCAGGCTTGGTGTGTCTAGTCCATTTGTTTAAAACTTCGGTCCCATCTTCCTATTACCACCTTCCTTCAAGCACTATTCATTTGAGCAGCCTCATTTAGAGTCAGGCTGTATCTTTTGATGTTGCAAAACAGTCAAATTGCCTTGCCTTACGTACGCAGGCAAGGCAATGCTCCTCAAAATCAGCCTAGACTAAATTCATGTCTCTCTCTTGGCTGCACCTCCTTTGGAATCGTAGAAGAACAGACATAGGTTTGCCTTGAAACTGAAGTTCTGTTACCTTTTTGTTTCCTAACCCTTGACAGATGAAGTGACCCTCAGACCCTGGGAAATTGCGATGATTGTTCTGGGCTGTTTATTCGGAGGCATGATGCTCTTGGGATTGATATGCATGGTAAATATATGGTTATTTGTTTGTTGCTTCTGCACTGATCTCCAAGGGAAAATGGACCAGGATCTGACAGTGAAAAGAAGGGATAAAAGCTTTTTCTTGAAAAATTTAGTGTCTTAGATGCATAGATCAATTGGTCCCAGGGAGGCATGTAATTCATTGAGATACTTTATTATAGGGATGGGGAACAATGGCCTTTTTATGACCTGTGGACTTCAACTCCCAGAATTCCTGATCCAGCTGGCTCAGGGATTCTGGCAGTTGAAGTCCACAGGTCATAATCAGCCCATTGTTCCCCATCCCTGCTTCATTATGAAAAGGATACATCCTTTTTATCTTTCTCCTCTCTTCGTATTTGTGATCTTATCAAACGCGGCAAGACTAGCTGCTAATTGCAGTATGGATTTCATGCTTAGATTCTTGAGGGAGTGGACAAATGGGAAGAGACTTGTGAAAGACAGAACAGCCATTTCCAGGGAGTTACAGAAAGACAAAATGGAAACCATTATGACCTGAAGTTTACAAAGCCTTTCTTGTTTATTTTAGATCTGCTACTATCTGAAGAAAAGATGTCCCATGCAACAGAGTACCTGTGTAACAACAGGAAGTTACATCCCTCATTCTGTGCAATGTGGACGGTGTTGAGATGTTAAACAACGGAAAAGGCATTATTGGAACAAACTGTGTTAATCGTCTCTTCCTCTGCTGCTATTCTGCAGTCACAGCAGTAGTTGTGTTAAAAGGAGTGGCTGCCGAACTCACTTATACAGTATATATATTCAGGACATTTTTCTTCTTCCACATGTAGATGTAGATTATAAATAATTTAGAATATGGACTCTACATTGGCTCGGAAGCCAACCATGATGGTCTTTGATGGACATCTGTTGTTTGGTGTCAAAATCATATTTTTTTCAGAACATCTCACTTCTGTTGGTGACTGTTAGTTAATTAATAATTCTTAGAACTTTTCTCCATCCGTTGCCTGCTCTTGCTTACCACCTATCTACTTTCTGTTATGTAGTGCCGGCTTAAAAGAAGTAAAAAGTATTCTTAGATTGGAACGAGACAGAGAAGCTGATGATAGTTCTGTGACAGTAAAGAATAAAGAAGGGAACCCATGGAGTTCTGGAGGGACCATCTTTGGCTAACTAAACATCCCAGAAGTTTATTGATCAGTACTAAAGTTTGTATCTCATTCACGAAAATGCAAAGGCTAACGAGAGGGAATAAAAGAATGGTCTGAAGAGGTAGGGTATGATGCATATTTAGAGCATACCAAGAAGAGAGAGAGAGAGAGAAGAAAAAGAAAAGAGAGAAAGAAAGAAAGAGAGAGAGAAAGAAAGATGACTTGCTAATGATTGCTATAAAATGGTAGTAAACTTTACAACTGTACTGACTTACAATGGAAAATTCTGTCGCAATTGTCCCAATTTCAGTTCCAATTGTCCCAATTCCAGTCCCAATTGATGATTACTGGTAAATGCTTTGGAATGTAAGAGCTTTGTAGGAATCTGAAACGTGAATTTTCTTCCTCCTGTAGTACATTAGTGCTAAATTACCTTTCCTGCTTGCTCTAATGGTAATTTGTTTCTACCTGCTTTGTATATTTGTAAATAAATAGATATTACATGGCAATGTACGTTTTTCTCTCTTCCTTTTCGGTCGCATATTTGTGCATCAGAATATCTTTTTTAAAAATTTTAGTAGACATTTTAAAAATATAATCAAGACAAAACACTTAACTAAAAAAAGAAAAAATAAGAGAGAAAAGGGATTTATAAGACCGATTAAGAATTTCAAAATAACATTAGGTTAGTATTGCACATTAAAATACATTATATCAATTTTAAATTCAAGCTAATAGTCAATAATTAATTAAAATAGCCAGTATAATATAAATCAGGATGATAAATTAACAATTTTTGTCTCATGCAGAGGTTCTCAAACTTTCTTAGATCATGGTACCCTTAGTATAGCAATAGCAGTAGGACTTAGACCTATATACCACTTCATAGTTCTTTACAGCCCTCTCTAAGCAGTTTACAGAGTCAGAATATTGCCCCCAATAATCAGTAAATAATTTTACCCATATCAGAAAGATGGAAGGATAAGTCAATTTTGAGTCGGTGAGAATCGAACTGCTTACAGTCAGCAGAATTAGCCTGCAATACTGCATTCTAACCACTGTGCCACTATGGCTCTTGATAATTATTTTACAGTGACATCTAGGCCAACTAGTACTGTAGTTCATGTTATGTCTGAGAGATGTTGACTATTACTATGTTTCCTTCAAAAATTTAAAATATTTTGCGGTGTCCTGTCACTTTGCTGTGGCGGAGTGCAGCACCATGGCACACAGGTTGGGAAATGTGGGTCTAAACCAGTGTTCCTTAAATTTTGTAACTTCAAGATGTGTGGACTTCAATTCCCAGAATTCCCCAGCCAGCAACCAGCATTGCCATAGCTGGCTGAGGAATTCTGGAAGTTGAAGCCCACTCATCTTAAAATCACCAAGTTTGAGAACCACTGGTGTAATCTAAGACATTTACCCTTTTTTTTAAAAAATTTACATTTATATCCCGCCCTTCTCCGAAGACTCAGGGCGGCTTACAGTGTATAAGGCAATAGTCTCATTCTATTTGTATATTTACAAAGTCAACTTATTGCCCCCCCCAACAATCTGGGTCCTCATTTTACCTACCTTATAAAGGATGGAAGGCTGAGTCAACCTCGGGCCGGGCTTGAACCTGCAGTAATTGCAGGCTACTGTGTTCTAATAACAGGCTTTACCAGCTTGAGCTATTACGGCCCTATACCCTTATTAATAAATAATAAATAATAAATACCCTTATTTAATAAAACAAACAAAAGCTAATATATTAAAGCTTTATGTGAAGAAAAAGTGTAACTTTGAAAGCTGTACCATTCCCTAAGTGGAATCCCTAAGTGATTTCTAAATTGATTTACATTTTGTATGAAACATATTCCTCAAATATGAGATTATTTTTGACAGAGATGCAAAGACCTGAACAACACAGGAATAGGAACATTCATAAAATTTCTTCTGGGAAACAAACAGAACAGGTTTGTTTAAGTAATAAATTGCTGGGAGTTCAATGTCATATAATTGTAATAAATTATTATTATTAATGTGCAAGAAAGCAAATTTGACCTTTCATTCATCCCAGCCTAGAGTTCTGGATGATTTGAATTCTTCAGAAGGAAGAGATGCTTTCTGAATCTAAATTTCCACCAGCTTCTCATATATATTTTTTTAACTACAAGAGAGATTGCGCTTTGCAAAAGAACTTAGCACTAGAGAATAGAATAGAATAGAATTTTTTTATTGGCCAAGTGTGATTGGACACACAAGGAATTTGTCTTGGTGCATATGCTCTCAGTGTACATAAAAGAAAAGATACGTTCATCAAGGTACGACATTTACAACACAATTGATGGTCAATATATCAATATAAATCATAAGGATTGCCAGCAACAAGTTATAGTCATAGTCATAAGTGGAAAGAGATTGGTGATGGGAACTATGAAACGATTAATAGTAATGCAGATTCAGTAAATAGTCTGACAGTGTTGAGGGAATTATTTGTTTAGCAGAGTGATGGCCTTCGGGAAAAAACTGTTCTTGTGTCTAGTTGTTCTGGTGTGCAGTGCTCTATAGCGTCGTTTTGAGGGTAGGGGTTGAAACAGTTTATGTCCAGGATGCGAGGGATCTGTAAATATTTTCATGGCCCTCTTCTTGATTCGTGCAGTATACAGGTCCTCAATGGAAGGCAGGAGCTTGCTTAACTGACTCACCACCATTCAGACAACGCACTTCCTGTGTTACTTGTCGGTAATTATTCTTACATCAACTTGGATGTAAAGTTGTTATATGGCCTGGTTTGATTTGATGTAATGTCAAACAGGTCCCATTTGCAGCATATAAACTGCCGGCCAGATTGGTCACCCACTGTCTACTTGCTACGACGCAAATATGTCAACCATCAAAATACACACACACACACACACACACTCCCCAACAAGGGATATGAGATACTACCAGAATTGCAAGATTCAGCAACTGATGGGCACAAATCTAAAGACAATCCTGGAGATTTTAGTTGTTATGGATCAAACATAGTATAATAAGCTGATCACATACTTCCTAACAAGAAAAATTATGGAAAGGATAAAAAGTACGGTTGTAGCTGTTCTTAGATCTCCTTTGTCCTTTGTTCCTTTGTTCAAAAGGAAACCTGGCAGTCAAGCTTGACATGTCTTGGGAGCATCAATGATTTCTAATCCTGACTTCTGGGAGTGTCTTTGATTTTGTTAATTTTTAGATAGCTTCACGAGGAGTATCATTTTAAGGAGTAGGTCCTGGAACTCCGTTTATATCTCATAAATGCAGCCAAGACAGGATATACAAGCAAGTCAGGGCGAGACCTAAAGTTTTGGGATGAGTAAAGGAAATGAGCAACTATGGGAGAGGTCCATCTTGGGGTTTTTCACTGCAGTGTCCCACTTACACAAAATATACTGGTCATTCAGATGATGCTAATGTCATCTGTAGACTGATGTCTGGCTGTTGTCCCCTCCAGTCCTGGACAACTGCAGGAAGAAATGACACCATGCTGGCCATAATGACCAATGTTTAATGTCTTCAAAAAAGAAGCTGAGACCTTAGAAAAATTGCAAAGAAGAGCAACAAAGATAATAAGGGGTCAGGAGGCTAAACTGTATGATGGACAATTGAAGGAACTAGATATGTCTAGTCTAACAAAGAGAAGGACTATGGGTGAAATGAAAGCAGTCTTCTAGCATTTGAGGGGCTGTCACAGAGAAGAGGGGCATGGAGGTTAATGTATTCTCCAAAGCACCTGAGGGAAACAGGACAACAAATAGCAAATGAAACTAATCAAGAAGAGAAGCAACCGGGAATTAAGGAGAAACTTCCTGACAGTGAGAACAATCAACCAGTGGAACGATTTGCCTTCAGAACTTGTGGATGCTCCATCACTTGAGGCTATTAAAGAAGAGACTGGACAGCTACTTGTCTGAAATGGTATAGGGTCTTCTATTTCAGCAGGGGGTTGGTCTAGAAGGCCTCCAAGGTCCCTTCCAACTCTGTTAATTTATGTTCAATGAAAATTATGTGATTTCAGGTGATTACACAATGACCCACATTGCATCTTCCTGGCTTGTACCGGATGACTGTTCTCCTCATTTCTTTCTATGCTATTTTTTTATTTATTTTATTTTTATTTATTTCGATTTTTATACCGCCCTTCTCCCGAAGGACTCAGGGCGGTGTACAGCCAAGTAAAAATACACTATATACAGATTAAAAGAAATTAAAAGAAAACATATTATATTGTGCCCGAAAATTTAAAACAATTTAAAATCTTAAAATATAAATAACCCCAATAAAATTTTAATCCAGTCCCGCTTGAATAAATAGGTGCGTTTTCAGCTCACGGCGAAAAGTCCGAAGATCAGGCACTTGACGTAAACCAGGGGGAAGTTCATTCCAAAGCGTAGGAGCTCCAACAGAGAAGGCCCTTCCCCTGGGGGCCGCCAACCGACATTGCTTGGCGGACGGCACCCTGAGAAGGTCCTCTCTGTGTGAGCGTACAGGTCGGTGGGAGGCAAAAGGTAACAGCAGGCGGTCCCGTAAGTACCCGGGTCCTAAGCCATGGAGCGCTTTAAAGGTGGTAACCAAAATCTTGAAGCGCACCCGAAAGACCACAGGAAGCCAGTGCAAACTGCGCAGGATTGGTGTTACATGGGAGCAACGAGTTGCTCCCACTATTACCTGCGCAGCTGCATTCTGGACTAGCTGCAGCCTCCGGGTGCACTTCAAGGGCAGCCCCATGTAGAGAGCATTGCAATAGTCCAGGCGGGAAGTGACAAGGGAATGAGTGACCGTGCATAAGGCATCCCGGTCAAGGAAGGGGCGCAACTGGCGCACCAAGCGTAATTGGTGGAAGGCCCTCTTGGAGACTATGCTATGACGATTGAGACTGTTTTTCCCTCAAAAACACAACAGCATTCCATTCCATTCACTTCATCCTTCAAAATATCCAGACATTTCAACATTTCAAGCACACTTCACTCCTGCCATTGAGCAATTAATCATCGGGCAGGCTTCCAAACCTCTTATGCTGGGTTTACAGTAATGAAATTATAGGGTTGCAGGAAAGAAGCAAAATAATATAATTTTTTAAAAACAAATTTTAATTAAACCCAAGGTACAGTAATGCTTATCTGAAACAAAGACCTGCAGATAGTGGTAAGGCCAATTTTAACTGGGCAGCCTAGAGGGAAGTGAGATTGTTGGATAATCAGAAAAAAAATGCTAATATTTGATATTTGATGTTAATGGAATGAGTGACATGATATGTATGTTGCATTAATAGCAGAAGTCATGGAAAATATAATGCTAATTCCTACATATTTATGTGCAATATACAGTAGAATAGAATTTTTATAGAATTTTATTGGCCAAGTGTGAATGGACACACAAGGAATTTGTCTTGGTGCATATGTTCTCAGTGTACATAAAAGAAAAAATACCTTAACATAACATAACATCAGAGTTGGAAGGGACCTTGGAGGCCTTCTAGTCCAACCCCCTGCCCAGGCAGGAAACCCTACACCATCTCAGTCAGATGGTTATCCAACATTTTCTTAAAAATTTCCAGTGTTGGAGCATTCACAACTTCTGAAGGCAAGTCGTTCCACTTATTAATTGTTCTAACTGTCAGGAAATTTCTCCTTAGTTCTAAGTTGCTTCTTTCCTTGATCAGTTTCCACCCATTGCTTCTTGTTCTACCCTCAGGTGCTCTGGAGAACAGCCCAACTCCCACTTCTCTGTGGCAGCCCCTGAGATATTGGAACACTGCTATCATGTCTCCCCTAGTCCTTCTTTTTGTTAAACTAGACATACCCAGTTCCTGCAACCGTTCTTCATATGTTTTATCCTCCAGTCCCCTAATCATCTTTGTTGCTCTTCTCTGCACTCTTTCTAGAGTCTCAACATCTTTTTTACATCGTGGCGACCAAAACTGGATGCAATATTCCAAGTGTGGCCTTACCAAGGCATTATAAAGTGGTACTAGCACTTCACGTGATCTTGATTCTATCCCTCTGTTTATGCAGCCCAGAACTGTGTTGGCTTTTTTAACAGCTGCTGCACACTGCTGGCTCATATCTAGATGGTTATCCACTAGGACTCCAAGATCCCTCTCACAGGTACTACTATTGAGCAAGGTACCACATATACGGTACTGGTGCATTTTGTTTTTGGCCTAAATGTAGAACCTTACTTTTTCACTGTTGAATTTCATTTTGTTAGATAGCGCCCAATGTTCAAGTCTGTCAAGATCTTTCTGTAACTTGAGCCTATCTTCTGGAGTGTTGGCTATTCCTGCCAGCTTGGTGTCATCTGCAAATTTGATGAGTTCCCCATCTATCCCTCGTCCAAGTCATTGATGAAGATGTTGAAGAGTACTGGGCCTAAAACAGAGCCTTGGGGTACTCCACTGCATACTTCCCTCCATGTGGATGTAGTTCCGTTGAGGACTACACGTTGAGTGCGGTTGGTCAGCCAGTTACGAATCCATCTGGTGGTGGTGCTGTCTAACCCACATTTTCTACTTTATCTAGTAGTAGGTTATGGTCTACTTTATCAAATGCTTTACTGAAGTCCAAGTAAATTATATCAACAGCATTCCTCTGGTCTACTAATTTTGTCATTTTGTCAAAGAATGCGATAAGATTAGTCTGGCATGATCTGTTTTGACAAACCCATGTTGGCTTTTGGTTATTACTTTGTTTGCTTCTAGGTGTTCGGTGATTCGTTGCTTGATTATCTTTTCCAGAATCTTCCCGGTATTGAGGTCAGACTGATAGGTCTGTAGTTTCCTGGATCTGTTTTTTCCTTTTTGAAGATGGGAACTACATCAGCTCTTTTCCAGTCCTCTGGCAGCTCCCTGTGCTCCAGGATCTTTGAAAGATATAGTTCAGTGGTTCTGAGATCACGTCTGCCAGTTCCTTCAGAACCTTGGGGTGTAATCCATCCGGTCCTGGTGATTTGAACTCGTCTAGGGTAGACAGGTGTTCACTTACCATTTTCTTCCCTATTTTAACTTGTGTTTCTAATCTTCTTTTGTAGTGCTGTTTTGATAGGTTGGATTGCTTTTTCCTTTTGTGTAAAGACAGATGCAAAATATGAGTTAAGTAGATCTGCTTTCTCCCTGTTGCTTGTCATCTTCTTGCCACTTTCTCCCAGCAATGGGCCAATTGTTTCCTTGACTTTTTTCTTGTTTTTAACATGTTGGAAGAAGCTTTTTTTATTATTTTTTACTTTTGTCGCTAGCCTTTGTTCATTGTGAGCCTTAGCTTTCCTCACTTCATCTTTACAGGCTCGGGCTATTTGCTGATATTCTGCCTTAGTTATTTGCCCCTCTTTCCATTTTTTATATTTGTCCTTTTTGTCTTTCAATTTGTCAGATAGTTCTTTATGCATCCATGCTGGTTTCTTTTGTGATCTACTATTTTTCTTCTTCATTGGTATTGTGTTAGACTGTGCTTTTATAATCTCACTTTTCAAAATTTCCCAAGCTTCTTGAGTTGTTTTCCCCCTGAGGATTCTCATCCATTGAATCCTTCTCAAGATCTCTCTAAGTTTATTGAAATTAGCTCTCTTAAAGTCCAAGACTCTAGTTTGACTTTGTTCTACTACTTGTATTTGCTTAATGTTGAATTCCAATATTGCGTGGTCACTTGCCCCAAGGTTCCTGTAGCTTCAACACCTTCTATCATTTCATCTCTGTTAGTGAGAATTAAGTCCAATATGGCTGATCCTTGTCGCCTTCTCTATTTTTTGGGAAACAAAGTTGTCTGCTAGGTTTGTTAGGAACCTGTTGGATCTTCCACTTGGTGCAGAGTTTGTTTCCCAGTTGATGTCAGGGTAGTTAAAATCCCCCATTACTACTGTGATGTGCTTCCTACATACCTTAGTTAGCTGACTAGCAAAAGTTCATCTACTCCCTCTATTTAGTTGGGCGGCCTACAGTATATACCTATGTCAATATCATTTTCACCCTTTTATATTGACCCAAATACATTCAAGATGATTTTCATCATTGTTGTGCTCTATTTCTGTAGAGATGTAGTTATTTCTTATATATAGTGCAACTCCACCTCCTCTTTTATTTGGTCTATTTCTTTTAAATAATTTATATCCCTCTAGCTGTATGTTCCATTTGTCAGTTTCATCCCACCAAGTTTCCGTAATGGCAACAATATCATATCTACCCTCATTTACTTGGATTTCTAATTCACCCTGTTTATTCCTCATACTACCTTCATTCTACCTTCATCAAGGTAGAACACTTACAACACTTACAACACTTAATGATAGTCATAGGGTACAAATAAGCAATCAGGAAACAATTAATATCAATACAAATTGTAAGGATACAAGCAACAAAGTTACAGTCATACAGTCATAAGTGGAAGGAGATGGGTGATGGGAACGATGAGAAGATTAATAGTGCAGATTTAGTAAATAGTTTGACAGTGTTGAGGGAATTATTTGTTTAGCAGAGTGATGGCGTTCGGGGAAAAAACTGATCTTGTGTCTAGTTGTTCTGGTGTCTCTGTTTCCTTAAACAGAATCATGGGCCTATGAGACTTCTGGTCACTTAGCATTATCTTATCCAGAGATGGACCCTCGCAGGTTCGAAGGTTCTATGAGAACATCCAAGATTCTCCCTCTCTGATTGGGATAGGTGATTTCTAAATTTGATAAATAAATACGATGCTATGAATAGCATTTGGCACATGCACCCCACAGGTAGTATTCAGCTGGTTCAGACTGGTTCGCCCAAACTGGTAGCGGAAATCACAGGTGGAAGGGCTCTATGACATCCTATTTAGGCACATTTTTGAGGCCGGGCGCATGTGCAGAAGGCACTTGCGTGAGGGAAGCACATGCATGGAAAGCCAGGCACATACACAGAAGGCAGACGCCTGTGCGAACTGAGGGAGGCGTGCTGCAAACTGGTAGTAACCTAATCTGAAACCCACCGCGGATGCACACCCTGGTTATAAACAAACAGAGACTGAAAGAACTGCTGGTTAAACAGTTTGTTGTGAGGGCCCAGAAAATAGTGGAACTGTAGATCTGCCACACAACAATTCATTCTGATTGTTAAGCCACAAGAAACGTTTGCCGTTCTTGATGTAGCACTGGCCCTTGTCTTTCCCAGTCTTTCTGCTTCTGTTTATCAGGATTGCATGCAAAGAGTCCTTGCACTAAAAATAGGAAGTCCCGAACCTACAATTTTCTTCCTGCCAAGGATGTGCTTTGGTACCAAACAGACACTTGGCATGATGACATCAATGTAACTCACACTGAAACTCATATTAAACAGCAAATGAGCCTCTCTCTCTCGCCTGAAGTTTTGAATCAATCAAATATATACAGGTAGTCCTCATGACAACAACTGGACCCAAAATCCATGTTGCTACATGAGACATTTGTGAAGTGGGTCTTGTCCTATTTTACAACTTTTCTTACCACATTTGTTAAGCGGATCAGTGTAGTTATTAAATTAGTAATGCGGATTGTTAAGTGAACCTGACTTCCCTCGTTGACTTTGTTTGTCAGAAGTTCGCAAAAGGTGATCACGTGACCCCCGGGACACTGCAACCATCATAAATATGAAACCAGTTGTCAAGCATCCGAATGACCGTGGGGATGTGCAATGGTCATAAGTGTGAAAAATGGTCAGAAGTCACTTTTTTTGAATGACGTGGTAACTTCAAATGGTCACTAAGTGAGCTGTTGTAACTTGAGGACTACCTATAGCCTCATTTATGAAATGCATGAATGTCAGATGCTTCCGTTTGCTTTCTCTTGTATCTTGTCTTTTTATGTACACTGAGAGCAGGGGTGAAATGCTCCCGATTTGGACCGGTTCTCCCGATCCTGTAGCGATGGCGACGGGTGGTTCAGAGAACCAGTAGCAAAAATCCCTGCCCCCACCCGCCATGCCCAGCTGAGCTGCGCAATCATCAGAGGTTTTTGTTTTTTTTACTTTTAAAAGCATTTTTTCTTTGGCCAAAAAAATGCTTTTAAAAATAAGAAAAAAAAGCCTCTGATGATCGTGTGGCTCAGCTGGGATCGTCAGAGGCTTTTAAAACCTCTTCAGCCGAACAGGTTGTAGAAAAAATTCTTTTAAAAGGCTCCTCTGATGATCCCAGCTGAGTTGTCTGATCGTCAGGGGCTTTTTTTTTCTTTTAAAGGCAAAAAAAATGCTTTTAAAAGAAAAGAAAAGCCTCTGACGATCAGGCAACTCAGCTGGGAGAGGAGACTTTTAAAAGAATTATTTCTACAACCTCTTTGGCCGAAGAGGTGGTAGAAAAAATGCTTTTAAAAGTTAAAAAAAAAAAATTGGCCACACCCACCCAGTCACATTACCCCCCCAAGCCACACCCACAAAATCAGTAGTAACAAATTTTACATTTCACCCCTGACTGAGAGCAGACTCAAAGACAAATTCCTTGTGTGTCCCATCACACTTGGCCAATAAAGAATTCTATTCTATTCTATTCTATTCTCAAAACACAGAGGGCTAAAGGTCTCTTCGGCCTCCTTTGCAATCAGAAAGCCCACTTTCCTAAAATGTTCCCAGTTGAAAGCCTGTAGTAAGAGCCAAATCACTGTCATTTCAAGCGCTGTCTAGCCATCAAGTTACCAAAATAACCTAATTATGTGTTTGTGTCAAAAAAAAGAAGAGGAGGAGGAAAGAAACAACTCCTCACCCTTTCTAAAATAGTTCGTTTGGAGGTTCTGCTCTGCCTCTTCGGCCCAAGGTGCCAGCAGAATTGGAGAAGTTCAGGGGTTATTTTAAGCTAAGCCCAGCCTAACCCTTCCCCATTCCTTCCCACGGCTAGGAGTGAATATTCCAGTTTCCCTTGCAAAGGGATCTATTAGCCTCCGAGGGCAAGATGGAGCCGGCCGTACGGAGTTATTTTGTCAATGCTTCAAGAGTCCCAGCAATTATAGTAATGGGTATCTTTCTTCAATTAGCAGGTAAGCATTTGGGTCTCTTTTCAGTTCGGACATATTTTGCCTGCCCATCCCCACCCTAATGCAGTCTCTGTGAGCAATCATGCCTTCCGGAGAAACCAAAGAGCCATCATTGGCTCAGGGAACCCACCCAGAGTGTTATTTTACATCCTTTTTCAAAGACCACATTGCTTTGGAAGGGAACCATGAGTGTGCTATTAATGGTAGGCAGAGCTTAAGCAGGTGGGCAGAGGCAAAAGCGCCTCGCTGTCAGTTTCTGATCTGCCTGGCAATCTTATTTCTCTTTGTATATGTTTCAACATTCTTCGAGACAAGTGTTAAACAGTTCTCTGTCAGTTTTTGAGGCAGCAGAAAAAACATCCCAGCAGCAATTGTACTGACTTCTTTGGTGATCCCTACTTGGATGGAAAAGAGTATTGTATTTGCAATACTATCAGAAGCCAGACTAATAAAAAGGATTGGTAGATTCCAGTGGTGGGATTTAAATAATTTAACAAGCGGTTTTCTGCCCTAATGACCAGCTGGGTAGCTCAGTGGTCATGTGACTGTGTGGGCGTGGCCAACTCAACATCACTCATGTCGATGGGCGCTTCGCCTTAGCTGTTACAATGTAATAAGGGTTAACCAGAGAGGCAGTTTCTGTAAGCAGGGCAATAGAATAGAATAGAATAGAATAGAATAGAATAGAATAGAATAGAATAGAATAGAATAGAATAGAATTTTTTATTGGCCAAGTGTGATTGGCCACACAAGGAATTTGTCTTGGGTGTATATGTTCTTAGTGTACATAAAAGAAACGATACGTTCCTCAAGAATAATAAGGTACAACACTTAATGATAGTCATAGGTTACAATAAAGATTAGGCAAGAAACTAATTCCCAAAATCCCCAAAGCTATAACCAAAAACTGTCTACTATTGACCTCACCCCATTCCTAAGAGGTCTGTAAGGGGCGTGCATAAGAGCACAAGTGTGCCTACCATTCCTGTCCTATTGTTTCCTTTCATTATATCCAATTAATATAGTTATTACATACTTATGCTTATATATATGCTTATATATTGTATAGTTATTTCATGCTTATGCTTATATATACTGTTGTGACAAATAAATAAATAAATAAATAATAAAGAAAGAAAGAAACAACACCAGAATGTTTCCTTCCTGCCTTCTTACAGGATTAGCCCTGTAAAGTGGAAAAAAACAAAATAAGATTTCTTCCAACAATAGGTTCTCTGAACTGCTTAGAAAGTTAACAACCGGTTCTCAAGAATAGGTGCGAACTGGCTGAATCCCACCCTGGCAGATTCCCTGGCTTCATTTCCCCTCCTGCCCATATGCCATGCCAGCAGTAAAACAATTATGAAACTCTCTCTCTCATGCCAATTTTAGAGACTCATAGAATAGTGTGTTTTGCCTCTTGTCCAGCTGCTCAAGTAACAGGATAACAGAGTTGGAAGGGAACTTGGAGGTCTTCTAGTCCAACCCCCTGCTCAAACAGGAGACCCTCTATCATTTTAGAAAAATGGTTGTCCAATCTCTTGGGCAAAGCCTGCAATGTTGAAGCATCCACAACTTCTGGAAGCAAAACATTCCACTGATTATTTGTTCTGTCAGGAAAATTCTCCTTAGTTCTAAGTTGATTCTCTCCTTGATTTGTTTACCTCCATTCAGGGATGAAATCCAGCAGGTTCTGACAGGTTCTGGAGAACTGGTAGCAGAAATTTTGAGTAGTTTGGAGAACCGGTAGCGGAAAAATTGAGTAGTTTGGAGAACCAGCAAATACCACCTCTGGCTGGCCCCAGAGTGGGGTGGGAATGAAGATTTTGCACTATCCCTCCCCCAGGAGTGGGGTGGGAATGGAGATTTTGCAGTATCCTTCCCCTGCCACACCCACCAAGCCACACCACGCCCACCAAGCCACGCCCACAGAACCAGTAGTAAAATTTTTTTGAATTTCACCACTGTCTCCATTGCTTTTTGTCCTGCCTTCAGATGCTTTGGAGAATAGGTTGACACCCCCCCTCTTCTTTGTGGCAGCCCCTCAAACATTGGAATCCTGCTATCATATCATCCCTAGTCCTTCTTTACACAAGACTAGACATACCGAGTTCCTGCAACCATTCTTCATATGTTTTAGCCTCCAGTCCCCTAATCATCTTTGTTGCCCCTTCTCTGCAACTCTTTCTAGAATCTCAACATATTGCTGAGGAGAAGTACAGGGTGAAATGGAAAGATGTTTTCCTAATGTTCTTCCTAAGGCCCACCTTTGCATCTGTCACCTATTAGTTGAGGTATTTCTGAGCATGGATCGAGTACTCTTTCAAAAGAGTGCTAAATTAGTACAGTCAGCCCTCGACTTACGACTGTTTTTTATTTATTTATTTGAATTTATATCCCACCCTTCTCCGAAGACTCAGGGCGGCTTACATTGTGTTAAGCAATAGTCTTCATCCATTTGTATATTATATACAAAGTCAACTTTTATTGCCCCCAACAATCTGGGTCCTCATTTTACCTACCTTATAAAGGATGGAAGGCTGAGTCAACCTTGGGCCTGGTGGGACTTGAACTTGCAGTAATTGCAAGCGGCTGTGTTAATAACAGACAGACTTAGTCTGCTGAGCCACCAGAGGCCCTGTGACTGTAATGGTTCCTGTCCATTATGATATTAAGTTGTGATGGTTCACCTGATTTGGTGAACTTTTTTGCGGTTGTTAAGTGAGCCCATTGTTTGCCATGGGACTTTTTGGGTGAAAATCAGTAGTAAATGTTGGTTTTGGGGGGAAACTTTATAAATCGCCGTTATGTGACCGCAGGATGCTGTAATGGCCATAAATGTGGATGAGTTTCTGAGTGCTCGAAATTTAATCACATGACTGCAAAGGGGGAAGATATTGGAACTTTGAAACCAGGTCATAAGTACTCACTTTGGGGGGGGGTATTATAACTTTGAATAGTCATCAAGCATTGAGTTGTAAGTCAAGGACTACCTGTAGCTCAGCTGACAGGTAACTGGCATGGAAGACAGTGTGAGGAAAGTGAGGAGAAGTGCTTCTCATTCTTCTTCTCCAGACCTGTGACCTGTTAGGCTATTTATGAACATGGACACAGTTCTCTTCTGAAAGAACCCTAAATTATGTTCAGGAGTAGCCTCTGGCTGTCAGTAAAGAGGGCCAAAATAACAAGGCAGGGAGCAATTAATAATGATCAAGGTCCATCTTTGACATGCTTCAAGAGAATGGCAGTACTGACCGTTATGATCAGGAGATCGCAATTCTGACCCTGTGACTGGAAGGCCCTGGAGGTAACCAGTGGACAGCTACGGAAAAAAACGCAATTAGCCTCCAAGTAGGAACAGCAGTGATCACTTTCTGTCTCTCAGTACTACAGGGCTAACTCATTTCTCATTCCAGGAGTTCAATTCTGAACGACTCAAGGTTGACTCAGCCTTCTAAGTGATACTGCTATTGCTCTCGCTCTCGCTCTCTGTCTCTCTCTCTGTGTCTCTCACTCTGTCTCTGTTTCTCCCCTATCTCTCTCTGTCTCTCTGTCTCTCTGTCTCTCCCTCCCTCTCTCTCTCTCTCTCATTCACTCTGTCTCTGTCTCTCCCTCTCCCACCCCTCTCTCTGTCTCTCTCCCTCTCCCCCTATCTCTGTTAAAATGAATTTATATGAGTGCCCAACTTACCCAGAGTAACTCTGGGCAGCTTACAGCATTAAAAATCCACAAAATGAAACCCATAAAACCTCCCCTTGCCTCTCCCTGTGGCAGCAGCAAATATACTCACACTAGCCAGTGGCTAGTGGCTCCATATCACCCTGGGGTCCCCAGACCCACCGATGGAACCATGTCTTTAGGACCTTCCAGAAAAGTAATAAAATGGGAGCTGATCTTATCTCCAAGGGAATGATATTCCATACAAAGGGACACTAACCTTTAGTAGGTCCAATGATAGCACACATACTTAGGACTGTAATAGACAGCTGGCAAAATCCAGTTCTCCTTCCTAGACTAAATTTATTTTGGAATGCTTCTCTTATTCAACACTTTTCAAGGATGACATAGAAATTTGGCTGGGCAAGAAACAGAAGGTACAATAGTTATGTTTGTATGTTCACATTTGTTATTTTCTGCCAGGATCTCAAAACATTGCTTCAGACATTTTACTCCCTATCAAGAATGCTACTGGGAATATTTCTATTTCTATCATTTCTACTGGAAGTGGAGATTCCAGCACATCTGAAGATCCCAGCACTTCTGCCCAGACTTTGGTTCCTTGGGTCACCAGATATGATTTCCATTTTGAAGAGGCTTCCATCACTGAAAGAAGAAGCATGACTTCAACAACTAGTAGCATCTTCTTCACCCCTCCTGTCATTCACAGCACAGATGCCTCCATCGCCACATCAGAGGCTTCCAGGAAAAATGAAGGAATCTCTACTTTTGTATCTGATGTTACTACTGTGGGGAGTATAAATCAAGACTTTACTGGAATCCCAACCAAAGAGAACATCCAACAGGAAGCAATCACCATTTCTTTGGATTCAAAAGCTAATACTATGGTCACTATGCCTGTGAATTCTACTATAGGTATTGCCACAGGAACCACTGTTGTGATGGCATCCAGAAGCAATGATAAAATGTTTACTTCCGTGACTACTGAATTTGCCACCAAAAGCTCCATGAACGAAACACTCAATGATGTAGGCTCAACTGGAACCACTTTCCTTGAGATAGTGAATGGCAGTACCACATTTACGCAATCCAGTTCTGGAACCAAAACTTCCATTTCCGAAGCTCCTGATAATGGTGATAAAATTTCCACTTTCATGGCCACTATTGCTGCTTCAGAGACCACCTCAGGTAGAGAAACCATCAATTCTTCAGGTTCAAAGGCTCACACAGAAACATTTGTGGCATCTGGTTTTGCTGCGGTGTCCTCCAGAAATACTGTCCAACCTTCTCTTTTGGCTAACTCCCCTACCACGTTATCATCCATCTCAGCCGCTTCTGAGACTTTGACTAGTTTGGACTTCATCAAGGGCATTGAAGTATCCATCTCTGAAGCTTCCATTACTGAAGCAACTGTTCCTACACCCAACATCACTAGCACAGAATCCTCTCTTCTGAAAATACTGTTTCCTGTTTCAGATATCAGTACTACGAAGGCTACCTCTGCTGGTAGCACTTTACCCACCTTGGCTTCTACAACTAACTATGAAGATACCGTTCCTTTGGATTCCTTTGGAGGTGATGTCTCCGCTTCTACCATTTCTGGAAATGATGATGAAACATCTCTACCCTTTGCTGACATCACGGTCTTTGGAAGCATCATACCTGAAACAGAGTCTTCAAAAAGAAAAAGGCCCATTACCACAGCTGTTGGAAGTACTGTTGAAATACCTTTCATTTTGACTAATGTCACTAGAGCTGAAGAAAGTATAGAAGAGCGCTCTAGTTTTGTGGCTCCAAGAAATAGTCCTGAGCCTACTTCTAGTGCAAGTTCCAACGCAGTACCTGATATGTCCACTCCGGTGTCTTCCGTAAGAGTTACTAACACATCAAATTCTTCATCTAACATTGCAGTTACTGAAACTTCCGCTTCTATGCTATTCAGTACTAATACAGAAATCTTTTTGGTTTCCAAAACTGATGCCAGAACCCAGATTTCCATTGAGCCTGAAATTTCTAGTTCATTACCTTCCAGAAATGATCCTGAAATCTCTGTTTCTACAGATAGCACTTTTCAAACTTCCATTCTTTCCAGGGCAACATATACAACCATGGGCACAATTTCTGTGGCTCCGAAGGTAGCAACAACTTCCAAAACTCACACAACTGACTCAAATCCCACTCTCTCTAGAGAGATTCTGGAAGCTGCTACTGGCACCAATGGGACAAATGTGACACATCAAGTCCCCATCCCAAAGGCAATGCCTGCCCCTACTATTATGACTTCCACCATGACTTCAGGTAAGATTATCAGGTGTATTGATGGAAGGGAATATTTGTAGCTCAGGGCGGAACTGTGGTAATGAACATTTCATTACCAAACTCAACCACATCATCAGTGCACTGGAGATACTACCTAGTTGGGTAATGAAACATCTCCAAGAAAACCACCAAGTTCAGAAAGCACCAAGGCCCCCAGATTATCAACTGTGTTTTCAAAGGCAGGGTGAAATAGGTTAGAGAACATTCTTTGTTTGTTAAAATGTTTTCCAATTAGGGTTTTGTAACATGAATTGGGAGTGTGTTGAGAGAAAAGCCCACGTAACACCATTGTAATTGTCATTTGGATAGACATAGGAATAGGAATATAGATAGGAATAGGAACAGGACGCATGGAATTGGGAGAAGACATGGAATAAAAGAGGCTACCTACTTAGGTATGATTAATGTGTGCCCAGACATAGAGAAAAATCTTGGAATCTCATTAATTTAATGAGATTAATTTAATTTAATCTTAATCTCATTAAGGGCCTCTGGTGGCTCAACAGACTAATGCAGTGTGTTATTAACAGCAGCTGCTTGCAATTACTGCAGGTTCAAGTCCCACCAGGCCCAAGGTTGACTCAGCCTTCCATCCTTTATAAGGTAGGTAAAATGAGGACCCAGATTGTTGGGGGCAATAAGTTGACTTTGTATATAATATACAAATGGATGAAGACTATTGCTTGGCATAGTGTAAGCCGCCCTGAGTCTTCGGAGAAGGGCGGGATATAAATGCAAATTAAAAAAAAATAATTTCCATATACATCTAAAAAATTGGGGAGAGACAAAATATTATTTGAATGCAATTCCTGTTCTTATCCATTTTATTATCTGTCATTTTCTTTAGGTTTCGCTGGGCTGCCCCTATGGGCCATTATCTCAATCTGCCTGACTACGGGCTTAGCCCTGTTGCTTCTTCTAAGCCTTCCTTTTTTGGTAAGTAACCCAATCAACAGAGCCATTTCTTTGGTGAGCCATTGCATTTAGGCAAAAAAACACAAAATGCAGAGGTACCATATATGTGGTACCTTGCTCAATAGTAGTACCTGTGAGAGGGATCTTGGAGTCTTAGTGGATAATCATTTAGATATGAGCCAGCAGTGTGCAGCAGCTGCTAAAAAAGCCAACACAGTTCTGGGCTGCATAAACAGAGGGATAGAATCAAGATCACGTGAAGTGTTAGTGCCACTTTATAATGCCTTGGTAAGGCCACACTTGGAATATTGCATCCAGTTTTGGTCGCCACGATGTAAAAAAGATGTTGAGACTCTAGAAAGAGTGCAGAGAAGAGCAACAAAGATGATTAGGGGACTGGAGGAAAAAACATATGAAGAACGGTTGCAGGAACTGGGTATGTCTAGTTTAATAAAAAGAAGGACTAGGGGAGACATGATAGCAGAGTTCCAATATCTCAGGGGTTGCCACAAAGAAGAGGGAGTCAAGCTATTCTCCAAAGCACCTGAGGGTAGAGCAAGAAGTAATGAGTGGAAACTGATCAAGGAAAGAACACAGTAGCCTGCAATTACTGCAGGTTCAAGCCCGGCCCAAGGTTGACTCAGCCTTCCATCCTTTATAAGGTAGGTAAAATGAGGACCCAGATTGTTGGGGGGGCAATAAGTTGACTTTGTAAAAATATATATATATACAAATAGAATGAGACTATTGCCTTATACACTGTAAGCCGCCCTGAGTCTTCGGAGAAGGGCGGGATATAAATGTAAACACACACACACAAAAAAGCAACTTAGAACTAAGGAGAAATTTCCTGACAGTTAGAACAATTAATAAGTGGAACGACTTGCCTGCAGAAGTTGTGAATGCTCCAACACTGGAAATTTTTAAGAAAATGTTGGATAACCATCTGTCTGAGATGGTGTAGGGTTTCCTGCCTGGGCAGGGGGTTGGACTAGAAGGCCTCCAAGGTCCCTTCCAACTCTGTTGTTATATATATATTATATAAGTTCAACCATTGACCAAATGTGGGTTGTTATGAACAATCCATCATATGGAATTCATGAATACTCCATCATAAACCAGTTGCTCAGCAGGACCCTGGGAGCCAGGGATGCCCATAGAATCTGGTCCGAATAATCAAGTGGACATAAATTGAAGCATGCATTAGTGGGAGCTCAAAATTGTCAAGAAATCTTGGATTTTAGTCCCATGAAGTAAGGATGGAAACTCTTCTTTTTTTTCAGATTCTTGGATTGCCTTTTCCACGATTGGTCCAACCAAGGACGTATGTTGCTCGCCATTTAATCTGGGAGTCGGATCTTGGAATAGAGTTGGAGAGTGGACTGGAGAATCATGGAAGAAATATGATGTGAAAGAGGAAATGTTGAGCAAGGATGCACACTGTGTGTTTGGATGATGCAACTAAGACCAAATCTAGCTATTCTTGCATGCAGGCCTGGTAACTATTTTACAGAATTCCAACAGAGTTGGAAGGGACTTTGGAAGTGTTTTAATCCAACCCCCTGCTCGGGCAAGAGATCTATTCCATTCCAGACAAATAACTGTCCAATCTTTTCTTAAAAATTCCTAGAGATGAAGCACAGAATTATTTTCTACAAACCTCTCATTCATGGGTTCTTCAAATTTCCTGTCACGAAGATCTAATATGAAAGATTTATTGGACTGGAAGAAGGCAGGAAAAAATCTATAAAACAAGGGATGCACAATATTTGAAGGGTGGGGGGGAGGAAAGTGGAAGTTACATTTGGTCTCTTTGTGTTATGCCAAAGATACATTTTCAGAAATTCCAGGACAAAAAACCTTAACTTAATTTAAACTTAATTAATACATGATTAAATTAATTAATTTTTGTTTAATTTAAATTTGAAATAATTAAATTAATTAAACTTACAAATTGAAATTAAATTTGAGCCATGATGGCGCAATGGTTAGAATGTAGTATTGCAGGCTAATTCACTGCTCAGAGCCAGGAGTTCGATCCTGATTGAACAAGATTGATTCAGCTTTCCTTCCTTCTGAGGTTGGTAAAATGAGGGCCTAAATTGTTGGGGGCAATATGCTGACATTTGTAAACCACTCAGAGAGTTCTGTAAAGTATGATGGAGTGGGATGCAGGTGCTATTGCTACTGTCTATGATTATTACAATTTATTTTATGATGTGAGTTGATGCCATCTGACACTTTAACCATTTGGCCCTTTTGACATGTTAAGTCTTATCATTGAGCAGGAAAGATATTGATCAAACTGAGCTATGGAATTCATTAGAAGATATGGTAAGATACGGTAATACAGGTAGTCCTCTACTTACAACTGTAAAGGAGCCTGCCCATTACATTTGTAAGTTGTGACGGTGGTAAAGCGGGTGGCCTATGTGACCAACCTGATTTTTTTGCAGCAGTGATTAAGCAAACCCATTGTACAACAATTTTACTGAAAATTGCGGTCATCAACCGCGGGGCACTGCAAATGGCCATAAATGCAGGCTGTTTTGCCAATCATCCGAAATGCGATCATGTGACCATGGGAGGGGGTGGCCATTGGAACCTCAGAACTGGGTCGTAAGGACCTTTTGGGGATCCGTCACAATTTTGAGCATTTGTAAGTTGAGGGCTACCTGTAAACAGTATATTGAATGGTTTTAAAGGCAAACTATAAACCTGGATGGAGAACTATCAGCCTTTAAGGCTCAATGTTCCCACCGTTTTGGGGCAGCCAGTCTCCAATCCCAGTTGCCGAGGAACAACTGCAGGAGACAGATATGGCTCTATCTCCTCCTCATAAGATACCCAAGAAGCATCTGATTGGCCACTGTGAGAAAGCAGATAAGAGACTAAGATGAGACTTGGTCTGAGGTAGAAATATTTTAAAAACAAAGATACCCCTTCTCCAGTGGTGGGATTCAATTTTTTTCACTACCGATTCTGTGTGCTTGGCTTGGTGGGTGTGGCATGGCTTGGTGAGTGTGGTTTGGTGGGCATGGCAGGGGAAGGATACTGTAAAATCTCCATTCCCTTCCCACTCCAGGGGAAGGATACTGTAAAATCTCCATTCCCTTCCCACCCCAGGGGAAGGACACTGTAAAACAGAGGTGAAATCCAATTTTTTTACTACCGGTTCTGTGGGCGTGGCTTGGTGGGTGTAGCAGGGGAAGGATACTGCAAAATCCCCATTCCCTCTCCACTACTAGGGGAAAGATACTGCAAAATCTCCATTCCCACACCACTTTGGGGCCAGCCAGAGTTGGTATTTGCTGGTTCTCTGAACTACTCAAAATTTCCGCTACCCGTCTCCAGAACTGGTCAGAACCTGCTGAATACCATCTCTGCCCTCCTCCCTACAACTTACAGGCCTGTCCAAACCCTAAGCTAAGACTGCACCTATAGGTTTATTTCTTTACTCACTGCAAGCTTCGGAAGTGGCGCACAATAGAATTTTTTTTTGCCCCTTTTCTTGCAAATTTGTCCATTGGCTAATTCTCTCACATATTGGGATGAAGGAGGAGGACAGCAGGTAAAGACAATCTCCCAGAAGCCAGTGTGACTGCAGCAATAGTTATAAAGTAGTTCCACACCAAGGTAGGAAGGAAAGCCAGGAGGTATATGCCCGGAGGACTTCTGGGACAGTACTGAGACCCCCTACCCCACCCCACCCTTTCACCTTATAGCCTCCGCCCTTCATTTTCTTAATCTACAATCACAATAAATGCTGTGATTTAGACTGCATAGTTGATGGAGCTTGGGCCTTGCATTCCAGATGATTTGAGAGTTTGCTTGCACCCTGTGCTCTATAATAGTGTCAACGAACCTATGGCACGCATGCCTGAAGCAGCACGCAAAACCATCCTGTGAAGAATGTGTGGCCTCGCCGGCTTCTCTTCTGTGTTCCTGTGATCAAACGTGCGCCGGTCAGCTGGCCATTGCACGCATGGGAGTGGTGGAACCCGGAAGAGCGGCGTTCCAGCACACATGCGTAAGCCAGCACCCAACCTTCCGGGCTGACATCACGCGCATGCGCGATGGCCAGCTGTTTGTCAGGTGAGCTTCCATGCCGGTATCCGGTTGTATGTGTGCCGGTTCGCGCATGCGCGATAGACCACCGCTTTTCTGGGTATCACTGCTCCTGTGCGCACGAAGGCCAGTGGGGTCGTGCATACCTTGCCGGATGGTTTCGCGTGCCACTTCCGGCATGCAGGCCGGCACGCGGGAATGCCAAAGGTTCGCCATCACAGCTCTATAGTAAGACTTGTAAGGTTCATGTAACTGCCCTACCCACCAGCTATGGGTCTGAAGGATCATCTTAATGCCTTATATTTGTCAAGGGACCGCAAAGGCAGCCAAAGATCCTCGGATGAGCAAACTCTTGAGATCCATTGCTCAAAAGTGCAAAGAAAAGCAACTAAGATGATTAAGGGCTTGGAGACAAAAACAGGTGAAGAACAGTTGCAGGAAAGGAGTATGGCCAGTCTAGAGAAAATAAGGACTAGAGGTGACATGACAGCAGTATTCCAGTATTTGAGGGGCTGCAACAAAGAAGAGGTGGGGTCAACGTATTTTCCAAAGCACCAGAAGGCAAGACAAGAAATCATGGATGGCAACTAATCAAGGAGAGAAGCAACCTGGAATTAAGGAGAAACTTCTTAACAGTGAGGACAATTAGCCAGCAGAAAAGTTGCCTTTAGAAATTGTAGGTGCATAGCCTACAATTAGCATAATCCCAGATGAAAAATGATAGTTCTGAAAAAAGATAATTGGGGACTAATTGTTATTTTATAGTAGGGAATGGAACACAATATTTTATAAAGGCTGTGAGGCAGCTTTTTGAACTGGGACACCTTTCAGATGCCTTGGACTACAATTCCCACAGTTCCCAGAAATGGGTTGTGCTAGATCAGGGGTGGGGAACAATGGCCCTTTTATGATTTATGGACTTCAACTCCCAGAATTCCATGCTGGCTCAAGAATTCTGGGAGTTGAAGTTCACAAGTCATAAAGGGGGCATGATTCCTCACCTCTGTGCTAGATGGTGAGGTAACCACTGTGGTCCAATATTTAACAGAATGACAGAGTTGGGAGCGGCCGTGGAGGTCTTCTACCAGGTTGGAGAGAGTTCCACCTCCATCCACCACAAGTGAAGAGTAGTCAATTTGTGCACAATCAATGAATGCCACGAATCAATACATCAATAAATGAATGAAGTCAATCAATGCCACGAATGTTTGTTTCAGCACTGAAACAAACAATCATACTGGCTTCCTTCACGTTTTTATTTATAAAACATACTCACATTTGTCATGATTCATACTCATGACTCTTGTTGCATAAACAAAAAGCTGTCATGGCAAGGCAGGATTCGGTCCATTAGGAACGTCTTTTTACTCAAAGGCTACTCAAATCCATTACGGTATATCTGGCGTATTTCTCCACCCATTTTCTAATACAATTCATCCTGATTTACAGCCATCCTGATTGTTTGCCATGATACACAAACCAACATTGGCAAGAGCCTGCTCTTTGTCATGTGTTGCTCACGAAATTCGCCAGCCTTCTTTCAATTAATTACCAAAGCAAACATATCTAAAAATAATAATGTAACTTGTCAGGAAGCAGATCGCTAATGCAGTGTATATACATCTGCATTTCCCAGTTTTGCCCTCACCCTTGCATTCCATTTTGCACGTAATATGACTTAGGTCAAGTGGGCCACACCTTCTCTTCCAAACAAGATATTATAGCTTCAAAATGACATTTATGAGTTCGAAATAAGCCCTATTTCAAGTCTTTCGGAAGCTATAAAAGGGAGATGGATGTTTCCAGTGCATTAGACATTCAACTCAAGCCACAATGGGTAGAATGCAAAGGCACTTCCTGGTTGCCTTATGGATTATGTTTGCTCTGAATACCCACGTGAGGACACAAGGTAAGATTTTTCATGTTTTGTGGATCCCATTTCTAGATTGTATTCAAGTAGAATGGGTCAAGTGGAATTTGGGATCATTTGTAGATCAGTTTTGGATGCCATGGAAAATAACCTGAAGGACTACAGGAGAAGTCGTTAGATCATACTATAACTGGGAAGGGGAAATATAAAGCTGGATATTGTTCTACTTTCATATAACCGCTTCTAGCAGGATTTTTCTTGATACAAATATAGACAGCCCTCTCTTAACAACTATATTTGAGACTGGCAACGCCATTGCTAAGCCATATGGCCATTAAGCGAGACAACATGTGACTGTGGTGAACTTACATCACTTCCTCGTGGTAGCTAAATGCGTGACCTCTGCTTGTTAAGCGAGACATCACATGACTACAACTTACGGCTTCTCTGTTAACTCTGCTTGTCAAAAGCTAGTGGTGAAGTGCATAAATTGTGGTCATGAATATCTGCCAGTTGTGAAGCATCTGAATGTCAGTTATTAACTGCTGGGATTCAGCAATAGTTATAAATGTGAGGCTAATTCTGCTGACTGCCAGGAGTTCGATTCTGACCCTCTCAAGGTTGACTCAGCCTTCCAACCTTCCACGGTCGGTAAAATGAGGACCCAGATTGTTGGGGGCAATAGGCTGACTCTGTAAACTGCTTAGAGAGGGCTGTAAAGCATTGTGAAGCGGTATATAAATCTAAATGCTACTGCTATTGTAACTTTTTTTTATTGCCATTGCAACTCTGAATGCGTAATAGAATATTTTATTTATTTTATTTGTCACAACAGTAAATGTAAGCATAAGCATGAAATAACTATACGATATATAAGCATATATATAAGCAGAAGTATATAAAAAAAAACTATATGAATTGGATACAATCAAAGGGGACATTGGGACAGGAACAGTTGGTGCTCTTATGCACGCCCCTTACAGACCTCTTAGGAATGGGGTGAGGTCAATAGTAGATAGTCTTTGGTTAAAGCTTTGGGGATTTTGGGAAGAGACCACAGAGTCAGGTAGTGCATTCCAGGCATTAACAACTCTGTTACTGAAGTCCTATTTTCTGCAATCGAGATTGGAGCGGTTCACATTAAGCTTAAATCTATTGTGTGCTCGTGTAATGTTTCGATTGAAGCTGAAGTAGTCTTCAACAGGAAGGGCATTGTAACAGATTATTCTGTGAGTTAAACTCAGGTCATATAGAAGGCGGCGGAGTTCTAAATTTTCTAAACCCAGGATTTCTAGTCTGGTGGCATAAAGTATAAGCTGTTAAAGAAGGACCACCTGCATTGATTTGGCAGTTCTGGAAAGATTCGGCTTCTATCAGAAAAGATCAGACTATAGTACATTGCATATATATATATATATATATATTTGTTTTCTAAGGTTTTCGCGGGTGTTTGTATGTAGGTCTTTGGTTATTCGGGTTTTCTCCCGCGTAAAATTGGAAGTGTCTTGGCGACGTTTCGACGAAGTCTCATTCGTCATCTTCAGGCTCACTTGTGCTTCTGGGAGCAATGTGTGATTGCTCCCAGAAGCACGAAGCACTGCAATCACACATTGCTCCCAGAAGCACGAAGCTGAAGCCTGAAGATGACGAATGAGACTTTGTCGAAACGTCGCCAAGACACTTCCAATTTTACGCGGGAGAAAACCCGAATAACCAAATTTATTTATTTATTTATTTATTTATTTGATCATATTTATATACCGCCCTATCTCCCGAAGGACTCAGGGCGGTTTACAGGCACTTAAAAAACACATAAATACAATATAAAAACAATTAAAAAACTTATTCTAAAAGCCCAATAATTAAAAATATAAGAATAAAACCCAATTTAAAACCCATAAATTTAAAATATATATATATATGTAGGTCTTTGGTTATTCGGGTTTTCTCCCACGTAAAATTGGAAGTGTCTTGGCGACGTTTCGACGCAGGAGAAAACCCGAATAACCAAAGACCTACATACAAACACCCGCGAAAACCTCAGAAAACACACACACACACACACACACACACACACACACACATATAATTTTTATTATTTTTTTCTTAACATAAAATGAAAATAAAAGTAAAGACAATGGGAAAAATAGGAAAAGGAAAAGGAGCGATGTGAGGAAAAAGCAAAGCAAAGCAGTGACTTCCAACTTTTTTTGATGCAGTAAATTATATAGTAAATTTATAATCTCAACTTTTTACTTCTATATAGTTAATGAATACTAGCGATTTCTATAATACCGTGTTTCTACAAAAATAAGACCCTGTCTTATATTTTTTTGAAACCTGAAATAAGCTCTTGGCCTTATTGCCATGCGTTCAAAAGCCTGATTGGGCTTATTATCAGGGGATGTCTTATTTTGGGGAAAACAGGGTAGCAACCTATTTTAAACATCAAAACCCAAAGTTTCATTTCTCTCTCTCTCTCTTTTAATCAGGAGGTCCAGAAACAGTTTCCAAGTGGAAGCAAAGCTAGTTACAGTCTTTTCCCCTAATTAAAATAGTTAATTTACCATCTCTGCCAGTTCCATCATGTTTTTTTCTATCCATTCTTCTATTGTGGAAGTTGACAAATTTTTATAAAGTTCTTACTGTGGTCAGCATATATAGTAACACAGTTCTAACTTTTTTTTCCAAGATCTTTGTCCAATTATCTTAAAAGAAACATTTCTGGTTTCATTGTATGTTTGTTTGAGGATCATCTAGATTAAAACATAAATCTGGGCCCAGTCTTCCTTTGCTTTATCTTGAGATTTATATTCATTTATTTGATTTATATTTATATATTTGATTTTAAAAAGTTCCTTCTTTATATTTGCACTTCCAATAGACACTTGAAATGTCTTTATACAACTTTTACAATTTATCAAGTATTAAATATCGATGATACATCACTTTATAAAAATGTTCTTTCAAATTTCAGATTAATGTACTTTTTCATGCCTTTAATCTACATATTTACAAGTGTTTTAATGTTTGAATTAAATCCACATATTTTAACGTTTTAACTTTCCATGTCCAATGTTTTAATGTTTTTAACCTTCTGTTTTATACTGATATTTATGATATTATAATCTGCTCAGTCGCTTGATAATGAGATGGGCAGACTATAAATTTAATAAATAAAAATAAATAAAAATATTTTCCCATTGCTCAAGCATTATATTATAACTAATTTTTTGCTCCTTGAATCATACAATATTTAATATACATTCGTTTTCCAGATTCAATTTCAGCAACCTTTTACAAACCTTAGCTACAAGTGGGTTAATTTGCATACAATTATAGTTTCAAATTCATTTTTAACAGATTCAAAATCATGACTTTTCTCATTTAAATTAAACCTTTCTATCCTTTGTAAGTATGAAAGCCAGTGACAAACCTTCTGACTCCAAATCCTTTTTTGGTTTGAGATTAGGTTCACCTTGAGTAAAAGCTATTATTCACCCTAAATCCATCAATGTGATTTACTGTCATTTCCTTTCTAAAACTTTCTGGGGTGACACCCAAAGAAGTATCTAAGAAGGCAGTTTTGTTTTATACCGTATTTGTTCCAAATTACTAAGATGACATGTGATTCTTAAAGTCTGCATTCATTTTAATCTTATCATACCATAAATAGATATGCCATCCAAATTTCAGTTCATGGCCGTCCAAATTTTTATAGTCACCCATTCTTTCATCTAGACTCAAACTCATCCTTCCCCTTTTTTAAGTATCTTGCAACAATTTATAGTTAATTCCTTGTTTTTCCCCCCTCTTGCCATATAAACTTAGACATATCCTTTTGCTATGGTTTGAATGCAAGAGAAGTCAACAATAACAGTAGTATCTAAAATAAAAACATTTTTGGTAAAACGTTCATTCTGGTTATAAAAATCCTATCCAACAAAAATAATTACAATTCATCCGACTTAGGTAACATCATTCCAGAAAGGTATACTACTGTTTTGAAACAACTTAGAATTTGTATTTGACAATGCCGTTCCAAGATTTTAACTTTTTTTTCTATCTTAAAACTTGAATTCCTTATTAAGATTACATATTCTTGGGCAGGAATGATCTCAACTAACATCTTTATTTTCTCTGTATTTTAGAGCCAGATAAAACTGCAAAGTTGTTTAGCTTCTTCATCAAATATTCCAATCCAGTCTTTGAGTCTTGAGTCATTGCAAAAAGCTGTTAGTTTATAAGCCACTTTTTAAATGTTCATACCTGTAACTTTTTCAATTTGTCTATTCAAAACTTCCAAAACTAAAATGAAAAGCAGTGGAGACAGAGGGCAACCGTGTCTTATACCCTTTTGAATCTCTCATGGCTTAATTAGATCACTTTTAACAAGAATGTGTATTTGCTGGAGTATGTAGATCAGGGGTCAGCAACCCGCTGCTCTGGAGCCACATGTGGCTCTTTCATCCCTCTGCTGAGGCTCCCTGTCGCCAATTGGCTCCACAATTGATAGGGCTTTTATTTTATTTATTTATTTATTAGATTTTTATACCGCCCTTCTCCCGAAGGACTCAGGGTTAGGACAGGTAGAGGAAAAAGGATGCCGCACTAGGAGGAGACTCTATGGTGGGGGAACCGGACTTCTGGTTGGCTCTAGAATTGAACAGGGGAGCTTCCGGTTAGGACCTTTGTGGCTCTTTAATAATAATAATAATAATATTTTAATTTCTCCCGAAGGACTCAGGGCGGTTTACAGCCACAATAAAATTGAGTGTTTAAGGTTGCCGACTCCTGGTCTACTACCTTAAATAAATTTCTTTGGAAAGTCCGCTTCTTTCAAGACTTCAACACCACCACCATGGCGCCCAGTGGTGGGATTCAAGTAATTTAACAACCGCTTCTCTGCCCTAATGATTTCTTCCAACCACCAGTTCACCAAACTGCTCAGAAAGTTAACAACCGGTTCTCCCGAAGTGGTGCGAACTGGCTGAATCCCACCACTGATGGCGCCCCCGTTTAAATTGTTAAATGCTTTTTTCTGCATTCAGAAATATTAAGGCTGCCTGTTTCACATTGTGGCATTGTGAATATTTGATAATATTCAAGGTCATCCTGACATCATCCTTCAATTGTTTTTTCAGCAAAAAGGTTCTCATGGATAAGGTTCTGCAAAATGTTCTTTAGCCTCCCATCAAATATGACCATAAAAAGTTTGTAAGGAAATCAGTCTATACTTTTTTTGTCGATGTGATTTCTTGACCTTCTTTAGGAAGTAAGGTGATACTAGCTTCCCTCTACCTTTGAGGCATTTTAAATATAGGTAGTCCTTGACTTCCAACCCCTAATTAGGCCTAAACGTTTTGTTGCTAAGCAAAACAGTTGTTAAGTGAATTTTGCTCCTTTTAATGACCTTTCTTGCCAAAGTTGTTAAGTGAATCACTGCAGTTGTTAAGTTAGTAACATGGTTGTTAAGTGAATCTGGCTTCCCCATTGACTTTGCTTGTCAGAAGGTCACAAAAGAGGATCATGTGACTCTAAGACACTACAACTGGCATAAATATGAGTCAGTTGTCAAGGTCCCTAATTTTGATCATGTGATCATGGGAATATTGCAACAGTTGTAAATGTGAGAAATGGTTAGTGACATTGTAACTTTGAACGGTCACTAAATGAACTGTTGTAAGTCAAGGCCTACCTGTATTACAGAGTTCATGTAGAAGGAATGGCAGAACCTGGGGGCAGAGTCAAAGCAGGAATCAGCCTTGAATCTCTATGTAGCCACAAATGGATTAAGTCCAACCTCCTTGAATTCCATTATCCCTTATCTAGTGCCAAAATAGTGCTAAACATTAGTTGAGCAGATTCCTGTGCATCGGCATGAGCTATAAATCAGCTGAATTGGAACTACTCATGTTGTCCTGTTCTTTTGCACCTGACGATTCATTATATCTTTCAATGGCTGCAGCAATTGTTCTGTTTATAATATTGGCTTGAAAGTCCATCTGGGCCTGGAGCTTTGCCTGTTTTCATCTTTTTAAAGGGATCTGATATTTCAGAAGTAGTTATTGGATCGTTCATGACTAGCCTTCGTGCTTGTGAGAGCTTTGGTAAATGTTTTTGCAAATAATAATCTATTTTTGGATGTCCACTTCTTTTTTCTTTGTTGTTGTTGTTAGTTGCGAGGTCATGTCTGACCCATCACGACCCCATGGATAACGTTCCTCCAGGCCTTCCTGTCCTCTACCATCCTCCTGTTGTCCATTGTGTTCTAAAAAGTCCACTTTATCATTTACCTATTCAACATCTCCTGCAATTTGATGCATCTCCTCATGGAGTACCTTACCTAGGGCAGGGGTCTCCAACCTTGGTCCCTTTAAGACTTGTGGACTTCAACTCCCAGAGTTCCTCAGCCAGCTTTGCTGGCTGAGGGACTCTGGGGGTTAAAATCCACAAGTCTTAAAGGGACCAAGGTTGGAGACCCCTGACCTAGGTTATGTTTCCCACTTTTGTCTCTATAGCCTGAATGCCAACATAGCTCTCATGCAGTGCAATTCTCCTGTTCCAATTATTTATCAGGTTACACCTTGTAGTCATTTCTATAATTTAACAACTGTCCTAAAAATTAATACTTTATATTAAACAATACAAAAAACCATGGATTTTTGGCTCCCTCATGTGGTAAAATAATGAATCCAAGCAAAAGGTATTTTTCCTATCACTAAATGCTTTGTCTGCCTCTTGTGACTAAAGGGCAAAACTGATTCAAACAACCAATTTAGCAGATTAGTTTTTACCATAGTTTCCTCTTGTAGTTAATATTTGAATCAATTGTACACAGCAAGGCAATACCTAGTTAGATGTTAATTCCTGACCAACCTATTCTTTTTTTGTTTGGAAACTTCTATTTTCCCACAAAGTCACAATATATAAATCCAAAAAGATAGGCAAAAATTTTAAGAAGAAAACAAGTTCACAAAAAATGTTTAAAGCCACAAGTTTCTTATAAATTTGAAAAGGAAGAGAAAAAAAGACAACCAACTTTCTTTGCTGGCATGACTCTGTCACTCCCCTCTCCTCACTATTTTATTTTAATGAAGCTTCAAAAATGATGCAGTTCAACAAAAGGAAAAAAGTAATTTGCCAGCCCAAAAAAGGCCTGTTTTACAAACTAGCAGGCAATTTAAGAACTAGCAGGGAAACTTTATTGTCCTATTTAAGTAAAGAAACAGCTGATTTTTTCAAGTGAACATGCCCCACCTCCTAGCTGGGCTCACCTGGCAGCTTCTTAGCTTCAGCTTCAGAGACTTTGTACAAGCTAGAGCTATCCGGAGGATCCAGGGTGTTGATTTGCTAGACTTTCCCTATTTCAGAAAAGTTCCTTGGTTAAAAAAAAGAAAATAAAAATTGCCATGTCTTCCAAAAGTCCCAATAATGAAGCCATCTCAAAGAAGATATTTTGCAATAGCAGTAGCACTTAGATTTATATACACTTCGCAATGCTTTACAGCCCTCTCTAAGCGGTTTACAGAGTCTGAATACTGTCCCCAACAATTTGGGTCCTCATTTTACCCAACTTGAATGGATGGAAGGCTGAGTCCACCTTGAGCCTGGTGAGATTTGAACTGCCAAATTGCAGGCAGCCAGAAGTCAGTAGAAGTAGCCTGCAGTACTGCACTCTAACCACTGCACCACCGGGGCTCAATAGCCATGGCTCAATAGTCAATAGAATACAGTTTTAAGACCATGGCAGTCTTTTATATGTTGCAGGCACAAACACACACACAAACACACACACACACACGTACAAAAATAGTGTTGAAGGTATGTATGCACATGCAAAAATCTGGAACTGTTTTAGGAACAGTAATAACTTTTATGGATATTAACACAAGAATGATTTTACATGGTATCAGATTCTTCCTCTTGTTTGGCTCTTTATCCAACATACTCCAGAATCAGCTTCCTTTATTTTAATGATTACATTGGGAACCAGAGAGAATGCAAACTCTGTAGAGTCTCTTGTAACACTGCTTTATCCCAAGCACCAGCTGGAAGAAGAATCTCCAATCAAGCTGCAGAAAGGAACAAAACTCCCAGATATGAGGGCTCCCTTTATACCATATTGGAATGGGACAACTTGCCACAGCCAACTTGCCATGGCCAACTCACCATGGCCAACTTGCCATGGCCAACTCACCATGGCCAACTTGCCATGGCCAACTCACCATGGCCAACTTGCCATGGCCAACTCACCATGGCCAACTTGCCATGACCAACTCACCATGGCCAACTCACCATGGTCAACTCACTACAAGATAACTTGCCATAGCCATCTCGCCACAGGACAATTCAGCAACTACAAAAGTTAAATTAATTTTGATGAAACCATGGCCAATAATAAAATAAAATCAGAAATACAAAGAGTTACAATAATTTCAATGAAAATATGGTCATCACCAATAATAAAAGTAACTGAATGAAATGATTAGTGCACTGTTGGATTGTCCTGTTGGCTGCGGTGAGTTGGCCATGATAAGTTGGCCAGAGAAAGTTGTCTTAGACCATGGGTGTCAAACTTGATTGTGTCATATGACATATCATGACATTTTTTGCCTTTGCGGAGACAAGGTGGGTGTGGCCTGCATGTGACACATCCAGCCCATTTTGGCCCATTTGGCCCAGTTTGACAGGCCTGTCTTAGACCCTTACCATATTGAATTGATTCATCCAATACAGAGATGGAGGTAGGAAGCTGAATCACTGCACCTTGTTAACCTTTGGCCCATCAGGATCCCAAACTAGTTTTGAAGGAAGAAGAAAGAGATTGCTTAGTAACAGCTGCCTCACTTGGGTTCTCCCATTTCTTCTCCTGACACTGAGAACAGGAGAGTATAGCATCTCAATTGATCTGTGGGAGACATATCAGAACCTCAATGAATTGTTAGGAAGAACAACTCAAGAAAAAAATAAGTGAGAGGTGTATTTGAATACAGGGTTTTCTTTTAACTGGTTCTGCACCAGTTAAAATCACTGTTTACCAGATATGTGGATTTTTATCCGTGATAGTCTGCTTCTGCTTCTTCATGTCTTCCATTGATGCTCTATTATTGCTATAATTTTTCAACCTCTTTCTAACGAGATAGTAATTTCCTCCCCAGAAACCTCATCTGCATCACCTGATACCACAGAAACTTCAGCCCCAGAAACCTCAGAGGCTCCATCTACAGAGTCCTCTTCCAGTCCTCCTCCAACCACCTCAGAGACTCTATCTTCTGAAAGCCCATCAAGTGCACCTTCAGAGGCCCCTTCAAGTGCTCCCACATCAACCTCAGGGACTCCATCTTCCAAAAGCCCATCAAGTGCACCTTCAGAGGCCCCTTCAAGTGCTCCCACATCAACCTCAGGGACTCCATCTTCCGAAAGCCCATCAAGTGCACCTTCAGAGGCCCCATCAAGTACCCCCACATCAACCTCAGGGACTCCATCTTCCGAAAGCCCATCAAGTTCACCTTCAGAGGCCCCATCAAGAACCCCCACATCAACCTCAGGGACTCAGTCTCCTGAAACCACATCAAGTGCACCTTCAGAGGCCCCTTCAAGTGCCTCTACAACAACATCAGGGACTCTACCTCCAGATCCCTCTACTACTCTTCCTCCAAAAACCTCCAAGAAACCTTCTTCTGAGAGCTCTTCAACTCCTCCTCCATCAACCTCTGAGACTGCATCTCCAAAATCTACTTCGGCAATGGGTAAGAACACTGTAGCTTCTTTTACGGTTACTTCTTTTTTACACAATTCAAATTGCGGAAAAGGGACCGTATCTGAGAAAACATCCCTTTTATGAACAGATTATCATCTTACAGCAAGATGGGTAGCAAACAAATGTAATAAAGAAATAAACTCCAGATTCCCTCGGCATTCTAATACCCTACCTTGTTTGGTATTGAGTCTGATGTTATTGGCAGTGCCCATAGTATGAATATAGTTATCCAGATGATCAGTTTTTTCCAGGGGTGAAATGCTACCGGATAGGACTGGATTGGGCAAGTAGGTAACGGAGTTTGGTTCTGGTTCACCGATCCAGTAGCGATCGCTGGCTGGCCACGCCCCCGAACTAGTCCATGGCCCGCAGGTGTTGGGGAATGGTTCCTCAACCAGGTCGGGGAATGCACCATTCCCCGACACCAGCATTGTCCCGGAGCCGCCGCCCGCTCTTCCTTTGCCACGCGGCATATACTTACTTTCTTCCAGCGGCTGGCTGCCAGGAAAGGCAAACATCCAAAAGTTACCGGAGTTCCTTTCCTTGAATATGCCGCCTTGTTCTATGCGCTGGCTGCGCAAACGCACACCCAACCTGCCGCTGATAAATAAATGAAGTAAACGGGTGTGCGCTTGCGCAGTCGGTGCATGGAAAATGCAGCAATGGCGGCGGCAGATTCAAGGAGAGGGACTCTAACTTTTGGACTCTTGCCTTTCCTGGCAGCCAGCCGCTGGAAAAAAGTAAGTATATGCTGCGTGGTGAAGGAAGAGCGGGCGGCGGCTCCGGGACAAGGCTGGTGTTGGGGAATGGTTCATTCCCCAACCCGGTTGAGGAAGCGGCAAGCAGGGGGCGACTCTGGGGCCTCAGGGAATGGGGCGTCCCTGGGCCCCGGCCCCTGACCAAAGGTGAAGGGCGAGTGGGCGGCGAGCGGGCGGTGAGTGGGCGGCAGCTCTGGAGAAAGGCCAGAGTTGGGGAATGGTACATTCCCCGACCTCGTTGAGGTAGGTGGCGGTTCCGGGGCCTAGGTGAAGGGAGAACAGGTGGCGAGGGAAAGGGAAAAGAATTTTTTTTCCCTACTTGGTTCTGTGGGCGTGGCTTGGTGGGGGGGTTGTAACTGAGTGGGCATGGCTGTGAGTGACATTGAATTGGCCACACCCACTCAGTCACAGGACACACCCACCCACCAAGCCACACCCACAGAGTAGGTTGCAAAAAATTTAGATTTCAACCCTGGTTTTTTCCCAAATGTTTAACCAACACTTTTTAAAATCTGCATCTACAAATATCTCGGAGGAGATTATGTTCAAGCACAGCCATGTCTCCTGGAAAAAGGCATTGCTAAGCAATTGATAAAAAAATATAATTAAAAATGGATTGCATTATATACAATATAGTCTTTGAATTCTATCTTTTCTATTTTGAAGGAAGCAAAAGCTTTAACTCATCAACATCTTCATTTATTGTTCCACCTTCCTAATGCTCCTATTGATTATCAATCACTTTTTGAAGCAATAGCATTGCACATTGTTTTAAAAACTAGTCTAAAATAAAACACTGCCATGGAAAAAGAGAAGTAAGCCATCACTCTCAATCCATAACACTTCCAAAATCGTATCTCTGGAATCTAACATTCATTTTCTGATGGCAGGGTTGTGCTACTTTTTTCCCTCCACTTGATTTTTGTGTCACACGCCACAAAGTAACAATGAAAAACAAAATCTTGATTTCATTTATCTTTACATTCATATAGAACCCCGTGTTAGAAACCAGGACTCGGTGAGTTCTAGTCCTGCATGAAAGCCAGCTGGGTCACTTTGGGCCAGTCACTCTTTCTCAGTCCAACTCACCTCTTGTGTTGTTGTTGTTGTGGGGAAAATAGGAGGCGGAAGAAACATTAAATATTTTCGCCCCCTTGAGTTGTTTATGACAATAATAAAGGCAGTATAATAATAAATAAGAGTTCAAATTCGCTTTTTAATGCACTGTAGCAGTTGCTGGTCACCACACCTGCCTCTTTAACTTTTTCAATCTTTTTTTTTCCTGAAGATATTGACAAAGTTTGCTTAAAGCAGTGATCCTGCAACCTTTGTGGCTTAGCAGCCTGGCTTTGGGGAGGAGGGAGGGGGGAATCAGGCCCTGTGAGCGACTACATGCATGGATATGTGTGCTGGCCCAACACTCGCGTGGCCCAGTTGCAAATAGGGCACAGCCTGGTAGCCCACGAGCCAGGAGCTGGGAATACCTGGCTTAAAGTCAATGAAAGCTATATCGAGAATTTAAAAATTGAAAAGAAAAAAATTGTGATAAAGAAAATGGATGAATGACTGTGTTTAAACTAAAGGGTTTCAATAGATTTATTTTAAAAATGTTAAGAATATACATGATAATGAAGAGAACAATTTGTATTAGGTGAAGATAAGGAGATGAGGGCGGATAGTAATTTTTGACCATATATTTTATAAAAATGAAAATAAGGGATGAGAAGAGGAAAGTAGATTTTGGCAGAAATTGGAATTTATAAATAGTAAATTTTGAGAAAGTAAGCTGTATGAATTGTTGACCCAGCCAATACTCTATCCAGAAAATATGTATTTTATGTTTTGTGTGTCTAAAAAAAAAAGAAAAAAAAAGAAAGAAAGCTACATCTAGGTAAACCTTCTTTTTGATATTGTTGTGCCTCACCTGCCCCCCCTCTCCGCAGCCTGGCCCCTCCCATCTCCTGCTATCTCAGCCAGAGACTGATAATGAAGATGAATGGCCTGGCATGCCTCCAGCCCCCAGTCCTGGCACCATGCCCGGACAGACTGAGCAAATAAACCTTCCCCCCACAGTGTGTGAGCATGATGAGAATGAAGCCAGTCACGAGCTAGAATTGCCAGCAGCTGGGGAGGCAGACGAAGGGTGGACAGATCCCCGCTTCCAGAGAATGGAGAGGCGACGACAGCAAAAGGAAGGGAGGGGCAGGCCTGGATAAGTGCTGAGTCATGGAGCCACACCCCATGGCCTATATAAAGGATCTGCTTTCTGGCATTCCTTGAGTCAGGCAAAGTCTAATCTGGTTGCTGAAGTCACACCTTGGATTCCTGCCTGCCCTGAGAACTCTGACAGGACTTTGGCAAAGCTGCAGAGGCTTCGTGGCCACGCTTGATACAGACTTTCCAGACCCAGCCGTCAGAGGAGGAGTGGGACACGACAGATATGTATTTATTTACTAAATCAGTAGACCCCAACCTTTCTGGCTTGGCGGACCAGCAGATGAGGTGGTGGCAGTGGGGGTGGAGGGGAGATGATTTTGTGCTCTCACATGTCTCACTCTCACAAATTCAGTTTTGTGTGCACTTGCATACACACACGTGCTCACCCATCACTTCCGTGGCCTGGTTTCTAACAGGCTGTGGCCTGGCACTGCGCCGCAGACCAGGGGATTGGAGAGCCTTGCACTAAATGACTCAAAACCAGTCCTTGTTCTATTGTGCTGCTGCTTTCTCTTAAACTTCGTCTCTTCAGGGACAAAAATACTTTCTGTTGCCATCTGGTCTCAAAAATTCCAGTATAAAAATTCTGCAAAAAAATTCTTTATAAAGCTTAGTAAACTGATACCAGCAACCTTGGAGATATTTTTTTCTATTACAAGTAAGTGAGATGAATGCAAAACACAGTAAATAACATCAGGATTTCTTTATTCAAAACAGCTGCTACAACTGTTCTGGAAACTTCTAGGACTAAACCTACAACAGTCATGATGACTAGCAGAATAATTTTATCCACAATGAATTCATCTTCTCAAACCATCACCTCAGGCACATCCACTAAGACATCAGAAAAAGTGACAGCTAGATCTGAGAGACCAACCTCAGCACTGTCTTCTGTAGCTACAAATATCGAATCCACTAATGTCAAAGCCACAGTCACTCCTGCCTTGGTCACCACTTCCAAAATCATGGTGACTCCTAAAAAAGAGACAACTTCTACAAGTAGCACCTCCATCACAACCAGAAGTACAGTGCTTTCCAGCACTATGGTTTCTTCTGAAACAACTCAGCAAAACACTACAACTAGTGGTAAGTTTATCTGACTTCATTCAGACCTAGTTATATAAGTCATAGGAATGTCCATCTATCTCAACAAAATCCACAGCCACATCCAGGCTACCCAGTTCGTTTTCTTTTCCCCAGTGTGAGAATAGTCTAAGCCTAGGACACAATAAATGACATTGTTTACATAAGAAGGTGCAACTATCAGTAGAAACAGTGGCTAGTTTGGAACCTTCTTAGAGAGCCAAAACTTAGATACTACAAGGAACTACCCCAGGTTCTTATTACATTCCTGTTGCAGTCCATCAGCGGCCTGCAGATCTGGCAGCAGAGTTGGACAGTGAGGAGGTTGGGGAGGAACATGGGCCAGTCCTGGAGTCTGGGGAAGGCTCGGATGAGATCTCTGCATCAGAGGCAGAGAAAGGGCCATCTGGGAGGTATGTGCTGCCTCCAGAGTCAGACCTCAGCAAGGCAGAGGAACAGGGGGAGCCTGTTCCCAGTGCGTGCATGCACAGAGCCACCAGAGGGCAAGAACAGTTAAAACAAAAGGGACAACTCAGGAGTAGGGCTTGGAGATGGTTGGCCCCTGCCATAAGACATAAAAGAGGAGCAAAGGCACGTGGGCCTTTGCAGGAGGCAACATTGTTAATTCTGTTCAGTTTAAAGTCTGAAGCTCTGTTTGATTCTGGACTCCATGTGGCTTTGCCAATTAGGTCTTTGGAAGCATGTCAAGGGAGATAAAGGTGGGTGATTATCAGCCTTATTCCGAAGGACTCTTTACAACTATTTGGGACTCATCTGTGAATGAACAGAATTCCCAGCTGTTGCAATAAAAGAGGTTTTTGGGACTACTCGTGTGTTTTACTGACTCAGGAAGCCTAGGTCAGAACAATTCCAGCCATAAAGGCAGGAGTGGGCTGCTGGGAGTTCATAGGGGTTCAGGAGAACCTCTAGCTAAGATTCTGTGCAGTTCGGAGAACCCCCAAATCCCACTCCTGGAGAACCCCACCCACACCATCCTGCCCTTCCCAGGAGTCCCTACATGACCCATTTTGGATGCAGGTAAGTGCAGGGCGCGCGCAGAGCTCAGGGAGAGCAAAAAACGGGCCTACCAGAAGTTCAGGAAGACTGGCCTCCAGAGGGCCTTCAGAGCCTGGGGAGGCCATTTTTGCCCTCCTGGAGCTGGAGGAAAACCTCTGGAGCCTGAGGAGGGCAAAAAGCCCCCCCCCCCGCCATGGTGCAGGAGGCCAACTAGGCCACGCCCACCATGGCCACGCCCACCCAGCAATCAGGCAGAGAACCCCTTGCTAAAATTTTTGAAGCCCACCCCTTCATAAAGGTCATGTTATAATTTACATTGACCTTTGTAATTCTTATGTATTGTTTCAGGGGGTATGTAACCTGTAACCTGGTGGCTTCCGAGCTCTTTTGATAAGGAGGAACACGACGATTACTGTATTTCCAAACACCATGGTTTCTTATTTAAGTGGGCATTTCCTCCAGAAAACCATAGCATAGATCCTGTCCAAAATGCCTGTGTTCATCCCTTCTTTTTTTCCCCTCAACTTTGCAGGAGACAAATATCCAAAATGGGCTTTTATCCTCCTCCTTTGCACGACAGTCACAATGTCTTTCCTGTTCCTGGCATGTCTTGGCTGCTTGGTAAGGATGGGAAAAGCTGCTGTTTGTAGCGGGCAAAGGGCAAAGAGCTAGGCTTATAGGAGAATCAACAAATTCAGTTGAACCTTAGATAGCTTCCAAGTGATGCTCAAAAGGGGTTGGGTCAATTTAGGATGCAATGGACAGAACACCAGGTAATACTGGCTTGTGAATGACATATGTCCCAAATCAAATTGCTGATCAATCATTCAAATAGCCTTATGAATTCTGTAGGGTGAGGAATCCCTATGTCCCAAATTATATAGTGATCCATACAGGTATGAGTTTGTCTTCTTATAGAGGGCATGTATCAGCTTGGGATAAGTTCTCTGAGTCAACTTTTGATCTTTTGGAGAACTGCTGTCAGTCAAGGTAACCACTGGGCTGACTTTATATAAAACATCTCCACATCTTCCAAAGGTTCAAAAGATCAGGTGACCTCTTGCCTAAAATCTTAGACAGCCATTGTTAGTTAAAGTATGGAATACAACACTCAGCTTGGAGAACCAACCATCTGATCCAGGACAAAACTAGTGGATTTTAGGCTGGAGAACCCTATGGAACCTCTATGATTATATTTACATAATTACAGATGCTAAGGTCATGTTACTTGATTAACAGATGCAAGTTGTAGCTCCTTCAATTGACATCATCCCAGCTCAAGTGGGAATCCACCACAACTGCTTCATATTCTTCTGAAGTGGTTGCCGCTAAAATGATGTCAGTTCTGTGGGGTCTTTGGTACTCTCTGAGCTTGGTTGTTTTCTCGTAGATATTTCATCATGATGATGTTACATAGCATGGTAATGAAATATCTGCAAGAAAACAGCCAAGCTCAGAGATCACTAAGGTTCCCACAGTTCCACTCTGAGCCATAAATATTCTCTTCTATATCCATCTCGGGACGCGGTGACTTAGTGGCTGAGATGCTGAGCTTGTCGATCGAAAGGTCGGCAGTTCAGCGGTTCGAATCCCTAGTGCTGCGTAACGGGGTGAGCTCCCGTTACTTGTCCCAGCTTCTGCCAACCTAGCAGTTTGAAAGCATGTAAAAAAATGCAAGTAGAAAAATAGGGACCACCTTTGATGGGACGGTAACAGCGTTCCGTGCGATTTCAGCGTTGAGTCATACCGGCCACATGACCATGGAGACGTCTTTGGACAGCGCTGGCTCTTCAGCTTTGAAACAGAGATGAGCACCGCCCCCTAGAGTCTGGAACGACTAGCACATATGTGCGAAGGGAACCTTTACCTTTACTTTATCCATTTCAGTTCTGTTTTGCATTTGGTCTCATTCTTTCTTCTTCCCAAATTCCTGCAGGTTGCCCGTTGTGTGAAATCTGCCTCGTGTGTTCCTGAACCTGAGAATGTATACAGAAGTCATGTTGTGCTCCAGAGTTTTCGGAATCTTGGCTATGAAAGGAATCCACAAATGCCCCGAGACAATAACCATGAGATGCTGTAAAATAATCACCAACAGATGTTTCAGAGTTCCCTGGATTGATAGCTACCTAACAGAATGGATTTCTTCCCAATCTATTTTTGATTTTTTTTTTATTCTTTTGCCAAAACATTTACCTTTCTCCCATCATCTCATACATGAACAAACAGGGACAGGGAGAACTTTATGTTGATCTCTGGATGTGTTAGTAAATGGACTTAATTTATGTTCTCCAGATGAATATGCAGATGCTCTATTTATTCTTCAGGTGGCATTCCTCTGAATGCCACTGCAACCTTCAGCTCATAAGTTAAATCAATGTTCCCTTGGATCAAGTTTCAGTTTTGATGATTTCATGGATATGTCTTTATCGTTTTCTCAGCCACAGAATGGAATAGTTAGCTTCTGTCTCCTTTCAGTTTTATTTTTCCTCTTTCCAAATTCCAGCATAGACTACAACCCAGTGGTGAAATCCAATTTTTTTTACTGCCGGTTCTGTGGGCGTGGCTTGGTGGGCGTGGCATGGCTTGGTGGGCATGGCAGGGAAAGGATATTGCAAAATCTCCATTCCCATCCCACTCCAGGGGAAGGATACTGCAAAATCCTCATTCCCTCCCTACTCCTGGGGCCAGTCAGATGTGGTATTTACTGATTCTCTGAACTGCTCAAAATTTCCGCTACCGGTTCTCCAGAACCTGTCAGAACCTGTTGGATTTCACCCCTGCTACAACCATAATATTTCACAGTCATCTCGCATCCAAGTACTGTACTAATCAAATTTCACTCTCCTTCACTGCTTGAAATCTCTGACAATCACCTTGTTCAATATTAAAATATATGTATTGAGGGTCAGTTTGGTTTGGTGTTTAAGGCATCAGGCTAGAAACTGGGAGACTGTGAGTTCTAGTTCCATCTTGGGCATGAAGCCCAATAGGTGAACTTGGGCCAGTCACTTTCTTTCAGTTCTAGGAAGGAGGCAATGGTAAATCTCTTCTGAAAAACTTTGCCAAGAAAACTGCAGGAATTTGTCCTAGCAGTCTCTGAGAATAAGACAAGATTGAATAAAAACGAAAAGAAATACTTCATTAGGGAAGGTTGGGGAAAACTGTACAACGCAATTGCAAATCTTTGTATGATAGTTCTTGATACAAAAAAAATGAATCAGTTTTTGGCCTGAATAGACTTTAAGTGTAAACAAACCAGAAAAAGATGAAATTTATGTACTTCTTAAAAATAAGACTGGGACTCAACAAATCAATGCTTTCGAAACTACTTCTGAATGGCAGAAACAATGGCTTATGATACAAGTAGTCCTCACTTAACAACCGGTCGCAGTTACAATGGCCTCAGAAAGGACGATTTATGGCCCATAAAGCACTTCTGACCATTGTAAAACAATGTGTGTCCCCCCACTCCCCATGGAGTCACATGACCAGGTGGCTGTTCTGGCAGAAAAATGATGAAAAATGCCTGTTGGATATGCTCGATTTGTTTATCGTCCATGTGGTTCACTTAATCACCATACGATTCACATAATGACTGCAGTCTCTCGCTTTACAACCATCATGAAACAGTTGTAAAATTGACTGTTAATCCATGGTTACCTATTTAATGACCACTTGACTTGCAACCAAGCTTTTGGGGCCAATTGTGGTTGTTAAGTGAAGGCTACCTTTATTCCTGCATCAAGGCCCAGATCTTCAAACTTTTTTCTTCTTCCATACGATGATGTCTGATTCTTCGAGATTGCTCAGTATGCAGCAACATGATTGATTTTTTTCACTTTTTCTTTTCCTGTTTACAACGTATCCCAGAAGTAGTTCTGACCATCAGCTGTGATCTGCCAATTTTGTATTTCCAGAGGTGTCAAGAATTAGATGCTGGGTAAAAATCCTGAAAGCAGCTTTAGAAGTCTCCATGTTGAGAGAGAAATGGTAGTCTACAGCCTTGCTAGAATCATGTACTATGTTGATTTTGCTTCCATTGAGGTATTTCTAAAATAGAAACATATTTCCTTACAAGTATCTAGTAAGTACTCCTTACTGAGTACAAAATGGAAACTTGCCAGTATGTACCATGTTACCCCGAAAATAAGACCCTGTCTTATATTTTTTTGAACCCTGAAATAAGCACTTGGCCTTATTTTGGGGGAGGTCTTATTATTTTGGGGCGTGTGGAGTAAGATGGGGCTCCTCTTGCCGTCTTACCTGATTTCCAGCTCTGGGTTTAAATATTTTCAGGGTTTATTTTCAGGGGGAGGCTTATTTTAGTGCATGTGCTCAAAAGCCCGATTGGGCTTATTATCAGGGGATGTCTTATTTTTGAGGAAACAGGGTACATACTGGCAAGTTTCCATTTGGTACTCAGCTGGAGGGGGAAAATGTATTTTATTTATTTGTCTCCAAATAAATCACGGCATCCTGGTTGTCCTTTGGGAAATGACACAGCTAAAATCAGGCATTGACCATTTGGACCCTTAACTATGTAACTTGTATAATTGTAAATAAATAGATATTAGAAAAATGCACAACTCTCTGGTCACTTCCTTCTGATGATAAAATTGACTGCATCAAAAATAGCAATAGCACTTAGACTTATATACCACTTTACAGCCCTTTCTAAGCAGTTTATAGAGTCAACCTATTGCCTCCCCCCAACAATCTGGATTTTCATTTTACCGACCTCAGAAGGATGGAAGACTGAGTCAACCTTGAGCCGGTCAGGATCGAACTGCCGGCAATCAGCAGAATTAGCCTACAATACTGCATTCTAACCACTGCGCCACCACAGTTCTTCCTATAATTGTAAATAAATAGGTATTAGAAAAACACAACTCTCTGGTCCTTCTCATGGCAAAATTGACTTCATCAAAAATAGCAATAGCACTTGGACTTATATACTGCTTCACAGTGCTTTACAACCCTCATTAAGCGGTTTACAGAGCCAGCATATTTCCCCCAACAATCTGGATCTTCATTTTACCAACCTCAGAAGGATGGAAGGCTGAACCAATCTTGAGCCCATCTGGATCGAACTCCAGGCTGTGGGCAGAGCTTGCATTCTAACCAGTAGAGTACCAGGCTCTTTGAATATGTTTTTATTCCAGGGATGGGCTACCTAAGGCCCCAGTACAGTGGTGGGATTCAGCCAGTTCGCACCACATCAGGAGAACCAGTTGTTAACTTTCTGAGCAGTTTGGCAAACTGGTTGTTGGAAGAAATGATTAGGCAGAGAACCAATTGTTATATTACTTGAATCCTACCACTGCCCCAGTACTATAGTGGGGTCGCACAAATGAGGCCATGAGCACCCGCGATGACGCTCATGCAAGTGGGGCTACAAGCACCTGAGTTGACACTCATGTGACTGGGACTACAACCACCTGCGATGATGGTTGCGCTAGTGGGGCCACAACCATTTGTGACAATGCTCACGCGAGTGTGGCTGCAACCACCCTTGATAACACTTGAGCAAATGGGGCCATGCACTCATGGATGAACGGGCCCAGTGGCGACTAGTAGTGGGCCACAGCCCACAGGTTGGGGACCTCTTCCCTCAATCATCCCAAAATTGAACAATTATTTAGAGAAATGACAATGGGGGAAAAAGAAGATAACGCAGTTCATACATATAGTTTTTGATGATGCACACATGAAGTATCATGAAGGGAACATATTTGATGACCAGAAGATGTTCTGTTGATAATTAGGGTTTTTAAAAAATATATATTTCATTTCAGAGGCTGAGGCGACTTCAAGAGAATAGCCTGGCTGTCAGCAACCTGCCCTCTTTTTAATTCTGTTGTGCCTCTGGACTCATAAAAAGGGAAATACATCCTGTTAAGCATTTCCAGTTATCTGGGAAGGGAAGAATGAATTAAGGAATGAAATGAGCCTCATTGTCCCTGCATAATAAAATGGAAGCCTGATGAGGATAGATAATGGAAGGCTGGGCATGATGGTTAGTGGCTAAGGGGTTGAGCTGGGACTGGGGAGATCCAAGTTCATATCTGTTCCCATCTTCCTCAGCCATGAAAGTTTCCTGGGTAGCTTTGAGCAAAGTGTTCTCTTTCAGCCCAACCTATCTCCCAGGATGGCTGTTGTGAGGGAAAAATTGGAAATGGAAGTGCTCCATTAAGCAGGCATAATCCAGTTTTTAATATAGACCTTGACTTATGACCACAACTGAATCCAACATTCCTGTTGCTAAGTGAAACAGTTGTTAATTGACTTTTGCTCCATTTTCTTGCCACAGTTGTTAAGTGAATCACTGCAGCTGTTAAGTTAGTAACACAGTTGTTAAGTGAATCTGGCTTCTCTGTTGACTTTGCATGACAGAGGGTCGCAAAAGGGGATTGCATGACTCCAGGATACTACAACCATTATAAATATGAGTCAGCTGCCAAGTGTCCAAATTTGGATTACGTGGCCCTAGGAATGCTTCAATGGTCATAAGTGTGAAAAATGGTCATAAGTCACTTTTTTTTCCAGTACCATTGTAACTTTGAATGGTCACTAAATGAACTGTTGTAAGTCAAAGACTAGCTGTATATCCAATTACCCATATATCTAACTTGGCTTCAAGAAGTTTCCAATAGTCTGAAAACAATAAAATACCTTACGCCACCAGACTTGAAATCCTAGGCTTAGAAAACTTGGAACTCCGTCGCCTTCGACAAGACCTAAGCTTAACTCACAGAATCATCTATTGTAATGTCCTTCCTGTCAAAGACTACTTCAGCTTCAATTGCAATAATACTAGAGCAACTAATAGATTTAAACTTAATGTCAACCGCTTTAATCTAGATTGCAGAAAATATGACTTCTGTAACAGAATCATCAGTGCTTGGAATACTTTACCTGACTCTGTGGTCTCTTCTCATAATCCTAAAAGCTTTAACCAAAAACTTTCTACTATTGACCTCACCCCATTCCTAAGAGGACCATAAGGGGCGTGCATAAGCGCACAAACGTGCCTACCGTTCCTGTCCTATTGTTTTTCTTTTCTTCTTCCTATATATATATATGCTTATACCTCCTTATATTTACTTATATATGTGTTTATATACTATATAATCTTTTTGTATGATACCTACATATATTGTTGTGACAAAATAAATAAATAAATAAAATAAATAAATAAATAAAGTTTCTCTCCTGTCTTTCTCCATTTGCAGAACCACTAGCCCAGCCTTTGGAAGCTTCAAATATGTTGAAGGCATCATGATGTTTAAAAATAGGATTTTTTAGATGCTAATATAGATAAGATAAGGTAAGGTCAAATAAGGTAGAGTAGGGTAAGGTAGGGTAGGGTAGGGTAGGGTAGGATAGGATAGGATATGAGGTGAGGTGAGATGTGATGGGGAGAGGAGAGGAGAGGGAGGGAGGAGGGAGGGAGGGAGGGAGGAGAGGGGAGGAGAGGAGAGGAGAGGAGAGGACAAGACAAGATAAGACAAGACAAGACCTTTATTGTCACTTTTTTCTGTGAACACATTGGCATACATTAAAAGTGAAATTCTGATGCCCAGTCTCAAAAGACAATAAATATTCAGACCCATGATTGAAGACTTTTTTGGCAGTGGCAAAATAACGGCAGTCTTAAAACACGAAGGGAGCACTGCCTGCTGCCATGAAAGATTGAAAATATCTGTAAGAACACAAGCCAGCAAAATGTTCATCAATTAAAGAAGACAACTATAGCAAAATAATACAACAAATAAAAAAGGATTTGGAAAACTGGGAAAAAAATTACAACTGTCACTTACTGGAAGGATAGCTTCCATTAAAATGAATATACTACCAAGAATACTGTTTCTATTTCAAGTAGTACCAATAAATCTAGGGAAAAACTTTTCTGAAGACATAAAAAATAGAAAAGAATAGAATTTTTTATTGGCCAAGTGTGATTGGACACACAAGGAACTTGTCTTGGTGCATACGCTCTCAGTGTACATAAAAGAAAAGATACCTTCATCAAGAATCATAAGGTACAACACTTAATGATAGTCATAGGGTACAAATAAGCAATCAGGAAGCAATCAATATCAATATCAAAATTAACAACGAAATACATTTGGCTGGGGAAAAAACCACAGATTAAATTAAAATTATTACAGAACAGCAGAGAGAAAGGAGGCTTCGGGCTCCCAGATTGGGAGTTGTACTACCAGGCAACAGCGCTTACATGGATTAAGGATTGGATAGAGCTAAAAAACAAAAGGATTTTGATATTAGAAGGACACGACTTACAAATAGGCTGGCATGCATTCATATGGGATAGGAAAAACAAATCAGACAGTTATTTTCAGAAACACTTAATCAGGAATGCTTTATTACAAGTATGGCAAAAAATTAAAAAGAATCACTATAACAAAATGCCACATTAGTTATCATGGATGGAAGCATTAATTTACCCAAATGTATTAGATACAGACAAAATAATAAGATATAAAGACCTGCTAAATGACCAGGGGAAACTAAAAACAAAACAAGAACTAAAATATCAGGGTATAGACATTGATTGGTGGCCATATATGCAGATTCAGACCAGACACAAGAAAGACTCAGAACTATACGGATTCTACAAAGAACCACAAGAATTGGATAAGATCTTAGAAGGCACAGAAGAAAAACTGATCAGGAAAATATACAATTGCTTATTGCCATATAGAATGGAGGAGGAGGTAGTCAAAGAAACCATGATTACCTGGCCCAAAAATTTTGTTTATAGCATAGAATTAGAGAAATGGGAGAAACTCTGGGGGAAAAATTATAAATTGACCATGTCAGCAGCCTATAAAAGAACCTGTATAAAATGTTTTACAGATGGCACCTTCCACCAGCAAGATTGGCCAAAATGTTTCCGAACAGATCATCAGATTGCTGGAAATGCAGACAAGCTCATGGAACATACTATCACATGTGGTGGATGTGTGCAATAGCATAAAAATATTGGACTAGAATAAGAAAGTGGCTTGAGGAGATAATCAAACAGCAAATAGAACTGAAACCAAAATTATTCCTATTAGGCATACTTACAGGAAATTATGATAAAAAACCACAATACTAGGAGGCTCCAGTGACGTCACCCTCCTGCTGGGTGCTCAAACAGAGCACTCCGTGTTAGAAGATTGTAAAAGTCAGTGAAACAGAAAATAAATCACTGTTCACTGAGCTTAGCATAATCTCTGGGTGAAAGAGATTATCAGAATTGTGGAAGAGTGGCAGGTCTGACAGGGGGTTTGCTCTTAAGAGCGAATTTTCCTGGATTTATGACCCCACCGAATTCCACTCCTTCCAACTTCAGCACGCCCCTGTTTTTATCAGGGAAAAGGAGAGGAATGTTGCTTCTGCTCTAGAGAACTTATTAAATTGATTGATATTCCAAGCAGACGGGAATTTCACAAGCGTTCGAACTTTGATGTAGAATCAGCACGGCAAGTACCGACTCCCTTTTTGAAATTTGAAACCTTTCTTTGTCTTTGATTAATTGACTTTTAAAATGGCGTCTAAAAGTGAAAGTAAAATTTTTAGTACGATGAAGCAGCGTTACTTGTGGATTGTTACAAACGGAGTTTTTTATACTGAAAGGAGGGAAGGAGAGTTATTAAGTTTGAATTCCTGATTCTTTTGAAGACAGAATGGCAGCTAAACCTTTAAAGCCTTCTGGAAGAAGGATCTGAACCAAGTCTTGAGGAAATATTGAAAGAACAATTAAAACTTTCTGAAGATAGGCAAAAGAGATGATGGAGAATTTTAATGCAAAAATAAGAGAAGATATTCTTATGGCAGTTCAAGGACTGAGTAAAAAATTGAAGGATTGGAAGTGGAAATGCAACAGATCTCTCAGTCAAATAAGTATTTAGAAGATGAAATGAAAGGTGTTCAGAAAAAGTGGATCAAAATGAAGATCAGGTTGTGATATTACAATATAAACTTATGGAAGGAGCTCTTAGAATTGTGGTATGCGAGAAGAGCGTGAGAAGACTTAAGAAAAATTATATCAGAAGCATTGGCTGAATTTATTGAAGCGGACCCCAAGAGGTAGCTTACCAAATTGATAAAATATATAGAGTTAATTCTTGGATTGCAAGACAGAGAAAGCTTCCTCGGGACATTGTGGTTTATTTTGTGAAAAGGACTATGAGAAATCAAATTCTGCAAGTTTCATATCAGACAACTTTAAAAATTGGAGAACAGGAGTTGAAGGTGTTGAAAGAGATTCCTTCAAAGATGTTAAGAGACAGGAAGCAATTTGCTTTTTTTACACAAGAACTTAAAAAACATCAGATTCAATTCAGATGGGAGGTGCCAGTTGGACTGACACTATTCTATCAAGGAAGGAGATATAGAATTGACACGGTTTTAAAGGCAAAGGATTTTCTTTCTACAGTTTTGAAAGTCGAAATAGAAGTGATAGAAAAACTTCAAGAGACTCAAGAAGGCGTGGTGACCCAAGAGCCTTTATTGCTGCCAGTATTAGAGGAACCACAAGAGCAAAGGGTGACAAGAGGAGCCCTTAAGCGTAAAGAAGAGCAACAGTCTCAAAGTAAAAGTCAGGATCCCATTATGGAAGCTGTGGGAGGAGCTAGACGGAAGATACCGGAGGAGGAGCTTCCGTTGTCTGCTTCAAAGCTTCAGGAGGCCAGTAATGGCAAATAGAATCTTGTCATGGAATGTTAATGGCTTGAATTCAGCTCAGAAAAGAAGGAAAATATTTCACTACTTGAAACAATTTAAAAATGATGTGATTTGTTTGCAAGAGACACATATAAAATTATCAGACCAAAAATATTTAATTAATTCAAAATTGGGTAACCATTTTGTTGCATCAGCTTTGGAAAAGAAGCATGGAATTGTTGTATATATCAGGAAGGATATACCAGCTAAGCTAATTGAGGCAGATATTCAAGGAAGATTTATTGCTATTGAACTGGTGATAGATGCAAAAAAGACTTTGTTGATAGGTATTTACGCACCTAATCAGCAACAAGAAAAGTTTTACAAAATGTTACATGAGAGGTTGACCCTCTGGGATTATAGTTCGTTTATTTTATTAGGAGACTGGAATGGAGTAATTGATACAAGAAGGGATAAGAGAACTTCCTCCAAGAAGATACCTATACATGCAAAATTACCAAAATCTTTTTTTGAAATGATGGAAGACTTTGAGTTTAGAGATATATGGAGGTTACGGAATCCAGATGAGAGAGATTTTACTTTTTTCTGATAGGCATCAATCTTTTTCACGCATTGATTTTATTTTAATTTCTAATGACTTGCTTTCTAGGGTGAAGAAAACGAAGATATTTTCGAGGTGTTTAACTGACCATAGCCCAGTATGGATGGAATTATTACAAGGGAAAAAAGGTGGTAGAACATGGAGGTTGAATGAAAATCTGTTTAGATATGAGGATAATGTAACTTATTGTAAGAAACAGTTAAAAGAATTTTTTGATTTTAATATGTACAAAGGGACACCTATAGGAACTGTGTGGGAAGCGAGCAAAGCGTTTATTAGAGGATATTGATTTATTTGGACAACAGGCAAAGGAATAATAAACAAAAGCAGCGTAGATATTTGGAAGAAGAAATTCAAAGGAAGCAACAGTTATTAATTCAAAACCCACAAGATCATAAACTTAAAGAGGCTATAAAAATATTACAGAGTCAATTTAATATGTTAATGGCAGACCAGGTGGCAACGAATATACAATATGCTAAACATAATACTTTTGTAATGCAAATAAACCTGGGAGATGGTTGGCATATAATTTAAGGAAGAAACAGAAAGCACGTGTCATACAAAAATAGAATATAAAGGTAAAGAGACATATCAACAGGATAAAATTAAAAGGCATTCTCAGAATTTTATACTGCACTATATGCAAAAGACAAAATATTGGATAGGGATATTTATGATTATTTGAAAGATTATAAGGTGAATATTCTAACATTAGAACAGAGGAGGAGCTGAACCGGCCGATAGCTACTGGAGAAATAGTGGAGGCAATTAAACAATTAAAATGGGAAAACCCTGGTACAGATGGTCTTACAGCAACTTATTATAAAAACACAGGATGAAATATTAGGCCCACTTAAAGAATTATTTAATCAGATACAATTAGGGTGGGAATACCCCGTCATGGAAAACATCTTTTATTTCACTGATACCGAAGAGGAGCAAGACTGCTCTAAACCTGGTAACTATAGGCCGATTTCACTTTTAAATAATGATTATAAGATTTTTGTAAAAATAATAGCAAATAGATTAATGTTAGTTTTACAACAAAGAATTCATACTGATCAATCTGGTTTTATAAAAGGGAGGCAGATGAGGAATAATGTTAGACAGATTATTAATATATTGGAATATTTGGAAAAGAAGAATACTTCAGCGGCACTTATTTTTTTGGATGCAGAGAAAGCCTTTGATCGATTGCATTGGGATTTTTTATTTAAATTAATAGAGAAAATGCAATTTGGAGACTGTTTTATTAGAATAATTAAAGCGATTTATGGAGAGCAAACAGCACAGATTATAGTAAATGGTAGTTTGACAGAAGTTATTAAGATTGCGAAAGGAACAAGACAGGGATGTCCCTTATCACCATTATTGTTTGTTTTGACTCTGGAACCATTATTAGATAAAATACGAGAATTAATGAAAATAGAGGAATTAAGATTAGACAATATGAGTACAAAGTTAGAGCTTTTGCAGATGATGTAGTGGTTACGTTAATGAATCCTATAAATTCAAGTAGATTTTGTTGGAAGTAATTGATAAATATGGAAAGGTATCAGGATTTAAAATAAATCAGAATAAAACAAAAGTGATAATTAAAAATATGTCTATACAACAGAAACAAAAACTAGAGGAAATGACAGGATTTGAGGTAGTAAAAAAGGTTAAATATTTAGGGTCTATATTAGCTCATCGAACAAGAAACTTTATAAGAATAATTATGACTTGCTATGGCAAAAAGTTCAGAATGATATGAATGGCTGGAAGAAATTGCAGTTATCCCTATTGGGAAGGATTGCGGCTATTAAAATGAATGTGTTACCTAGATTTTGTTTCTGTTCCAGATGATACCTATAATTAAAAAGGATAAAAATTTGGAAGATTGGCAGAGTGGGATTAATAAATTTATATGGCAGGGTAAAAAGGCGAGGGTTAAAATGAAAATAATACAGGATTCACGGGAAAGAGGTGGTTTAAGAATGCCTAATTTTAAACTATATTATGAAGCAGTAACCCTCTCAGTAATAAGTGACTGGTTTAACTTAACAGAGGAAAGAATTTTGAATATAGAAGGTTATGACTTGTTATATGGATGGCATGCGTACTTATTTTATGGAAAAAAGTGGATAGGGCTTTTAAGAATCATGTGTTGAGAAGTGCTCTTTTGCGGGTCTGGAATAAATATTCCTATAAATTAGATTATAAGATTCCTATATGGGCGAGCCCTAGACATGCAATAGAGAATATAAATATAGAACAGAAACAGGAAATGATTACATATAAAGAACTTTTGTATGCTGAAGGAGGTAGATTGCAATTAAAATCATTACAGGTATTAAAATGAAGAAGGAGGAATTATACTTGGTTTCAATATGGGCAAATAAGTGCTAGATGGAAAGAAGATCAAAAATTGGTATAATGCAAAGGAGGAAAATTTAATAAAGCAAATTAGAAATCAGACCCACGAGCATATAAAGAGATTGTATAATGTGTTGCTTGAAATAGATTCGAAAAGGATTTGGTAAAGGATTGTATGATAAAATGGGCACAGAATATTCAGGAACCAATAATGTTGGAAACATGGGAGAAAATTTGGGTTAGAAATGTTAAGTTTACACAAGCACAGAATTTAAGGAAAATTTTATAAGATGTTTTATAGATGGCATTTAGATCCCAAAAAATTATCATGTATGTATCCTAATATCCAAGCGAAATGTTGGAGGTGTGATTGTGATGATGCTACATATTTTCATATTTGGTGGACTTGCAAGAAAATTAAGGTCTTTTGGATAAGAATTTGGTGGATTATTCAAAATGTACTGAAGAAGAAGATAAAGTTCCTGCCACAATTTTTCCTTTTGGGAATTATAATGGATTGTACAGGGATTGAGACTAAACTGATTTTGAACTTAATAACAGCAGCAAGACTGTTGATTGGACAATACTGGAAGAAAGAAGAGATACCTACAATAGAAGAATGGATATTGAAAGTTATTAACTTGGCTGAGATGGCTAAAATCTCAGCGTTTTAAAAGACAATACGCAGGAAAGATATTTAATTGAATGGAAAAATGGATTGATTATTTACAAAACAGATATCAGATTAAGAAAATATCAGATTGCCTTTGAATAATTAGAAAGTTATTTTATGTAATGGGGAGGGGGTTGGGAGACGAAAAGATTTGGATGTGGTTATTTGGATTGGACTTTACCTTGTGATTGACCCGGGAAGCCGGGGGTGGGGGAGGGAGGGGGATGTTTTGTTTTTTTTTTTTTTTGGGAGGGAGGGGGAAAAAAGGGGGAAAATGTTTTTGTTTTTTTTAAAACTCTTTCAATAAAAAAAAAAAAAAAAAAAAAACCACAATACTTAACATTACATGTCATAACGGCATAACTGAATTATATATGCACAAAACTGGAAAAATAATACTATAACATCAGAGGAAAGTGTGATAAGAACAGTGGTGGAGTGCGCTGAGATGGATAGATTGACAAAAGAAATAAAAGATAAAGGAGAAACGGAGTACTATTTGGTATGGAAAGTATAGTACAAATGGTTAGAGGATAGGTGTAAAAGTTAAGAAAATATCAAATAAAGAAGATTTAGGAGTTAGAAAATAGTAGTAAATCTGTATGAATATATACGACACAAAATATATGTTTCAGTGGTGGGTTTCAAATTTTTTTAGTACCGGTTCTGTAGGCGTGGCTTGGTGGGCGTGGCATGGTGGGCGTGGCAGGGGAAGGATACTGTAAAATCTCCATTCCCTCCCTAATCCAGGGGAAAGTTACTGCAAAATCCCCATTTCCTCCCATTCAGCTGGGACTCGGGAGGCAGAGAATAGATGGGGGTGGGGCCAGTCAGAATTTTTACTACCGGTTTTCCAAACTACTCAAAATTTCTGCTACCAGTTCTCCAGACCTGGTCAGAACCAGCTAAAACCCACCTCTGGCTCTAGCTGTTCTAAGCACCAGGATGTCACTGGATTTAAAAGCCATATTCCGTGCTTTCAATATCTTGCGAACCTCATGTGTTATCCATAATTTTTCATTATGCAGTCTGTTATTAACAGCAGCTGCCTGCAATTTCTGCAGGTTCTAGTCCCACTAGGCCCAAGGCCCAAGGTTGACTCAGCCTTCCATCCTTTAATAAGGTAGGTAAAATGAGGACCCAGATTGTTGGGGGCAATAAGTTGACTTTGTATATAAATATACAAATAGAATGAAGACTATTGCTAACATAGTGTAAGCCGCCCTGAGTCTTCGGAGAAGGGCGGGATATAAATGTAAATTTAAAAAAATTAGTGCGCGCATGCGCGCGCGCGCACACACACACACACACACACACACACACACACACACACACACACCTTGTCAGCACTGAAGCCTCAGGGCTGCCACAGCGAATTCAGTTTGGAGCTGTGGGAACGGGAGTGAGGGAATAGAGATAGCTGGGGACTTATAGCCAAAATAAAATTCTTTCTCCTGTGAACCACGCATGTTCCCACCAGGTGTTGGGGAGGCCTGGACTCAGTGATGAAATTCAATATTTTTTACTACCGGTTCTGTGAGCATGGCTTGGTGGGCGTGATAGGGGAAGGATACTACAAAATCTCCATTCCCACCCTACTCCAGGGGAAGGGTACTGCAAAATCCTCTTTCCCACCCCACTCCAGAAAAATCCTGCAAAATCCCCATTCCCTCCCACTTTGGGGCCACCCAGAGGTGGTATTTGCCGGTTCTTCAAACTACTCAAAATTTTCGCTACCGGTTCTCTGAACTACTAAAAATTTCCGCTAACGGTTCTCCAGAACCTGTCAGAACCTGCTGGATTTTACCCCTGTGTGGACTGAAGCCAACTGGAGTTGGCACTGTGACCTGATTGGACCATGTGATGGATGTGTGGACTGGGGGAAAGAACTTAGGGTTTGATTTGGGTGGGGAAAACCCAGTGGCGAAATGCACTTACCTTCGCTACCGGATGGGAAATGTGAGCACATGCACCTCTTCTGTGCATGCGCAGAGCCTTCTCCACATTCGCAGAGAGTCAAAAATGGGACGTAATGACATTCTGGTGGATGGGCAGAGCCTCCCGCTGCTGACCCGACCACCTCACGTGAGCTGGATAGATCCGGCCGGATTTCAAAACTGGAAAAACCTCGGATCCTTCAGAGTTGGGTTTTCACCAGCTGTGCCAATATGACATTCCTAATAAATTCTTACTTTGAGGAAACTCTAGGCCTCAGAGTTTTGATTGAGTTGGGTATGTTACTTGGAACCCTGACACACCTATTTTTGTGCGTGACTCACTTCCAGTCTAATATGGTGAGGCAGCATTTGGAAAATAAGTTAATGAGATGAAGGAGTATGTTATCACGGCCTCAAAGCAAGTCCATCTACTCAGAATCTGGCAGCTGATAATCATGGAAGAAATATATTTTCCAATGTCAAGTAGGCTTCCACTCCATATAGTAGAGTTCTTAATTTATGACCTCAGTCCTGGATTAGTCCTTGATTTATGATCACAACTGGGACTGGGATTTCCATTGCTAAGCATTGTGGTCATTAAGTGTATTGTGATGTTACAATTTTTATTTTTATTTTTGGCTTGGCAGTTAAATGAATCTGTCTTTTCCTATTGACTCTGCTTTTCAGAAGCCCCAGGGAAGGTTGCAAATGACAACCATATATCTCTGAGACATTGCAAATGCTGCAAATGCATCACAATTGCCAAGTTCCCAAATGTTGATGGCATGACTGTGGGGATGCGGCGATAGTCATAAATGTGAGGACTGGGTGAGACGTCTCCCCAAGATGGTTGCTGAAGGGTAAGGGACTGTCTTTCTCTTACCCATGATTCTTTGGCAGTCCTGCCCCCTGGATTTGAATGGGGGCACTTAGGAATGAACCATTATGACTTTTGGATGGTTATGGACCCACCTGGGAAGGGGAATCTTGAAGATTGGAGCTCCCTGTGGGAGCAGCTGGAAAGTTTCGTGGTCTTTTCAACATCTCTTACTACCACCACAACATTTTCGTAAGCAGGACTTTTAACTTCATTTTTTGAACTTTTGTTTTTGTTCTTTGTTTTTAAATGTTAACTGGCTGGTTAAATGCTGATTTATTTCAACCCCCTGCTGGACTTTATCTGTTTCTTCTGCTTTCTTTTTTTTATTATTTATTTGGCTTTTTTAGAATCAACACTTGCCTCTGGATGGTAAAAATGTTTATATTTGAATTATATATTACTGAATATTCAGTGCAGGGAATCTGTATTTTATTAACATGCATTAAGTTTTTGGATTAAAATAGTCAGAAAACATCTTATCTGTCTATTCCCTGCTCTACTTATCTACTTCATTGAGCAACAATATATTGGATTACAGAGAGAAAGAGGTGGGTGACACTCAGGGTGTGCACCAGTGGTGGGTTGCTACCGGTTCACCCCGGTTTGGGTGAACCGGTAGTGGCAGTCATCAAAAATACTCTGCGCATGCGTAGAAGCGCTGCGTGCTCACGTGCCCCCAATAGCAAACCAGGGATTTGAATCCCATTACTGGTGTGCACATGAAGAGACTGTTTGGCAACACGCAATCTTTAGCTGAATTCTTTTCTAAAAGGTTTGATGAACTCATAAAGACTGTGGAAAACATTCTGAAGAAACTGAACCTAAATACTTTAAACCTACAAAAGGAACTTGTTTTCAAAGCAGTAGATTCGTTGGAAGAAATATGGACTCAGAAACAACAGACTACAGAAAATATTCAGAGCCAATACAAATGTGAGTTCCCAGCAATGAATTGGCCAGGAAGAAACATGGATTCAGAAATAACTCCTAAATAGTTCACTTCATGCATACTTTTATACTTCAATATATTTTTATTATTATTGGTTTTCCTGTTAACTATTTTGTTATTAATATGGTATATAGAGGACAGGCTAATAATTTATAAACAGATTTAGTAGGTTAAAATTCTTTTGTTCTATTACAGTACATTAATCGGCATTCAACTATTTATTTATTTATTTATTTATTTATTTATTTATTTATTTATTTATTTGATTTTTATACCGCCCTTCTCCCGAAGGACTCAGGGCGGTGTACAGGGAGGATATTATGTGTATATGTGTTAGTCTTTTTAAGATCCTTTTTTATTTTTCATGTTTGTTGTGTTTTTTTCTATTTTAAAAATATTTTAGTATTTTCTATTTTAACTTTCTTTGAATAAACTAAATATTATACAGGATAAATGCAAGGACTTTTTTCAGTTTTCAAATGGTCATTAAATGAATGGTCACAAGTGAAGTATTACCTTAAAGTTCTTGCCATGTTCACAGATGAAAGGAATAACTGAACAAAAATCTACAACTTGTCATATTGTTGTGGATCAGGCTCAGTTGAATTCAGATTACACAGGTGCCATCTAAAATCCCTTCCTCAAAATTATGATCTTAAAAAGTCTTAGTCAAAGCAAATGTTTGGAGCATCAGCTGTTAGTCCTCACCCCCTCACTCCCCCCAAAAAAAACCCTAAGAAATCATGTAGCAATCCTTCTAGATTTCTTTATTGTTTCATACCTATAGGCAGAATCTTGCTAAACTGAAGCGTTCTGCAATCTTCACCCAGTGCATAATCTGAGAACTATTAAGGAGGAGCTGTCTTCTTTCTCTCACAGAAACTTTTTGAAGTGAGATGCCTCTTATTCATCTGGAATGCACCCTCACCCTCCTGGGAATCCAGACTACATTCCATCACATCAACCTATCATTGGAGGAAATATACTTCATGGAGGGCTAGAATCACACCTGGCCACTTTCTGCAGCAGTTAGGATTCCAGCCTCACAGGAGGACAACTTGGGGTTATTCGATCCACCTACAAAAAAATGGGAACCTGGTATGCCAAGTTACCATTATATGTCTCCCATAAAGCACCACAAAAGTACTGTTTATTTATTTATTTATTTTATTTTTATTTTGTCAATCATAGATAAAATAACAGGTAAACCTCAGAAAACTAACAGGTAAAAGTATAAACATAATTTGGATACACGAAAAGAGTAAGTAAAAAGGAATATTAGGACAGGGATGGTAGGCACGTTGGTGCTCTTATGCATGCCCCTTTCAGACCTCTTAGGAACGCGGTGAGGTCAACAGTAGACAGTTTAAGCTTAAAGTTTTGAGGGTTTAGGGAAGAAACTACAGAGTCAGGTAGTGCATTCCAGGCATCGACCACTCTGTTACTGAAGTCATATTTTCTGCAATCGAGTTTGGAGACGTTTACCTTGAGTTTGTATCTATTATTTGCTCGTGTATTGTTGTGGTTGAAGCTGAAGTAGTAGTTGACAGGTAGGACATTGTGGTAGTTAACTTTATGTACTATGCTAAGGTCAGACTGAAATCGGTGTAGTTCTAAGTTGTCTAAGCCCAAAATTTGGAGTCTGGTGGCATAAGGTATTTTATCGCAAGCAGAGGAGTGGAGGACTCTTCTTGTGAAATATCTCTGGACTGTAATTCCTGGAAATCTCAGGGAAATTAATTAACATGCACTTTAGAGCAAATAGTTGTCAGTGCTTAGATAGCAGCTATTTTGGCCTCTTGCCACCAAGTGATTCTACTAACTCTTCTTTCTCTGAATGTCACCTCATCCTCCTTTCTGCCAGGAAGATGCATCAGAACTGGCAACACACAGTTTGGATGAAAAATGACAGTCCTGAAAAGAGATAATTAGGGACTAATTGTTATTTCATAGGAGGAGCAGGAAAAAAGATGATTGGGGACTAATTGTTATTTTATAGGAGCAGCAGTTATAAAGCATTTGCATATTTCTTGCAAACGTAAAAGGCAAATTTCTTGATCTTGTGGCATCTTTCAGATGCCTTGGATTACAGCTCTCACCATCTCCAGCCAATAGGAATGGTTTGTGCTAGATGGCAAAGTAGCTGCTGTGGTCCAATAGTTGGAAAATATCAGACCTGAGACTGTTCCAGCTCCACTATATGTGAAGAAAAGTCACTTTGTGTATGTTCACTGGATCAATAATGGGCGCTTAATGATGGTTGCTATCTCTCACCATCTAGATATCCTGTCTCTTAATATTTTTTAGATAAAATGTTTGTCGTGATCGGTTACATGGTTAGAAACTTCTCACCACTAGGCAAATTCTCGGTTCATTGTTCAGAATGTCTTTTCATTCGAAATCTATCCAAATATATTATATCTGCTCACTATTCCCCCATACTTTTTTAAAAATACAATTTCTGTTGGGTGGCAACTACTGATTCCTTGTCTTTGTATCCTTCCTTCCTTCCTGCCTTCCTGCCTTCCTTCCTGCCTTCCCTCCGTTCCTCTCTCCCTCCCTCCCTTACAACTTGCCCCAATCCAAAAAATGTTCAATATTAGCAAAATGAAACGAAAATAAAAAAAATAATGTAGGCAAATTAGAGCAATACATACAAAAAAACCCACCATAATCACAACAAGCCCAAGGTATATTGCTACTATATCACTCCTTTGGCAAATGAACTTCTCTCAATTATTTGCCAAAGAAGACATATCTAAAAATAATAATGTAACCTGTCAGGTAGGAGATAGCTAACGTAATGTGTAGATGTCTCATTTTCCACTCCCACCCTATGCACACCATTTTGCACATGATATGACTGAGGGCCACACCTACTATTCCAAACAAGGTATTATGGCTTCAAAATGACATCTGTGAATTTGAAATAAGCTATATTTCAGGTCTTTCAGAAGCTATAAAAGGGAGATGGATGTTCTCAGTGCATTAGACATTCAACTCAAGCCACAATGGGTAGAATACAAAAACACTTCCTGGTTGCATTGTGGATTATGCTTGCTCTGAGTGCCAATGTGAGGACACAAGGTAGGATTTTCATATTTTGGGGATCCATTATTTCTAGATTGTATTAATGCTCCTGTAAATAGTATGGGTCAGTTGAAATTCGGGATCATTCGTAGATCAATTTTGGATGGGATGATGCTTTGGTCAGCATCTACTGTGTTTCCCTGAAAATCTGACCTACCCTGAAAATAAGCCCCAGACTGGTTTTACATGTGCGCCTAATATAAGCCCTGCCCCCAAAATAAGCCCAAGTGAAGGGGGTGGGCATGGCCAGTATAGGAAGTGGCGAGGCGTGCAGGCCAATGATGTCTGGCAACAGCTGCAGCCCACACAGCACAGGTGAGTTGAGTACCTGTGCAAGCAGCATGTGGAAGCAGAGGTGGGGGGAAGCAGGTGATCTGGATTTGCCGTGCAGGCCATGGGAAAGCCAAGCATCAGTGGATTGGAGCACCGGGTGACTGCAGACTGCTCATCTTCGTGCAGCAACCCCGGCAACAGACAGAGGCAGAGACGCAGAAGGGAGGCAGGCGATCTGGATGTATCATACAGGCCACAGGAAAGGCGAATGGTGGTGGTCCAGAATGGCAGGCAGCTATGGGAGGCTCATCTTCGTGTCTCTCAGCTTGCCTGCAGCCCGTGCGGTGCATCAAGATCATTTGCCTCCTGCTTCTGTGCATTGGGATTGCCTGCCTTCCACTACATGCCTTCCGCACTGCGCAACCCCAGAGTGCACCAACCAAGAAACAGCAGGATGGTTGCCAGATGCCATCGGTCCCCTGCACTTGCCGGTTCTTGTGTGTGCACCAGAGATGGAGCACTCAGCTGGGCTGATCACCCTGATTTTTTTTTTTAATTTGCATTTATATCCCGCCCTTCTCCGAAGACTCAGGGCGGCTTACACTATGTTAGCAATAGTCTTCATCCTATTTGTATATTTATATACAAAGTCAACTTATTGCCCCCAACAATCTGGGTCCTCATTTTACCTACCTTATAAAGGATGGAAGGCTGAGTCAACCTTGGGCCTGGTGGGACTAGAACCTGCAGTAATTGCAGGCAGCTGTGTTAATAACAGACTGTCTTACCAGCCTGAGCCACAGAGGCCCATTGTGTTTCCCCGAATTGTGTTTCCCCGAAAATAAAACCTTGTGTTTCCCCGAAAATAAAACCTAGTGCTTATTTTGGGGTCCAAAAGAAAATAAGACCAGGTCTTATTTTCAGGGAAACACGGTAGTCTGGCTTGGGGAGGATGTTGCGAAAAGAAAGACTCATCCTAAATAAGTCCTATTGTCACTGCCTTGTTTTGCATGATGGTTCAGATCTTCAACTGAAAGAATCAAATTGGAGATCATGGGGAACATCTCGCCCTATGTCCTTGAAACAATTGTCAGCAGACTTCAAGGCCAGGATGCAATCTGACTTGATAGATGGTAACTTTGTGTATTTAAGGAAAAAAAAGCAAAGCCATTTAGGATAATACAGGTAGTCCTCACTTAATGTCCACCATTGGGATCAGCAACTTCATGCTTCTTGCTATGTTTCACACAGAGGTGGGTTTCAGCAGGTTCTGACTAGATCTGGAGAACCAGTAGCGGAAATTTTGAATAGTTGGGAGAACCGGTAGTAAAAATTCTGACTGGCCCCACCCCCATCTATTCTCTGCCTCCCGAGTCCCAGCTGATTGAGAGGAAATGGGGATTTTACAGTATCCTTCCCCTGGAGTGGGGTGGGAATGGAGATTTTACAGTATCCTTCCCCTGCCATGCCCACCAAGCCACACCCACCAAGCAATGCCACGCCCACCAAGCCACACCCACAGAACCCATAGTAAAAAAATTTGAAACCCACCACTGGTTTCACAGTCATTAAGTAAGCTATGACTGTGACTTGGGATTTTAACTGCTAGCTTGTCCATTAGTTGTGCTTGTCAGAAGCCAGCTGTGACATGTGCAGATGATGATCACATAACTGCAGGGATTCTGCAATGGTCACATCTGCATAGACTATTCTTAAAGTTACTGTTTCAGCACTGGCATAACTTCAAGCAGACGTTATACGGGGCAGTTGTTAAATTAGGTGTCAGCGTTCCAGAAAACCCCCTCCTGCAGAAAAGACTCCGAAGCAAACATCTTTCAAAGTTCTTTTACTAGCATAGGTAAACTGGCACAGTTGGATGAAAACCGAAACTGGGGATTCGGGTTCCTCCCTCAGTAATACAAACGCCAAAATCTCCACCCTCATGACCCCTCTGCCGGTCACATGTTTTAATCCTCAACCGTCCCATGTCGCAGTATCACTCCGGCCACTCTAGATGTGAGCCCAGCCTGACCTTGAACGGCAGGAGGAATGTTGTTATGTCTAATAGCCCCTTGTACCCTCACCCCCCCCCCTACTTTCCCACACCGGAGAAAGTGGCAGCATGTGGAAGTCTTCTGCCTAGTATGGCTTCCAAAGCTGACATTAGGATTATTGGCAAATCTAACAAATCAATAAACTTTAATAATGGGATTTGAAAATTTGAAAGAAGTACAGGCTTGATTTGCAACCATTTAGTGACTGTTCAAAGTTGTAGTGACACTGAGAAAAGTGACTTACGACCGTTTTTAACACTTACATCCGTTGCAGCATCCCCATGGTCACATGACCAACATTTGGACCCTTGGCAACTGGTTCATATTTATAACGGTTGCAATGTCCCCGGGGTCATGTGATCAGCTTTTGTGACTTTCTGACAAGTAAAATCAATGGGGAAAACAGATTCACTTAACAACCATATAATTAACTTAACAACTGCTGTGATTCACTTAACAACCATGGCAAGAAAGGTCATAAAATGGGCAAAACTAAGTTAACACGTGTCTCACTTAGTGACATAAATATTGGGCTCAGTTGTAGTCATAACTCGAGAACTCCCTGTATGCTGCTTCCAAATAAAAAATGAAGAAAAAATTCTAGTGAAGTCAATTTTATCGTCCCTAGCTGATAGTGGAAAAAATAATAAGTCCATATCATTACTCAAATCAAGACAGAAAATGTACCAATAGAAGATAATATTTGTCACTCAGGGTTGAATTGTGGGTCTGTGATGCTCCCTGAGCTTGGTTGCTTACTTGCAGATTTTTCATTATCCAAATATTTTTATTTTATTTTTATTTTATTTATTTTGTCACACAGTATATATAAGCATAAGTATGTAATAACTATACAATATATAAGCATATATATGAGTATGAGTATGTAATAACTATATTAATTGGATATAACGAAAGGAAACAATAGAACAGGAACGGTAGGCACGTTTGTGCTCTTATGCGCGCCCCTTACAGACCTCTTAGAAATGGGGTGAGGTCAATAGTAGACAGTTTTTGGTTGAAGCTTTGGGGATTTTGGGAAGAGACCACAGAGTCAGGTAGTTTATTCCAAGCATTAACAACTCTGTTACTGAAGTCATATTTTCTACAATCAAGACTGGAGCGGTTCACATTAAGCTTAAATCTACTGTGTGCTCGTGTATTGTTGCAATTGAAGCTGAAGTAGTCTTCGACAGGAAGGACATTGTAATAGATGATTTTATGAGTTAAACTCAGGTCATGTCGAAGGCGGCGTAGTTCTAAATTTTCTAAGCCCAGGATTTCGAGTCTGGTGGCTAGATAACATCATCAGTATGGAAGGGAATGGGATTTGCAAACCCCACTCCCTTTTAGCACTGATGATGTTACCCGGTTTGGTAATGAAAGGTCTTCAAGAGAACAACCAAGTTCAAAGAGCATCCCACAGAGAAAAAAATAATAATTTATACATACTTTTCCTAACTAATAGAAATGCTGGATGTAACTTTTAAAGAAAGTTGGTTCAAATTGAACTGGGTACTTTATACAAATTATGCTGCTTCAGTTCTTAAATATATTGTATTTCTTTATGACAAGCGTTTGAAAAGTTTGTCACTAATATCTGTGTTGCTAGGAAGGTCTGCAGAAACAAAATCACCCAAACTCGCCACGAATAAAATTTATGAGATATGAACAAGATATGAGTCAATGTGTGCAGATGTTGTTCTGTCCAGCGACTGGATGAAAAAGAAATATTTTTTTTTCATTCATTCTGTTTAGCCACTAAGTCACAGCCACGCCTGACAATTTAGGAGGTGTGTTCCTCTTAAAAATAAGCTTAGGATATCATTAACATAACCCATAAATCAATTATCTCCAGAAAAGGGCAGAAGATGCTTCACAATAATATACTGGTTTATGTACACATACAGTGTTTCTAAGGGAACATTGTAAAGAACATACAGGAATAAAGTGTTTTTGAGGTTATTTATACACTTATTTATATACTTATGTAATATTTATGTTAAGGATGCGGTGGCTCAGGAGGTAAGACGCCGAGCTTGTCGATTGAAAGGTCGGCAGTTCAGCGGTTTGAATCCCTAGTGCCATGTAACGGGTGAGCTCCCATTACTTGTCCCAGCTTCTGCCAACCTAGCAGTTCGAAAGCACGTAAAAAATGCAAATAGAAAAATAGGGGCCACCTTTGGTGGGAAGGTAACAGCTTTCCGTGCGCCTCTGGCGTTGAGTCATGCCGGCCACATGACCACGGAGACGTCTTCGGACAGCGCTGGCTCTTCGGCTTTGAAACGGAGATGAGCACCGCCCCCTAGAGTCAGGAATGACTAGCAAGTATGTGCGAAGGGAACCTTTACCTTTAATATTTATGTTACGCTTATGTTAGTTATTTATACGCTTAGGTCGATCCGACCTAAGCGGAGTGCATAAAATTATTCACTACCTGTCAATGACTACATCAGCTTCAACCACAACAATACAAGAGCACACAATAGCTACAAATTGAAGGTAAACCACTCCCCTCTTGATTGCAGAAAATATGACTTCAGTAACAGAGTTGTTAATGCCTGGAATGCACTACCAGACTCTGTGGTCTCTTCTCAAAGTCCCCAAAGATTTAACCAAAAACTGTCTACTATTGACCTCACCCCATTCCTAAGAGGTCTGTAAGGAGCGTGCATAAGCGGACAGTGTGCCTACCGTTCCTGTCCTAATGTCTCCCTTTTATTCGTAACCATTTCATGTATTAATAACCATGCTTATATCTTTTCTCTGATCTAATACGTGCTTGACAAAATAAATACATAAAATAAATAAATGAAAATAAAATACACATCTAGAAACATGGCGTATATATCTGGGGCGGAGATTATTACCTTTATGCGTAAAAAGCACAAAGCTGAATTTGCCTGGCTGTATCAGACTCTTCCTGTTCAACAAACACATTTTAAGGCCAGCTTCCTTTACTTTAATTACAGGTAGTCCTTGACTTATGACCACAACTGAGCCCAAAATTAATGTTGTTAGGGAAGAGAGTAGTTAAGCGTGTTTTGCCCCACCTTTCTTGGCCCAGTTGTTAAGTGAATCACTGCAGTTCTTTTTTTTTTTTTTTTTTTTTTATTCAAAAAGTTTTACAAAAATTTTTTCCCCCCTTTCCCCCCAACCCCTTTCCCTTCACAAACCCCCTCCCCCTCCCCCCCTGGCTTCCCGGAACAAACACAAGGTATAGTTAAAAATAAAACAAACATATGCTAAAAAAATTTTTTTCCCCCAAAACTATTATACCAATTCTCCCTCTCTAGCTCTGACTTCCTCCTTACTTAACCAAATCCTTCAAAAAATTAACAATAAACAATAATAAAATATATAAATCAGTAGAACAAATTAATCCTAAAATATTTAAAACCAGCTAAAACATAAAAATCCAATCCAGTTCAGAGAATATCTCCCTTATAGCTTCTATAACCATATAACCATATAATTCTTTCGGGGACACAAATATTTTTGTCTATTAATATTTTAAAAAAACCTTGTTTCAAAAATAATACTATCGTCTCTTGCCATTTTTTTTGGTGCATTAATCTCTGTCTTTCCTTCGTTGCTCCTTTTAAAAAGTCAATCACAATATTTCCTAGTAATTCCTTATGTCCAGAAATCCAAAAATTACTGCCGTATATTCCATCAGTCCAAAAAGAGAACTCTTGGGAAACATTAAGCTTGTGAGTCTTTTCCATTTGAGGGACAATCTCCTGTAGCACAAATTCAGGCAGCTCATCCAAACTATTTAAAGAAAACTTCTTTAGATCACCTTGTTTCTTCACGATCAAATCTTCATATTTATCCTCTTTTATTTGTATATCCTCCATTCCATTTTCCGAATAATTGCACTGGTTAATTTGCTCCAAACTCTCGTCCAAAACGTCCCCATTTTTTATCAATTTGTATTTTTGAATAATTAAATACATTCTTTCTGTGTAGTCCTGTATAACGTCCCGAACCCATTCTTCTGAAAGAACCTCCATAACAAAATTCCTGCTGAGAATCCACTTGTAAAGTACTTAAACAGCGTAATATAATCCAACAGTCCACAGTCAAACACAATAAGATAAAATCTCCATTCAGTTTCGATTCAACAGCAAAGCTCCCTTTGATGTATCGCTCTGCTTTCAGTTTCTCTAAAACGAAACTGAAGGGGGGGAGGAAGTCAGAAAATCAAAAATACTTGCAAACCAATAATTGCTCCTCACATTTGTTCCGCCTGCTTTTCGTATCCACAAAAAAAAAATCAATTGCTAGCAGAAGTGGACATCTTCCTCTTTTCCTGCTTTTTCAGGAGCGCAGAGAATACTGGAGGTGGGGGAGGGGTAAATAAGGGGATTCGCCGTTCAAGACTTTGTATTACAAAAACAAAGCCTCTAGGGGAATCTACCCAATTCCTCCCCCTTGCTCTGTCTCTCTCTTTCAACCAGAGAGAGAAATGAAGCCGGGATCAGTTGTTAAATCCGGCTTTTACGGTATTCAATGCGGAGTGCCATAAATTGGCACCCAGCGAGAAAGATGGCGCCACCCAGAAGCCTCGAATCACTGCAGTTCTTAAGTTCTTAAGTTCGTAACACAGTTGTTAAGTGACTCTGGCTTCCCCATTGACTTCGTTTGTCAGAAGTCGCAAAAGGTGATTGTGACTTTGGGGCCCTGCAGCTGTCATAAATACACTTGGCCAGTTGCCAAGTGTCAGAATTTCAATCACGTGACCCTGGGGTTACTGCAACAGTTGCTACTGTGAAAAATGGTCATAAGTCCCCTTTTTCGGTGCTGCCGTAATTTCAAGCAGTCACTAAACGAATGTCCGTCAGTTTAGGACTTCCTGCATTATACTGATACACAAAGTGATTCCAAACTTTCCAACATGACTTCATCTGGTGGCGCAGTGGTTAGAATGCAGTATTGCAGGGTAATTCTGCCAACTGCGAGCAGTTCGATCCTGGACCGGCTCAAGGTTGACTCAGCCTTCCATCCTTCTGAGGTGGATTAAATGAGAACCCAGATTGTTTGGGGGCAATAGGCTGACTCTGTAAAAAACCACTTAGAGAAGGCTGTAAAGCACTGTGAAGCTGTATATGTCTATATATACACTGTGTGTTTTCTGAGGTTTTGTATGTAGGTCTTTGGTTATTCGGGTTTTCTCCCGCGTAAAATTGGAAGTGTCTTGGCGACATTTCGACGAAGTCTCATTCGTCATCTTCAGGCTGGTGTTTACAGCTTCGTGCTTCTAGGAGCAATTGTACTATAGTGTGTATATATATATATATATATGTAGGTCTTTGGTTGTTCGGGTTTTCTCCCATGTAAAATTTACACGGGAGAAAACCCGAACAACCAAAGACCTACATACAAACACCCGTGAAAACCTCAGAAAACAAATATATATACAAGTATATAAGCTATTGCTATTGCTATCCAAAGGAAACAGGAAAAAAGAGTCTGCAGACAGGTTCAAAAAGGAACAAGAACTCCTAATTTATGGGTTCCTTGACATTGACTCATCCAATACAGAGATGGAGATGGGAAGTTGGGTCACTGCACTTCACCAACCTTTGGCCCATTGTGACTCCAAACTGGCTTTGCAGGAAGAGGGAGGAGATTACTAAAACTGAGTAACCGCTGCCTCAGTTGTGTCCTCCCATTTCTTCTCCTGACCCTGAGAATAGGGCGGCGGAGCATCACGTACTATCTGTAGCAGGATTTTCCAGAGCCTTAGTGCAAGTCCTGTTGTGCAGAATAACTCAGTGAGAGAGATATTTGGATGGGGTTTTCCTTTTTAACTAATTATTCACCATCGGAGGCACGGTGGCTCAGTGGCTTAATGATGCTGGAGATGGTCTCTGCTCCGGCGGTTCAAGTCCTAGCACTTGTGTGTGTGGGTGAATGCCCGTCACTCACCTCAGCTTCTGTCCACCTAACAGTTCAAATGAATATTCTATGAGAGTAGTTAAATAGGTACCACTTCAGTGAGGAGATGAGTTGGTGCTCCATGCAGGCAGGTAGATTCCTGCAGGATGTGAAGCTTCCTGTTGCCGGCACCCATTTGCCAGGTGGCTCTAGGGAGGGAAGGTGGCTAAGATGATGCAGAAGGAAGAGCTGCTTGTCTTTCTTTCTTGTGCAAAGCCAGCTTATTCCCCTGTGGTGCAACTTGGGAAACACATGAGGGTTTCCTACAACAGAGCTGGTAATTGGCAGCCAAACTACTATTCTCCAATAACATTGTGGTTGTCTGGCTAACGTAACAATAACTTACACTACCCTGTTTCCCCCAAAACAAGACATCCCCCGATAATAAGCCCAATCAGGCTTTTGAGTGCATGGCAATAAGGCCAAGTGCTTATTTCAGGGTTCAAAAAAAATATATACGGCAGGGTCTTATTTTCAGGGAAACACAGTAATAATTACAATTATACACAAGTTGATTATGTTCCACAAATGTGATGGAATTTGCAGCTAAAGCAGGATGGAGTAAAGGGATTGGCTAGCTTGGAATACCTGCAGGGGAGGAAGCCACCCCCCAAAAAATCCCTAAATCTCTTATCTGGCTGTTCCCAAAGGAGTGTGGTGGTGAGATACTTATAAATAAGTTACCACCAATAGAGAAGTTACTGTAATCAAATCAGGGTGAATAGAATAGAATAGAATAGAATAGAATAGAATAGAATAGAATAGAATAGAATAGAATAGAATAGAATAGAATAGAATAGTGGTCCAAATCATCTCTTTCTTTAATCTCCATTGTCATTTTATCCATTTCAGCACATTCGAGGATTTTTTTAATTACTATTTCTTCAGGTGGTGTATTGATCTACTTCCACATTTGCGCCAGTGCAATTCGTATAGCAGTTAGTATATGCAATGTTATGTAGTACAAACTTTTCTCCATTTTCTTATCAACCATTCTTAGACGAAACAACTCCGGTTTGAAATCAGTCTTTTGGAGTGTAATCTCTTCTAACCATCTTCTGATCTTATACCAAAAAAATTTAACGCTGGGGCACATCCACCACATATGGTAGTATGTTCCTAATTTATGGCCATATCTCTAACATTTAGGTGATAGGTTAGAGTACATTTTTGCCACTACTATAAAGTGTGGAATAGATTTTATACATGGCTAGAAAACAGAAATCAAAACAAGAAATAAACAAGTAAATTGAAATTTGATTAACTGGAATCTAAGAGTATTAAATTAAGGATAAAATATTGTCTATGTTAATAAAAAGGATGTAACATATATATAACAATTTAATTTATAAGAATGCTCAATATAGTTATACAAGAATAAGTTCTAATTATCCTCTGACGTCTGTGTCTGTCTTGTTGCGTTGCAGAACCAAACCAGACAGTTATAAAGGTGCAGATATTCTGGTTCATTTGGTCTGACATAACTGTCAACATTTTTCCCCATGTTTTATTTGTTTTATTTATATAACATTCAATTTTCCTCAAACACTGTGTGTACTGGGTACAATTATTTATTTTTAATATTTTTATTTATTTTATTTGTCAAACATGTATAAGATAACAGAAATTATTATAAACATGATTATGAATACAGGATACAGAATACAGGATACAGAATTAATGGGGATAGTAGAACAGGGACGGTAGGCACATTGGTGCGCTTATGCAATAATTTATTTTTATAATAATTTATTATAAATTATAATTTATTTTTCTAATTTATATTTAAATTATGTTTAAATAGTCATATTATGCATCTTTGTTTTGATAGTTCATTGCCATTATATTAATAATATAATAACATAATAATATAACATTAATACTTAACATTTAACATCATCTTCTTTGTAGCTAATATAATATAACAACAGAGTTGGAAGGGACCTTGGAGGCCTTCTAGTCCAACCCCCTGCCCAGGCAGGAAACCCTACACCATCTCAGTCAGATGGTTATCCAACATTTTCTTAAAAATTTCCAGTGTTGGAGCATTCACAACTTCTGCAGGCAAGTCGTTCCACTTATTAATTGTTCTAACTGTCAGGAAATTTCTCCTTAGTTCTAAGTTGCTTCTTTCTTTGATCAGTTTCCACCCATTGCTTCTTGTTCTACCCTCAGGTGCTTTGGAGAACAGCCCGACTCCCTTCAACAACTCCCCGCTTTACCATTTCCTCTGTTTATATCTCCTCCTTTCTAACTCCTGTTCCTGTTATCTAGCCATTGATAGAATAGAATAGAATAGAATAGAATAGAATAGAATAGAATAGAATAGAATAGAATAGAATTTTTTATTGGCCAAGTGTGATTGGACACACAAGGAATTTGTCTTGGTGCATATGCTCTCAGTGTACATAAAAGAAAAGATACGTTCATCAAGGTACAACATTTACAACACAATTGATGATCAATATATCAATATAAATCATAAGGATTGCCAGCAACAAGTTATAGTCATACAGTCATAAGTGGAAAGAGATTGGTGATGGGAACTATGAAACGATTAATAGTAGTGCAGATTCAGTAAATAGTCTGACAGTGTTGAGGGAATTATTTGTTTAGCAGAGTGATGGCCTTCAGGAAAAAACTGTTCTTGTGTCTAGTTGTTCTGTTGTGCAGTGCTCTATAGCGTCGTTTTGAGGGTAGGAGTTGAAACAATTTATGTCCAGGATGCGAGGGATCTGCAAATATTTTCACGGCCCTCTTCTTGATTCGTGCAGTATACAGGTCCTCAATGGAAGGCAGGTTGGTAGCAATTATTTTTTCTGCAGTTCTAATTATCCTCTGAAGTCTGTGTTTTTCTTGTTGGGTTGCAGAACCGAACCAGACAGTTATAGTTATGTCCCATATCAAAGTATAGTTATGTCCCATATCAAAAAACATTCAGTTTCTTCTTTATCCTTAATAGCAAGTGTTAGTCTGTCCATTTTTGCACAATCTAATATTTTCTTAATTACATTCCTCTCAGAGGAAATCTCATTATTTTTCCATGCACAAATACAATTCTGGTTGCAATTAGTATATGTAGGATAAAGTATGTAGTCTTATCATATTTTTCTGGTAGAATGCCCAGCAAAAATATCTCTGGTTTCAGATCTATATGTTGTTTTATCATTTTTTCTAACCATTTTTTCTAATACTGTATTTTTGTCCAATATTTTCTTGCCTTTGGGCATGTCCACCACATATGGTAATATAAACTAGATGGTTGATTAAACTTCCAACATTTAGCAGATCTGTCTTTACACATTTTTGCCAACCTTGCTGGGTGCAAAATGCGATCTATAAAACATTTTATACAAATTTTCCTTATATGCAGTCAACATCATCAATTTAATATTTCTATCCCATAGCTTCTGCCATTTGTTTAATTCTATTGTATATCTAAAGTTTTTAGCCCAGGCAATCATTACCTCCTTTACCTGCTCACTTTCAAGTTTAATACTTAATAAATAACAATATAGTTTCTTTATTAGTTTATTATCCGTTCCAATCAATATCTGATCTAATTCTGTCAACTCTTTGTTAAAACCATACATTTTAGCATCTTTCTCATAACAATGCATATGAGGCCAATATCTATCCTCTGGCTACTAAGTTCCTGTTTTGTTCTTAACTCCCCTATGTCCTTCAATATATCCTTGTATCTTACAATGTTTTCCATGTTGATAACATTAGGATGTACCAATGCCTCCATAGCAGAAAGCCAGTTTGGTATTTTCAAATAATGTTGTTCTTTTATCTTAGTCCAGAATAATAATAATGCATTTCTTAGATAATATCTCTAAAAGTAACGGTGTAATTTATTCTTCCCATACCAAAAGAAACCATGCCAATCTAATTGAAAGTCATGCTTTTCTAATGTTAATAGTCTTACGTGTCTCAAACTAATCCATTCTTTCACCCACGTGAGTACCGAGGATTGGTAGTACAATTCCCAATCTGAAAGTCCAAAAACCCCTCTTTTCTTTGATTCCTGCAGCATTTTCAAACCTATTCTTGCTTTAATTCCTAACTATATATATCTTGATATTGTTTTATTTAATTCCTCAAAATATTTGTTCTCCAGTTTTATTGGTATTGTTTGAAATAGGTATAGTATTCTTGACAGAATGTTGATTTTTATAGTAGCTATTCTTCAGGATAGCGACAGCATAATTCTCAACTTTTAATGACCATATTGAAAAATTGCTATCTGTGATGGTCTGCCTCTAACTTGGTTCTTTGTGCTTTACACCTCCTGGAGCCACAGGTACACCCAATTCTTCAACTAGTCTCCCAAAAGCAACGACTTGGACACTATCTGCTGAAACCACTTCAAGTTCCACTTTGGGAGCAACAGAGCCACCAGACAGTTCAAGAGCTCTGCTAACAACAAGGTCTAGGACACCATCTCCTGAAACCACTTCAATTGCACCTCCAGGAGCCACAGATACTCCTGACTCTTCATCAAGTCTCCCAAATGCAACCTATGGGACACTGTCTTCTGAAAACACTTCAAGTTCATCTTTAGGATCAACAGGACCACCAGGGAGTTTGAGTAATCTGCTAACGTCTAGGACACCACCTTCTGAAATCACTTCAAGTGCACCTCCAGTTGCCTCACAGACACTGGATATTTCATCAGATGTCTCAACTGTAATCTCTGGGGCACCATCTTTTGAAACTACTTCAAGTGCACCGCCTGGAGCCACAGGTATAAATGATTCTTCAACTAGTCTCCCAAAAGCAAACACTTGGAAACTATCTGCTGAAACCACAGCATGATAGACTTTTGTCTCAATATACGCCCTTACAAAAATCATAATAATAATAATATTCCAAACTACAATTTCAAAAAAAGCCAACTATGACCTTATAAACACCTACCTCTCATTTCTTGACTGGCAAAATCTATTCTCATCCTGTATCACTGCTGAAGACCACTACAGAGTTTTCCTACTCAAAGTCAGTAGAGTCATTAAACTCTACATACCACAAACCATCACAAAAATCAAGAAAAACAAATTACCCATATCAATAAAAAAGCTTCAATCCCCCCAAAAAAATCCCTTTGGAGAAAAAACAAAAAGGGACATGTAGCTAATTTCAAAAAACGCTACAGAGATATATGCAACCAAATAAAAATTGAATGCACCAATTATCACACCAAGCAAGAAGAAGACCTTCTGCACACAAATTCCAGTTGTGCTTTTTATAATTTTGTGAACAACAAACTTAATGACTCGAGATCCATCCCACCACTAAAAGAATCTACCGGCAAAGAAAATAATGATGAAACAGTTAAAGCAAACCTCTTTAACACATTCTTCGGCTCAGTCTTTGTTAACAGTAATGGCTCATAACCGACATTCCCCAACCGCACCAACAACGACCTAACACATATAGATTTCACTGAAGAAAATGTTGAAAAAGCTCTTCACAAACTGAAAGACATTGCCACTGATCGCTGCCTCTGCATGTCGTGTTTTTGGCCTCTGCACATCACGTTTTTAGCTGGTCCCAGGCAGCAGGAATCCCCGCTGCCTGGAACCAGCCGAAAATGTGACGCATGAAGGCCAAAGATGGGGCATGTGGAGGCCGAAAATATGTCGTGCAGAGGTGAAAACGTGACATGTGGAGGCGGCGATTGGCAGTGATGTGCTGAGGCGATCCCCGCGGCCTGGAACAGGTTTAAAATGGAGCATGCAGAGGCTGAAAATGTGATGCGTGGAGGCTGAAAACGGTGGGGAACAATTAATCAGTGGAACAACTTGCCTCCAGAAGTTGTGGATGCTCCAACACTGGAAGTTTTTAAGAAGAGATGGGACAACCATTTCTCTGAAATGGTATATGGTTGTGCTGCTTGGGCAGGGGGCTGGACTAGAAGACCTCCAAGGTCCCTTCCAAACTCTGTTATTCTGGATTTCCAAAGAAAATAAGCATACACTCAGATTAATTATATGATGTTCTTTAAGAAACGAGGCAGAGTATCCATATTATATCTGATATTCAGTACAGAAATAGGAATGAGGAATGAGAACTTCAGAACTTCAGGAATGAGACCAAGTGAAATGGGAGTAGGCAGCTTTTTGTGATACTCTTATCTTTTCAGAAAGACTCTGCATCTGCTTGGAGATGTCATTCACCACTTTTCCCAAATCCTGCTTTTTCTGGTGGCTATATCTCATCTTTATAGAAGGACATATTTGTCCCACATAAATGAAGAGGTCATGAATTAAGATTTGGGTGGCCTGGTTATATATGGTATGACAAGATTAAAGTAAATGTTGATTTTTAACAATCACTTTGTTAGACATGCCATTCTAAGAGTTTAGAATAAATATAAAATAAGGTCTCCATAAGGATGCCTTTTAGATATCCCCCAAGGAAGCTTTTGTTAAAGAAAAGAAATGGCGGTGAAGCTGATGGACTTATGATAAAATAATAACTTTTAATGTTGGTGGTCCTATCCTCAAGTCTGAGGAAGAGCTAGAATCAGAAGGGCATGCCTGCCACTGGTTGTTGTAACCCCGGCCCAAGTAAGTAGTAGTTGGCGCACTCAGTTCAAAAACAAACAGACTTTAACAGCTGAGAATTAACTCATTCTCAGAGTAGTCCAAACTAACTCAAAGCAAATTCTTCATAACACAATTCTTCAGTCTTATCACCAACCTTGGTCTAATTAGGCAAACTGCCAAAGGCTTTTCTTGGCAAAAGTTCAAAAGCAGGAGACGCCAACAAGAAATAAATGCAGCAAGACAAGGAGTAATTCTATCAACATTGTTTTCCGGCAAAGAGCCAATCATCTCTTGGCCCTACTCCCAAGTCGTCCTCTTTGCTTTAGCTGCTCTTGCCTTCTGGCAGCTGTTCTCATGCGTGCATTAGGAACAGGGTTCTCCTGTTCCTCTGCCTCACTACTGTCAGCCTCTGGAGGCTCTGGAATCTGCACATCACTCCCCGATGGCTCTGGCCCCACCTCTGCCTCCGACGCAGAGCCCTCATCCGGGCCTTCCCCAGCCTCCAGGACTGGCCCATGTTCTTCCTCAGCCTCATCGCTGTCCGATTCCGTTGCCAGCTCCGCAGGCTGCTGGCAGACCACAACACTGGTTTACATATTTACAGCTGAAAGAAAGATTTAAACTAGATAAAAAGAACTATGGGTTTGACTCTGTTAAAAATGAATTAGAAACTCTATTTTGTGGTAGTGATGATGAATTTGCTAGGGTCTACAAAATGCTATTGAGTTTGAATTTGGAAAATGAATATGTAAAGCACTGTAAGATTCAGTGGGCAATTATATTTGGATATAAGGTAAAGCTTGAACATTGGGATAATATTTGGACAAAAGGTTTGAGTTCCTGAACAGAAAAAGGGCTGAGATGCTGAGCGTACCCTGGCTTTATGCTTTCTTTGAGCTTTGAACTTTCTGGGGCACAGGAAGAGTATCCTGATTGGTTGTCAGACTCCCAGGGGATGGGGGTCTTAGCTAGCCTTGCTGGCTGATGTAATCTTCCCAGGTGCCATTTGGTGAGTTTCTGTTGCTAGATGGGTCCTATTGTGTTGCAGATGATGGTCCATTGGCAAAGGTGGGGAGAATGAGTTTCTGCCTCTAGCCCATTGACAAAGGTGGGAGGAGGCAGGAAGCTTCAGGGAGCTGCTTTGTCCTTAAAAAATGTTTCTCCATTTCTCATCCAGGGAAATATAATATTCTGCCCTTTTTAATATTTCCTAAGATATTTCATTCTTCTAGGCGGGGTTCTAACTTCCTACAGTATAAAACATAGTTATTATTCAGGACAAATAATAACTTCAGAAAAGGAATGATAAGATCTGGAGAACAGGGTAGAACAGTGTTTACCAACTCAGCAACTTTAAATTAAGTGGACTTCAACTCCCAGAATTCCCCAGGCAGCAAAGAGGGCAGAAATAACCCCAACCTGAATTAAAATTCCCACAAGCTCCAGACTCCACTTTTAAAATCTACTCCCTGAGCTTTTGCTGCTTAATTTTATTTTAAAATTCCTGTACAGAACTTTCAAGATTTCCAGGATCCACAGAGAAGATTCTTCGGTATTTCCAGTCTGTTTTGTCACCAATCACATACCGTATTTCTCTCCCCAACTGATTTCTGAATTTTCCATCTCTAAACATGAGATTACATGTTATAGAGGTAAAGGAAGGCAAGTTCTGCGATGGAGAAGATATTCCCGTAAATCAAAACATATCCTTTGTAACGATTACAAGAGTTCCTCAAAAAATATATTCTGAACTTTCTTCTCACTGATCCAATGATGATGCATTTGCTTTGCACCCAGAAACTCCCTAGGTCAGTCTCTGACTCTCCAGGAAGACTCCTAACTTTTGGAGAACAGTTGGACTCTGTCTAAGACACCTTCGTATGTTCCAAAACATCAAAGGATCAGACCAGCTCATCCTTAAGAGTATAGTATAGTATAATAGATAATAAGTTAATAAAATCAACCATATAATTCAGTACAAAACAAGTTGATTTTAGGCAAGAGACATCAGTGACTATCTATGATTACAGGTACATGACTGCAGATGTTAGGGTCATTGGTTACATGATTACAGAGGTAAAGGTAAAGGTTCCCCTTGCACATATGTCCTAGTCGTTCCTTACTCTAGGGGGTGGTGCTCATCTCCATTTCAAAGCCGAAGAACTAGCACTGTCCAAAGATGTCTCTGTGATCATGTGGCCGGCATAACTAAACGCCAAAGGCGCATGGAACGCTGTTACCTTCCCACCAAAGGTGGTCCCTATTTTTCTACTTGCATTTTTTACATGCTTTCGAACTGCTAGGTTGGCAGAAGCTGGGAGAAGTAATGGGAGCTCACTCAGTTACGTGGCACAGGGATTCGAACTGCTGAACTGCCGACCTTTCGATCAACAAGCTCAGCATCTTAGTCACTAAGCCACCGCGTCCCTGATTACAGAGATAGCTTGTAGCAAATAAAATTAGCACCAATCTAGAAAGCCCTTTATTTGGATTCAACATGACTCATCCTTAATCTTCTGAAGTGGTTGCCACCAGAATGATCGCCATTCTGCTCTCCATTTGGCCTCATTCTTTCTTCTTTCCAATCTCCTACAGATTGTCTACTATGTGAAATTTCCTCTGCGTGTTCCTATAAATGATGATGTGAAAAGAAGCCAAAGTAGAATAGAATAGAATTTTATTGGCCAAGTGTGATTGGACACACAAGGAATTTGTCTTGGTGCATATACTCTCAGTGTACATAAAAGAAAAGATACATTCATCAAGGTACAACATTTACAACACAATTGATGATCAATATATCAATATAAATCATAAGGATTGCCAGCAACAAGTTATAGTCATACAGTCATAAGTGGAAAGAGATTGGTGATGGGAACTATGAAACGATTAATAGTAGTGCAGATTCAGTAAATAGTCTGACAGTGTTGAGGGAATTATTTGTTTAGCAGAGTGATGGCCTTCGGGAAAAAACTGTTCTTGTGTCTAGTTGTTCTGGTGTGCAGTGCTCTATAGCGTCGTTTTGAGGGTAGGAGTTGAAACAGTTTATGTCCAGGATGCGAGGGATCTGCAAATATTTTCACGGCCCTCTTCTTGATTCGTGCAGTATACAGGTCCTCAATGGAAGGCAAGTTGGTAGCAATTATTTTTCTGCAGTTCTAATTATCCTCTGAAGTCTGTGTTTTTCTTGTTGGGTTGCAGAACCGAACCAGACAGTTATAGAGGTGCAAATGACAGACTCAATAATTCCTCTGTAGAATTGGATCAGCAGCTCCTTGGGCAGTTTGAGCTTACTGAGTTGGCGCAGAAAGAACATTCTTTGTTGTCCTTTTTAATGATGTTTTGATGTTAGCTGTCCATTTGAGATCTTGCGATATGATAGAACCCAGAAATTTGAAGGTTTCTACTGTTGATACTGTGTTGTCAAGTATTGTGAGAGGTGGAAGTATGGAAGGGTTTTTCCTAAAGTCTACCACCATTTCTACGGTTTTGAGTGTGTTCAGTTCCAGATTGTTTTGGTTGCACCACAAGGCTAGTCGTTCGACCTCTCGTCTATATGCGGATTCGTCATTGTCTCGAATGAGACCAATCACTGTTGTGTCATCTGCGAACTTCAGTAGCTTAACAAATGGATCATTGGAGATGCAGTCATTGGTATACAGAGAGAAGAGAAGTGGGGAGAGCACCCAGCCTTGGGGGGCCCCTGTGCTAATTGTACAGGTATTTGATGTGATCTTGCTTAGCTTCACCTGCTGCTTCCTGTTTGTTAGGAAGCTTGTGATCCACTTACAAGTCTGTTCCGGTACCTGTAGCTGGTTTAGCTTAGTTAGAAGAATGTCTGGAATGATGGTATTGAATGCTGAACTAAAGTCTACAAAAAGGACCCTTGCATAGGTCTTTGGAGACTCAAGATGTTGTAGGATGTAGTGCAGTATCCTCTAAGGGTTCGAGAATGACAGCCAATGAAGCAACCATTGTCAACAGATCCACCAGAGGTGCTTGAAAACAGGGGTCACTATATGCTATGAGGGACGTGGTGGCTCAGGAGCTAGGACATTGAGCTTGTCGATCAAAAGGTCGGCAACTCAACGGTTCAAATCCCTAGTGCTGCCGTGTAAGGGGGTGAGCTACTGTTACTTGTCCCAGCTTCTGCCAACCTAGCAGTTTCGAAAGCATGTAAAAATGCAAGTAGAAAAAATAGGGACCACCTTGGTGGGAAGGTAACAGAGTTCCGTGCGCCTTTGGCGTTGAGTCATGCTGGCCACATGACCACCGAGACGTCTTCGGACAGCGCTGGCTCTTCGGCTTTGAAATGGAGATGAGCACCACCCCCTAGAGTCGGCAACGACTAGCACGTATGTGCGAGGGAAACTTTTATATGCTATGAAACAATAGTCAACAGACCCTTCAGATCTCCCACGACTGTAACTGGGGGGAAAAAATGTTAAGATGTTGTATTTAATAACTGGAACAGTAAAGTGGATAATGGGCTAGAACACACAGTGGTAGTTGATTGGTTGGAGAGTGTGGGCTCTTGCATGAGGCAATCCACGTTATGATTGGTTTGGTGGATGTAAAGGGGGAGTTTCCTTTTTTTCCTGCCTTTTTCTTCTGTGGGTGCTTTATATGCTGTTCTGAGTGATTTACCTCATGATGTAGTGAAGTACCTGACTATTTTGTCTGCTATAAATATAAATGTTATATTTATTTATTTATTTATTTTATACAACTACAAGTTTGTGTCCGTGTCTCTGACTTCATTTGGACACTTGCTGCGCAATTCCCTGACAAAAAAGAACAAAGTTATTACAGTGATGGCAGTTAAGCATTCTTGTTATAGGATAGATTTTTTTTGATATGGAAAGTAGGTGGAATAAATTTTTGACTGAAAAATGTACATGGACTAGAGACAGACTAAGTTCACCCACCATCAAAACAAATCCTACTGAATCCAGGAAATGAATCCTTTTGAACTGTAGTTGGAAAAAAGAATTATGTTTTGTTTTATGAAATAAATTGAACTCTATTCTGCAGAGTTAATATATCCATCTAATTATGACGTTGTGGCTCAGTGGCTAAGACGCTGAGCTTGTCGATCAAAAGGTTGGCAGTTCAGTGGTTCAAATCCCTAGTACCACATAACAGGGTGAGCTCCCGTTACTTGTCCCAGCTTTTGCCAACCTAGCAGTTCGACAGCAGGTAAAAAATGCACGTAGAAAAATAGGGACCACCTTCGGTGGGAAGGTAACAGCGTTCTGTGCACCTTTGGTGTTTAGTCATGCCGGCCGCATGACCACGGAAACGTCTTTGGACAGCGCTGGCTCTTCGGCTTTGAAATGGAGATGAGCACCGCCCCCTAGAGTCTGGAACGACTAGTACATATGTGTGAGGGAAGCCTTTACCTTTAATTATGTCTACTGTTTCACTGAAACCATAATGACAGTGATTGCATGTGTTTAATTTCCCACATACAGATTTTACTTAACTTTTTTTGCTTTCTATATAAAGAAATTAAAGAATGTATACTGAAAGTGCTTTGTATTTATTGCCCTAATATTATTATCCCCATTTTACAAAGATGTTGGAAGGCTAACTATAGTTGAGAAAGGGTTTCAACCTATGACCACAATTGAGTCCAAAATTTATATTGCTAAGTGAGACATTTGTTAAATGAGTTTTGTCCCATTTTATGACTTTTCCTGCTACAGTTGTTAATTGAATCCCTGCAGTTGTTAAATTAGTAACACAGTTATTAAATGAATCTGGTTTCTCCATTGCCTTTGCTTGTCATAAAGTTGCAAAAGGTGATCATATAAAGAGAAGACAAGACAAGACAAGAGAAGAGAAGAGAAGTCAAGACAAGACAAGACAAGACTTTGGCCATATATATATATATATATATATATATATATATATATATATATATATATATATATATATATATATATAGGTCTTTGGTTGTTCGGGTTTTCTCCCGTGTAAAATTGGAAGTGTCTTGGCGACGTTTCGACGAAGTCTCATTCCTCCTCTTCAGGCTTCTGGGAGCTCCCAGAAGCACGGTTGAAGCCTGAAGATGACGAATGAGACTTCGTCGAAACGTCGCCAAGACACTTCCAATTTTACACGGGAGAAAACCCAAACAACCAAAGACCTATATACAAACACCCGTGAAAACCTCAGAAAACACACACACACACATATATATATATATATATATATATATATATATATAATCTATAACAAAAACTAAATGAAATGCAGACTTAGTCACAATTAATTCCATCCAAGATTGAAGCAAATACCAATAACATATATAGAGCATTTCAAGCATTCCAACCATATGAGGAAATATTCAGGATCTGAAGATCTGAAGGCAACATCAACCATAAACCTTCTCAAAGAGAAATTTTAAGATTTTGTAAGAGCAATGTTAAGTACTATTTCATCTATAATAGCACCATTATTTCAACTAGAGTTAGAACGTCTTACCCCTCAAATGAGTTTAAATTATGTGAATACAATAAGAAGTCTCTTTATTATCCAATCATCATCATCATCAGTTTTGACAGTACTTTTCAGCCATTTCAATTTTGGACCATGTATCCAATCTTTTTTACTACCTGCCATTCCATCAAGTGAAAAATTAACTGAGGTTCCCACCTAAATTTAATTGTGTTTCTAGTCACTCTGGTGGAATAATTAGACAAGCCTGTACAATTTCATACTGCAGCAGAAATAATTTCTTACTTGGTTGTCATGAAAATCAGGTCATGAGGAAACAAACTTTGTTTGGACAGATATTGAGGAAGTAATAGAAACCAAGATAGGTGTTACTTTTTACCTCAGTGAACTTTGTATCACTTCTGAAAGCTCTTTTCCTAAAACTTCACCCAAATTCTTTATTTCTGATTTAGGCATTGCCTGTTTCTGGAGCAAAGAGTATAGCTCTTGAATAAATGTATATACAATCATTATTACTTATTAAACCCAAAGGTTCTTGTATTAAGATGTAATGTAAATAATAATGCAATGTTATATATTTATTGATAAAACGGGGTGTTATGATCATACCAACTGTTGGATGGACAAGGGCTCAACTCTTAGTGGTACCATACAAATGATGTTCTGCCTTTTGTTCTATGTACACATATAGTTATACATGTGTGTGGTTATGTATGTAAGAAAAAATAAGCAAAACAGTAGAAGCATTGTATGATACAGAAATACTACATATGGAATACAAAACACATATCATGTTGATTCAGGATTTGGGATAATTGCAGTGTCTAATTATTGGAAAAATGGAAAATCCAGGTTAAGGACAGATCATCATGGAGAAAATCTATCTATATGGTTGTCAGGAATCAATCTGAACATGATGACATGTAATCAATCAATTGCACGGTCTGCATTCACATATTACTAATATACTAAGCTGCATAAAGGGCACCATGGGCTTCCCAGTATCCCAGGAAGCACCATGCTAGCTAAATTGAATGTTGAGATTCTCTCTATCAACTATTTCCTTCAAAAGATCAATTAATACAAGACACAATACATCCAGACTATAAGATCTGCTACTCTGAATTAGCAATGTTGAATACAAAGGCATAAATATCATAAATATCTCAGGGGTTGCCACAGAGAAGAGGGAGTCAAGCTATTCTCCAAAGCAACTGAGGGCAAGACAAGAAGCAATGGATGGAAACTAATCAAGGAAAGAAGCAACCTAGAACTAAGAAATTTCCTGACAGTTAGAACAATTAATCAGTGGAACAGCTTGCTTCCAAAAATTGTGGGTGCTCCAACACTGCATGTTTTTAAGAAGAAATTGGATAACAATTTTCTGAAATGGTATAGGGTTTTCCTGCCTGAACAGGAGGTTGGACTAGAAGACCTCTAAGGTCCCTTCCAACTCTGTTATTCTAATTCTAAAAAAACAAAAACAAATGTGGACTTCTCAGAATCTTTATGGAAAACACTGGGAACCATTCTGTCAATTCTTGTTCCTAAAGTCTTAAAGCAAAAGCAATGAGTTTAAATTATAGTACAGTAAAATTCAGCAATCATCAAAAAAAAAATCCTCTGATAAGAGTAAATAGACAAAGAAAGCCGACTAGGTGTTGTGTTCCCCTCTTTTTCTCCACATTGTAGAAGACCCATATTAATCTATGATGGTCAAAAAAAAGTCAGAAACAGCCTGAAACCTTTGATTATTTGATTAAAATAATAAATTATAATAATATATATAATATATAAAAAATAATAATAAAAAAATAAATTAAAATAAAAAAATAAAAATGAAAATTTGATTAAAAGACATACGTATGCACCAAGACAAATTCCTTGTGTGTCCAATCCCACTTGGCCAATAAAAAATTCTATTCTATTCTATTCTATTCTATTCTATTCTATTCTATTCTATTCTATTCTATTCTGGGAACTGGAAGACTGATGCTCAAGGAGAAACTTTTTCCTTGCTTAAGTAGTAAAACAGGACAAACAAACTGAGGATCAAAGGAGAACTTTCAAGAAGAGTCAGAAGGTGAAATGAGAAAAATCAGGATAAGCTAGTTACAGAAAGAAGGAAAATATCATACCATAGTTATGTATAGCACATACTTCCCCTTAGAAACCTGGCATGTTTCCTCGGTGGCACCCAATTGTGTGAGGCAATAATCATGTCAACTTTTAATTAGGCTTGCTTCCTGAGTGTCCTCTCTTTTCTAAAAATTTGAACTTCTAACCCTTACAGGCAGGTGAAGGTCCATTATCTTCACCCTTCTAGTCCGCATAAAGTTTGCTAGGATGTAGCCAGGAGCATCCAGCAAAGTTGTTTATATGTGAAAATCTGCAAGAGGTGGGCACGATCATGTCAAGACACTGCCTCATCTCTTTTGTACATGTGCATCCTCCACCTTGAAGAGTTGATATCCTTGATGTATATGTTGCCCATCTCATCATCAAGCACCTCTAGATGGCTTAAATTAAAACCGCAATATAAAACATTAAAACAATAAATATTAACATTAATAAAAATGGCTAAGAAGGAACCAATAAATAACAGGATGGAGGTAGAAACTTCTCTTAACCTTTATGTCCTTCATCCTTATGTCCTCCATCCTGTTGCATATTGATTCCTTCTTAGCCATTTTTATTAATTGCTGGTTATAGTATACTTTGCCATTACCATCACCTACAAAGGCTTTTAAAATAAACATTGCCAAAATGCAAAGACACCTTGGCTTGGAAGTACAAGCTGAATTCATTCCAAATTCACTACATATAATTGTAATTATAATTTTTTTTAAAAAATTACAAAAAGCAGGCACAGTGAAATGAAGCCTCATTAGTATTTTTTAATCAACTGTTACTCCAATATTTTATTTTTACACTTACTTGCGATACATTGAGAGCTTCTGCACTGGAAACAAATTCCTTGTGTGTCTAATTGCGTGTCACACTTGGCCAAATAAGGAGTTCTATAAAGTGGGAAGCCAGTTCATTTTGTTTTATTTGAAGCCAACATAATCATTATTTGGGATATCCCTGAATTGGTGCAAATTTCTTCTAATATTCCCATTTACTTTAGGCATATCCAGTATTTCCCGTATGTAGTATGTGTGTGTGTGATATTTTTATGAATTGCCCCATGTATAATACACATACACAAGTATACCCATTTTAAAGCAAATAAAATATATGTGTGTATATAGTGTATATTGTATTCTATTTTTTAAACCAAATATAATGTGTGTATCCATGCACATTATATTTGATTCAAACTGCTGAATTAGGTTACATTTGAAATTTTTACTACAATATAATCTTATAAATTTCTTCTCCCTTTGGCTACAGAATCCTTTCTCTGTAACTTTAATGATCTTTTAGGAGCCTTATAAAAATTCTGAAGGTTTGCAAAACAACCCCCTGCATATTCCTCAATTATCTAGGAAAAGAGCAGCCAGTTTCCTGATTCAAAAGAAATCTAATAGGAAAACTGAAAAAGAAAGTGATTTTTTAAAGTGAAAGGAATACAATTGTTGAGATCTCTATAACCGTATTCCTTATCCCAATGATGGCTAACCTTTTTGCAGTCACGTGCCATAAGCGGGGGGAGTAGAGGGGGGTCACGCGCATGTGCCCAAACCCATAATTAAATGTGCCCCCCCACGCGCATGTGTGTGCGACCCCCCCCATGCTTCCCCTGCTTTTGGCACACAAAGGCACGGTGGGGCCAGTAGGCCCGTTTTTCACCCTCCCCAGACTCCAGAGGCTTTCTAGGAGCCTGGGGAGGGCAAAAACGGCCTTCCCCACCCCCACTCCCCCGGAAGCCCTCCAGAGGCAGAAAACAGCTCGCTTCCCGACTTCCGGTGGGCCCAGAAGGCCCGAAACTCAGCTTCGCTGGTGCACGCATGTGCACTGAAGCTTAACAGATATGGCTCCGTGTTCCACCTGTGACACGCATGCCATAGATTCACCATCACAGCCTTATCCTTTCAATAAATCTTATTAAAGAAAAAATCTGTGGGCACGTTCATATGCTATCTAAACAAGAATCCGTATTTATATTTAAAACTATCTCAGAAACGTAAGCAGAAGTTGATCCATGCAGATATCTTGCTAAAGAAGAGACTGTTGAGATTGTCCACATTCAACTTTGATGAAGTAGTCCAGTTTGCTAATTTTCTTCTTTAACTGTGCTATAATGTGTCTTACTGCCAAAGGGCTTACAATAAGTAAGAAAGTTAGGCAACAATCAGTTTACATAGACACGTTTTTAGAAAAAAATCAGAGAATTGAACAATAGACTTCAGCATTTTTAGAAATTATCAGTTATGAGTAATGTATGCTTGGAATTATAACAGTTGGTTAGAAATGATTTAACAACAAACTGCCATAAATTAAGGTAGAAAACTAGAAGGACATACAAAAAATCTTTTGCAGAGGAAATAACATATTTAGCTTGTTAAAAATGTATTTACAAAGATACTCCTGCAACCTAGATTAGCAACATAGAACCAGAATTACTTTATTCCTGCAATATGGATACCCCAAACCTATAAAAATATAGCATTTAATCTTGCAGTGTGTTTTTTTTTATCCCACTCAACATCTTGGAGAAGCTACTTAGCTGAGGGTCTGAACAAAGTCAGGGGATTTCCAACACACACACACACACACACACACACACACACACACACACACACACACATATATATATATATATATATATATATATATATATATATATGTAGGTCTTTGCTTGGGTTTTCTCCGTGTAAAATTGAAATGTCTTGGCGGCGTTTGACGAAATCTCATTCATCATCTTCAGGCTTCAGCTTCATGCTTCTGGGAGCAATGTGTGATCGCAGCTGTTTCTTCCTTTGGAAGAGGAAGGAAGAAACAGCTGCGATCACACATTGCTCCCAGAAGCATGAAGCTGAAGCCTGAAGATGACGAATGAGACTTCGTCAAACGCCGGCAAGACACTTCCAATTTTACACGGAGAAACCCAACAAGAAGACTACATACAACACCGTGAAACCTCAGAAAACAAATATATATATATATATATATTTGTTTTCTGAGGTTTCATGGTGTTTATATGTAGGTCTTTAGTTATTTGGGTTTCCTCCACGTAAAATTGGAAGTGTCTTGGCGGCGTTTGACGAAATCTCATTCATCATCTTCAGGCTTCAGCTTCGTGCTGAATTGCTCCCAGAAGCACGAAGCTGAAGCCTGAAGATGACGAATGAGACTTCGTCGAAACGTCGGCAAGACACTTCCAATTTTACGCGGGAGGAAACCCGAATAACCAAAGACCTACATATATATATATATACATTTATATCCCGCCCTTCTCCGAAGACTCAGGGCGGCTTACAATGTATAAGGCAATAGTCTCATTCTATTTGTATATTTACAAAGTCAACTTATTGCCCCCCCAACAATCTGGGTCCTCATTTTACCTACCTTATAAAGGATGGAAGGCTGAGTCAACCTCGGGCCGGGCTTGAACCTGCAGTAATTGCAGGCTGCTGGGTTCTAATAACAGGCTTCTAACAGCCTGAGCTATTACGGCCCTATATATATATATATATAGGGCCCTATATATATACTGTTCTTGTTATGTATAGGCAGCGTATACATTGTTTAGCATGTTGCCTTCCATATATGGTTATATTTCCAAGAAATGAATATTGGGAACTGATACCAGACATAGGGGGAGGCAACACCATTTGTTTGTTCCGATACCAAACTTCAATTAGAGAGTGACAGGGGAATATGGTTATCTAAGCTCAGCATATTTATGGGTATATCTTGGCCGGGCCGTGGTCATACATCAAGCTGAGAAAGCAGTTTCCTTAATATAGCTGACAAGATATTTCCTTCCACAGGGGAGTTTTTCTTGACCAAAGTTTCTTTTCCCAGCGGCTTGAGGCCTGCTATGTGTATCCTAGGGCTGAATAGGTGTATGTACCCCACCTTATTGGAGTTCAGTCGGTTTTGCTTGATGCTTTTATTCATTTCATATCTTAATAAATATTGCCACACTTGGATTATGTTTTATCTTTATTATGGAATTTGTTATGCCATTATTCATTATTATGGAATTCATTATTCATTATTACAGACAAGAATCTGAAACGTCTGTGTGGAAAGTTTTTGACTGTGTAGAAACCAGTCTAAAATTGCGCCAAAAGGTTGTAGCATGAGTAGGATCACACTTCCATGAAAATTTAATTTCCACCTGGAGTCTAGAAGAATTATTTAAATTCTTCTAGACTCCATAAGCAGATTATTTGAGATATACAAGGGGACATAGGATCATCCATAGGAAGTCAAGTTGGCAAGAATTACTATAGAATCGAAACCTTACTATATGTGTGTGAAGAATGTAACACACCCAAAGCAGACTTTTTAAAAAAATAAAATCACCCCTGGATACCACTGAGTGCACAAATACATGTGCACGTGAAACAGAAAAGGTGAGCTCGTGTAGAAATGATACTGGCAAAAATAGATTTGCCTAGCCTTCCATCTTGCTAAATACTTTCACTTCTCTCTTCCAATGTCTCCTTCATCCTGGTATGTAGCTCGTATTGGTTGAAGCCTCTGACACTTCATTCCTCATGAGATTATATCTATTATGCATTGTTTGTATTTAGTTATGCCTGAGGATTTTCTTAGCTTTAGGAAGCTAAACCACTAATCTGCCTTTTTCTGTCCAGAGGAATGCTTCTGTATCTTCGTCATGAAACAGTGAAGAGGAGATTAATCACATTCGCTCTTTGAAGCACTCATACACAGCCCTGCCCTTGTTCTGTGGTCCATTAACTTGAATAAACTGTGACACACCTTCCTGATCCAAAGAGGCCTAGTTGCCCTCACCCACTATTATAGATATGACTGTTTAATAATTATGCCTGCAGGTGCCAGATAAGGGTTTCTCATTTGGTAACTAACTATAAAAAGTAGGAAGAGTCCTCTCAGGAGCTATCACTCTTGATTAGACCTGGGATAGCTGCAATGGACAACCGGGCACTAAGACCTAAGCATTTCTTATGGATTATATTGCCCGTGTGCCTTCACTTGACAGGTAAGAATTTTTGCCTTCCATTCCTCAAGTCACTTAGAGAGCAGGTCCTTTGCGTATCATTCCTATGGATAAAGAGTTAAAGTTCCATGGCGGGGGGAATGGAAATCAAGGGTGGGAGATTGCAAAAACTTTCCCCTTCTTCCTCCCTTCTCTCAATGGAGATTTGATCTCGGAGATAATAACAGTTGAAGGGTAGACGAGTCAGGATCACAGTCTCAAGAAAGGAAAAACGAGGGGAGGTTCTAACTTATTCCATTTGGTAAAAGGTAATATGTTTGATGGGGACACAATGGTTCAGTGGTTAAAGATGCTGAGCTTGTCATCTGGAAAGCTGCCAGCGCAAGTTCAAGACCCCAGCGCTATGCAACAGGGTGAGCTCCCGTTTCTTGCCTGAATTCCTGTCCACCTAGAGTAGCAGTTCGAAAGCATGCAAATGCAAGCAGATAAATTGGTACCACTTCGGTGGGAAAGTAACAGCATTCCTTGCACCTCAGTGTATCATCATGCTAGCCACATGACCAATGGAAATACCTTTGGACAACATAGCTCGCTCGACTAAGAAACAGACATGAGCACGCACCTCCTAGAATTGGACACAACTGGACAGGGGAAACCTTTTTTTTTTTTTTTTGTTTACATTTATACCCCGCCCTTCTCCGAAGACTCAGGGCGGCTTACAGTGTATAGGGCAATAGTCTCATTCTATTTGTATATATTTTTACAAAGTCAACTTATTGCCCCCCCAACAATCTGGGTCCTCATTTTACCTACCTTATAAAGGATGGAAGGCTGAGTCAACCTTGGGCCGGACTTGAACCTGCAGTAATTGCAGGCTTTGTGTTCTTAATAACAGGTCTTAATAACAGGCCTTACCAGCCTGAGCTATCCGGCCCTTTACCGTTACTGTATCTTTATTATACTTTATAAGTGTACTTTGAAGGAGAAGAGAATTTTGATGAAGTTCAAATGGCTGGCGTGTGTGATATTCTTTCTCTGAGTTACATCAATGTATGAAAATTGAAAGGAATTCCCGAATACCAGAATATGTGAGCACATGGCAGAAAAGCAGAAGGTTATTTTTGTGGTTAGAGATTTAAAAAAAAACCCGAAAAATTACAAGGCAGGTATTGGTACATCCCTATTTAAATATTCATAACTGAATTGAGCTCTGATCATCATGATAGCATGCACCAGCCAATAGCAGTCTTCCAATATCTTTTTTTTAATAAAAGTTTTTTATTTTTTTCAAACACACATACAAACAAACAAACAATACATTTTTTCTAAACAGAGTATTGGCCGAGTCAAAATTTGTACTTTTTTTGCTTTCTCCAACACCATTTTATATATTTCACTTTTCGCCATAAAATTCTTTGTCTCTAATTTTTTGTTTTATTTTCCTTCTATGTCTTCTAATATATAAAAAATATTACCATTTGCCCTTAATCTCTAATCTTAATCAATTTTTCTTTTTCCACTCCCCCCTTTACTTTTTTCAAATTGAAACCCTTTAAATTGAAATCAATCATTTTTTTCTAAAATCTAAACCTAACTCTAAATTATCTTATTCAAATATTCTCCCATTAGTCCTTTTCACAATATAATATAATTTCAAATATTTTCCCTATATTCCATCATTCCAATTATAAATATTTAGCATTCAGCAGTTTTGCATATATCCATCTTTTCCATTTCTTCTTCTTTTTTTTATCAGTTTAGCCAAATGGTAGCAGTCTTCCAATATCTGAGGGGCTGTCACAGAGAAGAGGGAGTCAAGCTATTCTCAAAAGCACCTGAGAGGATAGAGAAGAAGTAACAAATGGAAGCTTATCAAGGAGGGAAACAACCTAGAACTAGGGAGAAATTTCCTGACAGTGAGAACAATTAATCAGTGGATTGGCTTTCCTTCAGAAGCTGTGGGGTTACTAGAGGTTTTTAAGAAGAGATTGGACAGCTCTTAAGAAGAGATTGGACAGCTATTTGTTTGAAATAGCACAAGGTCTCCCTCTTGAGCAGAGAGTTGGGCTAGAAGTTCTCCGAGGTCCCTTCTAACTCTGTTATTTTGTATTCTATCCCCATCGTCTTCCCAACCTTGCCTGAAAGACAATTACTGTAAGTAAATACAGTTCAATGCAATTTCATGGCTCTACAATTGGGAGTCCCAAACGTGTAGAAGACCTCATCTTGACTATGAACTACGATTTTATTTAGCCCATCTTCCTTACATTAATTCTTTAGATTAGCCTGTTGAACATGGGAAATTTGGAAGTAGAAAATGATTAGGCAGCATCTCAACAATTTTAGTTCAAAAGTCCTCTTGTATCACTCAATCAAATTCAGCTATGCAACTTTTCCATCATGATCCACTCTAGATATTTTTATTCTATAAACATCCCAGAATTTCCATTTTGGTTGGGAATGTGAGGAATTGGAGCGTTCAAAGCCTTCTAGTAAAGACCAGGAGGGGAAGAATGATGACCTGGGATTTAATGTATAGGGGGAAATTTTGATTATGACAGTCCAGGGACTGTTCTGAGGCTAAACATCATAATTTAAAAGTCTATACTAGAATAATTGTGTGCTTGGCACAATAAGAATGTAAAAACACTATATTGTGTTATACTAACCACTGGGGCTGCGAAGTACGATCTGGAAAATTATAAGGCCATTTAAGAGAGAGAGAGACAAACAATATATTTACACAGCTTCACTTTTTATTCTCCAAACAACATCCTATTGGGGTTGGGTGACCAATAAAGGGAGGAGGAAGAGGCAACACTGAAAAATATTACCTCCATAGCAATGGGCTGGGTGTGGATTGAAGTTTGAGTCATAATCAGTGGTGGGATTCAGCCACTTCACACCACTTCGGGAGAACCAGTTGTTAACTTTCTGAGCAGTTTGGTGAACTGGTTGTTGGAAGAAATCATTAAGGCAGAGAATCTGTTGTTAAATTATTTGAATCCCACCACTGGTCATAATCCAATATATGCACCAAAATAGGACCCCGGTTGTTGCTGCCCTAGTGGTGCAGTGGTTAAGGTGCAGTACTGCAGGCAAACTCTGCCCACAGTTTGGAATTCGATCCTGACTGGCTCAAGGTTGATTCAGTCTTCCATGCATCCCAAGTTGGTAAAATTAAGATTATTTGGGGCAATATGCAAATAATGCTGACATTGTAAACTTTCCAGAGAATTCTGTAAAGTGCTATAGGGCAGTATATGCAGCGGTGGGATTCAAGTAATTTAACAATCGGTTCTCTGCCCTCATGATTTCTTCCAACAACCAGTTTGCCAAACTGCTCAGAAAGTTAACAACCGGTTCTCCCGAAGTGGTGCAAACTGGCTGAATCCCACCACTGAGTAAATATGCCTAAAAGCTATTGCTATAGTTATCAAAAGTAGTATTAATTGATGGGTTAAATCATTTTAGATTGAATTTTTTAAAAACCCTCAGATTAATTAAACAGCAGATGTATTGATATGGAATATATTCCTAAATACACATATTTTTTTTAAAAAAACCTATACAGGTAGTCCTCAACTTACAACAGTCCATTTATTGACTGTTCATAGTTACAACAGCATTGAAAAAAGTGACTCTCAACCATATTTCACGCTTACGACCTTTGCAGCATCCCCATGATCATGTGATCAAAATTCAGATGCTTTGACTCATATTTATGACGGTTGCAGTTCCTGGGTCATGTGATCCCCTTTTGCGAACTTCTGACAAGCAAAGTCAATGGGGCAGCCAGATTCACTTAATAACCAGGTTACTAACTTATCAACATCAGTGATTCAGTTAACAACTGTGGCAAGAAAGGTTGCAAAATGGGGCAAAATTCACTTAACAAATGGCTCACTTAACAACAGAATTTTGGGCTCCATTGTGGTCGTAAATTGAGGATTACCCGTACAGGATATCTCATCTTAGCAGCGGGATGCCTCTTTGTCTCCCTCACATAGCCAGGGATTCCTTTTCTAAGATGAGGCCTGCTGTGATGCCTGAACCATCTGACCATCTGCTGCTTATTTCTAAATGTTTCTATTTCCTCCATATTCAGGCTCAACTCTTGCCACTCCAACAGGAAGCCCTGAAGCAACTTTATCAAGCAGGACCCTCAGCGCATCTTTCGGTTCCCCCACTGGCTCAGCATTTCCCACCAACCCGATCTCCAGCAACCCAACAGCTACTCACCTCAACTCTATCAAAACAAACATCCCAACCCCAGGAATTTCCTCTGGTGTATCTTCTCTCTCTGGTTCAATCACCCCAATTTCCTCCCATCCCAGTGTCCCCGGCTCGGTATTGTCCACCCATCCTGGCTTGACCAATTCAATACCTTTGAACCCAGGTTCCACCAACGTCCAAACAAGCATCCCAACCTCAGGAATTTCCTCTGGCATATCTGTCAACCCTGGTTCATTCAGCCCAATTTCCTCCCATCCCAGTGTCCCCGGCTCAGTATTGTCTACCCATCCTGGCTTGACCAATTCAATACCTTTGAACCCAGGTTCCACCAACGTCCAAACAAGCATCCCAACTTCAGGAATTTCCTCTGGTTTATCTGTCAACCCTGGTTTAATCAGCCCAATTTCCTCCCATCCCAGTGTCCCCGGCTCAGTATTGTCTACCCATCCTGGCTTGACCAATTCAATACCTTTGAACCCAGGTTCCACCAACTTCCAAACCAGCATCCCAATCTCAGGAATTTCCTCTGGTGTATCTTCCAACTCTGGTTCAATCAGCCAAATTTCCTCCCATCCCAGCATCCCTGCCTCAGTCTTGTCCACCCATCTTGGCTTGACCAATTCAGTATCCTTGAACCCTGGCTCCACCAACTTCCAAACAAGCATCGCGACATCAGGAATTTCCCCTGGTGTATCTTCCAACTCTGGTTCCACTAACTCAGGTTCATCCTCTTACCCAGTTAGCATTTCTACAAACAATTCTCCAGTGAATACTTTCACCACTCTTCCCACGTTACCTGGCTACCCTTCCCAAACTTTATCTGGCTCAAGCACCACCATATCTCCTTTGCCAGAGCCAACTTCCAGCATTACAACTTTTACCAACTCACCTGGCTCTATTGGGTCCTCAGGTTCAGCACCTACTGGATCCACATCTAACAGCACAGGTAGGCTTATTTCTTTGTACCACCATATTTAAATTTACAAAACAAAAATGCCTTCAGATGTGATTCATTAACTAGCAGCACTGCCCATAAAAGTGCTGTTTAGACCATTTGTATAAAGGTTTACTTTCTGTCCACATACTAGAAGGAGTGAGGAGAAGAAGCCTAAATTAAGGCTTTCAGCTCAGTGGCTAAGACACTGAGCTTGTCAATCGAAAGGTTGGCAGTTCAGCGGTTCGAATCTCTAGTGCCACGTAACAGGGTGAGCTCCCGTTACTTGTCTCGGCTTCTGCCAACCTAGCAGTTCGAAATCATGTAAAAAATGCAAGTAGAAAAATAGGGACCACCTTTGGTGGGAAGGTAAAAACGTTTGGTATGCCTTTGGCGTTTAGTCATGCCGGCCGCATGACCACAGAGACGTCTTCAGACAGCACTGACTCTTCGGCTTTGAAATCGAGATGAGCACCACCCCCTAGAGTCAGGATCGACTAGCATATATGTGCGAGGGGAACCTTTAACAATATGATTTTTAGCTTCTTTTGAATAAAGACGACCTTATAATATTTCTGGTTTGATTCCATTGTTAAATTTCCTTCACTGTTAGATTTCTTTCCCCTGATATTCAGCTGGAAACTGCTTCCAATAATTTAAATCAGGGGTCTCCAACCTTGGTCCCTTTAAGACTTGTGGACTTCAACTCCCAGAGTTCCCTGGCTGAGGGACTCTGGGAGTTGAAGTCCACAAGTCTTAAAGGGACCAAGGTTGGAGACCCCTGATTTAAATCAAGTATTCTATGACTACAAGGTCAAAAAAAAATCTTGACCTTCAGTGTGACAAACTTTCATATCTTTTAAAACAGCTATCACATCCTTGGCCAGACTATCAGTGATAAACATTCTCACCAATGTGGGGTCCTTGGTGTTTTCTGAGTTTGACTGTTTCTCATCATGATGTTACCGAGTTTGATAATGAAAGGTTCATTACCACAGTTTAATCCTGAGCTACAAATATTGTCTTCTATTGATTCCTATCAATTTCAATTTGTCTTTGGTGGGTTTTGTTTCTAGTCCTCATTGCCCTTTCTTGAATCTGCTTGTCTGAATCCTAGTTTTAAAATGGTGTTCCAGACTGGACATAATATTTGTGACGTTGTCTTGCTGATGCATAATAATATAATACAAATATTTTCTCTCTTGGCAAAGCCAATCCACCCTAATCACTTAGGTGAGATTGAAAGGGGAAAAGAAATGTGATGAATAAAAATAAATACATTTTAAATACTTTGTTAAAGTTTATAAAACTCACAAAACTCACACAAAGTAATAAAGAGCAGAAGCAATAAAGAAGGATAGAAGACAAAAACAAAGATGGAGGAAAAATATTAAAAAGGGAGAAAAAAAATAGAAGACCTCCTTTGCAGCAAATATAAGCAAAGTACAAAATCATCTTACTGTATGATTACATTTAAAAACTTACTTTTTTATTACCCTTTTTGTCTAATCCTCAAAACCATAAATTATAAGTGCATTTTTTCCCTGCTTTATGCAAAACATCTATAAGAGGTTTTCCGTCAACCATAAATGTAGAAAATGTTCTTTCTCTAATGAAAGCACCTCTGCAAGTTCCATCACTTTTGCAAACAATTTGGCAAATACATTTTTGTTGATGTAGCTTGGAATTATATCACCTTTTCTGTAGCCACTCACACTGCTGACTTGGATTCAGTCACTTTTATTCCAAGAACTATAGATCCAATATAGATAGGAAGAGAATGCTTGCTATGTATTTCTTTATCCTAACATCTTCATGACATGATTTACTAAACTCAGAAATCTTTTCTCTTCCCCATAGTTTCCCTCAAGCCTGGAGATGAAGCTGGTCTCACCTATTGGATTATTATTCTGATTTGCGTAGTCTGTATCGGAGCTGTTTTTTTGATGCTTTGCTTCAGTTTCTTGGTAAGAAATGGGGGATTGGGGGAAATTTCTGTTCAGGAGTTGGGAAGGGGACACAATTGGGCAGGGGTGAAATGCTCCCGGTTCAGACCGGATCACCCGATCTGGTAGCGATTATGGCAGGTGGTTCGGAGAACCAGTAGCAATCGCGGTGCGAGGCTCCGCCCACCCGCCCATCGTTACTTCTACCCTCTGCCCATGCGCAGAAAAATTCAAGTGTGGTTGAATTCAAATGCAGTTTAGGATAAATTCAGGTTTTCTCCAAAGCCTAAGAATTGTCCAAATACTGCAGTGGCATAGGAATGGAATGGAATGGAATGGAATGGAATGGAATGGAATGGAAGGGAATGGAAGGGAAGGGAAGGGAAGGGAAGGGAAGGGAAGGGAAGGGAAGGGAATGGCCAATTATGATTAGATACTCAAGGAATTTGTCTCCGGTGCATAAACTCTGTGTTTTCACTCAAAAAAACCAAAGTAATAATAATCCTAATAACAAAGTAATTCTAATCATAATGATACCAATAAGAGAAGGTAGTGGAACAGGTGAGAAGGATAATAGTAATACAGCCATACTACATGGGTAAATATATTTAGACATAAAACAATGCTGCGGGAATTAAGTGTTCAGCAGAGTGATGGCATGAGGGAAAAAAATCTGTCTCTGTGTCTAGTTGTTTCGGCATCCAATGCCCTGTTGCAGCATCCCGAGGGGAAGAGTAGAAACAGTTTATGAATCCAAACAAAGCTGTTTTGGAAACTGAGAGTTGTGGTGTTGAATGATTCCATTTTCTCCAGCCCTTTTGACAATTCTACTGATAGCTTGTGAGCAGCACAGAAGTAAAGTCTCTTAAATCCTTACAAGAACACAGAAAGGGCAGGCTGAACATAACTGTGGAGCTTGGGACCAGCACAGAAGAAACTCCACAAACGATAATTGATCTGTGGGGTGCGTCTTCAGATCTATCTGTATCTGTGATCTCCCCAGGATCAGTCTATCCTGCTTTTCCACCAGGAGGATCAATATATAAGAAACAAAAACATACGTGTTTGACAGAAACCAGCCCTGTTTGCAGAAGAGTTGTGACTGATATATGAATTGTATATACTGTCACTTCTGTTTTATCCTTAAACTCACTCACATCTTGTTTCCTTCTATCTTTCCTGTAGCTTTGTTATTGTTTACGACAAGGGAACACCAGTCCTGTCTGCTTCCCTATGTACCAGACCCACAACATTCCCCAAACCTACCAGAGTTCCTGTCAAGGAAGAAAACAATCTTCTTGATCTTAGCCTTACACCAAATTACAATAAGCTTCTTGAAACTGTTCCTGGACTTCTTGAGAACTTCCTCTTCTTCAGGATGGAACTGCTGTAGCTTTCCTCTTGCTTGGGTGACAACCATGGAATAGTGAAGACAGTTGTGGATTCATATATTCCAATTTATATATTCTGCTGTGGTTCCTTCTGTTGTTTCAGACCAATAAAGACAATTAGGACCATGCACTATGAGATACGCATAAGATCAATGATATTGTGGAGACAGGAAGATACTAATTGAGAACTTGGGAAACTGTGGTTTAAATCCTTGCTTAGCCATTGAGTGCATTAGCTCATCCTGAGCCAATTAAATATCACTCAGCCCTTCAAAGGCAGTCCAGACCAGGAAACCAAAGGTATCTATGCTAATAATAATTTTAGTATAAGGTTGCAGTAACAGAATCTGGCAAGTCTGAATGTGCTTCTCCGCTCCCTTCAATCAATCAGAATAGAGCTGGAAGGGAACTTGGAGGTCCTCTAGTCCAACCGCCTGCTCACACAGGAGACCTATACTAGGGATTCAAACCGCTGAACTGCCGACCTTTCTGATCGACAAGCTCAGCGTCTTAGCCACTGAGCCACCTAGCCAGGCAGGGAAAACCTTCTTTCTTCCTCCATATAGATGACCGTAGTCTTGGGATTTTTCTGATCAGGGCAGAAAGGTGGAATTTTTTTTGTCCCGCATGCAACAATTTATATCTTTCTTCTCTTTGTCAACTACACAGACAGAGGAGAGTAATAAGTATTACTATTAGTCCTTGTGGTGTGCAGTTAGCACCCTTGACATTATGCAGCTTAAAAGGTTTCCTTTCCCTGGTGTGATACAAATGCATAATGTGATGATAGGTACTGAGCCTGAAGGGAAGAAAGACACTCCAGATGTAACAGGTGATTTTTCCAGGATGACAGCTAAATGTTGAAGCCCTGGGATTTAAGATGCTCTTATAAGGTTGATACTCACTTGAGTCAAGCTCAATTCCTGCAACATCAGGTCCTTATGATTTTTTGGAAGTGGCTTCCCACTGCCTTCCTCTGCAGTGTTTTTTTCAGTTTCCTAGTCTAACTTGCAACTCTCCGATTTCCTGATAGTTTCTCATCGAAAGACCAGCTTGACCCTTCTCAATTTTTGAAATCAGCCAGAATTGGCTAGGTATTGCCAAGCCACCTGCCTGGAAGGCAGTTAAAAGATCCAGTATCTGATGGTTACACCAGAACTTTGTGTGATCAAAAGAGAAAAAAAAATCTTATTGTAATGGAGCTACCCAAGCCAAGAGATGTTGATTTATGATTAAGAAACTCAGGTTGGATTTGTACAACATGCAGATGATGCATCACAAATAGAATGAAGTACTTTATGGTTCATCACTCTGCAATACCTTGGGTATTGTCTATGCCAGGGGTCTGCAAACTTGGCTCTTTTAAGACTTGTGGACTTCAACTCTGAGAGTCCACAAGTCTTAAAAGAGCCAAGTTTGCAGACCCCTGGTCTATGCAAGTTGTGTGAACTGAGCAATCGCATTATAATGGTTTTTCCGGTGTTCATGGCATGCAAACGCAGCAGATTTTTCTTTTATTTATTAAACAAATATATATAGCTGCCTAACATACAGGTGGCTCCTGGCAGCTTACAATATTAAAAACCCACAACATTAAAAACTCCTAAATAGCTCCCGCCCTTCACCCACCCACTCCCACGATAGCAGCAATACAATCAAATCAACCATTTATATATAAGAAAAAAAAACAATAGGACAGGAACAGTAGGCACGTTTGTGCTCTTACGCATGCCCCTTATAGTCCTTTTAGGAATGGGGTGAGGTCAATAGTAGAAAGTTTTTGGTTAAAGCTTTTGGGATTATGAGAAGAGACCACAGAGTCCAAGCACTGATAACTCTGTTACAGAGTGTTCTGTGTTCCAAGCACTGATAACTCTGTTACAGAAGTCATATTTTCTGCAATCTAGATTGAAGCGGTTAACATTAAGTTTAAATCTATTGGTTGCTCTTGTATTATTGCAATTGAAGCTGAAGTAGTCTTTAACAGGAACGACATTACAATAGATGATTCTATGAGTTAAATTTAGGTCTTGTCGAAGGCGGCGGAGTTTGATCGACTCCATCCCCATTCATGGTCCCCAGGCCCATTGACAAAACCACATCTTCAGGGTCTTTCAGACAGGGTGTGGGCTAATTTTGTATTTCAGTGTGGGGGATGATGTTCCATAGAGAAGGGGCCACCATTGAGAAGAACTTTTTTTGTGGTCCCATCAGATGTACATCCCTAATAGATCACACCCACAGCATACCCTTTCTTCCCATCCCAGTGGGGTGGGTAGATGGAATAGTGATGAGGTGGTCCTTCAAATAGCCTGGTTGATTATCTGCTAACCTAGGTTTTGCATTTAAGATGTGGAAGCCCATTGTCAAGGTTCCAACTGACGAACCCAACCCAGCAAGCACCATCGAAATGATCCGGTCTCTTAGTGCAAAACTTTATTGAGTACATCATTTCAGCACAGAATGAAAGCAAAACCAGCTCTGGCTAATTCTCACACGATTCAACATACCGTATATACTCGAATATAAGCCGATCCGAGTATAAGCCGAGGTCCCCAATTTTACCCCAAAAACTGGGGTAAACTGGGGACTCGAGTATAAGCCGAGGGTGGGAAATGAGGCACCTACCGGTTGGGGAAACCCTCCCTCCCTCAGCTGAGAAGGCTGGCGGCTCCCCGCCCGCCTCTCACTGCACTCGCAGGGCTTCAGTCCGGTAAAATGTGAAAAAAAGAAAAAAAAAACTCGAGTATAAGCCGTATATACTCGAGTATAAGCCGAGGGGCTTAAAAAAAAAAAACTTGAGTATAAGCCGTATAGACCCGAGTATAAGCCGAGGGGACGTTTTTCAGCACAAAAAATGTGCTGAAAAACTCGGCTTATACTCGAGTATATACGGTAATTAAAGCATAGAATCCTCCCTCCCTCCTATTAGTTCAGGTCACATTGTCCAATTCAATGTCACAATATTGTTGTGAGAAGATGTCTTGAAAGTCTGGCCAACACCTGCAGCAGTGACGTTGGTTCTCATGGGCGGACTGCTTGATGTCTAAAACTCACATTCCAATTCCCCCTTCCTTTCCCCCACAGTTTGTTGGTAAGCTGAGAAGCAGCAAAAGTAAAAGCAGCCTGAGTACGCTCCGAAACTTGACACCCATATTGCTCACTTTGGCCAAGAAAAGGAAAGGAAAGTTCTGCCTACAAGAGACCAATCCGCAGAAAATCCCATGAAGCATTGACAATAGTTAACGTGATTTCTAAAAGGATAGGGGCTTAGATGGAAATAAGCCTCAAGGTAAACAATCCCACATCTTCGTAGGAGAGCTGAGGTGAGGAGGCTGCATCAACCTTACCCAATTTTGGCATTCCAAAAGGTTGTATGAACTTCAGCTGCCAGAATTCTCAGCAATTTCCACGCTAGAGAGTTCTGGGCATTGGAACACCCAGATAAGACAAGGCTAGGTCAACCGGAAGGAGCAAAGAAACAAGACGAAGGGAGGGGCTGAGTGACAGAGAAAGCCAAAGCTTTCTGAATTATATGCTTCTGCACAAACCTCTGCAAGAACAACTTTCTGCATTACAAAAAATGACTGGCAAAAAGAGAAAAACTAAAAGAAAAGAGAAAGTGAGGCAGGATTCCTTTTTGCTCTTGACTTTTTTTTACGTTGCTATATTTATTTGCTATTAAGACTAGATTCTCTTTCTCCTGCCCCTAGTAATTTATCATTTATCAACTGAGAAAATTGCCTTAGTTTTACGAAGAGAAATATAATCCTCCTTCAGGGGTGACTACTCTTAAATTCTGTGTCCTGCACCTTTTGGATAATTACAGGTCTCTTTGATCTCATTTTTTTTTTTTTTGCTGGAGATCAGTCTTCCCCAGGTGGATCTTCCTCTTTTCTGTGGACTTTTACTTCCCAAATTTTTCAGCAAATGGATGTTGGTCGGGAAACAAATCCACCCAGCTGGAGGACATTCAAATCAGGGAAGGCTAGTACAGTGGACTGGGCCCAGGGCTGGCAAGATAAGCCTAGTTGAAAATTACAGACCTATCTCTCTATGCTGTGTCTCATGCAAAGTAATGGAATCTATCATAAACCAATACATTACACTCCACCTTGAAACAAACAACCTTCTCTCTAATAAACAATTTGGTTTCAGAAAAAAATTGTCTTGTAACTTACAACTTCTTCATTGCAAAAACATATGGACTACCAACCTTGATCAAGGTAAAGCAATAGATGAAATCTACATAGACCTCTGCAAAGCTTTTGATTCATTAGTACATGATAAACTACTCCTCAAACTAAAATCCTACGGCATTTCGGGACCTCTTCACAATTGGATAAACGCCTTCCTGTCAAACAGACAACAAGTGGTCAAAATTGGTAACGCTATATCAAATCCTGTTCCTGTCAAAAGTGGCGTTCCCCAAGGTAGTGTTCTTGGTCCAACGCTCTTCATACTATACATAAATGATCTCTGTGACCTCATCTCAAGTTATTGTGTTCTCTTTGCTGACGATGTCAAACTATTTAATACCACAAACAATACTTCTACCCTTCAAGAAGACCTCGGCTTAGTTTCCGATTGGTCTAAAACTTGGCAACTCCAAATCTCTACCAGCAAATGCTCAGTCTTACATATTGGAAAAAAGAATCCTATCAACAAGTACAAACTTGATGGTCATTACCTTACTGACGACCCTCACCCTGTCAAAGATCTTGGAGTGCTCATATCAAATGACCTAAATGCCAAAGCCCACTGCAACTACATAGCAAAAAAGGCTCTAAAAGTAGTTAACCTAATTTTATGCAGCTTCTTTTCCAAAAACTCTACACTACTAACTAGAGCATACAAAACATTTGCCAGACCTATTCTTGAATACTGCTCATAGTCTGGAACCCGCACCACATCTCTGACATAAATACAATAGAACGAGTCCAGAAATATTTTACTAGAAGAGTTCTTCACTCCTCCGAAAACAACAAAATACCTTATTCCACCAGGCTTGAAATCCTGGGATTAGAAAACTTACAACTACGTCGACTTCGACATGACCTGTGTTTAACACACAAAATCATCTATTGCAATATCCTTCCTGTAAATGACTACTTCAGCTTCAATAGCAATATTACAAGAGCAAAAAATAGATTCAAGCTTAATGTCAACCGCTTCAAACTTGATTGCAGAAAATATGACTTCTGCAACAGAGTTGTTAATGCTTGGAACTCATTACCTGACTCCATAGTCTCTACAAAAAATCCCAAAATCTTCAACCAAAAACTGTCTACTATTGACCTCACCCCATTCCTAAAACGACTATAAGGGGCGTGCATAAGAGCACAAAAGTGCCTACCCTTCCTGTCCTATTGTTCTCTTTATTATATCTAATTAATATAGCTATGCATATCCTCTACTTATATATATATAATATATTTCATGATATGTTTTCTTTTTTTACTATGACAATGTTTATGTATACTGTTGTGACAAAATTAAATTAAAAAAAAGCCTCTTGTTAATGTAGCTCTTGATTTTCCAGTTACAAGCTTCTTTCTGTTATATTTCTTTCTTCTTTTTTCATCGAGAAGGAAGGTTTGTGCTTGGCAGGTGCCCAAAATTGACATAATCTTTAAAGAATTAGGAGGCTAAAAAAGGTCATTCTTCCCTGATGAGGGGATTAAGTTGTATCTGCTCAAATTGAAAAGGTGAGTGACTGTGACCCACCCATTAAAATCAAGGATAGGAGGAAGAAGTCCAGAAGAATTTGGATGATACTCAGATTTTGTTTTCCTTGTTTTAATATAATTTTTGCTGAAGAATTTTTTTTACAAAGTGAAAAGTTACAGAAAAAAAAAGAATATGGAAAACGTTAAAAAGATATTTAAAAAAGAAAGAGAAAGAAAGAGAAAATGAAAATGAAAAAGAGAAAGAAAGAAAATGAAAGAGAAAGAAAATGACAGAGAGAAAAATGAAAGAGAAAGAAAACAAGAAAACAAGAGAAAGAAAAAACAAGAGAGAAAACAAGAAAGAAAGAGAAAAAGAAAGAAAGAAAGAAAGAAAGAAAGAAAGAGGAAGGAAGAAAGGAAGGAAGAAAGGAAGGAAAAAAAGAAAGAAAAGATACTTCCAATCTTGCAACACTTACATAGTTAATACTGTTTCCACTTTCCCAAACTACAAAAACATAGTTCCCTTCTTCTCCTATGCAGTCCCTGCATTCAACAACTCCAGAAATCACCAGTTCATTTTTATCCAATTACAGTAACATGTCCATGAAAGCTTTCTAGTCTTTTATAAAATTAGTTATTGTTCCTTCCCTAACCAGACTTGTCCATTTAACCATTTCTGCAGCTTCTGCCATCCTCACAATTTTCTGTGAGTCAGTAACGACACAGGTGACTAAAGCATTCTTCCCTCCCCTTCAGCCTCTCCTAGCCCATACCCAAAAAAACAAGTTCCTTCTTCTGTGTTTTTCTGAGGGAGCCAAAGAAACATGCCTCCCTTCTACTCAACCGTTGCCTGCTGTGGTCACATCACAGCTCTGAACAGATTTCTCCGGGCAGAGACATCCCCTTTCCAGAAGGGAGATGATACAATGTGTTCTTGAAATTTTTTTAAAAAGAAAAAAAATTGGCATCCATCATGGAGGGGCCACACCTGAGGAGAGGCAAGTGGCTGAAAGTATGTGGGCCGAGCCCTGATGAGCAGGCACCGAGGAACCCAGGCACTGCTCCCTTAGTTGGAGAGAATTTGTAAGCGGGTGGATACGGCAACACCTTTAGAGCTGCAAAATGAAATTTCTTTGGATTTTGGAGTCAGGCATCCATTGCTTAATCGTCCTGCTGCTTTCAGTCTTCTTACTAGCAGGTAGGCCTTTTGACCTTGAACCTCTTGTAGTGGGCAGCAATGAGTTTGAGCTGGGGGGGGGAATCAAGGGGAGAGGGCACCCAAGCGGTTTCTCCTCCTTTAACTTTTTTTGTAATAAACTCATAATTAGGGGTACCATGTCTGGGCTGCTAAGAGCTGGATGACCAGGGGTGAAATGCTCCCGGTTCAGACCAGATCACCCAATCAGGTAGCAATGGTGGCGGGTGGTTCGGAGAACCGGTAGCAAAAATCTCTGCCACCCCCCCCCCCCGCCCATGCCCAGCTAAGCCATGCGATCATCAGAGGCTTTTTTTTCTACTTTTAAAAGCATTTTTTCTTCCACTGAAAAAATGCTTTTAAAAGTAAAAAAAAAAGGCTCTGATGTTCGTGCGGCTCAGCTGGGATCGTCAGAATCCTTTAAAAGCTTTTTTTCCTCTGCTGATCCCAACTGAGTTGCCTGATCACCACAGGCTTTTAAAAGCATTTTTTTACATCCTCTTCAGCTGAAGAGGTTGTCGAAAACATGCTTAAAAAAAAAGTTGGGCACGCCCACCCAGTTACATTACCCCCAAGCCACGCCCACAGAACCAGTAGTAACAAATTTTACATTTCACCCCTATGGATGACCTTCAGATGACCATTAAAGCTGGGGGAGTTTTCTATATGCCTTTGCTGCCATCTACTGGTCATATGGGATATTGCAGAAGAGAAATGGTGTGTCTATCAAGTCTCTAAAAAAATCCAAATACGCCTGTTGAGAGGAACTGAGGAGGAACAGCAGCTGGCAAGAACATCTCAGAATGTATAGGCTCTGCTCTTCATGTTTCCTAGACTCTATGTACTCCTATATATTCTCCCCACCCCCAAACTGATGTCAACCTTGTAATGATTAAGTAGAGATAAAGGTTCCTTCCACTCATCAGAAAAGACTTACATAAATTATTATGGCTGGAGTACAGTCAACCAGATATTTAGACCATATTCGACATTTCTATCCACCTATTGTGTCATTCCCAAGGACCTGGGATAGACACATGTTGTTTATATTAATATAAAAATATAAAAATATCACTGCAGGATGTAAGCTATTTGAAGTAAATCTGTGTTTTGCTATTATTATTATTATTATGGTTGGTTGCACAGTCAGCTAAATGCTTAGACTGGGTTTGGCATTTTTATCCACCTGTCGAGTCTTTCCCAGGGACCTGGGAAAGGCAGTTGTTGTTGTTTGATGGTGTTAAAGGTGCATCGCAGGATGTATGCTGTTCCAAGTCAAGCTGCCTTTTTGCAATTGATGAATGGTGATTTAGTCAATGCCAATGGTGTTCATCTGGTGCTCTGGATATTTTGGAATTGCATCCTAGACGCCTGTTACTGTTGGTATTATCTTTGTTTTCTTTTGCCACAGCCATTCTACAAAGAGTTACTGGTCTTTATATTTTGTGCTTTTTTTTTATTTTGTGCCCTTGAGTCATTTTTGACTCCTGGTGACTGCATGGACTAGACCCTGTAGTTTGCTTGGCAAGATTTTCAGAAGTGTCTCTTTCCTAGAGCCGAGAGATTGATTGGCCTAAGGTTACCCAGCTGGAATAGAGCCTCAGACCTGATTAGAATTCGTGCTCTCCCAGTTTCTAGCCTGATGTCTTAACCCCCACCCCACCCCCCACCAAACTGGTTAATAACAGAACAGCATAACAGAGTTGGAAGGGACCTTGGAGGTCTTCTAGTCCAACCCTCTCCTCAAGCAGGGGACCCTATAAAATTTGAGACAAATGGTTATTCAGTCTCTTCTTTAAAATCTCCAGTGATGAAACACACACAACTTCTGAAGGCGTTCCACTAATTCATTTTTTTCCTTACTGGGCTTGTTTATATAACAGTGTAATTTGTCTCCATGTCACATGGTGACTGATTTACAGTTCTGGAGAGGTTTATCTGAAAGTTAAATCCAAGTGAATTCAGCAATACTCATTTCCAAATAAACAAGCCCAGGACTAAGACAAAACACAATTCCTTGCTTAACCACATTACGGTTAAGATAAGAATCCTTAGAATTTATTTTAAAATTTGAGCACATTTCATTTACCCATTTGTTGGTTGGTTTACCCTAAATGTTTTCTTCTTATAGAAAAACCTATGAGACAGTTAAGGGATTGGCTCTAAGTCAACTGATAAAGTATGTATGTTTAACTGGACTTAGGTCTCATTTTACAAAATGGAATGTACTCCCAAGCTACTCCCTAAAGGCTTTTCAGAGGTGACCTTGCAAAAAAAAAATTCAAACAGAAACCAAACAGCCTGAAAAGAGGGAGAAAGTTATCAGAAAAGTACATAAAATGTACATAACTAGAGACACCTGCATAATAAGAAAGGCTGTAACCAGAAGACCCATTGGCTTGTGTTTCTCAGTTGTCCAGAGGATGATTTGCTCAGACAAATCCAAGGCGTCCTATTCGTCTACCACAGGGGTCGGCAACCTTAAACACTCAAAGAGCCACAAAGGTCCTAACCAGAACCCCCCCTGTTCAATTCTAGAGCCGACCAGAAATCCAGTTCCCCCACCATAGAGTCTCCTCCTAGCATGGCGTCCTTTTTCCTCTACCTGTCCTAACTGAAAGCCCTATCAATTGTGGAGCTGACCGGAAAACCCACCCCTTGCCATAGAGTCTCTTCCTGATGTACTGTGCTTTTTCTCCCCATAACCGGAAGCTCCTCTCAAAATTGTGGCAGCGACAGGGAGCCGCAGCAGAGGGATGAAAGAGCCACATGCAGCTCCAGAGCCGCAGGTTGCTGACCACTGGTCTACCCCCTCTCTCATCTAAGTTCAAATCCTAAACCAGCCCAGTCTCTCTATGCACCTGATAAAAGGAACATAGAGAATATCAGGGTTGGAAGGAACCTCAGCGGTCTTCTAGTCCAATCCTCTGTTTGAGCAGGAGATCCTAGTCCATTCCAGACAAACGGCTGTCCAAAAAAGATGTGGAGCTGAAATGCATAATAATTCAGGCATTTTAACAAAATGTTTAAGTCTGGAAAAATAGCCAGACTTCTTCTGTCCTTTAGAAGGTTAAGTTAGACAATGTTGTCAGAAAGAAGAACAATTCTATGTAGATATAAGCATGTGGTGCTTTTCTTAAAAGGGTCTTCAATGGAACTAAATGCTGCGTGTGCATATAGAAATGAAAAAGTTTAGTATCTGAAGTAAACTGCTGGACATCAACCAGACCAGGGGAATGATCCCAGTAGAGATCAGTATAAAATGAGAAGCTGTTGGGCCATTTTTCCATGCTTGGAAGAAGGGTCTCCCATAGTGTCACAGTATTCCCTGCTTTTCAGCTGAAACAAAAGGATTTAATCTACCCAGGGGTGGGTTGCTGGGGGTTCACAGGGGTTCAGCAAAACCTCTAGCTAAGATTCTGTGCAGTTCGGAGAACCCCCAAATCCCACTCCTGACTGGCCCTGCCCACCCCATCGCACCCCTCCTAGGAGTTCCCATGTGGCCCGTTTTGGATGCAGGTAAGTGCAGGGCGTGCACAGAGGCTTGTGGGGGGTGAAAAATGGGCCTACTGGAAGTTTAGAAACGGGCCCGTTTCCAGCCTCCAGAGTCTGGGGAGGCTGTTTTTGCCTTCCCAGAGGCTCGAAAAAAGCCTCTAGAGCAGCGGGTCTCAACCTGTGGGTCGCAACCCCATTGGGGGTCAAATGATGATTTGCCAGGGGTCGCCTAAGACCATCAGAAATATGGGAAGTATACTTCGAGTCGAAGAATCGCGCTCCAGTGGTTGACTCCACAAGCCAGCTGCAGGCTCTTCATATCGCTAGCCGAATTCGGCTTCAGGCATGATGAATTAAAAAAGAGAGAAATCTTTGCTCTGATGTCTCCCTCTCAAGCCAGCTGCAATCACTCCCAATCACTAGCCTAATCTGGCTTCAGGCGCGATAAATTCAAAACGAAAATAATTTTACGGTTGGGGTCGCCACATTGTGGGGAATTGTATTAAAGGGGTCGCAGCACTATAAAGGTTGAGAACCACTGCTCTAGAACCCAGGGAGGGCAACCCCCCACCCTTGCCATGGTGCAGGAGCCAACTAGGCCATGCCCACCATAGCCACGTCCACCCAACAACCGGGCAGAGAACTGGTTGCTAAAATTTTTGAAGCCCACCCCTAGGGCAATATGCTGACTCTGTAAACTGCTTAGAGAGGGTTGTAAAGCACTGTGAAGAAGTGCTATATAAGTCTAAGTGCTATTGCTATTTGATTGCTCTTGGTACAAAGGATATTTTTCCTCCTCTCATTACCAGCTAGAGGTACTAGTGCATCTGCCAGTACGTTGCTGCCCTTCAGGGGGAGCACCTTAATGGTCCCAAGGAACTTCTCTATGGCAACAGAAAAGAGCCATACAGCCATAAAACCTGCCAGCATCACAGGCATCTCCAATGGTACAAGAGAAGAACTGGCAACAGCCACCATCAAGATTGCTGTTCCTGGAACATCTGAGATGACCAGAACAACTCCTGGAAACCACAGCAAAATAACTGCTGCTCCACCAAGTAGGTTCCTGGTAGCTGGGCGAGGTTGGCCCAAATCCTCCTATCTTTCCCTAAGGGCCTAAAGACGGGGCCGTGCAAGTCGGCTTGGGGCCTTAGTGGGGGAACAGCACAATGGAGGTGATTGATTGACTAATAACAGATTCCCACCACTCTGCCTTCCCGTCCTCCCTATGTATCTTTGGTTCAAATGTCTGAGTTTAACTTTTTATGTTTTAACTATATGCGTAACTGTAAGCCGCCCAGAGTTACCCTATGGTAAGATAGGTGGCCAATAAAATTTATAAATAATAGATAGATAGATAGATAGATAGATAGATAGATAGATAGATAGATAGATAGATAGATAGATAGATAGGTAGATGATAGATAGATAGATAGATAGATAGATAGATAGATAGATAGATAGATAGATAGATATGACAGAGATAGAGATGACAGCGATAGAGATAAGAGAAAGAGATAGAGATGGTAGAGATACAGATAGAGAGAGACAGTCAGTCAGTCTAGGCCTATATAATATAATATAACAACAGAGTTGGAAGGAACCTTAGAGGCCTTCTAGTCCAACCCCCTGCCCAGAAAGGAAACCCTACACCACCTCAGTCAGATGGTTATCTAACATTTTCTTAAAAATTTCCTCAAACCTTAAAAATTTTCTCAAAAGCCACAAACAGGGGACACAGCAGAGTAGCTGTGTTCACATCGCATGCTGAGATTGGCTATGATTACAGAATAACAGAGTTGGAAGGGACTTGTAGGTCATCTAGTCCAACCCCCTACCCAAGCAGGAGACCCTACACCATTTCTGACGAATGGCAGTCCAGTCTCTTCTTGAAAGCTTCCAGTGATGAAGCTCCCACAACTTTTGAAGGCAAAACTGTTCCACTGGTTAATTGTTCTCACTGTCAGAAAATTTCTCCTTATTTCTAAGTCGAGTCTCTCCTTGATCAGTTTCCATCCATTATTCCTTGTCTGGCCTTCAGGTGCTTTGGAAAATAGGTTGACCCCTTCCTCTCTGTGGGTTCAATTACTGGAACACTGCTATCGTGTCTCCCCTTGTCCTTCTCTTCACTAGACTAGCCAGGCCCAGTTTGTATAAGTGTTCTTCGTATGTTTTAGCCTCCAGTCTAGAGGTGGGTTTCTGACCTGTTCTGGAGAACCGGTAGTGGAACTTTTGAGTAGTTCTGAAAACTGGTAAATGCCACCTCTGACTGGCCTCGCCCCCATCTATTCTCTGCCTCCAGAGTCCCAGCTGATTGGGAGGAAATGGGGATTTTGCAGTAACCTTCCCCTGGAGTGGGGAGGGAATGGAGATTTTACAGCATCCTTCCCCTGCCATGCCCACCAAACCATACCACGCTCACCAAGCCACACCCACAGAACCGGTAGTAAAAAAAAATTGAAACCCACCCACTGTTCCAGGCCCCTAATCTTGGCTAGGTGCTTCTCTCTTTTGCATCATAATGCGGTCTACAAACTGTAAGGTGTAAACAATTAAGAGCATTTATTGGGTTCAAAACAAAGAAGAACTTGTTGTTGCTACCTCTAATAAAAGTCACTGATGGTCAAAGCTAATATGGCACTAGATAAGAATCAACAGAGTTCAGGGAGTGGGGAAGGTGGGATTTAGGTCTTTTGTGACAACACAATGACTGGTGACATTTAACCCAGTCTGCCAGTTCAACCTCTTCTTTTCATACACAAACCCATTTAGTTGGTTAGTTTATTGAAAAGTTTCTCAACCTTGCAGCATCCTATAGTCACATGACTGCGTTTTGTGAAGGTTTTGGCAAAACCTGACATTTACTCCTGGTTTTTGGCAAAACCATGTCCATTGGTTTACTTAATGTCTGCCAAAAAAAGGTTGTAAAATTGGGTGATGTGACTGACCTGATTTACAATCATCACAAGTTATGGCAGGCAGGCTCCATTTCAGTCGTAACTTGACTAGCTGTATGTACAAATAATTCAAAGGCATGTACAAAAATAACATTGCAGAAAAGGTATGCATTGGGCAAAATTTTATACAGGCCATGTTTTGTCCTTACCGTTTCATTGCTGACAACTAACAGCACTCATTCTTTAGGCTCAGGTGGTCCCAGCACAGCTGCGGTCAGTACAACAGGAACCAATATCCCCATGCCAGGTATGATAGAACTAAAAACAAAACAAAAAAATAGAATGATATTCTAAACTCCTCAACCCACTTCAATGCAATCTTCGCATTCATTTTCTGCTAATAGAGACAACAACACAAGATCCAGGAAGGCGACCACTGACATTCTGGGCTATCATTCTGATCTGCTTAACCGTGTCTGGACTCTTCATTGGAGGATATGTTGGGTGCTGTTTCTTCTGGAAAGTGAGTCAGGAGACCCAGCTTTCCTCAGATCAATGGGAGGTTCTTCATGGCTTGATCAGAGCCAGTGCTAAAATTTATGACACATAAAACAGAGTGTAGCCTGATAGTAATACAAGTTGCCTTGGTTAATGATGGTAATTGGGGCCAGAGACAATCAACACCAAATGTCACAGGCACACAGCACAACGTGACTGGGCTGACTTACCACAAAAATTCCAGCTGTTCCAGTTGTTAGGCGAATTCTGCCCAGTCATTGGGCAGAATATCCTATGATCACCATCTGTGACTTCCTGATGTCTTTCCCATTGATTCTGCTTGTAGGAAGCTTAGCAGGGAAGCTCACAAATAATGATCACATGACCGTGGAATGTGGCAAACGTCATGATCTCTGAAGGAGATGCGTGGTCCAAAGATGTGATAGATGGATGATAGATAGATAGATAGATAGATAGATAGATAGATAGATAGATAGATAGATAGACAGACAGACAGACAGACAGACAGATATGGATGGATGGATGGATGACAGACAGACAATGATTGTGATTGTGAATAAGCTGGTTTCAAGCACCCAAATCACAGTCATGGCTGCCTGTCATAGCACCCCTGCAATCACAAAGACCAACATCGCCATATCTTTGATCAGTCCCTGAATGAGTGGTTCTTAAACAAGGACTATCTATCTCAGCCTTTGTATGCATGGCCTCTAATATTATAGGTTGGGGGACTTGACCAAATAATATGGCCCCAGACCACCTGACCTGCTCTCTCTGGAGCAGATGACAAAAAGCCAAAGTGGTTTAAACAAGCCACAAAACTATTTTTTTTTTTTTTTTGTTTACATTTATACCCCGCCCTTCTCCGAAGACTCAGGGCGGCTTACAATGTATAGGGCAATAGTCTCATTCTATTTGTATATATTTACAAAGTCAACTTATTGCCCCCCCAACAATCTGGGTCCTCATTTTACCTACCTTATAAAGGATGGAAGGCTGAGTCAACCTTGGGCCGGGCTCGAACCTGCAGTAATTGCAGGCTTTGTATTCTTAATAACAGGCCTTACCAGGCAGAGCTAAACCGGCCCTTAAGTGAGGCAGACAGCACATTTGGAAAAGTGCAAAATTAGAAGCGAGTAACTCCTATTATTTCAATTTCCCATGTCTCGAGAAGCAATTATTAGTTCTGTTAGCAGAGCTAATAACCATTCAGAAATACCATGCATCAGTTTGCATATGAAAATGGATATTAGTCATTATTTTTATTATTTAGCACAGGGGTCTCCAACCTTGGTCCCTTTAAGACTTGTGGACTTCAACTCCCAGCGTCCCTCAGCCAGCTTTATTGGCTGAGGGACTCTGGGAGTTAAAGTCCACAAGTCTTAAAGGGACCAAGGTTGGAGACCCCTGATTTAGCAGGAGTACAAAATCTCACTGCTTTTAGGCTTTAGAGCTCCCAGCCACTAGAAATCAGGGTAATCTTTGTGTTTCCACTGGCGGGCAAATAGATATAGCAGGGTGTCCACTCAATGGATTTAAATGGGATGGTTTTGTTTTTAACGATATTTCACCTTATACTATACAAATATAGGCCTTATAATAAAGAGGTGACATTAGATTATTTAATTGTGGGAGTACCACATGTTGCTAAACTACAACTCCCAGCATTCTTCACTTACCAGGAAGTTGAGTTCTGCAACATTTGGAGATTCAACCCTCTGAGGCACTTCTGCTTTCATAGGAAATAACTGCCTTCATTGGGTTTATTCTTTGACTTGCAAGCTAGAGCTTCCCTTTATGTTCTGGATCTGACATTCAACTGTCTCCTTTGTTATCGTTTTGCTTTGTTCCAGAAGAATATTTTCTAAGTTGAGCGAGCCTCAGTCTTTCCCTGGAATCTTGTTTCCTATTTTGAGCACAGAGACAAGAATATTGAAAAATGAAGGAAACTCTTTCTGGCTGATGGAAGTTGAACCCAGATTTGTGATTCATTAAGCTTGTTGAACTATGACAAGGACAATTGCTGGATCTTCAACCCAGATGTTTTCATCATTAAATGTTAACCCCTGGAATAAAAGAAATTATTAACTCTGTATTTCTTTCACATTACCAAAGTTTGATATAATACCCAGGGTATGAAATGATATGGAATAGTGGTATTGTCACAGAAGCATATATATCTAGATTGGAGAATGTAAGGGGGATAGCATTTCCACCACCACACAACTAAAATAAGTTGGTCCTTTTGCACTAAAAATGTAATTTACATTTTTTGCACTGAAATCACAGGTAGTCCTCAAGTTACGATCACAATTGAGCCCAAAATTTCTGTTAAGTGAGACATTTGTTACGTGAGTTTTGCCCCATTTTATACCCTTTCTTGCCACAGTTGTTAAGTGAATCACTGCAGTTGATAAATTAGTAAGAGGCTGTTAAGTTAATCTGGCTTCCCCATTGACTTTGCTTGTCAGAAGGTTGCAAAAAATCACATGACTGCAACTGCCTTCCATTGAGGACCTGTATACTGCACGAATCAAGAAGAGGGCCGTGAAAATATTTACAGACCCCTCGCATCCTGGACATAAACTGTTTCAACTACTACCCTCAAAACGACGCTATAGAGCACTGCACACCAGAACAACTAGACACAAGAACAGTTTTTTCCCGAAGGCCATCACTCTGCTAAACAAATAATTCCATAAACACTGTCAAACTATTTACTGAATCTGCACTACTATTAATCTTCTCATAGTTCCCATCATCAATCTCTTTCCATTTATGACTGTATGACTATAACTTGTTGCTAGCAATCCTTATGATTTATATTGATATATTGACCATCAATTGTGTTGTAAATGTTGTACCTTGATGAACGTATCTTTTCTTTTATGTACACTGAGAGCATATGCACCAAGACAAATTCCTTGTGTGTCCAATCACACTTGGCCAATAAAAATTCTATTCTATTCTATTCTGTCATAAATATGAACCAATTGCCAAGCATCAGAATTTTGATCATGTGACCATGGGAATGATTCAATGGTCATAAATGTGAAAAATTGTCATAAGACACTTTTTTCAGTACTGCTGTAATTTTGAGCAATCACTAAATAAATGGTTGTAAGTCAAGGACTTCCTGCACACAAAGAACATCTGAATCTTGAGTAATTTATACATATATAAGAATGTTATGCTATATGTAAAGCATGTGATTTCCCCAATTAAACATTAAAAAGGCATCTCTTTAATACCTCATATCATATACACCATCACCTATAAAGAAATCTTTTTGAATTCTCAGTGGTTAATATTGTATGCTGGACATGCATGGTTCTTTTTTTATTTGGTTTTAAGTATTTTGTATTTTTGCCTTATAGACCGGTTTGGAATTGGGCAGCCTCCAAATTTAATAAAATAAAAAACTAAAGTAAATTCTGATACATAAGCCTCCCCCTGCAATGTTTCTGGTTAATACATTCTACAGTTCAAGTTTTGGCGCCTGTCTACAAGTTCAAGAGTTTACATTCTAAAACTCGGCAATTCTCCTGCCCCAAATCCACTTAGATTCAACTTGGTCTAAAATATATTCTCTTTCTCATTCCAAAGTTCCTGCCTGAAACTACTCACTCCTTCAACATAAGCCCATCGTTTTAATGTGCAAAGCAGGGGTGAAATGCTCCCGGTTTGGACCAGATCGCGTGATCCGGTAGCGAAGGAGGCGGGTAGTTTCGAGAACCGGTAGCAAAAATCCTTGCCACACACACACACACACCCATGCCTTGCTGTTCCTCTTCTCTGTCCCTGAAGCTCTCAGTGGTGATATAGCTGCAAACGACCCTAAATGACTGCCACGGCGCTTCAAAGGGCTGCACTACAACTGATCAGCACTGTAGGCGGCTAGTAGACCGATGCCTCTATTTTTAAAGAAGGTAGACCGCTGCACTCCCAAAAAAAGGCAATTAGTAGACCAGTGCCTCTATTTTTAAAGAAGGTAGCGCTCCCAAAAAAAGGCAATTAGTAGATTGGTGCCTCTATTTTTAAAGAAGGTAGACCGGTGCGCTCCCCAAAAAAGACAATTAGTAGACCAGTGCCTCTATTTTTAAAAAAGATAGACAGGTGCGCTCCCAAAAAAAGGCAATTAGTAGACCAGTGCCTCTATTTTTAAAAAAGGTAGACTGGTGTGTTCCCAAGTTTAATATACTTGGTTTATTATTTTTATTATTGGCCATGCCCATTCAGTCACCTGACCACCAAGCCACACCCATCAATTAAACCACACCCACAGAACCGGTAGGGAAAATTTTTAGATTTCACCCCTGATGCAAAGCCATCTCTATCAACATTAGGAATGAAAACTCAAATACATATTTGCAACGTGGCATTTGACTGGATCGTGTGAAATCTTACACCAAGGTCATTTAGGGCCAGTCTGCTTTTCCAATAAGTCCTTATCAGAGAATTTCTGCTTCAAGCCCTCTTTCTTCACTAAAATAGGCAGATATCCAATATTATCTCATCTGAACAGCCCTCTCACATACCAGTGATAATTTTCTTGTAAATTAGTGTTTCTCAACCTCAAATCAGTGATAATATTCTCTTAAATCAGTGTTTCTCAATCTTGGCAACTTGAAGATGTGTGGACTTCAACTCCCAGAATTCCCCAGCCAGCCTTGCTCTCTTGGCTTTATCAGGTTTTGGATGAAAGTCTCTAAGCCAGGCAAACAATGTAGGATGGCATTCAGCAGGTGGGGAAGAAGAAAAACTACTGTACATTTTACACTTATTTAATGATTAAAGTTGTATCCAATATGCTTACTTTCAAGTCATATCTTTAATAGCTCCTCCCATCTGTTACATTAGTATTACAAGATCATGATGGGGGCCTTAAAATTGTGCCCCTTGGGCGCCAGATTGAGCACCTATTTAGATTGTCACCAGGCCCTGTTGTATGCAAAACATTTTTCCCTGATTATCTACCTTCTCATAGTAAGTAGGCAAATCAGTTTCAATTATTCCTGGGGATCATCAGACATGAAATATCTATATCTGTCATCTATCTTATCTATTTATCTATCATCTATTTATCATCTATATCAGGGGTGTCAAACTCACGTTGTCATGGCGTTATCACATGACGTATCGGGATTTTTCCCGCTTCGCTAAACCGGGCGGAGGCAGAGCCAGCACATGACGCATCTGGCCCGCGGGCTGCGAGTTTGATACCCCTGATCTATATCATCGATCCATCCATCCATCTATCTATCTATCTATCTATCTATCTATCTATCTATCTATCTATCCATCCATCCATCTATCTATCTATCTATCTATCTATCTATCTATCTATCTATCTATCCATCCATCCATCCATCCATCCATCCATCCATCTATCATCATTATCATATTTAAAAACTGCTCATCTCCGTCACAGAGGAATCATACTGATATAACCTCAGTTTTTTTAAGGTAAGACCAGTGGTGGGTTTCTACCAGTTCGCCCCATTTCGGGCGAACCGGTAGCGGCGAGAGGCTCCGCCCACCTGCCCAGATGTCATCATGGACACTCTGCGCATGCACAGAAGGTTCTGTGCATGCGCAGAAGCATCACACGTGAACGAAGCAAATGCATGCGCTCTCTCACAGTTCTGAACCGGTAGTGAAGATAAGTGAAACCCACTATTGGGTAAGACATGGAAATGGGTTTAAGGCAGTGTTTCTCAACTTTGGCCACTCGAAGATGTATGGACTTCAACCCAGTCTCTAGCATTCTATACCAAAGTGGCTCTCATCACACTACTAGTATCGTATTTATCTGTTTATTTGTCATATTTATGGCACTATGTACCTTTGATAAACCTAGCCTTCAAGAATTGACAGCATGAAACAAAACACCCATCATTGGTAGTCAAGTTCATTGACATGTTATGTAGCATGCTGCTCCAGACTCAGTTTGATTATTGGAAGAGCCGACTCATAGCTCAGCTGAGATCAGTCTGTCTCTACCCAATGCTCATGAAGAAGTAGGACAGAACTGTGAGAAGTCCCATTCTCTTTAAGAATTTTCAGAGATATGTGGCTTGTGTTGTGGTCCGTCAGCAGCCTACGGAGCTGGCAACAGAGTCAGACAGCGATGAGGCTGAGGTGAGGCCAGGGCCATCGGGAAGTGAGGTGCGGACTCCAGAGCCTCCAGAGCCTGATAGTAGTGAGGCAGAGGAATAGGAGGAGCCTGTTCCTAATGCACGCATGAGAAGAGTTGCCAGAAGACAAGAGCAGCTCAAGCAGGGAGGACAACTCGGGAGTAGGGCCAAGAGATGATTGGCCCCTCCCATAAGGCTTAAAACAAGACCAGAACTGGTGTTTCAGCTTTGCCGGAAAACAACATTGTAGCTGCATCTTCTGCTTCTGCTTCATATATGTCTTTGTTTTTGTGGCTTCTGGACATTTGCCAGGAAGGGCCTTTGGCAGTTTGCCTAATTGGACTAAGGTTTGTGAGATAACTGAGGAATTTGTGCTTGGGAGGCATTTGTTTTACTTTGAGTTGGACGACGCTGGGAATGAAGTAATTCCCAGCTGTTCGAATAAAGTTTGTTTTTTCACGGACTAAGTTTATTATTACCTACTTGGGCCTGGGTCACAACAGCTTGTGAGTCTGCATGCCTAAAATTACTGTTTCCCTTTCAAGTCCAAAACAAATCCAGAGCTCATGATTATTCTGATGCATTTCTCCAAACAGCACAGAGAAAAGTGGCATTGTTACTTCCTGTAGCTTGCCAGATAATTCTCTATCTGTATATACCACCACTGTACAGCAGATGTGAAGTTTGTTTTCCTTTCAGAAAGACATGGTTCACCAGACCATGTTCAAATATGATTTATTAGATATTTTATTATGTAGAAATAATTTTGGCATAATTTTTCTCTACCATCTTATGTTTGACAACCAGGATCCTGAACAACAAAACCCATAAAACAAGTTCATAAAACTTAAAAACTGTCTAGTTAATAATTCCTTTTCTTGACATTATCCATGAAACCTAGGCCAAAAAGAATCATTTTTGTCTATGATGTGCCTTTATAAGGGAATACTGAAATTTCACAACCCTTATATATGTTGAAGTTAAATAATAATAATGATTTATTAAATTTGAATGCAACAACAACCAAACAAAAATTACAATAACAGATAAAAGAGGGCAAGTGCAATAGACCAAGTGAGCAGACCATACAGATTTCTGATCTACATATTTTATTGGAATTTCCTTTACAACTTAAATGTCAGAACTGTCTTTATATGAAAATCAAAGACACGAGAACAGCTTTGATTGGTACCAGAAATAAAGGGAAGTAAATACTGGGAAGTAGACAGAAAGAAAACATAATTATATAAATTAACTGAAATGCCTCCTTTCAATTCAAAACATAAGAAAGGTGTTTGTTCACAGGTAAGATTGGCTTAGCGGAACATCATCATAGTCGTGAGATTGATTCTCATAATCCATCCATTTCTTTCATCTCTTCCCTTTTTCTATCCCTGTTGACACACAACCTCCAAGAGCATTTCAAGAAAAAGTAACAGCAGGTAGCAGTGAGTCTAAATTTGGAATATTCTTTTTTTTTTTAATGGACACCCTTGGAGGAATAATAAGGTACGGTTCCATATTTGCTACAAGGAGATCATGAAAAATATTAATCCTCCCCAGAATGATCTTCAGGAAGATTTCCTAAATCATCCTGCTCAGGCAGTGGTGGCCAAGGTGCTGTTGGCAGCAGGGATGAGGGTGGGTAAGGATCATCAGGAAGTGGTGGATTAAATGATCCAGGAAATTGTCCTGGGTTGTGAGGCCCCAAGGGCTTTGGTGGTTGTGGAAATTTGGGCTGCTGGGGATGTGGTGATACAGGGGGACCTTCTGGCCAAGGTTTTCCAGGTATTAGAGGCCCCAAGGGCTGAGGGCCTACTGGTTTTGGTGGTCCTTCTGGCCATGGCTTCTCTGGAACTGGAACCAATGGACTGTCAGGTTTAGGGACAGGAGGAATGTCAGGTGCTCCAGAAGGACCAGGCCTTGAGGGATCTGAAGACATGATGAGATACCACGGAAAGAAGAAGGCCTGTGGAATCCATAAAGAAAAAAAAATGACAATTTTGTAAAAGTTGATAGTATCCATCTGTTAACAGAACCTGATATATAGTGATCAACTTTCTGAATAAGTGACAGTTGGAAAGCAATAGCAAAATTCATCATCACTATTGGCATGTAATGGCAAATACTTGACAAGACTTGAGAACTAACATAGTAAACATGTGACTTACTTGATTGTTCATGGGAAAGCCAACGGAATTGCTAAATTTCAGTTAAAGGTAAACATGGATTTCCAAACAGAAATAGCTACTTATATGGAAATTCTTGACATGAAAAAATGAATTTTTGAAAAGTGAAACTATGATAGATTTCAATATTGGGGGAATTTTCATTTTGGGTTTACCAAAGATGGACCAGTGGAAATAATCTTGCCACATCCTTTTCCCACTGGATCTTTTGTACATAAGAAAAACTCTAAAGAGACAACTCAGATGCTCATATAATATTGCACAGCATAAGCAGACAATGCAGCCATGCTTACAAAGCTATTGACAGATTGTACTCTAATCAATGACTAATGTCCAATACACCACAGTTCAAACTGGTCACCAAGCCCCTTCTTCTCACATTTCTTTGCCTTAAAATGGCCACTATTCAAGATCCAGAGATTTTCTTTCTACCATCACTTTTACGATGCTTCTTTCACAGCTAAGCAAGTTTGCAGGACCTGCCCTAGAGGGAGGCATGGTTGGGTATTTATGAGGGCCCCAAGACTAGCCAAATGGCTCACGGTCCTACATCTCCATTTTGTACAGAATATCCGGAAAGACCAGATTCAGTCTAAATAGCCTACAATATGCTCTACTCCATTTCTACTTGAAGGACCCATTGAAGGTAAAATGATAAAAAAAACCTCCCATATCCTGCAGCCAATCTTAAAATTTTGGTAACCAGAAGTTCTTTATGTTCTTTACCTCATGTAGGAAGTATTGCATATGTTCAGCACCAATGCCTAAAACCCTAGATTTGTTGCCAGGTATCCCCATTTAAATGTTCAGGGTGTCAGCAGTCAAAATTCTGGTTTAGATGAGCAAATAGTCAGATTTACCCTTTAATGTAAGCTCCCTTCTTTTACAACTTAAATCTAAGTCATTTCCCTTCAAACATTTGCAGTATTTGCAGCATCCACAGCCCACTTTCAATGACATTCTATCCCCACTTCCTAATCCATAGCTTTCAAACAAATTATCTAGATGTTGTTATCTACCTAAAAGCTGGAAAATGATGGTTCTGGTTCAGTGACGGGTTGCTAACGGTTCGCCCCAGATCGAGTGAAACGGTAGCAATGGCAGCAGGAGGCTCCACCCACCCACTTCTGCACATGTGCAGAAGTGTTGTGCGTGAGCGCATGCATGCCCACAAGCAAACCGGTTTTGAAACCCGACACTGTTCTGGTTCCCTCTGGAAGGCAATGGTTCTTTGGTCTGCAGCAGGTTCTATCTGGCTTATAAACCCACAAGGGCTAGCAAAATCAGTTGTAAGAGTTAGCCAGATGGTTTTTGACTCCAACCAAGTTCTCCTAATGAAATCCACTGATGGGAACATGAGTCAGCATACCTTGGAGACAGAGATAGACAAAGCGGAGAATATAGGGTTATCTGGAAAGCCCGGGCTAAAAATATAAGGAAGAGACTCAGGGAGAAACATAAAATACTCTGGGAAGGAAAAAGAAAATACCCATAAAATAGTTCTGTGGATCCCTCTGGGAAAGGAAGATCCATACTTACTAGAATCAACTAGCATGACAACTGAGTTGAACTAGGATTATGAACCAGAGTTAGGATAATAAACAATTGTATTATAATGGTTATGTGCCATAAGTCATTACTGACTCATACTGTGAATGAACAGAGTTCACCGCCATTGAAATAAAAAGAGGATTTTTGGGACTAATCGTGTGCTTTTTACTGTCTCAGGAAGCCTAGATCAGAACAGCACGAGCAAATGCATGAGCGGAAGGCCAGGCACATGTGCAGAAGGTGCGTGTTCGGGGCAAACCTGTCAAGCCCAGCTCCGGCTCGAGACATGATGCTATAGGAATCCGGATCGTGGGAGCAACCCCTAATCACAGATCCAAAGGGATAACATATCAAGGACTTGTTTAAGGGCTGCAGGGGTCTGCGTTTGGCAAGCATGAGAAAGGAATCAGCACACTGGCATCTGGGATAGAGGGAGATGAGGGCTGGGCGTTAGGAAGAGCTGCTTTAGTTCCAGGATTTAGCAGATGACGTGGCAGTTGAGGCTATCAGACGAGGAGGGAGAGAGCGGCTGGGCGTCCAATCAATGGAGCAGTTCAGCCAAATGAAGGGATACCTTTATCCAAGCTACTTTTTGCTCTCAGGCAAAAGGCAGGATATACATCTAAATGACAACATCAAGTAATTAGTTTCACTGACTGCGCAAGACAACCAAATATGGCCTGGAGCTGTAAAATGCCCAGGTTTCCTTTAGACACTAGGCAGTGTAGAGTAGCCTATGTATCTACAGGAGGATCCATTTGCTTAGTCGGTGTCTGAAGAAACCAATGAAATGAATATAACCAGCAACGCTTATATGCTATGTCCTGGATAGATGCAGTGGTGAAATGCTCCTGGATCGGACTGGTAGCGATTGTGGCCAGTAGTTTGGCAATCCAGTAGCGATGGCGGAGCAAAGCTCCACCCACCCGCCTGGGTGTCATTACTTTCTGGTTTTAACCAGGAAGTAATGTGTTATTTGCAGAAGGTCTGCACACACATGTGACGCATGCACTTCCGAGCCGGTAAGGAAGGTAAGTAGATTTCACCTGCTCCAGTCCCCTAATCTTGGCTAGGTGCTTCTCTCTTTTGCATCATAATGTGGTCTGCAAACTGTAAGATGTAAACAATTAAGAGCATTTATTGGGTTCAAAACAAAGAAGAACTTGTTGTTGCTACCTCTAATACAAGTCACTGATGGTCAAAGCTAAAATGGCACTAGATAAGAATCAACACAATTCAGGGGGTGTGGTAGGCTGGATTTAGGTCTTTTGTGACAACAAAATTGTTCATCAATGACTTGGACAAGGAGATAGATGGGGAACTCATCAAATTTGCAGATGACACCAAGCTGGCAGGAATAGCCAACACTCCAGAAGATAGGCTCAAGATACAGAAAGATCTTGACAGACTTGAACATTGGGCGGTAACTAACAAAGTGAAATTCAATAGTGAAAAAAGTAAGGTTCTACATTTAGGCAAAAAAAAAAACAACCCAAAATGCACAGGTACCGTATATGTGGTACCTTGCTCAATAGTAGTAACTGTGAGAGGGATCTTGGAGTCCTAGTGGACAACCATTTAGATATGAGCCAGCAGTGTGCAGCAGCTGCCAAAAAAGCCAACACATTTCTGGGCTGCATAAACAGAGGGATAGAATCAAGATCACGTGAAATGTTAATACCACTTTATAATGCCTTGGTAAGGCCACACTTGGAATATTGCATTCAGTTTTGGTCGCCACGATGTAAAAAAGATGTTGAGATTCTAGAAAGAGTGCAGAGAAGAGCAACAAAGATGATTAGGGGACTGGAGGCTAAAACATATGAAGAACGGTTGCTGGAACTGGGTATGTCTAGTTTAATGGAAAAAAAGACTAGGGGAGACATGATAGCAGTGTTCCAATATCTCAGGGGTTGCTACAAAGAAGAGGGAGTCAGACTATTCTCCAAAGCACCTTAGGGTAGAACAAGAAGCAATGGATGGAAACTGATCAAGGAGAGAAGCAACTTAGAACTAAGGAGAAATTTCCTGACAGTTAGAACAATTAATAAGTGGAACAACTTGCCTGCAGAAGTTGTGAATGCTCCAACACTGGAAATTTTTAAGAAAATGTTGGATAGCCATTTGTCTGAAATGATGTAGAGTTTCCTGCCTGGGCAGGGGGTTGGACTAGAAGACCTCCATGGTCCCTTCCAACTCTGTTATTATGTTATGTTATTAAATGACTGGTGACACATTTAACTCATTTAAGAAGGTCTGCACGTGCATATGATGTGCGCAGGGTGCGTGCAGTTCCAAACCGGTAAGGAAGGTAAGTAGATTTCACCCTGGATAGATGTATAAAGACTGTATGTCTATTTTAAAACAAATCTATAATGATCAAAGAGGGGGGGAAATTCCTCTGCGTATTAAAATGAGATTCAATTCTTGAACAATACACATTCTGGAAACGATGTTTCTGAATGTGAAGTAGACAAGGAGTGTCTCTCAAAAGCATGCTAATGGAAGATAAATACCATCAATAATCTGCTTGTTACAAAAACATATCGTGTTACTGTGGGTACAACCTGGCATGTGAGGTTGATTCTAGTTCAGGGCTGAGGTCACAGAAGATGGAATGATTCTGCTTGATTCTACAGCGAAGATCAAGGATCTCAGAGCAGTGGGATGGAAGTCTCTTGAGAGATTCCTGGTCAGAAATGTCATGGTCAAAAGCTCTGGAAGGCAAAACAGAGTGGACCAGAGAAGATTGGCCCTCACTTCCCTGCCATGATCAGTTCTGAGACATCCAAGAGAAATCGTTGATTATAATTGTATGCCTAGTCAGCAGCTTCCTGTGTTACATTCAGGGGTGGGTTCTACTTACCTTTACTACCGGTTCACATTGTGCCCTTCTGCGCATGCATAGATCGCTTTTGATGACGTTTGGGTCAGTGGGCGGAGCCTCCTGCCCGTTTTACTACTGGTTCTATAGAACCGGTGCGAACCGGGGGGCAATCCACCACTGGTTACATTCATTCAAGTTTTCTTCAGACACTGACTAAGCAAACGGATCCTCCTGTAGATACATAGGCTACTCTACACTGCCTAGTGCAGGGTCTCCAATCTTGGTCCCTTTAAGACTTGTGGACTTCAACTCCCAGAGTTCCTCAGCCAGCTTTGCTGGCTGAGGGACTCTGGGATTTGAAGTCCACAAGTCTTAAAGGGACCAAGGTTGGAGACCCCTGGCCTAGTGTCTAAAGGAAACCTGGGCATTTTACAGCTCCAGGCCATATTTGGTTGTCTTGCACAGTCAGTGAAACTAATTACTTGATGTTGTCATTTAGATGTATATCCTGCCTTTTGCCTAAGAACAAAAAGTAGCTTGGATAAAGGTATCCCTTCATTTTATCCCAAAACAATAACTCTGTAAAATAGTGCAGGAGAAAGTCACCCAAATGAATAACCATGGCTGAGAGAGACACTTAAGCATGGGTGTCCCTGTACTAGTTTAACACTTTAACCACTATACCATAATGGCATTTCCATCAGTCAGTTGCTTCACACCTGAAACAACTAAATCCTTCCTTATAAAACACTGCAATTAACTTGGAGAATTCACCACGAACAGACATAATTGAATTTCACACACTTGGATGGCATGTTTGAAGAAATAATGAGCCTGACACTTTTTGAATAGTTATGAGCCATTAAGGCTGAAAGAAGGCAATAATAACAAGGCATATCTGAACGTTTGCCAAAGAAAACTAACTGGTTGTGTCTTTGTAGTCATCAGCAGAGTTCATCTTGAAAGAGTCTTTACCATTAAAGCTAAAGGAGACAGTCATACGCTACTGCAATACATTAGGAAGTTTTGGGTTGCGTTACTTTTTGTCTTACATTTTTTTAAAAAAAAAAGGCTTGGGAAAGGAGAAAATAGGTCTAAAGACAAAAGATCAAAACTGAATGCACTTAAAATTATCTTACTTTAGTCATTCAAACTGGTATTGGCTCATCACTGCATATTAGAATGTCAATTGGATTTATTGTAATAAAAATCCTATTTAAACAGGCCTAGCATAACATTTTCTCTCTGGCTGAGAATTGAGACACACAAACCCTTCTTTTTTTACTAAGAGAAACACAGAACCAATTTGGTCTAGTGCAGGGTCTCAATCTTGGTCCTTTAAGACTTGTGGACTTCAACTCCCAGAGTTCCTCAGCCAGCTTTGCTGGCTGAGGACTCCCAGAGTCCACAAGTCTTAAAGGGACCAAGGTTGGAGACCCCTGGCCTAGTGTCTAAAGGAAACCTGGGCATTTTACAGCTCCAGGCCTTATTTGGTTGTCTTGCACAGTCAGTGAAACTAATTACTTGATGTTGTCATTTAGATGTATATCCTGCCTTTTGCCTAAGAACAAAAAGTAGCTTGGATAAAGGTATCCCTTCATTTTATCCCAAAACAATAACTCTGTAAAATAGTGCAGGAGAAAGTCATCCAAATGAATAACCATGGCTGAGAGAGACACTTAAGCATGGGTGTCCCTGTACTGGTTTAACACTTTAACCACTATACCATAATGGCATTTCCATCAGTCAGTTGCTTCACACCTGACACAACTAAATGCTTCCTTATAAAACACTGCAATTAACTTGGAGAATTCACCACGAACAGACATAATTGAATTTCACACACTTGGATGGCATGTTTGAAGAAATAATGAGCCTGACACTTTTTGAATAGTTATGAGCCATTAAGGCTGAAAGAAGGCAATAATAACAAGGCATATCTGAACGTTTGCCAAAGAAAACTAACTGGTTGTGTCTTTGTAGTCATCAGCAGAGTTCATCTTGAAAGAGTCTTTACCATTAAAGCTAAAGGAGACAGTCATACGCTACTGCAATACATTAGGAAGTTTTGGGTTGTGTTACTTTTTGTATTACATTTTTTTTAAAAAAAAAGGCTTGGGAAAGGAGAAAATAGGTCTAAAGACAAAAGATCAAAACTGAATGCACTTAAAATTATCTTACTTTAGTCATTCAAACTGGTATTGGCTCATCACTGCATATTAGAATGTCAATTGGATTTATTGTAATAAAAATCCTATTTAAACAGGCCTAGCATAACATTTCCTCTCTGGCTGAGAATTGAGACACACAAACCCTTCTTTTTTTACTAAGAGAAACACAGAACCAATTTGGTCTAGTGCAGGAGTGTCAAACTCAAGGCCCACGGGGCAGATCCGGCCCACGGGGTGCTTAGATCTGGCCCACGGAGCCACCCTGGAAACAGTAAAGGACTGGCCCGCGATGGCTCTGCCAGCAAAAATGGAGCTCCGTGTTTGCTGGCAGAGGGCAGCAGGAAGCCATCGCGGTAGAAAATGGAGCTCGGGAGGGACGCGCGCAGAGAACTGCAGGAAGGCCATAGGAGGGCCTCCTGCAGCCTTCTGCCATGAAAATGGAGCCCCATGTTTGCTGGCAGAAGGCTGCAGGAGATTGTCGTAGTCAAAAACAGAGCTCTCTCTGGTCTTGCCTTCCTCCGCTGGAGACAATGGATCCCCCCAGCCCTGCCTGGGCCACCACAGGTACTCCCGACATGAGTGATGTCGAGCTGGCCACGCCCACCCTGGCCACGCCCACCATCTCCCTGAGGTCAAACACAACCCTGATGTGGCCCTCAATGAAATCAAGTTTGACACCCCTGGTCTAGTGGTTAAGGCACCGGGCTCAAAAGAGGCAGACTATGAGTTCTAACCCAGCCTTAGCTAACTTTGGGTAACTTTGGGTTAGTCACTCTCACTCAGCCCAACCCTCTTCAAATGGTTATTGTTGTGGAGAAAATAGGAGGAGGAAGGTGTTTTGGATATGTTCATCGCTTTAAGTTATGTGTAAAAATAGGTGGGATACAAATAAATAAATAAACCTAAGTACAATACCTTGAGTTGGGGATGGGGAACACACTCAGGCACAGAGTGCTTGTTATACACAAACACTTCTTTACTCTTTGCAAAAGTGTATGCAAAGAGACAGATAAATAGGCTAGCAGCATGATGGCGAACCTATGGCACATGTGCCACAGGTGGCACGTGGAGCCATATTGGTGGGCATGTGAGCTCAGTAGATGCGCACACTGGCCAGCTGATTTTTGGGCCTTCTGGGCCCACCAGTCAGCAAACGGGCCATTTCCGGTCTTCGGAGGTGGGTGGGGAAGGCCATTTTCACCCTCCCCAGGCTCCTAGAAAGGCTCTGGAGCCTGGGGAGAGTGAAAAACGGGTCTACCAGGCCCACTGTGCCATCACGTGCCAAAAGCGGGGGGGAGCACGGGGGGGGGGTCGCACACGCATGCACGGGGGGCAGGGCAGATAGAATTCTTTTCTTGGTGTGGGCACGCACGAGAGTGACTCCCCCTGCTTTTGGCACGCAATGGCAAAAAGATTAGCCATCACTGGGCTAGCATGTCAGCGCCAACAATATTGAAGTTTTAACAAGGTTGCCAATTACTAGCCTGATCATTCCATTTGTCCAATTGCATCTCACTGAGCATCAAAAAGGAGGAGGTTAAGAACAGCAAATCTATTTGCCAGTGTCCTTAAAGGAGATGTGTCAAAATCAGTAAGGTGCCAGGTGTGGTAACTTTTAATAACAGGTGAATGCATTTGCCTTCCAAACCAAACCAGTGACCAGAAAGTAGAGCAAGAACTACTACCAGTAGGAGACACCTGTCTTGGCTTTAAGGACAAATTTAGGATAATATTAGGAGATAGAGTTATGATGGCCTACAAATTGTCCTTCACCAGACTTGAGTACCAATAATATCCATAATGATGAAGGAGGACATCACTGATGATATCACTGACCACAACCAATGTGAGATATCACGATAGTTATTTTGATAAAGCGCCAGTAAGGCCAGGAATAATTTCTTTTTTTTTTTTTTTTTTTTATAAAAAAGTTTTATTTTTACAATCTTATCAAATAATTCATCCAATGTACAGTTATATACAATTAGTCGGGCCTGCCCAGTCACCACCCCCCTTTTTAACCTTCTTCCCTCTTCTACCTTCTTTTACTTTCCAAACCTTCCTCTCCTTCTCTTATCTACCTCCTCTCCTCCCTCCACCCTACACTCTTCTCCCTCTTCTACCCCTCTTCCTTCCTCTTCTCCTCTTTCCTACCTCCTACTCTCTCTTTTTTCCCTCCCCACCGTTCTAAAATGGCAACTGGTCAGACCCGACCCTACATTAATTATATTTATACATCTTCAATAATCCCTGTACATTAACCATCACTCCATCACTAACCTCAACCCCCCAATTCCCTTCCCCTTTACCCCCCACCCCCCACAGGAATAATTTCTATGGAGTAATTTGGATAATTGGCAATAGATACACCAGCATTTCCAACTGTCTGTGGCATACTTATTAGAAACAGGTTTTTTTAAAAAAAATATTTATTTATATGCCACCCTATTATTTTTATACTGTGAATAACTCAAGGTGCTGAACATACTTAATATTCCTTTCTTCTCTTATTTCGCCCTCAAAACGACGCTATAGAGCACTGCACACCAGAACAACTAGACACAAGAACAGTTTTTCCCCGAAGGCCATCACTCTGCTAAACAAATAATTCCATCAACACTTTCAGACTATTTACTGAATCTGCACTACTATTAATCTTCTCATCGTTCCCATCACCAATCTCTTTCCATTTATGACTGTATGACTATAACTTGTTGCTGGCAATCCTTATGATGTATATTGATATATTGACCATCAATTGTGTTGTAAATGTCGTACCTTGATGAAGGTATCTTGTCTTTTATGTACACTGAGAGCATATGCACCAAGACAAATTCCTTGTGTGTCCAATCACACTTGGCCAATAAATTCTATTCTATTCTATTTTATTTTTTCCATACACAAAAACCCTGTGAGGTGAATTGGGCTGAGACTGACTAGAACTCACAGTCTCCTACTTTCTAGCCTTGTGCCTTAACCATTAGACCAAACTTCTCTCCCACCTAGATGATGTTTTTGAAGAAGAATATTTCCAGGGAAATTAGAAGTGGGTTTTTGTGTCAAAGGATTTCTGAGCAGGTTCAGCTACCAATCATCTACAGGTAGTCCTCGATTTACAACAGTTTGTTTAGTGACTGTTCAAAGTTAAAAACGGCATTGAAAAATGTGATTTATGACTGTTTTTCAAAGTTACAACCTTTCCAGCATCCCTATGATCATGTGATCAAAAATTGGATGCTTGGGAATTCATATCTATGACTGTTGCTGTGTCCCAAGGTCATGTGATCCCCTTTTGTGACCTTCTGACAAGAAAAGTCAATGGGGAAAGCCAGATTCATTTAATAACTGGATTACTGATTTATCAGCTGCAGTGATTGACTTAACAACTGTGACAAGAAAGGTCATAAAATGGGGCAAAACTCACTTAACACATGTCTCACTTAACAGCAGAAAGTTTGGGCTCAGTTGTGGTCGTATGTCGAGGACTACTTGTATCTCTAGGCTTTGAATGCTACCCGTCTCCTGAGCTGAGCAATTACATAGTCTTCATTTAACAATAGCCCTGTTTTGCCACCGTTGAAAGTGACAATAGTGCTGAAAAAGTAATTTTATGACCTCTTCTTGCATTTTCAAGCATTGCAGCATCTCCTTCATCACATGATCAAAATCCAGGTGCTCTGCAACCAGCAGGTATTTGCAATTGTCAATTTTTGCAGGCTCCCATGGTCAGATGATCATAATTTGTTCACTTCACAGCCGTCTTTTGACAAGCAGAGTCAATGGAGAAGCTGGCAATGAAATTGCAAGTCATAATCACATGATGTCTTGCTTAACGACAGCATTGCCCAGTGAGGGCGTTGCTGATCCCAAAGGTGATCTTTAAGTGAGGACTACCTAAATGCAGAAGATCCTTTCCCTTAATTTTTAGATTGCATCTAGAGCAGGGCTGTCAAACTCCCGGCTCGTGGGCCAGGTGTGTCACGTGCTGGCCATGCCCACTCCCGGTTTAGTGAAGGGGGGGAAAGTCTCAATATGTCACATGACGACACCGTAATGACAGGAGTTTGTTTGACACCCCTGTTCTAGAGGGAGGCTTAAGCTATTCTGAGCTCTCTTGGTGCTTCTTAAATTCTAGTCAAACACAAAGAGAAAGCTGAAATCTGTCCTCCCTATTTTTAATAAAACAAAGGTGAAGCTGAGCAAATGTTTGACAGGCTGTACTTTACAGGCTAAAAAATGAAAAAACAACAACAACAACCCATAGTCGACAACTGTTCTCTTTCATTTGTTTCTGACATTTTGAGTAGAGTCAGTTTCTGGACGTAAACTCAAAAACGCAGAGCAATATAAACACAATCCCAGTTAAAAACATAAAAATAATCCTTAAAAATATAAAACACATAAATATAATCCTTATTTTAGGCACGGCAATTAATCTGAAGGTTTGGCATTCTCTGTCTACTAGATTTGCTTCAGGGTAATTAAACCTTAGTTTCTTCTTAAGTCAGTTACAACAAACATTCTTACTGATGATCTGGTTTCCTAACAAATTATTAGATATTTGGAATGAATCTTCTTTAGAGCCTCTCAATAAAGCTAATATTCCAGAATGAGAATTAAATATTTGGTGGATCAAGCGTTATGAAATATTTCCTTGTTATATGACAAAGACCTATCTGTCCACAACCGGAATTACAGGAAACATGATTTACCCTAATATAAATATGTGACTCATCCCAAGATCCAAATATCATTTCACTTGTCAGAAAGTAGTAGGAATATTCTTCTTCTAAAATGTTGGAGCAATATTCAGAATAATTCCTATATTGCAGGAATCAAGAAGCATCACGATGCCATGACGATTGCTGACAAAGGAGAATGAAACATTGATGCTCCATAATGGGTAATTTCTGTTTTTCATTTCATCCCATCTCACTTCATCTGTCATCAGATTCCTTTGGCAGAAGTAGCCCAACACACTTTCTGTGGAGGAAGTGAAGGAAACATCCCTTAATGACTTACATGGCCACTCCTTAAGGATTTTTATGGGTTAAAAAAATAAACATCAGTTTCACTCTGACATACAAGATTGTTGCCGACCCTCTAGGGATGGATAGATATCTAACAACTGTATTCCTTTTGGAATAACTATATTACACACAGAAAGAGATAGAGATAGAGATGGAAAAATAGGGTGGATTAATTAAGACGTAGTGGGACGTTACGTGGCTCAGTGACTAAGACGCTGAGCTTGTTGATCAAAAGGTTGGCAGTTCAGCAGTTTGAATCCCTAGTGCTGCGTAACAGGGTGAACTCCTGTTACTTGTCCCAGCTTCTGTCAACCTAGCAGTTCGAAAGCACATAAAAAATGCAAGTAGAAAAATAGGGACCACCTTTGGTGGGAAGGTAACGGAGTTCCGTGCGCCCTTGGCGTTTAGTCATGCTGGCCACATGACCACGGAGAGGTCTTTGGACAGCGCTGGCTCTAATGGTGTATCGAATGATGAATTAACTCCACCAAGGAAATTGGACAGGGGAGAGGCACAGTATGGATATCAAGGTTCCAGAAAAACCTCTTCTGCATAAAAAAAACTCAGAAGCCATTGTCTTTCAGAGTTCTTTACTAGCATGAGGAAACTGGCACACGATGAGTGAAATTCCAAAACTGAACCTCCGGATTCTTTTCCCAGTTATACAAACCCCAAGAGTCCCACCCCCCTGACCCCTTTGATGGTCACATGGTCCCACGTTCTCCCAGTTCATTCGAATATCTTCTCGCCACTCTTCCTGCAGATGTGAACACGATCCGACCTTGACTGCTTGAAGAATGTTACCATACCCCTCAGCCCCCCTTCTTCCCCTCAGGGGAAAAATGTGGCAGCGTCTGGAACCCTAAAGTCTAGTATGGTTTCCAGGCCTGACAATGGATCTCTGAAGAAGAGTCCTCCAGGTGCATTTTTGGTGAAAAATCTCTTAGCAATGCCTGCTATCCTGTACTTTGTGAGTCTTGATTCCTGACTATTTATGCAAGAGTTCTCTCGCATAAATAGCAATTTTGCTATGATTCAGCCTTGCACACCTTGCACACCCTTCCTTGATATGCTTTCTGTGTACATTGACATCTATTTTGCCCCCACCCTGACTTCAACACAGCCATCTGGGCACTCACTTGTGTAGAGACATCTAATTAAGCCTCCTCTGGCTTCTTAACAGAGGTTCATCACAGAAGCAGCAGCTCTAAGAGTAGCAAAGCCATCCATTTCAAACAGTAGCTGCTGACTTCAAGGGGCAGTCAACATCCTCCCACCCCCCACCAGCAATGCCTAGCCTTCGCATAAAATAGTTAGCTGAGCAATCGAGTCAACATCTAGGGAAGGAAACTAGTCCCAACTCACTTGAGAGTTATCATATCAAAGAGAAAAGTAGAAGTATGCAACGTTCATCTTTCATCAGCCCCACTAAGTAGACAAATATAGAATTTGTAGTCCAAAGTATCTGGTGAGTAGGCCATTGTCTATACTCTTTGCAGAAGATTTTAACTTCATTATGCCATATACAATACAGATAGTCCTTGACTTACAACAGTTCATTAAGTGACCATTCAACGTTACCACAATGCTGGAAAAAAGTGACTTTTGATCGCTTTTCACATTTATGACTGTTGCAGCATCTTCCTGGTCATGTGATTTACATTCAGATCAAGGGTGAAATGCTCCCGATTTGGACCGGATCGCCCGATCTGGTAGCGATAGTGACGGGTGGTTCGGACAACTGGTAGCAAAAATCTCTGCCCACCCCCCGCCTCAGCTGAGCCACACGATCAGCAGAGGGTTTTTTCCTTTACTTTTAACTGTCTGGTTCGGTTCTGCAACCCAACAAGAAAGACACAGACTTCAGAGGATAATTAGAACTGCAGAAAAAACAATTGCTACCAACCTGCCTTCCATTGAGGACCTGTATACTGCACGAATCAAGAGAGGGCCGTGAAAATATTTACAGATCCCTCACATCCAGGACATAAACTGTTTCAACTCCTACCCTCAAAACGACGCTATAGAGCACTGCACACCAGAACAACAAGACACAAGAACAGTTTTTTCCCGAAGGCCATCACTCTGTTAAACAAATAATTCCCTCAACACTGTCAAACTATTTACTAAATCTGCATTACTATTAATCTTCTCATCGTTCCCATCACCAATCTCATTCCACTTATGACTGCATGACTGTAATTTTGTTGCTGGCAATCCTTATGATTTATATTGATATATTGACCATCATTTGTGTTGTAAATGTTGTACCTTGATGAACGTATCTTTTCTTTTATGTACACTGAGAGCATATGCACCAAGACAGATTCCTTGTGTGTCGAATCACACTTGGCCAATAAAAAAATCTATTCTATTCTATTCTATTCTAAAAGCATTTTTACTTCGGCCGAAAAAATGCTTTTAAAAGTAAAAAAAAAGTCTCTGATGATTCCGCGGCTCAGTTGGGATCACCAGAACCTTTTAAAAGCATTTTTTTACAACCTCTTTGGGCGAAGAGGTTGTAGGGGGAAAAAAAAGCTTTTAAAAGGCTCCTCTGGTGATCCCTGCTGAGTTGCCTGATCACCAGAACCTTTTAAAAGCATTTTTTTACAACCTCTTTGGCCGAAGAGGTTGTAGAAAAAATGCTTTTAAAGGTAAAAAAAAAAAGTTGGCCACGCCCACCCAGTCACATTACCCCCCACCAAGCCACGCCTACAGAACCGGTAGTAACAAATTTTACTTTTCACTCCTGAATCAGATGCTTGGCAACTAGTTCATATTCATGACAGTTTCAGTGTCATGGAGTCATGTGATCCCCTTTTGAGACCTTCTGGCAAGCAAAGTCAATGGGGAAGCCAGATTCACTTAACAACCATGTTACTAACTTAACAACTACAGTGATTCACTTAACAAATGTGGCAAGAAAAGTCGTAAAATGGGGCAAAGCTCACTCAACACATTTCTCACTTTGAGCTCTGTGATCATAAATTGCGGACTATCTGTATATATAGACTAGGGTTTTTCAACCTTGGGCAGTTGAATATACATGGACTTCAACTCCCAGAATTCTTAGCCAGCATGGCCGACAACATCATGGAAATTCTGGGAGTTGAAGTCCACACGGCTTAAATTTTTTTCAGGAGACAATAGAGGTGGATGATTCAGGTTCTCCCCTCACGGACAAACCATCCATGTTGAGAGTTGGCTTTTGGTGGCATTGAAAGACTACACTGCTGGAGAAGTGTGTCAGATCACCTTCTGCTTTTCTACACTCTCCAGGTCTGAATTCTCCTAAGAATCATCAGAATGCCTTTGCCTCATTCATAACATAATTCTTCTGAAATAAGTAGAACTCTTCCAGTGCCTAACTAGTTAACCAGCTGGTTCCAGTCCCATAAAAGCTGCAGCTGAAGGACCTGGCAACAAGGCCTCTGGTACCTGTTGCACCTGAATTGGATGAGTCAGGAATATCTGGGAAACTTGCCTGATGGGAAGGGACAGGATGTGATTCGAAGTGTGGGAGATCTCCTATTGCCTTAATAGTTATTTAGATATTAAGAGAGTGATTAGGAATGTTTTGTTAGGACTGTAGTTAGTCTCAAGGGCCAGGTTGATTTAGGAGTTAAGGCACCTAGTTGGAAAAATGGTTTACATCAGGGGTCTCCAACCTTGGCAACTTTAAGACTTGTGGACTTCAACTCCCAGAATTCCTCAACCAGCAAAGCTGGCTAAGGAATTCTGGGAGTTGAAGTCCACAAGTCTTAAAGTTGCTAAGGTTGGAGACCCTTGGTTTACATCACTAATACTTCCATCAGAGAGGAGAATTTTCTGCAGAAGGATGAAAAAACTCAGGACGGCGACTGTAACTATGCAATTAAATCATCTTTTTAAATGAATGTTTTATTTATGTATATAAAAACATAAAATGTTTAGAATTGTAAGCCGAGACAGGTGGCTATAGAAATTGAAGAGAGGGAGGGAGGGAGGGAAGGAAAGAGTATTGGACATGTGGTGTGTAGTCTTTTAATTCTACACACACACATACATACAACCACACCTTCTACAACCTGAAATGTGGAATGGGTCTTGGGGGACCCTTTTTATTTCCTTTTAAGAAGGGATAGAGCTCCTTTCTCCTTTATTTCTGCTTTATTGTTTGTTTGTTTGTTTGTTTGTTTGTTTGTTTCCTGCTGAAAACCAGCAAGAAATCTTGCTCTTCCTGTTCAGCAGTTTACCATTAGATTTTTGCAGTCAAAACAATTGTGGTGAACAGCACCGAAAAGGTGTTGGAGGCCACCTGCAGCCCACAGGTTGCCCATTCCTTGACATACATTGTGTAAGAATTATACACAAGAAACAATTGTGATTCTCTTGCCGGAGGGATGAATAAATCAGTGACACTTAGACATAAATGCTCGCCTAGTTACTCATCAGGTATATCTATTGCCATCTCCTGGAGAAGTTGTTGTAATTCCATCATTTATTTATTTTATATTTATTTATTTATATACCAGAGACCGCTCATCTCACTCACTCATGAATGAACTCTGGGAAAAGTCTTGAGGGCTGTGTTGTTGTTGTTTTTAAATCAGCCACAACAGCAGAGGAAATATAAATCAGCCACAACAGCAGAGGAAACAAGTGGTCAAAATTGGCAATGCTTTATCAAATCCTGTTCCTGTCAAGAGTGGCGTTCCTCAAGGCAGCGTCCTTGGGCCAACACTCTTTATACTATACATTAATGATCTTTGTGACCAGATCTCAAGTAATTGTGTTCTCTTTGCTGATGATGTCAAACTATTTAACACCACAGACAATACTTCTATCATTCAAAACGACCTTGATCATTTAACCGCTTGGTCTAAAAATTGGCAGCTCCAAATTTCAACCAGCAAATGCTCAGTCTTACATATAGGAAAAAAGAACCGAAACACTAAGTACATACTAGATGGACATTACCTTACAGACGACCCCCATCCCGTTAAAGACCTTGGAGTTTTCATGTCAAATGATCTAAGTGCCAAAGCCCACTGCAACTACATAGCAAAAAAAGCTCTAAGAGTTGTAAACCTAATCTTGCGTAGCTTCTTTTCAAAAAACACCACAGTACTAACCAGAGCATATAAAACATTTGCTAGACCAATTCTAGAATACAGCTCGCCTGTTTGGAACCCTCACCACATCTCTGACATCAATACTGTAATGTATCTTTAAATATTTTGGCGGGAAACAAGCACGTTGCTGATTGGTTGAAGCCGCCGGTTAAACTGTATATAAGGAGAGGTTTTTCCCCAGCCCGGTTGCTGGGTTCACCATATAGTAAAGAGCTGTTGTCACTACCCTGGTCTCCTGCCTCGTTATTGCCCGAATCTAACACTGGCGGCGGTGGGATCTCGAGGTTAAGAGCACCAGGAGCAGCTGAACACACGAAGAACCGAACCCAGCAAACTCAGGGCAGAATCGCAGCGATGGCCAGCTACACTCCGCCCGCACCGTTTGACCCATCCAGGAGAAATGGGGAGCGTACATGACCCGTTTGAGCTTCCTGAGGCAAATGAACTGCAAGGAGTTCCAGACAACCGCAAAAGGGCATATTTCCTGAGCCACTGCGGTCCGAGGTCATCGACATCGCGGAAGCCCTGGCAGAGCCAACGCGGTACAATCGGTATCGTGGCAAACTCTGCAAAATCTTCTAAAGAACCATTTCGCGCCAACACCGTCCAAATACGTGCGTTTTGAATTTGGAGAGCGCAGACAGCAAGAGGCGAATCCATCAGCGGTACATGGCCGCCCTGAGAAAGCCTCCAAAGACTGTGGGTACGAGACTTGGATGAGGAGCTACTAGAGCAACTCATCCGTGGGGTCAGAGACATGCGTTTGCGGGCGGCTGCTATCAAAAAGCAATCGCTGTAAGCGCTCTGGGCGAAGCCAGAGCTCATGAGATGTCCACCCAAGCGGCGGAAACCCTACAAAGCCACTCACGCCAGCGGGTGAAAGAAACCCGGTGCAAGAAATCCAGACCGAATCAGGCGGCGAGGATGAGGAAGGAGTTTGCCTCACCGAGAGAAGGGGCAAAGAAGACCGGGATGAATGCGGAAGTTGCGGAGGGCAACACCAGCGTCAACGATGCAAGTTCAAGGGCGCTACATGTCGGTGCGAGAAGAAGGGCACCTGGCTCAAGTCTGTCGAGCACCCCAACCTTCCGCCGAAAATTCAAATCGACCAATCAGAGCGCAGGATCGGCAAGGCGACCCGATTGGTCAAAACAAAAAGGCGCGAATTCAAATCGAACGACCGTGTAATAGGCCGTGCAGCAACCCGCGTGGAGAAGAAAATCTTCACCAGACCGAAGATAGAAGGAGTGCCGTGCCGACTAGAAGTGGACACAGGGTCAGCGATCACAATCATGTCCTGGGACACTTTTGCAAAAGCTTGCGAAACCGCCAAACGCAAACTGCAAACACAGCTACGAGTGCACGACTACCAAGGGAATCGCATCCCTGTTCGAGGGACCACCTCCGTCCGCGTCGAGTACGGACCACACAAGAAGACCCTGCCCATCACGATAGTCGAAGGGACCCTGCCAAGTCTGTTGGGACTAGACTGGTTCCGTGCATTGGGCATGGGAGTGACTGGCATCTACAGAAGTGACTGTAACCTAAAAGACACACTCATGAACGAGTTCGAAGATGTCTTCAAGGACTGCCTGGGCAAGTACAAGGGGACCCCTATTTCCTTCAACTTAGACCCCCAGGTAGCCCCCATTAGGTTAAAGGCAAGGAGAGTCCCTTTTGCCCTTAAACCTAAGATTGACAAGGAGATAGACAAGCTCATAAATCAGGGGATTCTGGTGCCAGTCGATCACGCAAAGTGGGAGACACCAATCGTCACCCCAGTGAAACCAGATGGGTCAGTTAGAATCTGCGCTGACTACAAGGCGACGTTAAACAAAGCCTTACAGAAAAGCGCTTACCCGGTTCCGTGGTGCAACACTTGCTGCACTCGTTGGGGCAAGGGCAAGTCTTTGCAAGTTAGACTTGGCTCAAGCCTATCAACAACTGCCCGTGAGCGCCAACACAGCGAAGCCCAGACAATTGTAACTCACAGAGGTGCTTTCAAGTGTACCCGATTACAATTTGGGGTGAGTGTGGCACCTGGGCTATTCAAAATTTAATGGGCGACTTCTGCAAGGGCTCCCAGGGTAGTCCCTACTTGATGATGTATTGATATCAGCCGAAAATTTAGAGGAATTGGGGAGCGTTTGAGAAAAGTTCTGGGCATTTTCGGTCAGCGGTCTAAAGGTTAAAGTGAACAAATGCCAGATAGGGGTAGAATCCGTAGAGTTCTTGGGCTACAGAATAGACAAGAAGGAATTCACCCACTGAAAGCAAGGTCAAGGCAATAAGAAAGGCTCCAGCCAAAAACAAAACAGAGCTACAGGCATTCCTGGGGCTAGTGAATTTTACGGTCTTTTAAAAAACAAGGCAACCGTTGCTGAGCCGCTGCATAAGCTTCTGGGAAAGAATACTGTTTGGTCTTGGGGAAAGTCGGAAGCTAGGGCTTTCAAGCAGTAAAAACCTACTCTCGGCGATAGCTTACTGATCCAGTATCATAGCTCATTGCCATTATTATTGGTTTGCGATGCCTCCCTTACGGGTGGGGCTGTGCTCAGCCACAGACTTCCAAATGGCACAGAAGCCCCAATAGCCTTCTACTCCAGAGCGATGTCCTCGACAGAGAGGAACTATAGCCAGTTGGATAAGGAAGCGCTAGCCATTGTGTCAGGGTAAAAAGTTTCACGAATCGTTTTGGTAGAGACTTTGAAATTGTTACAGACCATAGACCTCTGTTAGGGATACTGGCTGGCGACCGCCCCTGTGGCACTTTCGCCACGATTGACCCGATGGACTATCTTCTTAGCCGCTTATTCCTACAAGCTGCAGCATCGACCCGGAAAAGAGTTGGGGCATGCGGACGCCTTAAGCAGATGCCCACTACCAGGGCGATCGAAGACCCCACTCCGGGACACCCATCCTGCTAATTGACTCTCTGGACTCTGGCCCAGTCACGTCTAAGGAGGTGGCTCGGCATCATACCGACATTATTTTGAGGACTGTACTCGGTTGGGTACAAGAGGGTGGCCACTGCGCGGCGTTTTAAAGAATTTGTAAAAACGTGGGGAACTTTCGGCTCAAGGACTGCCTGGGCAAGTACAAGGGACCCCTATTTCCTTCAACTTAGACCCCAGGTAGCCCCCATTAGGTTAAAGGCAAGGAGAGTCCTTTGCCCTTAAACCTAAGATTGACAAGGAGATAGACAAGCTCATAAATCAGGGATTCTGGTGCCAGTCGATCATGCAAAGTGGGAGACACCAATCGTCACCCCAGTGAAACCAGATGGGTCAGTTAGAATCTGCGCTGACTACAAGGCGGCGTTAAACAAAGCCTTACAGAAAAGCGCTTACCGGTTCCGTGGTGCAACACTTGCTGCACTCGCTGGGGCAAGGGCAAGTCTTTGCAAAGTTAGACTTGGCTCAAGCCTATCAACAACTGCCCGTAGCGCCAACACAGCGAAGCCCAACGATTGTGACTCACAGAGGTGCTTTCAAGTGTACCCGATTACAATTTGGGGTGAGTGTGGCACCTGGGGCTATTCAAAATTTAATGGGCGACTTCTGCAAGGGCTCCCAGGGTAGTCCCTACTTGATGATGTATTGATATCAGCGAAAATTTAGAGGAATTGGGGAGCGTTTGAGAAAAGTTCTGGGCATTTTCGGTCAGCGGTCTAAAGGTTAAAGTGAACAAATGCCAGATAGGGGTAGAATCCGTAGAGTTCTTGGGCTACAGAATAGACAAGAAGGAATTCACCCACTGAAAGCAAGGTCAAGGCAATAAGAAAGGCTCCAGCGCCCAAAAACAAAACAGAGCTACAGGCATTCCTGGGGCTAGTGAATTTTACGGTCTTTTAAAAAACAAGGCAACCGTTGCTGAGCCGCTGCATAAGCTTCTGGGAAAGAATACTGTTTGGTCTTGGGAAAGTCGGAAGCTAGGGCTTTGAAGCAGTAAAAACCTACTCTCGGCGATAGCTTACTGATCCAGTATCATAGCTCATTGCCATTATTATTGGTTTTGCGATGCCTCCCCTTACGGGGTGGGGCTGTGCTCAGCCACAGACTTCCAAATGGCACAGAAGCCCCAATAGCCTTCTACTCCAGAGCGATGTCCTCGACAGAGGAACTATAGCCAGTTGGATAAGGAAGCGCTAGCTATTGTGTCAGGGTAAAAAGTTTCACGAATCGTTTTTGGTAGAGACTTTGAAATTGTTACAGACCATAGACCTCTGTTAGGGATACTGGCTGGCGACCGCAACGCCTGTGGCACTTTCGCCACGATTGACCCGATGGACTATCTTCTTAGCCGCTTATTCCTACAAGCTGCAGCATCGACCGGAAAAGAGTTGGGGCATGCGGACGCTTAAGCAGATGCCCACTACCAGGGGCGATCGAGACCCCACTCCGGGGCGCCCATCCTGCTAATTGACTCTCTGGACTCTGGCCCAGTCACATCTAAGGAGGTGGCTCGGGCATCATACGGGACATTATTTTGAGGACTGTACTCGGTTGGGTACAAGAGGGTGGCCGCTGCGCGGCGGCGTTTTAAAGAATTTGTAAAAAGCGTGGGGAACTTCGGCTCAAGGGGTGCCTGCTATGGGGGATCGAGTGGTGATCCCAGAGAAATTAAGAAAAGGGTGTTGGATCTCCTGCACGAGGGTCACCCAGGGATCGTTAGGATGAAGGGTCTAGCGAGAAGCTATGTGTGGTGGCCCTTAATGGACTCCGAAATTGCTGAAAGGGTAGGAAATGCCAGGTCCCAAATCATACTTGGTAGAGTTAACTGATGGCCGAGTATGGAGGCGACATAGATCAATTGAGAAGCAGAACAACCGAATTAGACGAAACAGGCCCTGACTATTCTATGTTTGAACCAACAGCTGACTCAAACCCGGGAAAATCGCAGGACTTATCTGAATTCCCGGAGGTCCAGCGACGCCACAGGTTCCTGTAGAAAACAGCAGGGACAACTCGGAATAATCCAGGGCCGGATGGCCTAGAGGAGGAGCTGAGAGGAGCAAACAGCCCTCCGCCAGCTCAACCCACTCCCAGAGACTGTACTGCGCAGGTCCGAAAGAGTCAGGAGACGCCCAGTCTATTTACGTGATTACGTTGAAAAGTAATATGTAAATAAATGTAAATGTATGGGTAAAGTGTTTTCTGGGAGGGAAGGAGTGTAATGTATCTTTAAATATTTTGGCGGGAAACAAGCACGCTGATTGGTTGAAGCCGCCGGTTAAACTGTATATAAGGAGAGGTTTTTCCCCAGCCCGGTTGCTGGGTTCACCATATAGTAAAGAGCTGTTGTCACTACCCTGGTCTCCTGCCTCGTTATTGCCCGAATCTAACAAATACAATTGAATGTGTCCAGAAATATTTTACAAGAAGAGTTCTCCATTCCTCTGAAAACAACAAAATACCTTACCCCACCAGACTTGAAATCCTAGGCTTAGAAAGCTTGGAACTCCGTCGCCTCCAACAAGACCTAAGTTTAACTCACAGAATCATCTATTGTAATGTCCTTCCTGTTAAAGACTACTTCAGCTTTAATTGCAATAATACTAGAGCAACTAATAGATTTAAACTAAATGTCAATCGCTTTAATCTAGATTGCAGAAAATATGACTTCTGTAACAGAATCATCAGTGCTTGGAATACTTTACCTGACTCTGTGGTCTCTTCTCATAATCCTAAAAGCTTTAACCATAAACTTTCTACTATTGACCTCACCCCATTCCTAAGAGGACCATAAGGGGCGTGCATAAGCGCACAAACGTGCCTACTGTTCCTGTCCTATTGTTTTTCTTTTCTTCTTCCTATATATATATATATATATGTTTATACCTCCTTATATTTACTCATATATGTGTTTATATACTATATAATCTTTTTGTATGATACCTACAAATATTGTTGTGACAAATAAATAAAATAAATAAATAAAAATATTTCATTCTGGATTCCAACGTACACAATCACAGAGTGCCAGTCAAACTTGGGATGGATAAAAATATAGTAATAGTACTAATGATATTAACAATAACAACAGCCTTAAGCTGCTTCCCAGACGCTGCCAAGAGACTTCTTTTACTTTACTGACTCTTGGAGAGAGAGAAATTAAGAACAAAATCTGTACTTCTGGTAGCATTATCAAGATTCCACTCAGACCTTGTAAACAATAACATCCACAACAGTTTTGGGTGTATGCAGGGAAATTTCATTTCTCTCTCCATTTGTACTGGGAAAGAACACATGGGGCAGGTAAGTTGAACTCTCTAAATGGTGAGAGTTAGGAGTTTGTCTCTATGCCAAGGTGTGTCTTGTCTGAAACAGTATAGGGTCTCTTGCTTGAGCAGATGTTGGACTGGTCTAGGGGTCTCCAACCTTGGCAACTTGAAGACTTGTGGACTTCAACTCCCAGAATTCCTCAGCCAGCTTTGCTGGGATTCTGGGAGTTGAAGTCCACAAGTCTTCAAGTTGCCAAGGTTGGAGACCCCTGAACTAGAAGACCTCCAAGGCCCTTTCCAACTCTATTACTCTGAAGGCAGTATCCGATTATACATGAGAGTTGACAAAGGGAAGACTTCAAGCCGTAAGCTTTTTTTTTTTTTGCCTTTAAAAGAAAAAAAAGCCTCTGATGATCAGGCAACTCAGCTGGGATCGTCAGAGCCTTTTAAAAGCATTTTTTACAACCTCTTCAGCCAAAGAGGTTGTAGAAAAAATGCTTTTAAAAGGCTCTGATGATCCCAGCTGAACCGTGCGATCATCAGAGGCTTTTTTTTACTTTTAAAAGCATTTTTTTGGCCGAAGAAAAAATGCTTTTAAGTTTTTTTAAAAAAAACCTCTGATGATTGCACAGCTCAGCTGGGCATGGGGGTGGGGCAGGGATTTTTGCTACTGGTTCTCCGAACCACCCGCCGCCATCGCTACCAAATTGGGCGATCTGGTCCGAACCGGGAACATTTCACTCCTGATTTCACCCCTGACTCTAATCCTTTGAATGCTCTTACCAGTTTCTTTTACCATATCTATTCACTCCCTCTTTCTAAGCCCTGCTGCATACATGTCTTCTCTTTCTTTGACCCAACAGTGGATGTTGAGACCTGCATTGACCTATCCGCCTCTAGTGAATTTCTTCTTCTTGGAATTTCTTCTGCGGACAGTAGAAAATGCTGTCTGAAGTTATACCTTAACACAGTGTTTGTCAACCTTGGCAACTTTAAAATGTGTGGACTTCGACTCCTGCAATTCCCCAGTCACCAAAAGAGGTTTGGCAGATCTATTCTTTTTTTTTTTTTAATTAAACTTTATTAAACTTTTTTACATTAAAAGCATTAAAAAAAGGGAAAAAAAGGCTTATATCATTTAACAGCTTATTTGTGGTGTTTTTCATCTAATAATAATCCATGCAATAATGACAAACATTAAATTATACATATTTGTGTTCTTATTTTATCTATTGATTATGTTTAGTAACTAAATATTCCTATCTCCTTTCCATCCATCCATACCACCGTTCCCATATACCATAAAATACTGATGTCTCCTTATCCTTCAGACTCAAAGTTAGTTTGTCCATTTCTGCGCAATTCATAATCTTTTGTACAATAAGTCTCTCTGTGGGCACACATGGCTGTTTCCAACATTGAGCGAAGGCCATCCTAGCAGCAGTTAATATATGTAGTATTAAATATTTTATACTCTTCACGTATTTTTTTTTAAAGATCCCCAATAAAAAAAGTTCGGGTTCTAGATCCAATTGTTCATTCGTGATTTCTTGTAGCCACTTTTTAATTTTTAACCAATATTTACGTGCTTCGGGGCAAGACCACCACATATGGTAATATGTTCCCTCTTTATTTTACATTTCCAGCATATGGGAGACATTTTGGGATACATTTTTGCTAATCTCAAAGGGGGCAGGTGCCACCTATAGAACATTTTATATGCATTTTCTTTGTATGCTGCTGATTTGGTTAGTTTATAATTTCTGTTCCATATTTTCTCCCAATCTGATAAATTTATATTATGTCCAATATTTTGACCCCATGCGATCATACATCCTTTCACTACTTCTTCTTCCAATTCTACTTCTAGCAAATATTTATAAATTTGGTAATATTTTTTTTGTCTGGCCCTAGTAAAATTTTATCTAATTGCTGTGGTTTAAGATATATTCCATATTCTTTTATATCTTGTTTGTATCGATTTTGTAACTGAAGATAGGCCCACCAGTCAACCCGTAGTCCTTGTTCTTGGAGGTCCTGTAGTGTTTTTAATTTTCCATGAATATCTAATAGATCTTTATATTTTAGCATTTTATTCAAATCTAAATTATTTGGGTGAATCATTGCTTCCATTGTGGATAGCCAGATTGGGATTTTTATATAGTGTTTCTTTTTAACTTTAATCCAATTGTTTATTAGGGAATCTCTAATCAAATGTCTGTGGAAATACTTTTGTTTCATATGGCCTGTTTCCCACAGAAAGGCATGCCACCCTCTCTGTAGGTCGTGGCCTTCTATAGTTAGTATTCTTTTATTCTTTAAATTGATCCAGTCTTTTAACCAAACTAGTGTTGCTGCACTATAATATAATTCCCAATTTGGTAATCCAATCCTCCTCTGCTCTTCATATCTTGTAAATATTTCATTTTTATTCTAGGTTTTTTCCCCTGCCAAATAAATTTTCCAATTGTTTTATTAAGGTCATTAAAAAAGGTCTTTTCTAATTTGACTGGAACAGTCTGAAACAAATATAGGAATTTTGGTAGTATAGACATCTTTACGGCTGCTATTCTTCCTAATAGTGACAGCTGCATCTTCTTCCACAATTCTAAATCTTTTTTTGTTTCTTGTAATAATTTGTTGTAATTATTCTCCTTTATTGCTTTGCAATGTGCTGACAACCATATCCCTAAGTATTTGATTTTTCTTGTTGTTTGAAGTCCAAGTGATCTTTCCAGTTCTATTGTTTGTGGTTCTGTTAAATTTTTTGGTAGAAGTTTTGTTTTCTGTCTATTAATTTTCAGCCCTGCTACAGTTCCATATCTTTCTAATTCCTTAATTAGTGCTTGTCCTCTCTAGTGGTTCTTCAATGATAAAAGCCAAATCATCTGCAAATGCTTGCAGTTTATATTCTTCACTTCTGATTTTCAATCCTTTTATTTCTGGATTTTGTCTAATTCGTTCTAGTAATACTTCTAATGAAAGTATGAAGAGCAGAGGGGATAGGGGGCAGCCTTGTCGAACTCCTTTTTCTATATTTAAAGTTTGGGTATTTTCTCCATTGATTATAATTTTTGCTTTTTGTATCGAATATATTGCTGTTATAATATTCTCAAATTTGGTGCCAAAATTCATATCATATACTTGTTGAATCATAAATTGCCAATTGAGATTGTCAAATGCTTTTTGGGCCCAAGAAAACAAGGGCTACCTGTTTCTCTGGGTGAGCTTCATAGTATTCCAAACTATCCATAATTATTCTTAAATTGTTTCTAATTTGTCTGTCTGGAAGGAATCCATTTTGGTCTGAGTGTATATAATCATTCAAAATTTTCTTTAATCTATTGGCGATAATAGTAGCAAATATTTTATAATCTACATTTAACAGAGAGATTGGTCTATAATTTTGTATCAGCCTAGGATCCGTATCCTCCTTCGGGATTAGCGAAATTAGTGTTTCCCTCCATGTATCCGGCATTTTAGCTGATGTTAATACCTCATTAAATAAATCAACCATTATTGGTCCTATTTGTTCTTCTATTGTCTTATAGAATTCTGCTGGAAAACCATCAGGGCCTGGTGTTTTACTACTTTTCTGGGATCTAATTGCTTGATTTAATTCCATCATAGTTATATCCTTAGTCAGCATTTCTTTCAGTTCATCTTTTATTTCTCGAGTTCTTTTTTCCCTTAGATAGTTCCTAATCTGCTCCTCATCTATTTTTTCTTTCTTATAGAGATCTTCAAAATATTTATGTGCAATCTCTTTTTTCTTTTCTATTTTATATTGGTTTTCTCCGTTTTCATCTTGTAATTGGTAGATGGTTCTTTTCTCTCTCTCTTTTTTGAGTTTATAAGAGAGCCATCTTCCTGGTTTATTTGCTTGTTCAAAGTGTATTTGTTTGGTTGCTTTCAGATTTCTGACCAGTTCTTCTTGCTCAACTAAATTGAGTTTGTGTTTATAGAGAATCAGTTGTTCTTGTAGTTGAGAATTTAATGGGTTATTCTGTAGGTTAGTCTCTAATTTTTTAATTGTTTGAAGTATATTATTTTGTTGGGCATATTTTTCTTTGTTCTTTTTTGCAGTAAAGGATATTATAACTCCCCGAATCACAGCTTTCATAGTATCCCATAGGTTTTGGGTCGATGTATATTGATTATTATTTTCTTTAAAATAAAAATTTAGTTCTTCCTTAATTTTCTTGGTAAATTCCTCATCTTTCAATAATTGAGTATTTAGTGTCCATCTTCTCCTTGGCTTTTTTCCCCCCTTCCAGCTAATTTTAAGTGGGTTGTGGTCTGCCCATGAATTTTACCATATCTATTCACTCCCTCTTTCTAAGCCCTGCTGCATACATGTCTTCTCTTTCTTTGACCCAACAGTGGATGTTGAGACCTGCATTGACCTATCCGCCTCTAGTGACTTTCTTCTTGGAATTTCTTCTGCGGACAGTAGAAAATGCTGTCTGAAGTTAACACAGTGTTTGTCAACCTTGGCAACTTTAAAATGTGTGGACTTCGACTCCCGCAATTCCCCAGTCACCAAAAGAGGTTTGGCAGATCTATTCTAATAGCTAACGTTAGGATCGGATATATGTAAAGTGAGCCACCTCCTACATGACTCTGTGCCTTGTTTTAGAGTTGAGAGCAAGCCGTATATCTTCTTTTTGCTTCACTTTTCAAGACAGGCCATCTCTCACCACTAACTGGATGGGCTGTTTTTTATTCATTTTCAAACATGACTTACCTTTGCAATTGCCAAACACCCAGATGATTTTTTTTTGTCTTTGTTTTTTTCTAAGATGGCACATTTCACATCCTGGCTTTTATTCTGCTCTTGAAAAAGCTTTCCTGTTTATTCAATCTTTTAATTCCTCCTGAAACAACTGTTTATCCAAGTACCTCATTTCTAGTTTTCACAATGTGTTTTGGAAAGCTCCGTTTCAATTGTTGGATGTTGAAAACAGACAGTACTCCACCTGTCTTCCGCCCAGTTGGTTAGAGAGATGGAGAAGATAAAAAGAACCTTGGAGCAATAGCTTATATAGTGCTTTTACAGTCCTCTCTAAGTGGTTTACAGAGTCAGCATATTGGCCCCAAACAATCTGGGTCCTCATTTTACAAATCTGGGAAAGATGGAAGGCTGAATCAACCTGGAAAGAGTGAGAATCAAACTGCTGGCAGCAGAATTAGCCTGCAATACTGCATTCTAACCACAGAGCCACCACAGCTCTTAGCTCTTATAGCAGTGGCATGAGATGAATATTAGCAGTAATTCTGACATAGGTAGGTATTTTTAGGACAGATTTTCCCTATATAAACAACAGAGTTCAACTAGAAAGTTCAGGAAGTACTGGAAAAGAAATACATCTCATAAACTTGAAGTGTGGTTCTCTGTAATCTACTCAGAGATTACTGCTGGAGAGCAACTCTCCCAGTTGGGAGGGGGACTCAGCAGGGAATTAAACTAGACTCACTATGTAAACATAAGAGGGTCAAGTCTGAATGTATTTGTGCCATATATGGTCTTCCCTGGCAAGAGCTGAGAATTTGGGAAGATTCTGTATTATAGGCAGAGAATAATAAACTAATGAATTTGAACTTTACATCTGTAGGTCTGGTTGTTTGAGCCCAACAGTTACTGGAGTAAAGAGATTAGCATTGGTGAGGCAGCATACATTTTTGCTTTTCAGTCTCCCTCATAAATCAGTTTCATCCAATTGTATCTGGTGGGCTTTAAGCCACCTTCATGTCCTGTCTTATGATCTTAACATAACATAACAACAGAGTTGGAAGGGACCTTGGAGGCCTTCTAGTCCAACCCCCTGCCCAGGCAGGAAACCCTACACCATCTCAGTCAGATGGTTATCCAACATTTTCTTAAAAATTTCCAGTGTTGGAGCATTCACAACTTCTGAAGGCAAGTCGTTCCACTTATTAATTGTTCTAACTGTCAGGAAATTTCTCCTTAGTTCTAAGTTGCTTCTTTCTTTGATCAGTTTCCACCCATTGCTTCTTGTTCTACCCTCAGGTGCTTTGGAGAACAGCCCGACTCCCTCTTCTTTGTGGCAGCCCCTGAGATATTGGAACACAGCTATCACGTCTCCCCTAGTCCTTCTTTTTGTTAAACTAGACATACCCAGTTCCTGCAACCGTTCTTCATATGTTTTATCCTCCAGTCCCCTAATCATCTTTGTTGCTCTTCTCTGCACTCTTTCTAGAGTCTCAACATCTTTTTTACATCGTGGCGACCAAAACTGGATGCAATATTCCAAGTGTGGCATTATCAAGGCATTATAAAGTGGTACTAACACTTCACGTGATCTTCTTCCCACTAATCTAACCCTTTAGAATTATCCTCCTCAAATTTGTTGTTCATCAGATATATTGAATTACAACTCCCATTTTAGCTTGTTAATCTATCTATGGTGCCTTGGGAGTTGTGGTGTAATGTATTTGTTTGTTAAAGTACAGAGAACTTAGATTTAAAAATGTCTCATTTTAATTGTCCAACAGAGCAGTGACAAAAAACCCATAAAAATATATGGCTGAAATGAAGGAAGTTTGGGGTACTTTAGAACAGGGGTCTCCAACTTTGGCAACTTTAAGACTTGAGGACTTCAACTCCCAGAATCCCAGCAAAGCTGGCTGAGGAATTCTGGGAGTTGAAGTCCACAAGTCTTAAAGTTGTCAAGGTTGGAGACCCCTGCTCTAGAATGGATTTTTTGTGAACGTACACAAAAGAATAGGGGTTGAATTCAGTTTTGATCCCCCTCCGAACACAACCTCAGAATTTGTAAAATCTAAGTATTTATTTTTGCGTCAAACTTAATTCGTGGATCTTGAAACTCTGATGAAACACAGAGCAGATTCTGAAAATCCATAATTTGCTTCCCCAACATGTTAGGAAACAAAAGTAAGGAAAATGATCAGGAGTTGACACTCTACTGAAAGAAGTTATAATTTCCCATGTCTGAAATATAGTTACTTTATTGTCATAACAGTACTCATCAAAGGGACATTTCCAACTTAAGTAGAAAGAAAATTCGAAAGGATTGCTGTGTATACAAGATCATATTCCTCTTCCCTTCAAAAAAGCATTTGTTATCAAAGCATATATTGTGCTTTGTTCAGATCCCTTTTTTTAAAAAAAAAGCTAAAAATTAAGAATGGTGTTTCTTCCCCACCTCAAAATCTTCCTTAACCGGTGTCTTTATTTTCTCAATTTCCAGGAAAAGCAAGAAAAAGTAAGGCTACATATTCCTGATCCAGCTGATATTTCTGATCAATCAAATCTCTCTTCAGAATCTGAGTCATCCGAGAGAGAATTCTCACTCGTTTGAGGTGGGGTAGGGAGAGTTGGAACAATAGAAGTGAATGATTCCTCAAGTGAAGAGGGGACGGGGAGGTTCTCTGCTTCATTTGGCTGAGCAGAAGGGACGGCGGAGGCCATCTGAAGAGATGGCTCTAATGAAGTAGGGAGACTAGAACTTCTGGCTGGCTGTGTGATGCTGTTCCTTGGTGAACTGGTGACTGAACTAGGTTCCTCCCTTGGGGGATCCAGAAGCTCCTTTAGAGAAGGAAACCAAGAGAGAAAATCTTCCGGTGGAGGAGGCTCAGATCTTGGAGAGCCGGAGAAAACCTTTATTAAAGGCTCAAAAATCTTGGGCAAGTCAGAAAAAGAAAAGTCATCCTCATCGATGGTCTCTAATTCACCAGCTCCGTAATCTTCTGCAATAGCTCTTTTAATAATAAGACTTAATAGAGCCAGAGGATCTTCCTCATCTTCAATTATCTTCAGATTTTCTTCTTCAGGAATTCTGGGTTCTGAGGTGTTTAGAGATCCCCACAAAGTAGTTCCTTGCTCCTTATTGACTCCCTCTGTTCCGTTAACTTGTGGGGAGTCCAGAACTTCTAGGTCAGGTATAATAGCTCCAATATTATCCCAGGAATCATCCTCTTCAGTCAAATCCACCTCGTTGGAATCGACTTCCAACTCGTTGGGTTTGAGGTTGTATTTCTCAAAAGCACCTTCCTTTTTAGGAACCTCTGCTCCTGATCCATTGGCCGCAGTTGAGGCTACATCAACCGTTTTCTCAACAGGCACTTGAATGCTCATGGATATCACACCTAGGAGGAATCAAAAAGGAGAAATATTATAAAGCGATAGATCTATAAACCGAGCAACCAACAATTACGGAGCACTTGCCTATTATGAGTCATTTAAAAACCCTGTTCATATTTGTAGAAAAGTATCCTGATCCAACAGCAGCTGAACAGGAAATATCTTCATTTGTGTAATCTCGTCAAATAGAAGTTTCATACTGATCTTTTCTTAATTTGAGTAACTGTTAACTGTTAATTGTCTAGGAACTTTTAAAAAAAAAATTGCAACACACTCTAATTTCATTGTTTGACATATCACTGCTCATAATGCAGACTCTTAAATGAAAATGTAACCCCTTTTCTTTGTATAGCTATTACTATTTGTCTACAGCTTTCATTTTCTTTTCTTTCCACAAATTTTTCTACCAGAGCATTGATATAGAAAACATGAAAGCAGCCAACACTTCATATGATGCTGTGTTTCTTCTGCTCGTTTGGTCAGCAAGGAGAAACCTGCAAATTCAATTCATTAAATTGGTTTCAGAATACTTTCACATCCGTACAGGTAGTCCTCAACTTAGGACTGTAATGGAGCCTACGCACTATGGTCGTAAGTCATGATGATTGTACAGCAGATCACCCACATGACCAACCCAATTCTATGATCTTGTTGGCATAGAATTGGGTCAGTCCTGTGAATGCTGTAGTCATTAAGCTACCCAATTGTTTGTTATGGACTGGTTTTGCCAAAAGCTGGAAGTAAAAGACGGTTTTCGGTAAAAATGTAGTAAAACCTGATCATGTGACCATGCAAATAGTCATAAATGCAGGGTGGTTGACGAGCATCTGAAAGGCAGTCATGTGACCACAGGGGAAGGGGAACTGTCAAAACTTCAAAACTTGTAAGTATCCCAGGGGAGGCCTGTCATAAGGGGCGTGCATAAGAACACAAGCGTGCCTACCGTTCCTGTCCTGTTGTTTCCTTTCATTATATCCAATTAATATAGTTATTACATACTTATGCTTATATATATATGCTTATATATTGTATAGTTATTTCATGCTTATGCTTATATATACTGTGTGACAAAATAAATAAATAAATAAAACTTCAAACTGTCACTAAACTGCCAGTCGACTACCTGTATTCAGGCCCAAAGATAGGACTTTTCCCCCCCAAGACTCTACATGATATGAAGCAGGATTAATTCTGCTGATCTTCAAGTAAATAAAAGGAAAGTCCCAGGAGACTTATTCCAAGGTACGTTGCTTCTCCAGTTAAGCAGGTATGTTTCCCTCTTATTACCTCTACGGTGCAATTCTTGTTAATGCTCTAGGCAGCAGCCCACACACCTGTCAGCTACTCTAACTGGTTGCTTAGGGCAGCAAAGAAGATAATCTTACTTTGTGTCTCCAACCAGCATTTCTCAACCTCAGCAACTTTAAGAAATATGGACGTCAACTCCCAGAATTCCACCCCTCTAAAAGTTGCTGAAGTTGAAAAACACTGGACTAACCTAATATCTTTTTCTGTCAAATAGATTGTCGCTTTCTCATTTAGCAAATAGGAAACACAAGCTGGGGAGAGAAAGGCTCAAGAGCTTCACAATTCTTAAGAGGAAGCCCCCGGCAGGCAAGGATAGAACTTGGCCAGTTCTAAGTCTTAGTTTAATGCAAACATTATCAATCCTTTGAAATGATTCTTACCTGCTTTATAAGCGTTTCCCAACTTCGGTGACTTGAAGATACATGAACTTCAACTTTCAGAATTCCCGGGCCAACCATGCTGGCCGGGGAATTCTGGAAGTTGAAGTCCACACAAAATTGCATTATAGGAAAGAAGATTCTTTGTCCACTAAATGATATTGCTAGCTACATGATCATGGTGCTGTTGCCAGCATATTTTCTGGAAGGAAGAACAGCAGCTTTTTCTATGTTCATGTCACCTGGCCAGGCAAGTTATACCCGCTCAAAATCTGCTCATTGTGTGAGTATTAAAAGCTGCTTGGAGCACTTCTTCTCACCATGAAAAGGGAGATTTCACTGAAGCAAGTAATTAAAGAAGTGGGAGTGTTGAGTGACTCAACAGGCCGAGCATTCCATGGCAAAGGTTTTACCCATTCAATTTCTGCCTACCACAATGTTGTAAAATGCACAGAAGCCTCAGCAGAAAAATCAGGGCAGGTTTTATTTTGCGTGTCTGCTTGAATTATAAAGTAGGACACAAACCAACGTAGAGCGGAAATTAGGGGGTGTAATTAGCAGGATATGTACAAACAAATAATATATGAATTGTCTATGTAGACAGTGGAACATATTACAGGTCCTCCTTGTTTCGCAACCACAATTGGCACCGGCAACTCAATCATTAAGCAAAGCTGTCATTAAGTGAAACCACAATTTATGATCTAACTTCAGCTTTCCTTTGCTTCACATACCTATGAAAGTCATAAATGTGTGCACTGGTTATAACGGGAAATGGTTGCTAAAGGATGCAGTTAGTAAATGAGGACTACCTGTTCTTTCTTTGGCATGAGTATGCTGTGATTACAAACGTGTTCTCTAACAACCTTTTCCAAAATTAGTTAAAGTCTTGTTGTAGTGACAATAATGGCATAAAATAAGAAAAAAACAGGAAAATAAATATCTACCTACATTCATGCTGTATTCATTATATATATTCATACATTCATGATAGGATGTGTAGTCAAACCCATCTCAAAAGCCTTTGGTTTGGGAAAGCTGGTTAGAGAAGAACAAAGCAGACAAAGGTGTTCTCTTAACCATAAATTATTTAAATGGGATTTGGAAAACACACCCCAGTTTATGATTACCTGAAATTATCACAATGAGAAATAAGTCTTGCAAACAATTTGGCTGAACCTCAACAGATAATAAGTTGAGGGAGGGAATTTCTACTTTTGCCATTAATCTCTAAGATATAACAGCAGCGCTTAGTTTATTTTATATTTCATTTTAAATAATGTTTAGGAATTCCACAGAATGGTGTTGAGAGAAGAAGAAAGCCTTGTGCTGTTTACTGTGGCAATTATGGAGATTAATTCTGAAAGCAAAGGTGCTGAGTGGGGTGTAGTGTAAAACTGAAGTCAAGTTGCTGATCTGGTGTTCAAGGGCATAGTCAGCAATGTTTTATTTATACCCAACTTCACCGAAGGAAGCCATGCTTTGGCTCTCAACCGTGACCCTTGAGAGTTAAGAATGTTTAAAATCTTGCTTTGTCAGGCTTCAAAAGGATTCTGATTGTGTCTCCCAGGTTCTAAAATCTCAAGTAACATTCTCCATAAATATTTTTTCTAGTAAGTATCACTTATAAAACTATTGGGCCCCACCTTGAAACCAATTAACTTGTTTGTCCCTTTTAGCCCATATCTTCACTGGGGAAACTCAGCACCCAGGAATTCCTTTTGGCACTGCTGACGGAAATTAGGGCCTCATGGAACAAGAGTCCATCAATCAAAGTATAAGTGAAGGATTGTATTTTTGTTTTTAAACATGCCCACCTGACCACGTAAAATCCAAAGCATCTAGATCAGTGTTTCTCAACCTTAATAACTCCCAGATTTCTGGGAATTCAAGTCCATGCATCTTAAAGTTGCCAAGATTGAGAAATACTGATCTAGATGGAAGGCAATTAAAAAAAATTCTGCTTCTAAGCCATTTTGAACCTGAAAATCTAATGTTTCATGTATCATGTTTTGGTTCTGCTTCTAGCTTTTCTTTTCTTTTTTTTACTATATATCAAAATTGCCAAAAGTTAAGTTTACAACTACAGTTAGCTTTAGCGAACTCTTTAAAAAAATCTGAAAGGAAAATAAAAGCTTTTTTAAAGTTTGGGATTTAAAATTTGGGATCTTTGGGATTTTTTTCTTTTTCAATTATCTGATATTTAATGAGTAGATTAATAGCCTTGTCCTTTGCATCTTCACTCAGAAGTATGGTAATTCCCATTTCTACTCTTGCCAAATCTTACTGATTCCTAAAGCACATCAGATAAAGTTGAACCCAGCCAAAACATTAGTTTTAAATTTTTTTAGAGATATAATACTTTCTCATTAGTCATTTATGTTCAGACAGCATGGGATATTTAGAAACACAAATTACATTGTTCAAATTAGGCAACTGCAGAAAGCATAGTTTAAGAGGGCATGGTCCAAGACCTAATTTTCCCCTGCAACAGCAACCTTGCAAAGTAGGCTGGATTGAGAAAAAGAGAGTAGCCCCAAATTTTCCAATAAGCTTCTGTGATTTAGGTAGGACTGGAACAGGGGTGGGTTTCAAAACCCGTCACTACTGGTTCACTCATGGGTGTGCGTACGCACGATGCTTCTGCGCATACACAGAAGCATCCGGGCGGATGGGCGGAGCCTCCCTCCACCGCCGCTACCAGTTCTCCCAATCCCGGGTGAACCGGTAGCAACCCACCACTGGACTGGAACCTTGAGGACAAATAAAGTCAAAACTTGGGTGCAGGAAAAATAGTTGTATCTGATACCAGCTAAGACTGCAGGCTAGTGCTTCAGATGAGCAGTGGAAAGACCCAGCATCTAGCCCCTTTAACAGCTGCAGAAAAGTTCCTTGGGTGTTGTGGGGATCAGTCCCTCTCTCTCAGCCCTAGAGCAGAGTGGAGGAGTGGAGAAGCCCAACCTGACTCATAAACTGTAACGGAAAAAAAATAAATAAGGGTCAAATATGCACACCATCTAGAACTCCTGGGAAAGATGGGATATGAATCTTAAAAAGAACAACGAGGAACACAACTCCAAAGTAGGCTTGGACAGTTCTTGTTTTTTTAATTAATTTTTTTTAATTGCATCCGTCAAAGTTTCAGTCTCTATTTAGAAGGATGCTCCAGGTGTTCTTACAGAATGGAAATAGTTGCTGGCAGCGAATCCAAATAAGATGTTTGGAGGTGTGCCTGCCTATCAGAAGACTAAACGTAAGCCAAGATGTAGACAGCATTCCGGAGGGCTGTAGGGAGGAAGCTACCTCACCATTTTAGCTGCTGATAAATGGAGGCAATGTGGCTGGCCGCATCACCATAGCAGGTGCTTTTCCAAAAGAGAACACCACCATATATTCTCAAAACAGCTTTGGGAGGCTGAGTATAAAAGAAATTGGCCAATTAGATAGCTGCTTAGAGTGCTAGTACTTACCATATTTTGAGGGAAGGAAAAAATTAAGATGCAAATATTTTTGTGAAGTTGCTGATTGCATGGTCAGCAGTAATTACTAGTAGTTAGTATGTGGCTCTCCCTGGTTTTGACACTGAGATGGGATTAAAAAAATGAAGACATGTTCACACTACCATCTTAGTCTGTAAAACCTTGACAATCCAGCCTAACCAGATTATAAATCCTCCTCGCTTCTGACTTTAGGACATTAGCTGGGCCTAATTAGGCTTAGAACAAAATTTGGCAATCCAAACAGAAATGCAAGTAAATAAGATTGAAAAATATAATCCTACCATGTTTTCCCAAAAATAAGACCCTGTCTTATATTTTTTTGAACCCTGAAATAAGCACTCGGCCTTATTTTGGGAGAAGTCCTATTATTTTGGGGTGCATGGAGGAAGATGGGGCTCCTCTTGCCGTCTTACCTGATTTCCAGCTCTGCGTTTAAATATTTTTGGGGAGGGCTTATTTTCGAGGGGAGGCTTATTTTAGCACATGCACTCAAAAGCCCGATTAGGCTTATTATCAGGGGATGTCTTATTTTCGGGGAAACAGGGTAGTTTCTTGCCCTAAATTATTTGATGTAGCAGTTTTACAGAAGCAAAAAAGATCTGGATGTGGTTTATGTTTGAATGGACATACTTTGAGTTTCAAAAAAAAAAAAAGATGAGAAATTCATCAAACAATAAATAATGGCCATCTTGTTAACAAGAAAGAAATTAGAAGAAAAGGTACAATCTCTGCCTCTCCTGACAATCTGTTTCCAAGACAGGTACTTTATAGATGTCCAGCTGACTTCATAAGTCTGCTGTTGGATTCCTGTCTTTCCAAAACTCCAGATCAACTCTGGGAGAAAAAATGCCAATCATTTCTCTAAAATAGCTTTGCGTACAAAAAAAAAAAGAATTTATAACAGGGATTGACAATTTGTTGGTTTCTAGATGTTTTAGAGGTCACACAGTATCTTGCCATTTTGTCCTGACTGTTAAAGACTAATTAAAGTTGATCCATCACATCACTAATGCCAGCTTTTAAAATAATAATGGTTCTAGCTTTGTGGCAGAGTTGAGTAAAGGAAGTTCACTTTCTTGCTATTATTAACATAACCTATTTGCTTTTCCTTTCTGGGCCACACATACATTCCTTCACAAAGAAGAGCACAGGGAAACTTCAGACTGCTGGTAACATACCTGGTTTTCCCTAAGAGAACCTGGTTTGTCCAAGATCATTCAGAAAACTGAATGTCATGATGGAGTACAGATTTTAATCTACCATATCCAAACTAGACATTGATCATCGCGCAACACTCACAAATGCACATTGGAAAGGCTATCAATGGACTAGGAAGAGTTACTAAAATATCGTTATAAAAACTTGATCCAAGCCAAACTTCATTTTATCTCCAGACTGGGCAATTTATCAGCCCCTGATATGCGCTTCTATCTCTCCTATTTAAATTGTTTGAATTGTTTTTTCAGCTTTGAAACTCAGCAATGAGCATCTCTCAGCCTACTTACATTACAAAGTCCTTATATTCTAGAACATTTCCCTAAGAATTGTATAAATGTTATGGTCTTTGAAAGCATTCTGCCAGCTGTCCAATGAAAGTTAAACACAAATCGTTTTAAACACAGCTTCCTAAATAACAGACTGGTGCGATTCAATGCAGTACTAAACCTTAAGTGATGTGATACTTAAAATAAGAAAAAATAAAATAAAATGCTAAAACGGCCACTGTCAGAAAGCGAAGAACGTTTTACTTTTTTTCTCAGTGGACCTCTTTTTAGGTTTCACAAGGTCTAGGATATCTTCTGGGTTTGCTATAAATGTAGTCCCAATTCTCCCAATAAATTATGCTGCTTTCCTAAAAAATCTGAAGGAACCTAATAACACCTTCTCAGACTGAACAAGACGGGTTTTCATGAACTATATCTGACTCCATCAAATGCATGGAGAGGTTAGGATCTAAAACCATTCACGCATCTGATGAAGACAACTCATAAGAGCTTATGTCTTTTAATAAAATTCATTTGTCTGAAAAGCTGCTCTCCAGACTCCTCCTGATTTCTGGCTACCATAATCAAAACAGGACTTTTCCAGGTTTTGCAGTACTTCCAATTTTTTCTTTTTTGATGTTCTGTTTCTGCTCTGATTTCATTCATCCTTTACTTACATGTGGAAAGTAGAATTGTGGCCAAGATGAAAACAAGGCTTCCACTGAAAGGCATCCTGCCCAAGCTGAAGCTGATCTTCATGTTTCTGGCTTGGCCCACTGCAACACCTTGCTGCTTTATGATTCTCCAGTCAGGCTCATCTATGGAACCAATTGCTCCAGGTACTCTCAAGGAGACACCTTATATCATTCCTGTTGGGATACAGGGCTGGATTTCCCAGATTTTTAGGGTGTGGTATCTTGCTATCCCTTGCATGGGAGTGCCACTCTTTACTGTTTCAACAGAGCAGGTGCAACCTTTCGGAAACATCCTCCTACTGGGAGTTTGGCAAGGCAAGTCTGGAATGATGAAAGGACTGTAACCAATCTCCTTTCTTTCACAGCAGAAGGCATGGAATCACAAGGCAGCAAAAACCATTGTGCTAAATTTATCACAACCACCACACGTCTCCTCACCTTCCCAAAGGGAGCAGGATTGGTGCTAAAACTCCTTTCATATTGGGCATTTTATGGCATTTTAAGTTGCAGAGCTTTGAAATGTTGCAACCAGGTTTAATTGCAAGATTTTTGAGAGTAGAGAAGATGAGAGATGAGACACCTGATCAAGATGCAACTTTTTAAAACTAGAGCGGATTGGATAACCTCCAGACAGGGGAGACTGCAGAGCTAAAATTCAGTAACAAATCATTAGAGATTCATGATTTCCTGCTGATGTTCAAATACAAAGCCAAATAAGAGTGGGATTTCATGTATTTACCATATAGGCTTTTGTGGTATTACCCACAGCCTTACAAATGTTGCTAAACTTTCTTATATCACTATTATACAAGATTAACAAGCAAGCTTCTCTATGCCCATATATATTAGGTTCACTGGATCCTTTGATCATCTAATGAATAAATTTGTTGGGCTTCCTACCTGTTGGGAAACTGCAACCTAGGCCGGAATGAGGGATCAAGTGAAGGCCTAGCTTAGAGTCCTTACACCACAAAAGGCATAAACTTAACCTCTCCCAAGATCCATAAAGCCTTATCTGGTCATTTCCAGGAGAAGGCAAACTATTTGGGGAGCTTCTTGTAACTTAGGTAAAGAACAATAAAGTTACTTACTTTAACAATCTACGAGTCACTCTAATTGCTTGCACCTGACACTAGCTACTCTTTAGTAATAAGCAGGTATACTATGATGGGAAGATTGGTAATTCTTATTCTATTGTTTTGAGTCTTGCTTTGAACTCTAGAGCCCCAAAGCTATTGCAAAAAATAACAGCATAGTGATCCTTAAAGAATAAAGAATGTCAATAAATTGTGATGTACCATATTTTTCAGAGTATAAGACACACTCCCCCCCCCCAAAAAAAAGAGGATGAAAATTTGGGTGTGTCTAAATCACCAAATGTAGCCAAAAACGTGAGGCATGGAGGAGCGATGGCCTGTGGCAATCCCTGCAGCCTGGAACAGCTGATTGGGGGTATTCCGGGAGGCCGATTCACCTGCCAATCAGCTATTTGTGTTGAATCAGGCTGCAATAATGTGCTGAAGCTGACTGGGCTGTTTGCTATTTCCTGCAAGGACTGTCAGAATTTGCAGCAGCAATCACATCCAGAAAGCACACACAAGTAATTGATACAGCAGGATTCAATAACTTCTCTTTATATATAATATAAAGTAAATATACAATACCAAAGCAGGTTTTCCAACACAAGCAAAACACAAGCAGAGGAGAGGAGTTTCAGTTTCAGAGATCAGCAAAGCATGCAGCTTTAGAACAGTTGACCTAAGCCACACCCAGGCTCCTTGCTGTCTCCTTCCTTGCTCACGCAGCAAATACTGTTTCAGTTTCCAAACAGCCATCAACTCTCTCACACACTGACAGGACGCTAACCAGATGAATACCAATGGATGCTGGTAGGTGGAAGCAGATTTTTTTTTCTTATTTTCCTCTACAAAAACTAAGATGTATCTTATACTCCGGAGCATCTTATACTCCGAAAATACGGTATACTGATTGTATAGGGCAGTGACAGCTAACTTTTTTGGCACCAAATGCCGAAACAGGAGCACGTGTGAACTTTTTTGGCACCAAGTGCCGAAGCAGATGATCTTTCGATTTCCGATGCGTGCATGCACAACGGCCACCTGCTTTTCCAGTTTCTGGCATGCATGCGTGCACGAAGACCAGTTGTCAAGTGCGCATGCACCAGCTCCACTTGGCCTTTCAGGGGTCCTCACACATTAAAAATGGAAGGATGACCTACTTTTCTGGAGTCAGCAGATTGATGTTGCATGTTGTTGTTATACACTCAATTGTGCCACTGAATGCAGTATCATTATATCATTTTTGGAATAAGCAGTATTCACAGTTGTGTAAGAATCTTCTGACATAATAAATCTAAACAAGAAGGGAGGAGAAAAATTTTAAAGAGAGTTCAGGAGTGGGAGGTCACTGATTTAAAGCAAGGCTGTGAAATCTCAAGAACTGTTGCATTTTCCACGATCGGCCTCCAAAGCTAGGTAGAACAAAATATAAATTTAACTCACAATCATTCACTCGACTTTTTTCCAAACAAACCTAGGTCTAGGATATACTAATTTTCAGGTCCATATAACTTGTTGCATCACGTATTTGCTAGAAATTATTTGCATTTTCATCCAATAACATAGCATTATTTATATATTTTTAAAAATCTACTCATACATTCAAATGACCAACCGGTACGCTTCAAACATCAGAAGCATTCCTAATAAATTTATCCAGAAATACATTAAACAACCAAAGGGTACTCTCATACCTTTGTCTTTCTGCTCAATTTTGAACCATTTGGAAAATATTCCATTTCATAGAATTGTACAGTATAAGTTTTGGAAATGACCTTGGAGATTATCTCATCAAATCCATTGCTTAGTCAGAAATCTACCATAGATAATCCTCAACTTATGACCACAATTGAGCCCAAAATTTCCATTACTAAGCAAGACAGTTGTTTAGTGAATTTTGCCTCATTTTATGACCTTTCTTGCCACAAGTTGTTAAGTGTATCACTGCAATTGTTAAGCTAATAACATGGTTGTTAAGTGAATATAGTTTCATCATTGACTTTGCTTGTCAGAAGGTGGCAAATGGGAATCAAATGATCCCAGGATTCTCCTATCCTTCCACAAGAGCCTGAAGACATGGCTCTACCGATTGGCCTTGGGACAAAATGGGGGAGTTCCACACTGGAGGTGCCTGCTGGATTGATGGCAGATTCTATCTTCACCACCACCACTTCCTCTCCCCACCCATCCATTTTTTTGGTCATCATATTGATTGATGCCTATGGAGATTCTCAGTCATCCAGGTCATGGTTGTCCCAAAGGTGCTTTTTCAAGAGACAACTGGACTTTCCGGTTAAAAGGAAAAGGCAGAAAGTCCAGTTGCCTCTTGAAAAAGCACCTTTGGATCATCATATTTATGTATTATTCTCTTTTGTCATTGTTTATTTTATTGTTCTATTATTTTACTTCTGTTCTTCCTACAATCCTTTCATTTTTCTTCCTTTTTACTATTGTAAGCCACTTAGAGTATCCCCGTGGCAAGATAAGAGGCAAATAAATTTAATAAAAAAACCACCAATACACATCAGTTGCCAAGCGTCTGGATTTTAATCATATGACCACATGCTGCATTGGTCATAAGTATGAAAAACAGTCATGAGTCACCATTTGTAGTGGTGGTGTAACTTTGATTGGTCATTAAACAAATGGTTGAAGTCGAGGACTACTTGTACCATCCAGGACTTCTGAAGAATTACCTTAAACTTGAAAAGAAATAAGAAGAAGCACACTTTTTAGTAAGTTATTTATCCAATGCTTTTTTGTTATACTGTACACTTAGTGCATGTAAATTGCTTTGTATGGCTTGGATTTATCTCAAAAGCTGCTTAGAAATACATTAAACATTGCCTAATATTTCATATTGCCTTTTGTGAAGTGTAGTAATAATTATCACCATGTAGTAATAATTATCACTATAAGGTATTATTTAGTGGGTCATTATAAGATTGAAATTGGAAACAAAATTCAAGAAACAAACTCCCACATTATTTCTGTTTATTTTACCTCATTTTCCTTTTCAAATGGATAGTTGTTTCAAATGTACCGGAAATTATTAGATAAATCATATTTTATTCAGTGCATAATATTTGCCTGTTCACCACCCTGAGTCCTTCGGGAGAAGGGCGGTATACAAATTAAAATATTATTATTATTATTATTATTAATATGCCATGTCTAAATGTATTTAATAATATAATATATGGGTGCAACTCATAATCTTTTTATTTAGTATATTATTTCCTGGGTTTCTCTCCTTCATTGACTGATACATCTATGTCTACAGACAATCATATGACCTGATTGTAGGCTGATAAATAGAAGGTGCATAGCAGATTTAATCAAAGCTTGTACAAACACATTTCCTGCTTATCCATCTTGTCTTATGCATCTTCAGAATATATATTATAATGGGAGATATGTTTCATCATAAAGGTATTCTACTAAGATATTCTACTAAGCAGAGTGTTCTCTTATCAAGTATTCTTCGTTCTCCAGAGATTATTGCAGTGTTTCTTGGCAATGATAGTGGAGGGGCAGCAAAATAGTTCTCTGAACAGAAGACGATATTTCTACATAAATATTTTACCCATTCTTGGATATCCTGAGTCACAATGATTTCAAATCATCTGCCTAGAAATACCTATCTTCAACAAAGGTTTGAATTTACTATTTGAATTCATTTTTCTATTCCTTTGTTGCTTGTTTTATGAGTCACAAATTTGGCATCAAATTACTTCCCATATCCCAGTAGGAACAGCACCTGGCTAGAATATCTACCACTGACATGCCCACCCCCATCATGGTTTATTTATTTATTTATTTATTGTTTCAATTTCTATACCGCCCTTCTCCCAAAGCACTCAGGGCGGTTTACAGCCAAAGTAAAAACAATTAGTACAATTTTTAATAGTACAATGTTTATGGAGCAATTACAGTATATAATCAAAGGCTTGCCTGAAAACAAGCTAGGAAAATAGGATAGAGGAAGAAAAAAAGAAACAGACCAGAAAATGCCAGAAAACAAACAATATGTGTTTTGGGAGCAAAAAGAATAGAAAGCAGACAGAGATAAAATAGGTAAAATAGATAAAATTATACCCAAGTATTAAGGAGGACAGAAAAGATCATATCAAATATCTTTATTATGGTCATGATGTAGGGACATGGTACTGCACAATACGAGGATGAAACTTATCATTGACTATTCATCAACTGAAATTGCAAGTTTAAATTTCCATACTGTAAATACAGACATTTACAGAGTACTGTAATGTCTAGAATAGGATTTTGTAAGCTGAAGCTTTTCTTTAATAAATATATAATAGCACAATAATAAACTGGATGAACCATAACTTGGGCCAGGAAAAGATGAGAACTAGTGAGCTGTTGGTCCAACTGTCATCTGCCCTTCAGAATCACCTTGGTCTACCTAGATCTAAAGCTAGTTTGTGAGGATAAACATCCCAACTGAAAGAATAAGAGTTTTTCTAGTCATTTGAAAAAAGTAGAGTTGTTCTTCAAAGGTTTAAGGCTAGTTAATAAAGAAGCTTGTCTTTTTGGGAGTCAGGTGTTCAGAGTAATTGTCCTAAAAGCAGCTCTGGCTCCTACTACTCCGCCTTAGAAACAGACCTGATTTTTTAAAAAAGAAATATAAACATAGTTAACCTCTTTATTTTGGTTTAATTTTGGTATTATATCATTACCAAAGTCTCTCTGGTAGCAAACGCACCACCAGCACAAGCAAAGAAGCAGCCCACCAGTGTTAGGAAAACACTTTTATTTAGAGTTGCTGCTTTGTTATGCCGTAGTTAAAAGATTTTAATCAAATAATCATCAAAGCAGCCTAGATGTTAATTGCTTTACAACTTCATTTAATAAACTAAGTTTTTCCCTTATAATCAGCATTCCCCCCAACCCCACTTGTGAAATTTGGATTTCACAGGAAAACATCTTTTGTGGAATTCAAAATTCCATCAATATCTGCCAAGTCATTTGAGGAAGGATTTTCCTTAACGAAATATCATAGCATAAAGGTTTTGCTCAGTATGGCCCAAGGACCCCTGGGGTTCCCCAAGACTCACTCACTCACAGGTCTGTGAAATCAAAATTATTTTCCAGTTTCTATGAAAAAATAATGACACCAAAATCCTATCAAATCATCATGAGAAGCATTAGTGGCAGCAAAGGTATTAATTTTAAGTCTTGATACGATAAATGCCAATAAATATAATAACTCATCGTTTTTAAAACTGAGAAGGGTCCCGGGAGGGGGAAATGGTTCAGAAACACTGGGATAAAAGACAGCAGTGAATAGATGACGAATTATGCATCTCTTGTGAAGAGCCTTTTTCTCCTCATTTCCTTTTTGACGTGGGTGTAAGGGTTTGATTAGCCCTCGTTTTAGCATATATTGTGTTTTTGACGTAAAACCATAGAAAACATTGCTTCTGGTGCATTCGGATACCCGAGAGCGAACGAGCATGAGTTTAAACTCGAAAAACAAGCGTTTTATGATGTACTTTCACGACAACAAAAACACGCAGAGAGACAAAAGCAGATTTTAATTTCTAAATTAAAAATGGCTAAATTGGATTATTCTTTCCCCTATCATCAATTGCTCGGAGGGGAATATCTTAGAAATTATTTTATTTTTAAAGAGAGCGTCTGCATAAGAAGACCTCCTATCCGTGGCAAATCTCTCCCCGAAATAAACGGACGCTCAACCGTCAAACGGGGAAAAGGAAGCGAGAAATGGACTGCACTACTTCGACCTGCAAAGAGGGACAACTACGCCCTATTTTAACGCTTGGCTATGCTATGCCGATTCCTTATGAGCACGAAAATTGCAGAGGACACAAAAACATGGCGATGCAGTCTTTTCTTTATCGCGCTCGCTTTCGATTTCCTTTTATTTTAGAAATCGTAAACATTCAAAATAGGTTATCCTCCCTAAGAAATGGTTCGGTCTTCGGCGTCCAACTATTAAAACCACCCTGCCGGTAGATAGGCGGGGCTCGTTTTGAAAGGGAATCTCCAACAGATTTTTCCCTGTAGTAGCACTTGGCAAAAACCCTTTCCCCCCCGCCCCGTCAATTCGCGCTTTGCCCCACCTCCCCGTCTGTCTTCGCCCCCTTTGATTGGCTCGCCTTGCGGCCGTTGAAAAGGCCCCGCTTTCCATGTTTGCTCTTGCGATCTTGCCTGTCAATCACGTTCAGAGCATAAAGGAGAGCTCCTTGAGGTGACAGATGTTTCTTTTAAAGAAGCAAAGATAATTTCCAGAAAAAAAGGCATTGTTTTCTTCCCAAGAGCTGTAATTGAATCAAGGGTGGCTTTTGTGCATTTATTACACTTGATACTTTAGTTATTGGCATCTATTGTTTTTTATTGGTTCCTGCCCTGCTTAGAGTTGGCTCCAGTTTTGCTTTCTTGCTCTACAAAATGTCCTGACTGAATTCAGGATTTAGTGTATTGCTCAATTTTTATGATTTTGTACACTGGCTTGATTTGGGAGCGTAAAGCACTTTAGAATGCTGCAGCATGCAGTGTTAATATAAACCTGGGGCTCAACCCTTCCCAGGAGTAGAAAGTAAGAGTCACTAAAGGGAGCTGAATATGCAGAGAGTGTTTCTCATATCCATGAATATTTCCAGGTGGATGAGCCAGATAGGCTTGCATTAGTAATGTGGGATCAAGTGTATGTAATCTCAGCTTTGTAAGGGGGATAGGGAAAATCCACATTTACAGAACACCTACACAATAGCACATGCAATTCACAATTAGGCATACAATGGCACCGTACTGCTTCTCCGTTTAGAAAGAAGCGCTATAAGGTCAGATTGCAGTTTACAATATACGATTGCAAAGTTGTTCAGGCAAACGGATTTATCAAAAGCAGATTTTTCATAAGAATGGAAATGTGCAGCAGAGTTTCATGAATATTCACACAGTAAACCCATTGGAATCGGTAAAACATATTCATGAATATGAATGGGATTACCGATAAGGTTTTCAAAATTCTGGAGATCCTGGAGAAACTTTTACTGTGAAATATATATGAATAAAGTAGGATTTTAAGAAGAGATTAGACAGCCAGCATGGTCTCCTGCTTGAGCACCTTTGAAAAAGCACCTTTGGGGCTGGAGGAGGAAGTTGGACTAGAAGATCTCCAAAGTCCGTTCCAACTCTGTATTCCATTCTGTACAGTGGTGCCCTCTTAAAGACACTTAAGATTATAGAAAGGAGGGAGAAAGGAATTTGAATTACTTGGAAGGAATCTTGGAGGTCTTCTAATCTAACCCCTTGTTCAAGCAGAAGACTATCATTTCAGTCCAATCTTTTCTTAAAAACCTTTACTGGTGGAGCACTCACAATTTCTGAAGGCAAGCCATTCCACTGATTAATTGTTCTAACTTGTCAGGAAATGTCTCCTTAGTTCTAGATTGGTACTCTCCTTGATTAGTTTCCATCCACTGTTTTCTATTCTGCCTTCAGATGCTTTGGAGAATAGGTTGACCCAGTGGTGGGATTCAAGTAATTTAACAACCGGTTCTCTGCCCTCATGATTTCTTCCAACAACCAGTTTGCCAAACTGCTCAGAAAGTTAACAACTGGTTCTCCCAAAGTGGTGCAAACTGGCTGAATCCCACCACTGGGTTGACCCCTTCTTCTTTGTGGCAGGCCTTAAATATTGGAACACTGCTGTCATGTCACCCCTAGTCTTTCTTTTCATTAAACTAGACATACTGGTATCCAAATTCCTGCAACTGTTTTTTGTATGTTTTAGCCTCCAATCCTCTAATCACCTTTGTTGCTCTTCTGAATGTCCATACATGTTGGCGCATCTTATATCCATACATTCATACATCTATGTTTTCTTATGATATATGATTTTTAAAGGAGGCTTGTATTTAATTTAAAGCATTTGTTTTATAATGTCACTTAATATAATATAATATAACAAAAGAGTTGGAAGGGACCTTGGAGGCCTTCTAGTCTAACCCCCTGCCCAGGCAGGAAACCCTACACCATCTCAGTCAGATGGTTATCCAACATTTTCTTAAAAATGTCCAGTGTTAAATCATGTTCTGATGCTTTTTTTTTAGTGTGATGCCAAAGGTGCCAGTGCTCTCACCAAACTGTCCGGTGAGCCTAGGCTACTTTACTGAACCTGAATCTCTGGAGGGGCAGTTGCTGAGGCATGCTGCTGAGGGCAAGAGCAATAAGGCCAAGATATTACTAAAGAGAGGTAAATCGTGTTTGTTGTGTGGGCTACATTGCGTCAATAGCTGCTGTTTTGTAAGAGTAAGAACACTAGTTGGGGATCAGTCATGTGATGAAAATAGAGGATATAAGCAGCAAAATGTATGTTTTATTTTGTATTCCATATTTCTAATACAGGATAGGAGATTTAGTTATAGTTCATTCAACTCATTTTGATGCATATTTATTTATTTATTTGATTATACAGATTATTATACACATTATTTATTTATTTGATTATTACTTATACAGATAAGTCTTCCATTTACGACCACAATTGAGCCCAAACTTTCTGTTGCTAAGCAAAACGTTTGTTAAGTGAGTTTTGCCCAATTTTATGACCTTCCTTGCCACAGTTGTGTAGTGAATCACCGCAGGTGTTCAGTTAGTAATATAGTTGTTAAGTGAATCAGGTTTTCCCATTGACTTGGCTTGTCAGAAGGTTGCAAAAGTGGTCACATGTTTCTGGGATGCTGCAACTGTCATAAATACAAGTCAGTTGCCAAGCGTTTTAATTTTGATCATGTAACCATGGGGATGCTGCAATGGTCATAAGTGCGAAAAATAGTCATGTCACTTTTTTCAGCGTGAATGATCAAAGAATGAACTGTTGTAAGTTGAGATTACTGTAAATTTACAGTATTATTGCTCTTGTTAATCTTATTGATTTATTGGCTGCCCAATTCCAATGGACATGCATTCAGAATTATTATTATTTTTTTGCTATTATTCACTGTGTATGCTTTCTTCCTTCCTTCCTAGGTGTGGCAGTCGATTGCCACAATGCAGCTGGACAGACTGGTTTGTATATTGGTGCCCTATTGGGTCATGCTTCCATAGTTCAGCTGTTTCTGCGCTTTGGTGCTAATCCTAATCAGTGAGTGATATAGAATTCCTAGAGAAACTAGTTCAATATTAGTTATTCTTTTGCAGCCTTTCTCACTGTTCAATTGTTCTAGAAGAGAAATATATTGTAAGCAACTCAATGTATACATTGTTTCAGATATCTACAGATGTTCATTCTTTAGGAACAATTCCACCATTCATACATTTCTCAGCTTTCCAGCCATAGTCCACAGATAATGGTGACTAAAAATGGCCTAGCTTTGCTGTGGAGATATCTTCTTTCTCTTTCCAACTAACACACTAACAGGCCTGTTGGAGGTGTTCACACAACAGCACTTTCAAGTTCCTAAAGTGTTTTAAGGAGGAGGAGAGTGAAGACTTGTCCCTGCTGTCCCAAAGACAGGACTACATCTAATGGGTCCATGTTGTAGAACAGTACATTTGTCATTCAGCATTAAGAGCAACATCTTAATGGAGGCTTTTTAACAATAGTTGTCAGTTGATGAGCTAACCTTGTATCAATTATTGGGCTGGCTCACAAAGCAACTCTATAATTTAAACAAGAAAAGAAAACTAACAGATGAATATATTAACTATATATTAAGGCTTTCAAGTCAATTTTGACTCCTAGCAACAGCCTGGACAGGTCCCTGCAATATTCTTGGCAAGATTTCAGAAGTGTGATTTGCCACTGCCTACTTCCTAGGGCTGAAAGTGACTGGCTCAAAGTCACCCAGTTGGCCTTAGACATAAGGCAGAACTGGTCTCCAGTTTCTAGCCTGATGTCTTAACCACTATACTAAATTGGCTCCCAAATTGAGCATCTGCCGGTTGTAAATTATCTGAGTCTAGTGATTTAGACACACAATCCCAGGAAAAACAGCATCTGTTTTGTTCCCAAAAGATGCTATTTATGTGTTCTCATTCACAACCCCAAACTCATTTTGTTCCTCAGATCCAGATCACTGCCTAGCCCTAATAGTTTATGCCACATTTCCACGGTACAAAAGATATCTTAGCTTAAGAAGCCACTAAGCCCAAATTACTGCTTTACCAACTCCTGTTGAATCAGCCGTGATCTATGAGCACTGAAAGACTTGGTAAAATAGTCTATTTGCCTGAAGAGCTGAAGAATGGATGAGAAGCAAAACGTCTTCAAAGAAAAACCAGAAAGTCCATTCGCCTTTTGAAAAAGGACCTTTGGGAACACCATGACCTGGATGACTGAGAATTTCCATAGACATTTATCCCATTCATCACCAATGAGATCCGTTTGAACTTAGTTGTTTCCTGTAGTTGATATCCTTAATCTTTTCCTTCTTTTTCTATTTTATGAATCCCAGTCGTTGTTATGACGGTAGCACTCCAGTCCATGCAGCTGCATTTTCTGGTCACCCCAGACTTCTCAACAGTATTCTGCAAGTGGGAGGTGATTTAAGATTACATGATCAAAAGGGTCGGACTCCTAAGGACTGGGCCCAGCAAGCTGGAAGTGAACAAAATGCAAAGGTACAAAGTTCATAAGGCTGATACGGATATAATTCTATGAAATGTATTAGCCTGTTAGAAAAACAAAAAGATTCTAATCTAATGGAAACTAATTAAGAGCATTGAGGAGTTTTTTTCTGTGTTTGAAAGTTCACTGCTTTTACAAAATTGTGGAGAGAGATAGTTACAGGTAGTCTTCGACTCACAACCACAATTGGGACCAGAATTCCCATTGCTAGGAAGGTGGTTGTTAAGTGAGTTGCATCTGATTTTATGACCTTTTTCGCCATGGTTGTTAAGCGAATCATGCATTTATTAAGCAAATCCTTCTTCCCCCATTGACTTTGCTGGTCAGAAGTTGGCAGGGAAGGTTGCAAAACAGCAGTCATGTGACCCTGGGATGTTGTTGTTGTTAGTTGCGAAGTCATGTCCGACCCATCGCAACCCCATGGACAACATTCTTCCAGGCCCTCCTGTCCTCTACCATCCTCTGGAGTCCATTTGAGCTCACACCCACTGCTTCAGTGATTCCATCCAGCCACCTCGTTCCCTGATAGTCCTCCACTTACAACAGTTCATTCAGTGACCATTCAAAGTTACTACGTAGCTGAAAAAAGTGATTTATGACCATATTTCACAGTTATGACCATTGCAGCATCCCCATGGTCACGTGATCAAAATTTGGATGCTTGGCAACTGGTTCATATTTACGACGGCCATGGTGTCCCCAGGTCATGCAATCCCCCTTTGTGACCTTCCGACCAGCAAAGTCAATGGAGAAGTCAGATTCACTTAACAACCACGTTACTATCTTAAGCACTGCGGTGATTCACTTAACAACTATGGCAAGAGAGGTCATAAATTGGGGCGAAATTCACTTCGCAACTGCTTCGCTGAGCAACAGAAATTTTGGGCTCGACTGTGGTCGTAAGTCAAGGACTACCTGTACATGACCCTGTGGATTCTCTGACAGTTATATATGAGGACAGGTTTAGTGCGTTGTAACTAAACGAATGGGTATAAATCGAGGATTACCTGTTAATATACTGGTGGCCATTTTGGCTTCTATGCTGGATGCAGAGGCATGAGCAATGCTCTTCCCCTAACAATCTGCTTACATAGCAAGCATGCGTGTAGTTTATGATACCTGGCTATTGGATTATGTGCAAGGATTTTGCCGAATGAGGTCCACTGTCTTTCCATTGCTTCTAGGTCATGGACATCATACAACAGTACTATGCTCAGATGGCAGCACAAGTGCAGCACGGTGATCAGTCACTGTACTCAAAAAGTCTGGGAACATCTTCACGCAGTTTGCGTTCCTCTTTCACCTCACTTTTATCTACCTCCTTCTGGTAACTTTATTCTTGGTTGGTTTTAATCCCAAACCTATTAAAGTAGAAGATTATATAACAAAAATCAGGGTTTGAACTGACCAAAGACATAGTTCGCTCGTGTAATATGTCCCAGATATTTTTATCTCCACTTATGAAGGAAACAAGAACCAGCATGTCAGGATAGCACATGTCGGAAATTACCATCCCATAAATAAGCTGTGATCATTTCTTTAAAAAGTCAAGTTCCCAAAACTTCATGTTGTTGCAAAACAAAGCCAAAAAAAATATGCCCCAAACATTATCCAATGTCAATTCTCATTCCTTGAAGTCACAATAAAGGGTTATCTTCGGATGACATTTATTTAGTTATTATTTAATTTTAGCACTTGTAAAGTTATAATTTCTTTCAGGTGCAAACAATTTGAACAAAGGGCTTAGGGCAGTGCAGACCTAAAAAGGACCTGAAGAAATATTTCAGACCTCACACGAGCAAAGCACTTTTCAACTGTTCATGAAAGCAGCCATACCTATTTTCAAATCTCAAGAAAATAGATTGCAGCTTATAGATTTTTTTTTTCTTGTCAGCAAGAGAAATTGTCCATTTCCTTTTCTTATATTGAAAGCTCAAAAGAATGTGTTTTAAAAGAATTCTCCCACCCTTCTTGTTGTAGGTATCTGGACTCTCCCCAGATGTTTGCAAATGTGAAGAAGCCATTTGTTGGATATGGCCATGTAAGGAAATTTCTTTGAATAGTGTAGTTCCGTGCAGTGGGAAGGGTAGGTACTAATCAATGAAGTGCAATGCTAAGCTGCATACTTAACTCGTTCATTTTTTTCCCCCAGCTCTATCCAAGTAGATACGAGCAGCCACGGATGGCTGCCTTCCTATCCATTGCCGATAATAACGAATTGATCAGAGGACAAAGAGAGGCAGACTGGAGTTATCAGAATGGACCATTTACACTCATGAGGAAGTAAAGCTGTATTTTGAATTGTTATGTATGGTCCCTTGTGGTTTGTTCCTTCCCACACTTTTAGAATAATGAAATGTAACCTTAGAATAACTTGGAAGATCCCATTCAAAGAGTGGTAGTTATACACAGTGAAAACCTTCTCCTGAATTAATAATGAATCCACGATGGCTTATGTCATCATATGTTTCCATGGTTCATCTTTAATATTTCCCATCTCTTTCAAGTTCAGAATATTGTTGGCAAGCTTTGACATTAAGCTGAACTTCCAAGAGGAGAGTAGAAATACATATGTATCTAAAAACAAAAGAAAACAGAACCAATATGCAGGCAGCTTTACATAAATAGAGATGCGTAGCTTGGCAGTCTGGTAGAAGTGATGGATTGCAAATAAAGTCAACTGAGGAATTATGATTCCATTTCACAATTTTGTGGAGAAAAGGATTGGACACTTAACTCCAATTCTTCCATTTTGACCTATATTTCTAGCTTGCTATGGAATGGACAGTTGGTTACTGTAAGAAGCATCAAGCCAGAGGCACATCCCAACTGCAGTAAAGCACGTCGCACCATGGACTTGCTCCTAGCTGAACAAGAACACTGCAGGTAATTCCAGTTTGTGGGCATCGGGAATATGATGTTTCAAAGAAGGATATAGTGATGTGATTTATTTTTTCAGGTTTTTCTGATTACAATCAAGAGATGTGATCTGTGTGCTTATTCAGAGTAGATATGGTATTTGACATGAGTCTTGTGTTTCCTGTAGCCAGCTTCGCCATCCCTATCTACTGCTCCTATTAGCTGTGAGTCCATCCATGGATCTCCAAACTATCCAGCTTGTCTTTGAAAGAATAGAAATGTGCTCTCTCTACTATGCCTTGCACTGTGAGGTACGTGGGACAATCAGGAAGGTAGGTGGCTCTTCTCACCACCCAGAACTACATACTTCCCTTCTTACCTTCACTGCAGAATCCCAGCTCCCCAGTGTCCTCCGCTACAGTGCATCTGTTCCTCCAAGTCTCTGAAGCACTTTTGTTTCTGCATTCTCGAGGCTATATCCATCGGGCTGTGACCTCTCACGCCATACAGCTGGTGAGACCTGGCCTTGCCAAGCTCAGTAACCTTGAGTACATGCAACAGAGGTTAGTGGAAGCAAGTGCAAATTGTAGCAGTTCGGATCGGGTTTTGCAGGAATCTTGATGGAATGGATTCTGTTTCAGCAGAGAGAAACTTTGTTTAACTTGGCCTATCCCACCACCTCCGCCTCTCTACAACTGGTTACCCTTGGAAGTCATCAGAGACCGATCAGCCTCGGTGAAGTCGGACTTCTACAGTTTCTGCACAGTAATTCAGGAAATCTTCACAGGTCAGTTTGTGACATAAGTAAAAAATACACAGGTAGAATGAACTAATCAGCGACCCGTCAGTTGCACAAAGTAACTTCACTGCAAATAAATTAGGTGAACATATTGCCAAAAATGCAATCTGTTAAAAATGCTTTCTTTTCTGGAAAGATCTCATTGGTTTTAGCCTTAATTATATTTAAAATAGAGCTGTTGAAGTCAGATTTAAATTAGGCATGCCATATTTTGTATAGCCACATTTGGAGATTTAGATACAATTTAAAATTGTGCAAACAAGCTCTAAAATGACCAATTAGAAATAGGCCTAAGGACTAGAATTTAGATGCTCCTTTGATCTTTTTTGTTTATTACTGCCTTCCCGTGGAGAAATCTTCTTTATCCTATTCAATTTCTTGAGGTTAGCGCACTTCAATCTATTTCTTAAATATGGTTTTGACTATTGGATTATTTATTAATGATTCAAACAAAAAGATCTTTATAATAATTAAAATCAGCATGCTTTCAAAAAGATTAAGAAAAAATACATTTTCTACTGTTCATAAAAGCAAATAAATCCATATGCGTTTGAAAAAAGATGCTGCTGTAAGAATTGCAGTGAAATTATGCTGCTTAAATAATTCATTAAAGGTGTTTCAAATTGTTTTTGGGCACAAGCTTAGTAATCACAACTAGTAGAACGCTGTGGTGACCAAAACTATCAGGCCGTGCTCTTCCTAAGCTATGATTTATGATCTTATATATCAAGTGATGCATATTTTTAGGGGAAATGCCATGGGATGGATTGGATGGCCTTGACGTGAAAGAAAAAATGGAGGGAGGGCAGTCTCTCTTAACTGATGCCCGTGTGCCTGAGCCATTTTACGAAGTGGTCAAAAGTGGTACTGCTTTGAAAGAACGTGACCGGAGAGGCACTTTCCCTGACTTACGCTACTTACTGCGGGCAGCCCAACAGGTAAGATGCTTAACTGCTTACATTTTGAGTTATTCCTAATCCTACTGTCTGCAGAACCGATGAAAGTATGGGCCTTCCCTCACTACATAGAAAATTACTAGACCAGAAAAAAAGGAAAGAGGAGTAAAATGTAAAAGACATTGAGCCTATGTATAGAGAAGGTCTGAAGGTTCAGTTCAGATGATCACTCACGAGTTTCATCCTTAAAGTCTTCAGCAATGCCTACTAATAGCAATAACACTTAAACATATATATGGTTCCACAGTGCTTTACAGCCCTCTCTAAGATGTTTACAGAGTCAGCATATTGCCCCCAACAGTCTGGGTCTTCATTTTACCGACCTCGGAAGAATGGAAGGCTGAGTTAACCTTGAGCCAGTGAGAATCGAACTGCCGACAATAGGCAGTCAGGAGAAGTAGCCTGCAGTACTGCATTCTAAGCACTTCGCCATCACGGGTCTACTAAACCATATTTGCTTTCCTGAATTCTAGTTCTAGTTCTTCCTATACTCTGCATTTTCAGAGACTGGAATCTTTAAGTCACATAATTTATTTGATTCCTTCTTGGATAAATGTATTCATCATTAGGCTGCTTCATATCTTGCCCAGCCATCCAAGCCCCATTCTCAATTCTGATCATTGCATTGTTTCTACACTCCCTTTACCCTCTTCCACAACATTTAAACCCTTGTGAAGAAGTCCATCCACTACTGGTGACCTAACCATCTCTGACAATGTTGTCAGATGCTAAGACCACACTTGGAATACTGCATTCAGTTTTGGTCGCCACAATAAGAGTGCAGAGAAGAGGAATGAAGTTGATTAGGAAGCTAAAACATATGAAGAACGGTTGCAGGAATTGAGTATGTCTAGTTTAATGAAAAGAAGGACTAGGGGAGACATGATAGCAGTGTTCCAATATCTCAGGGGCTGCCACAAAGAAGGGGGAGTCAAATTATTCTCCAAAGCACCTGAAGGCAGGGCAAGAAGCAATGGGTGGAAACTAATCAAGGAAAGAAGCAACTTAGAACTAAGGAGAAATTTAATAATAATAATAATAACAACAACAACAACAACAACAGAATTGGAAGGGGCCTTGGAGGTCTTCTAGTCCAACCCCCTGCCCAGGCAGGAAACCCTACACCATTTCAGACAAATGGTTATCCAACATTTTCTTAAAAATTTCCAGTGTTGGAGCATTTACAACTTCTGCAGGCAAGTTGTTCCACTGATTAATTGTTCTAACCGTCAGGAAATTTCTCCTTAGTTCTAAGTTGCTTCTCTCCTTGATTAGTTTCCACCCATTGCTTCTTGTTCTACCCTCAGGTGCTTTGGAGAATAGTTTGACTCCCTCTTCTTTGTGGCAACCCCTGAGATATTGGAACACTGCTATCATGTCTCCCCTAGTCCTTCTTTTTATTAAACTGGACATACCGAGTTCCTGCAACCGTTCTTCATATGTTTTAGCCTCCAGTCCTCTAATCATCTTTGTTGCTCTTCTCTGCACTCTTTCTAGAGTCTCAACATCTTTTTTGTTGCGATCAAAACTGAATGCAATATTCCAAGTGTGGCCTTACCAAGGCATTATAAAGTGGTATTAACACTTCACGTGACATTTCTGGACAGTCAGAACAGTTAATGAGTGAAACAGCTTGCCTGCAGAAGTTGCAAATGCTCTAATACTGGAAGTTTTTAAGAAGATGTTGAATAACCATTTGTCTGAAGTGGTGTAGGGTTTCCTGCCTAAGCAGGGGGTTGGACTAGAAGACCTCCAAGGACCCTTCCAACTCTGTTATTCTATTCTATTCTGTTCTGTTCTGTTCTGTTCTGTAGGGGTCTCCTGCTTCAGCAGGAGGGTTGGAGTAGAAGATCTCTAAGATCCCTTCCAAATCTGTTATTCTGTTTTGTTCTGGTAGAGAAATGTAGCAAATTTTACCTTCATTATGACTTTCAGAAGCTTTCTGTTTAAGGGGAAAAACACAAATACTGGTACAGCCAAGGCCTCTTTCATTGCATACAGTGCTTAAGTTTCTTTTTAGGAAAGAACATGACACTTGGGTCTCTTTTTTAACTTTTATTGATCAGGAATAAAAATCATAAGCAGTATTACTTTTACAGGGTGCTGCAGGAGATTTTCCTATGCTTTCATCAACAGCATCTTGTCCAAAGAAGCTTTGCATGTGGGCAGGACAAACAGTGTCCACTCAAGACTCTGTCCCCATCATTCCTGAAGGTCAGTTTCATGGCCAGTAGTAGAACTACAGCCTGCAAAAAAATGTTAGCTTCATGGATTCCAATGTAGATCCAGAGGCCAAACCTAAATACTGTAAATGTTGGGTTTGAGAATGCCTGTTATAACTTGTAATCAAGTGTGAATTTTAAGTTGAGTCACTAAATGAATTCATCTATAATACTAATGTTATATTCTGGGTGAAGAATGGAGGTGAGGCCAGAGTGATTTCTAACAGCTCTTTATTCAATACTGCCTGTGAGGTAACTTGCTCCCTGGCTAACACAGCTCCTTTTATAGGGAGGCTGATCAGCCCAATCAGTAGAGAGTATTTTCCCGCTTCAACAGAGAACCAGGCTGAGAACTTCAACTGACAACTATATACAACACGTAACAATTAACTCATAGCCTATTTTAGCCACAATTGTTGAATCACTTATGAAACAGGCCAGAATCTTCATTGTAGATGAACAAAGTGGTCATTGCTTCTTTGCATGCACATAAGAAAGAGAAAGAGAGAATGACATGTGGCTGTTTTTGTTTTCCTGATGAAAGCAACTGGATCTCATGGATACCCATGGTTTGGTCTATTCTTGATTTGTTCTCCCTTGGTTTTGCTGCTTTAGTTTTGCATCCATGTAGAAATATGGATAGCCTAAGAAAATAATTCTACAGAACAAATTTAGAAGGCAAACTCTGCATCCTTTTGTAAACCATGCTGAGGTTAACTGGACTCAATTCAACAACAAACTACAGTTTTCAGAATCGGGTTTGTAAAACAGCTTTGGGTAAAAGTAAACTCCAAATGAATAGCTATGTAGGTTACAAAAAATCATCTCATATAACATCAGATAAGAGAAAATATTGTATGCTAAGAACTATTTGAGTAATAATACAATAATTTTAATTGACACAATAATACGAATTGGAAATCGAAAGTGAAAAATCGTATGCAGGCAGAAGAATGGGGAAACGGGGCAACTAACAAGCAAAATTGGAGCTAATGTATAATAATGTGGAATAGCAAAATAAATTAATCAATATAAGGATCTAATAGAACCCATAGATTTTGTATACTTGGTTTTATCTCTGTTGCTCTCTCCAGAAACACCATATTTTGAGGTGGAGTCCAGCAGCAGGAGTGCAGGGCAAAGCACATTTAGTGCTCATCCTGGGAGCCAGACAATGAAACTGGCACAGGTAGGAGTTGGATTCCAGTGGCTTTAAACATACTTTCCCCTTTTTCCTTCTGGGGAGGGATGTATCCTGGCAAACATAATTTCTATTACATGTAAGAGCATGTTGGCTGTTTGTGGAGAAAGCCTTCAATTACAGTAATTTGAATTATGCTGCAATAGTAACTAGACTAATGTTTTCCAACCTTGGCAATTTTAATATTTGTGAATGATAAGTCTTTGACTACAGTGTGTGTTGAAGTCTAAACATCTTAAGGTTTGCCCGGATTTGAAAACACTGGACTAAACTCTTGAAGTGTTTGGATAATGCAGTGAAATACAGTCCATTTTATATCAGTTTTTAAATGGAGAAATTATACAAAGACATATGCACATACACTCGCACATATTAGCTAAAACAGGCAAAGCACTCTTACATAGCATCTGTTCTTGATATCGGGAGATTTCGGATCAGCAGAGTGACTGACCGACTGACTGAATCTTCAAAAAAAGTCTTGGCTCTCCAAATGTTTATCCCAAGGGAAGTGGCTTAAACTCAACAGGTCCATTGTGTGAATCATGTTACCTTTGAAGGGCTTCTTACATTTTTTAAAATGCCAATATTCTTAATTAATATTGCCATATTCTTAATTAATATTAAGAATCTAGAGAAAGATGAAGTGAAACAAGTCAAAAGCCTAAGTTCTATTGTCAATTAAATGACTGCAGCAAGTTACAAAAAAGAAGGAGGAGACTAATGTTCTCGTGTTTCTAGCCACTGACAAGTGAGAGGCACAGGGCTTCGCATATTGGAGTAGAAGCACAAAATTTCTTCTGTAGAAAGAGACTGGTCAAGGATGCCACTCTTTAGGAAACAGGCTGAAGGGACAATTCAGATTAGATTATTTATTTTATTTATTTTATTTATTTATTTTGTCAGTATATGTAAGCATAAGCGTGAAATAACTATACAGTATATAAGCATATATATAAGTATGAGTATGTAATAACTATATTAATTGGATATAACGAAAGGAAACAATAGGACAGGAACGGTAGGCACGTTTGTGCTCTTATGCACGCCCCTTACATTCCATCCACTGAAGAGCACCCATTTTCACAGTGTTCTGCATTTTTTTTTCATAGAAATACAGCGATCAGCAGGCTGCTATCTCTAGCAAATCTGTGGAAGAGCAAAATCTGAAGTCAAACTGTGACAGCACATGGGAACACGGGAAGAGTGATGAGGAGAAGGTTGAATCTGATAATGCTGTCATGTCAACAGACCTGGTATGACTTGGCTCAGGCTTGAAGCCTTTTTAACTCTTGATCTATAAATATCCACACACCCCCCCAGTACAAATTGCTAGACGAAATGATTTAGAGTTTTCAATCGATTAATAAGAACTTGTTTAATGAATCAAACGAGTTCTTTGATTAAGTCCAAGGATCTTTGGATGTTTCCAGTAATAATGCCCAACTCTCCCTGTTAGCATAATTGTACTGTGTTTTCCCCAAAATAAGACCGGGTCTTATATTATTTTTGCTCCAAAAGATGCATTATGGCTTATTTTCCAGGTCTTATTTTGGGAAAATACAGTACTAAATGCCTCTGTCTGTTGACAGTCTTAACTGGGGCTTATTTTGGGGGTATGTCTTATATTACAAGCATCCTGAAAAATCATGCTAGGGCTTATTTTCCGGTTGGGTCTTATTTTCAGGGAAACGGTAGGAACTATAGTCCAAAATGGGGAGGGGGGTACCAGAAAGTACAAGACAAGCAACATTTTCACTATGAAGCCTGAACTGTGTGCCGTGAATTCACATTCACATTTTAACACACAGCGTCACATATGCAATGCATTGATTGTGGATTTCTTTTTACTTGACTGTAAAACATACCCATTAATAAACGTAGTGATTAAAAGTTGTAACTCTAGGATTTACATACTACTAGGATTTACATACTATTCTACATCAAAATCTCCAGGAGTTTTAAGAAACGTTTCACCACTTCTCAAGTAAACCATTGTTTTAATCTGAACTTTGCCATTCAGTAAGCCTTTGTAAGCAGAATCTTCAATATGCATAGTGTAAATGTATTGGTCTTGTTTCCTAGTTCAGGATTACGTTGCCCATAATGCGTGCACACAAACACACATAAGAATTTTTTCGATACTAATCTGCATTTTTGGATGATTTTCCAGAAACCAGATATTCTAGAGCTGGTCTTCAATTTACAACCCCGGTTGAGAGCAAAATTTCCATTGCTAAATTAGGGAGTTGTTAAGTGGAGTTGTGCTCAGTTTTATGACCTTTTTCACCATGGTTGTTAAGAGAATCACATATTCATCAAAATCTGTCTTTCCCCTTTGACTTGACTTGTCAGAAGGCGGTTGGGAAGGTTACAAATGGCAATCATGTGACTCTAAGAACTTGCCATTTGCCAAGTGCCTGAATTTTTATCACATGGCTCGGGTTGCTGTGATGGTCATAAGTGTGAGGACCAGTCATGAACCACTTTTTTCAATGCTTCTGTAACTTCACATGGTTTCTAAACTAATGGTTGTAAATTGAGGACTACCTGTACTCTTAACCCTGGTCTCTTCTATGTTACCCCACCTGAACTCTCGTCACACTTCTTTTCTTCTTCTTCAGGGAAACACTGTTGCCAGGCAGAAGGAAAATTTTGTGAACAGCCTACAGGATTCAGTCTGTCTATTGGCAAAGACCCAAGCTGCCTTAGAAAATTCTGATAAACATTTTGCATCTAGCATCCATATGTTGGAGTCCTTTGTCACCCATCAAGGGGCACCAGGTCGAATGGGTCATAGTGAGGGATCCGTATCTAAGCGGGTGGTGGTGGGTAAGTCCTAATACTGGAAACTATGATGTATTTAACAATGACTGAGGATGTTCCTTCTTGTGCACATTAAAAGTAAGAGCTTTGATCCTTTCCAGTTATTGTAGATATATTATTACTTGTAATCTGTGTGCCGGCATTACACAAGCCCTCTGTATATTGTTCAGCACTGAACTATTGAAACTGATGTATGAATCTTTCATGATCATATAAGCCAGGAGTCCCCAACCCTCAGGCTGTGGACTGATACCAGTCCACCGCTCATTAGAAACTGGGCCACACAAGTGAGCAAAGTTTCATATGGGTATGCACATATTTTAAGTAGCACACAAAATCATGTCCTCCTCTCCGCCTCTCCCCCACCTCCCAGTTCATGGAAAAATTGTTTTCCACGGAACTGGTCCCTGGCACTCAAACTGTTGGGGACTACTGATCTAAGCTTTTCCAAACTTTTCAGATTTTTATTTTTTTTTACCAATTTCCAATTTCTGCAGGACTAATTTCCTGTAGTATTCTTACATGTGTCTTTATGTTTTCAGATCCTGAGAAGTAAAACCTATTCCAATCTTCTATTCCAGAGGGAGAAAATTGCTATATTTGACCAGTACTAATACAAACACAATTGCAGTTGGCTGCATGGTGAAAAGAGGATTATCTAGGGACAAAAATCCAGAAATTTTTGCAGCATTTTATCTCATTCCAAATCCATATGTGCTTTACTGTTTTTTTATATATATATTTTTTTCTAAGAATACAGACCAAAGACTCTTGGTGGTACACAATACAATTAAAAAGCATAATGTGCTCATTGTAAAATTATTAGAAATAAATATTAAATAAGAAATAAAAACAAAGAACATATTTTAAAAACAGTTTGGAAGAGTTCCTTTTTAATCGGCTTCTGGAAGGCAATTGAGGTCAGGGCAAGTTTCAACTTTAACCGCAGAGACTAATCCTTAAAATGAGAGCCATGACAAAGAAATGTGGCTTCCTGATCTCAACCCAGCTATTAACCTCATGGAAGTGGGGGATTATAGTTCCTTTGGGATCTATGTACTATTTGGAGAAGGTGATCTTTTTCTTAACTATTTTTTTTACTAGATTGTACTACAATTTAGTAAATGTAGGAATTCCTCCAACTATAGCATATTAATAAAAAGATGTGTCACAAAAGGGATATGTTTTAGAAAATCACAGAAACTATGGAAGATTTACTATATACGTGGAAATTTTTGTAATGGAATTTCAGCAGGTGAAAGCTACATAACGTATCAGTAGTGGGAAAATTAATCCTGACTGATAATTTTAGAAAACGGATATTCTTAGTAATACTAGAATTTCTTCATTCATACAGAATTAATGAAATGCATTTATTGCCATTATACCCCAAACATGAGATGGGTGTAAAAGAACGATAAAATTTACCATCGTCCATAGTGAATAAAACAAGGTCACTTCCAGAATCCAAAATCTTGGCCTTCTGAAAAACAGCCAATCAGAAAATATGGGTTATAAGGCAGAATAAAATTGAACAGGTTCATATCTATATGTACCTTGGAGGCGGAAGATGTGCTGCAGAAAGAGACGGGCCGTTTTTGCGGCTGTGGGCAGTCCGCGGCATGGGATGAAGTGTGCCATCTTGGTGAGCATGTCCACCACCACCAGCACCGTGGTGAACCCAGAGGACGGCGGCAGGTCTGTCAGGAAATCCATAGAGATCGCCCCCCAGGGTCTGTCGGGTGTCGGCAAGGGCTGGAGGAGCCCGGGAGGGGCCCCCGTGGCGGTCTTGGCTTGCCGGCACGGTACGCAGGATGTCACGTAGGCATGTATATCATGCCGCACTCGGGGCCACCAAAAGGTCCGTGTCACCAGGTGGAGGGTCTTGAAGAACCCAAAATGTCCTGCTGCAGGGTTGTCGTGGCACTGGGTCATGACGAGGGCTCGGAGTGGTCCTGTGGGCACATATAATCGCCCCCGAAACTTGAGTAAGTCCTCCTCCAAGGTCCAAGGAGACGGGGCCCACCTCCGCCTCCTTTGCTGCGACCAGGCGTCCTGGCGCTGCGCCTCGCACCTGGGCCCGCAAGTCCACTGGCTCCCGTGCTGCGCCAAGGCTTCTGCCGCAGCACTGTCCGTGGAGGAAGGGGTCCTTGGCGCAGAGGTACTCTGGCTTATGGACAGGGCATCCGCCCTCCGGTTGTGACCGCTGGGAATGTAGGTCACGCGGAAGTTGAACCGGCAAAAACAACGACCACCGGATCTGCCGCTGGTTCAACTTCCGAGCTGTGGTGAGGTGCTCGAGATTCCGATGGTCCGCTCGACCTCCACCTGATGTCGGGCCCTCCAGATGGTGTCGCCAAGCCTCGAATGCAGCCTTGATAGCCAGCAACTCTTTTCCCAGATAGTGTAGTTGCGCTCGGAAGGTTGAGTTTCCGGGAGTAGTAAGCGCAGGGAAAAAGTGTGCCACCATTCGCCGGAGCCTGTAGCAGCACCGCCCCAGAGCCACATTGGACGCGTCCGTTTCCACCACAAAAGGCCGGAGCGGGTCGGGATGCCTCAGGACGGGTTCCGTGACGAAGGCTTTCTTGAGGGCTGTGAATGCTTCTTGCTGCGGGGACCCCACCGAATGCAACCTTCTTCCTGAGGAGCTGGGTAAGTGGAGCCGTCAGTGTGGCAAAGCCCGGGATGAAGGTCCGTAGTAGTTGGCGAAGCCCAGCAGGCGCTGAACATCCTTCACCCGACGAGGGCTTCCCAGCTACACAAAGCTTCTACTTTACATGGGTCCATGGCTATGCCTCGGGCGAGATGATATGCCCGAGGAATTCTATGGAAGTCCGGAAGAAGACGCATTTCTCCAGCTTCGCATTGAGTTGTTGCTCCATAGCGTTGCAGAACCAGACCGGCGTGTCGAAGGTGGCTTTCCTGGACCGGGAGTAAATCAGGATGTCGTCAGGTAGATAACCACGAACCGATCCAACATGTCTCGAACACGCTGCTCATGAAGTGCTGAAAACGGCGGAGCATTGGTCAACCCAAATGGCATGACAGTGTATTCGTAGTGTCCGTATCGGTGCCGAATGCCGCCTTCCATTCGCCTCCTTCGTATCCGCACCAGGTTGTAGGCCCCGGAGATCGAGCTTGGTGAAGATCGTGGCCTCCCGCAACCTCTCCAGTAGCTCCGGGATGAGCGGCAGGGGGTAGCGATTCCGCACCGTAATGGCGTTTAGCCGGCGGTAATCACAGCATAGGCGCAAGTCCCCTGTCTTCTTCTTCACGAAGAGGACCGGGGCCGAGAGAGGGGACTTTGAAGGCCGGATGAACCCTCGGGCCAGGTTTTTGTCCAGGAAGTCCCTGAGGGCGGCCAACTCGGGCTCCGACATGGAATACAGGCGTCCCACAGGCAGTGGTGCGTTGGGCAGAAGGTCCACGGGCAATCGAGGGGCCGGCGCGGGTAGTCGGTCCGCCTCCCTCTCGCTGAACACGTCGGCGAAGTCCGCCAGCTCAGGAGGCAAGGTGATGGCAGCGGTGGGGACGTTCTGGCCGGCACAGGTGTGGCGGATGTGATCGACGCACTGCAGACTCGGGAAAGAGATGGCGTTCCGCGACCAGGCCACCTGAGGATCGTGGGTCCGAAGCCAGGCCATCCCAAGGACCAAAGGAAAATGAAGGTCCGCCGTGACATAAAACTGGATCGCCTCCTCATGGTCCCCAATAGCCAGGCGCAAAGGCTGGGTGGCGAATTTAATGGGGCCGGACACCAGTTCTCGTCCATCAATTGTCTCTACCCGCATCAGAGGGTCCACCGGAACCACGGGGACCGCAAACTGGGTCACAAAGGCCTGGTCCATAAAGTTTGTTGTGGCCCCTGAGTCCACCAGCGCATGCGCCTGGAGCCCGTCTGACTGGTTCCCCAACCATATCCGTGTGTCCAGAATCAGATTCCGAGGGGGCCCAGAGTCTACTTCCACAACGTCCAGTGGGGGCTTAGTACGCGTCGACCTAGGGTTTCCCGAGGTCGGGCCTGCTCCGCTTCCGATTGGTCACGCTGTGATTCGGGACCGGCGTGCGTGCCCCACCGCTTTCTGGGGCAAGAAGCGAGCGGTGGCCGGGCTCCCCACAGTACAGGCACAATCCCCTTGGCGCCCGGTTCCGCCTCCTGGGCTGTTAGGCGAGGTCTGGCCGCCCCAACTCCATGGGCTCTTCCGCAGCGGTTACAAAACGTGGGGCGACCCTGGGTGCTGGTGGTGCAGGAAGTGGGGTGCAGATGTCGACGGAGGGTCCCGGGGTGCGACGGGACGGTCGCCGTTGCAGACGGGCATCGAGGCGGAGACAAAGGGCACCAAGTTGTCGAGGGTCCATGGCGCCTCCACGCGGCCAGCTGCCTTGCAATTCCTCTGAGAGTCCCTCCTGAACGCTGGCCCACCAGCGCTGCATCATTCCAGTCAGAGTCCTGGCACAAAAGACGAAATTCGCGATGTACTCCTGCAGGGGCGTTCCTTGACGGAGTTCCTTATACGCCTGGTTGCCGCCAGCATTCGAACGGGTCCTCATACATGGTGCGAGGTGCTGCCAAAACGCTGTTGGTCCGCCAGCAGGGGCTGTCCTGGAGCAAGAGGGCGTGGCCCATCGAGCAGCCGAGCCGGAAAGAAGGTTAATCACGAAGGCCACCTTAGCCCGGTCGTCTGGGAAATCCTCTGGCCTCATAGCCATGTAGAGCTGGCACTGTCCCAAGAAGGTCGGGAACATCTCAGGCTGCCCAGAAAACTTATCCGCACGGTTATCGGGCACTGCGGCGAGGAGGAGGTGGGAGGATGGGGGGCTGCAGGCACATTCCTGGCAGCAAGTTGGCCTGCCAAGTGAGCCACTTGCTGCTGGAGCTGTTGATTAGCTGCTTGTAGCTGCTCTAACTGCTGCTGTACCTGCTGCTGATCCATCTTTGGTGGAAGATGTTTTAGTCAGGTCTTGGACAAAATGTTCTGTTTCCTTCCCCAATACTCCCAGCAAAGAGTCCGTCAGAGGCCTTCCTTTTTCCTTTTATTTACATAGATACATGTCCTGGCCACGTCTACCCACGGGCCTGCCAAGTTTCTGGAGATAACGAGGAAATTATAGATAAGGCCAGAATTACTCAATAATATTCTTCCCTCCATTGAAATAGTTAGCTCGCCAATTCATTAGCTCTGCCAACTCATTACTTTGTCCAAGACAAAAACCAGGAAGTCCGCCTCCTATTTATAGTCTCTGCAGATGTCACTGCATGACAATTATGACTTGGCTCAGGCTTGAAGCCTTTTTAACTCTTGATCTATAAATATCCACACCCCAGTACAAATTGCTAGACGAAATGATTTAGAGTTTTCAATCGATTAATAAGAACTTGTTTAATGAATCAAACGAGTTCTTTGATTAAGTCAAGGATCTTTGGATGTTTCCAGTAATAATGCCCAACTCTCCCTGTTAGCATAATTGTACTGTGTTTTCCCAAAATAAGACCGGGTCTTATATTATTTTGCTCAAAAGATGCATTATGGCTTATTTTCCAGGTCTTATTTTGGGAAAATACAGTACTAAATGCCTCTGTCTGTTGACAGTCTTAACTGGGGCTTATTTTTGGGGTATGTCTTATATTACAAGCATCCTGAAAAATCATGCTAGGGCTTATTTTCCGGTTGGGTCTTATTTTCAGGGAAACGGTAGGAACTATAGTCCAAAATGGGGAGGGGGGTACCAGAAAGTACAAGACAAGCAACATTTTCACTATGAAGCCTGAACTGTGTGCCGTGAATTCACATTCACATTTTAACACACAGCGTCACATATGCAATGCATTGATTGTGGATTTCTTTTTACTTGACTGTAAAACATACCCATTAATAAACGTAGTGATTAAAAGTTGTAACTCTAGGATTTACATACTACTAGGATTTACATACTATTCTACATCAAAATCTCCAGGAGTTTTAAGAAACGTTTCACCACTTCTCAAGTAAACCATTGTTTTAATCTGAACTTTGCCATTCAGTAAGCCTTTGTAAGCAGAATCTTCAATATGCATAGTGTAAATGTATTGGTCTTGTTTCCTAGTTCAGGATTACGTTGCCCATAATGCGTGCACACAAACACACATAAGAATTTTTTCGATACTAATCTGCATTTTTGGATGATTTTCCAGAAACCAGATATTCTAGAGCTGGTCTTCAATTTACAACCCCGGTTGAGAGCAAAATTTCCATTGCTAAATTAGGGAGTTGTTAAGTGGAGTTGTGGTCAGTTTTATGACCTTTTCACCATGGTTGTTAAGAGAATCACATATTCATCAAAATCTGTCTTTCCCCTTTGACTTGACTTGTCAGAAGGCGGTTGGGAAGGTTACAAATGGCAATCATGTGACTCTAAGAACTTGCCATTTGCCAAGTGCCTGAATTTTTATCACATGGCTCGGGTTGCTGTGATGGTCATAAGTGTGAGGACCAGTCATGAACCACTTTTTTCAATGCTTCTGTAACTTCACATGGTTTCTAAACTAATGGTTGTAAATTGAGGACTACCTGTACTCTTAACCCTGGTCTCTTCTATGTTACCCCACCTGAACTCTCGTCACACTTTTTTTCTTCTTCTTCAGGGAAACACTGTTGCCAGGCAGAAGGAAAATTTTGTGAACAGCCTACAGGATTCAGTCTGTCTATTGGCAAAGACCCAAGCTGCCTTAGAAAATTCTGATAAACATTTTGCATCTAGCATCCATATGTTGGAGTCCTTTGTCACCCATCAAGGGGCACCAGGTCGAATGGGTCATAGTGAGGGATCCGTATCTAAGCGGGTGGTGGTGGGTAAGTCCTAATACTGGAAACTATGATGTATTTAACAATGACTGAGGATGTTCCTTCTTGTGCACATTAAAAGTAAGAGCTTTGATCCTTTCCAGTTATTGTAGATATATTATTACTTGTAATCTGTGTGCCGGCATTACACAAGCCCTCTGTATATTGTTCAGCACTGAACTATTGAAACTGATGTATGAATCTTTCATGATCATATAAGCCAGGAGTCCCCAACCCTCAGGCTGTGGACTGATACCAGTCCACCGCTCATTAGAAACTGGGCCACACAAGTGAGCAAAGTTTCATATGGGTATGCACATATTTTAAGTAGCACACAAAATCATGTCCTCCTCTCCGCCTCTCCCCCACCTCCCAGTTCATGGAAAAATTGTTTTCCACGGAACTGGTCCCTGGCACTCAAACTGTTGGGGACTACTGATCTAAGCTTTTCAAAACTTTTCAGATTATTTTTTTTTTTACCAATTTCCAATTTCTGCAGGACTAATTTCCTGTAGTATTCTTACATGTGTCTTTATGTTTTCAGATCCTGAGAAGTAAAACCTATTCCAATCTTCTATTCCAGAGGGAGAAAATTGCTATATTTGACCAGTACTAATACAAACACAATTGCAGTTGGCTGCATGGTGAAAAGAGGATTATCTAGGGACAAAAATCCAGAAATTTTTGCAGCATTTTATCTCATTCCAAATCCATATGTGCTTTACTGTTTTTTTTATATATATATTTTTCTAAGAATACAGACCAAAGACTCTTGGTGGTACACAATACAATTAAAAAGCATAATGTGCTCATTGTAAAATTATTAGAAATAAATATTAAATAAGAAATAAAAACAAAGAACATATTTTAAAAACAGTTTGGAAGAGTTCCTTTTTAATCGGCTTCTGGAAGGCAATTGAGGTCAGGGCAAGTTTCAACTTTAACCGCAGAGACTAATCCTTAAAATGAGAGCCATGACAAAGAAATGTGGCTTCCTGATCTCAACCCAGCTATTAACCTCATGGAAGTGGGGGATTATAGTTCCTTTGGGATCTATGTACTATTTGGAGAAGGTGATCTTTTTCTTAACTATTTTTTTTACTAGATTGTACTACAATTTAGTACATGTAATGTAGGAATTCCTCCAACTATAGCATATTAATAAAAAAAGATGTGTCACAAAAGGGATATGTTTTTAGAAAATCACAGAAACTATGGAAGATTTACTATATACGTGGAAATTTTTGTAATGGAATTTCAGCAGGTGAAAGCTACATAACGTATCAGTAGTGGGAAAATTAATCCTGACTGATAATTTTAGAAAACGGATATTCTTAGTAATACTAGAATTTCTTCATTCATACAGAATTAATGAAATGCATTTATTGCCATTATACCCCAAACATGAGATGGGTTTAAAAGAACGATAAAATTTACCATCGTCCATAGTGAGTAAAACAAGGTCACTTCCAAAATCCAAAATCTTGGCCTTCTGAAAAACAGCCAATCAGAAAATATGGGTTATAAGGCAGAATAAAATTGAACAGGTTCATATCTATATGTACCTTGAAGGGATTTTGGATGCCAAAGTGTCTCTGGAAAACACATAGTGATTATGCCGTTCTGGTAGCATTGCAATCTTCTGCCACTATTCTCTTTCGGACATTAAACAAAGATCACCTGTAAATAGTCTTTGCTTTATAACTGGTTGCTTAGCAACCATTCAAAGTTACAATGGACCCCCTCCCCCCAAAAAAAGGCATTTAGGAGCAGAATTCGAAACTCCCAACTGTCACTTCCCCTGCCCCCCCCCCACACACCATTTCAGGCACTCGGTCCACAATTATGGTGGCCATTTGCAGTATCCTGTGGTCAAATGACTATGATTTATGACCTTTTTTGCTGGAAACCAGCTTTTACTTCCAGTTTCTGACCAAAATAAAAAACATTGTAGACAATCTTTAACAACCATAGTGATTCGCTTAATGAATGCTGGAAAAAATGTTACAAAATCTGGTCGGTCATAGGATGACCTGCTTAACAACCGGTATGACTTCTGTGCTCAATTACACTCATAAATTGAGGAGTACCTGTAACTAACCACTCTTTAGATTGCTATTAACTGCCATCTGTCTCCACTCAGAGAAGTACAAAGATAACATCCAGAACTACTCCCTTCAAAACCTAATTGATTTATCAGCTCAAGCCAGAAGAGAACAGCAGGTATTTTTAAACAAAGTAAAACAAAACAAACTTCTTTTAATATATTGTTTGGTGATACTAACCACCTACAGTCTTGCTTGCAGCAATATCCTGTCTTATCAGAGATTTATCCGAGGTTGGAGAGTCACACAGAAAGGCCTTTTTATAACACCAAGACGTAAGTAGCAGATGTCCCAATCATATTGCAAAATCACCTTGTATAAAGAATTGGCTGCTGGCTTTCAGATTACGTTATTCCGGGCTTGGGACAGCTTGGGATGTGTTCCAACTCTGCAAATCTGAAAGTTAAATTACTCAGTCTTATGACACCTCTGACAGAAATTGTGTGTAGTAGATCCCCAAAGAAATACTGTATTTTTTGGAGTATAAGACGCACCTTTTTCCCCCAAAAAAGAGGGTAAAAATCTGGGTGCGTCTTAAACTCTGAATGTAGTCCTACCCAGCTTCTCAAAGGGAGGTTTCAGAGGCTGAAAAAAGCTTCAGAAAAAAAGCCCCCAAATAGAAATTCAGAAAAGAAGCCCCCAAACAGAGCTTCAGAGGCTTTTTTTCTGAAGTTCTGTTTTGGAGGCTTTTAGAGGCAGAAAAAAAAGTTTTTTTCTGAAATGGAGTTTCAGAGGCAGGAAAAAAAAAAAGCAAGGGGCAGAGCTCACAACCAAGAAACCTGTTGCTAAAATTCATCTCTGGGAAGAGCTGATTGGGGGTATTCGGGGAGGCCGATCCACCTGCCAATTAGCTTTTTTCTTATTTTCCTCCCCAAAAACTAAGGTGCGTCTTATACTCCGGTGCGTCTTATACTTTAAAAAATACGTTACTATGTCGCTAAATTCTGACGAGCAAAGAAAATGAAATGCATTTATAAAAAGAAATGGGACTATACAGGGACTGAATTTAAATAGAAGGCAGTGAGCTGATTTTGTTGAATTCTGCTTGAAATCTGTGAGAAGTGAGAATTTAATGGAATGCTGTTTTAAGTCCTCTTTCAAGCTCAGCCTTGTAATTATGTCAGGTAGCACTACAATGTCTTCTTTCTGAATCTTTGACTACTACGGTAATCCCTGAAATGTCTTACCACATGTCAGCCCTTTGAGGTAGGCAAGAAAAAACAGAAAGGATTCCCGGGCCGGAATGCTCTTTACTATTGTAGGGGAGAAGAGCAGAATCCTAAAAGCCCATCACAGTTTCTCCCTGCTCCATCTTTTATGAAACAAAATCAACATAGAATTATTTTGATTTCTTTTGTACCCCTTCCCCTTTTTCTGCAGTAAGAAATCTGTTCTCAAAATCTGAATTTTTTTTAATTTCTCATTTTCTGTGCCTTCAACATTAGTAAAAATTCCAAATGGTACCTACCGTACTATAACTAGGAGTCCTGCAGGACTGCCTCCTTCTCATTTGATTAGTTAGCAACTAACTAATGGACACATTTGTAAACTAAATTATCTCTAAATTTTATTCTGCCTTACATTTTCCTAGTTTCGAAATCATCCTTCATGAAGCTGTATTTAAAGATGTGTTAATTCACGTTTCCTCAGATTTGATCTTCTTCAGGAAATTATCCAAGAGTTGCAAGGAACAAGTGACTCCTTCATGGTGAACCACGGTAAGTAGAAAATTGGAATCTTATTTTGTTGGTGTAGACCTGAAGAAGGCATGGATATAATAATCAATATTTAGTCTTTATTTGTAGACAAATGGAAGAATGTCTTGTTTATTTACACAAATACATAGAAAAGAACATTTTGTGACATGAATTGCATTGGTCTTCTTTGATCTTTGCTGTTTTTAAATAGATGCAATGTCACTGATTCTGACAATGATCTGTCTGTCTGTTTATTAAATGTATATGCAGCGCATCTCTGTCCCTCTCCATATTGTATTAGATACCAGCTATTTGCCTATATTTTTAAAGAACTGATTTACATTTATATCATTAGGCTTTCTTACTTTTCTAACAATACAAATGGTTAAGAATTATAAATTATATCATAGAGGAAAGTTAAGAAGCTTGCCTCTATGATATATGGTATGAAATTATATCATAGGGGAAAGTTAAGAAGCTTGCACAAGGGACGCGGTGGCTCAGGGGCTAGGAGACTGAACTTGTCAATCGAAAGTTCGGCAGTTCGAATCCCTAGTGCTGCCGTGTAACAGGGTGAGCTTCTGTTACTTGTCCCAGCTTCTGCCAACCTAGCAGTTTTGAAAGCACGTAAAAAATGCAAGTAGAAAAAATAGGGACCACCTTTGGTGGGAAGGTAACAGCGTTCCATGCGCCTTTGGCGTTGAGTCATGCCAGCCACATAACCACGGAGACGTCTTCGGACAGCGCTGGCTCTTCGGCTTTGAAACGGAGATGAACACCGCCACCCCTAGAGTCGGGAACGACTAGCACGTATGTGTGAGGGGAACCTTTACCTTTACCTTAAGAAGCTTGCCTGACCAGCCCTCATACAAAACTATTTTTGCTTCCAAAACTGAATTCCCTAGATTCACTTTTGGAAGGAGCAAAAGAATGAGGAAATATTTCCTGAGCATTTTAGTTACTTTCTGCATTCTGCCTGCTGGAGATTAAAAGATTCCGTATATACAAGTAAGAATTAGCAAAGCAAATTTTATATTGGTAACAAAGAGGGGCTCTATTTATAAGGAATACATTACAGAGATAAGTAAAGCCTAGTCCCTAGTTCACTACACCTTACCATGCGGAGATCAAAGAACATCTCTGTAAGTGTATGTCTTGGAAGGAAGCAGAAGGAAGTGACTTTCCATTAGCCATTTGTGTGGCAAGGAGCAGGCAGGAAGATAAGTTTTATGTTTCTTTCTATGCCCTCCTGATTCATGTGGCATTATATCATTAGACCATGTTGGATTTGGATCTCCAACAGGAGGAAAGCAGCTGGGAGGTTAAACATCAATGGGAGAGATTTTTAAGAAGGTTGGAACTTCTTACATGAGGAAATGCATGGAATGTAAAAACATAAAAATGCAGCAATCATTTCACATTATGAAAGGATTGGGAAGTGGCTAGTATATCCTTCCCTTTCTTGTAACCTGTACAAAAAGTTCACATTAAGCTAATTGGCATTTGTTAACATTTAGTTTGCCAAACTAAATGTAAAATTAGTAAAAAGGACAGAAACACTGCCGCCAAAGATCTTCCTCTTAACTGTTGGCAATCCCTGTTCCAGTTTCAGAAATTGGATTGGTGTTGCCGATACACTGTCTGTGTTTCTATTCTGCTCTATAAACCAGCGTTTCTCAACCTTGGCAGCTTGAGGACAGGTGAAATTCAACTCCCAGAATCCCCCTAACCAGCTTAGCTGACTGGGGAATCCTGGGAAATGAAGTCCACCCATCTTCAAGTTTCTACAGTTCAGAAACACTGTCACAAGAACACAAATTTTACTTTAAGCAAATACCCCATTTGTACTTCTTAAGAAGTAAGGTTTTTCAGCAACTGAAAATATTGTCTTCATTGTGCAGAATCAGAAAATGCATAATCCTAATACAGCAATGTATTAGAAATGGTCCCTATCTGTGGAGATAAATATAGCTTCTTGGCAGAATCAATGTTTTGCATATAGGAAATCCCAGATTTAACTTCTAAGTATTTCCAATTAAAGGTACAAGTAGCAAATAAAGGAGAAAGGCATTCCCTGAGGACTAGAGTCATTAACATGCTAGATTAAATTGATATGCAGTCTGGTTGGGTATAGAGCAATTGTGCAAGCTGTGTTCTTCTATTGTGCAATAGCAACACAGCATTGCGTCTAATGTATTTTCATCATTTCCACAGAGCAACAAGCACGGAGCAGAAAAGAAAAAGAGATTGCCTTTGATCTAAAGAAGGGAGATCTGATCCCCACCACTGGACAAGGGATGGTGACCAGTTAGGATGATCAGTACGTGGTGATGATCTCTCTAGTTCTGTGTTAAAGATAGGACTGAGATAAAAGCAGTTTGTTTCTTCAATAGCACAGCCATCAGTATGCATCCTGATTCAGTATTTCCAGTTCAGAGCCTCGTATCCTGGAAAAGTTAAGTCGCACTGAACATGATTGCTCTTCCAGAGAAAAGTCTAGTTTTTTAAAGAATGAACTAATGTCATTTAGAGCATTTGGGTCAGGCTAGGAGAGCTACAGATCAAATAAAGTTTTTAGCGAATTGATAAGCATAGGTCTCAATCAAAGCATTTTGTAGCCATTTTTTCCCCATGTAAATCTTGTTTAGCTCATGTTGTTTTATGCTTTGAATTCACATTCAGAGCTGTCCAGTCATGCAGCCATGTACAAATACCTCATTTTGTCATTTTCTACTATCACAGTTTATGAAAGTAGAGAATTGCGCAAAGAGGGAGAGTAATCCTTTTCTCCCCACCGTGCTTCTTATGAAAATCTCTCTATTCTTCATAAAATCAGTTGTTTTTAGCTTCAGCAAAGAATTGCTATGATCTCATCCACAGCAAGGCAATTAAACTTCCCTTCTTGTTCTGATTTCAATTCTGTTTGGAGGGGGGGGGAAGCAAAGGAAACACATATATGTTGAAAAATGAACTGTGATAGCTTTCCCTTTCAAACCATTAACATCAAATTTAGTTTGATCTCAGTCTACTACTGCTATTTAGTCTACTTAATTTTTTATTTTTTAATTTTTTTGGATTTGGAGAACCTTAAGAAACAATATTAAGATATTTTGCTGCCTTTCTCTCTCTTCTCATGAATTCAAAGTTGCTTAAAATGGGGGCTTTGCAGGTTAGGTTCTGATGAGGTTGAGGCAGTTTAACCTTTTATAACTTATAGCAATAGTATCTTGTACTCCTCCAAACTACTCTCTGAGTTACCAGTGTTACAAAATAAGTGAGCTTTAGTATTATTTTTTTAAAAAGAATCACTTTTCACTTTGCTTGATTTCTTTATTAAAAAAAAGAGAAAAGTGTTTTGTGGTTCACTTGTTTTTTAATAAATCTTTCATATTTACTTGATGGTATTGCAAGTACTGCAATAAATTTTTCATTATTTTTAGTTATTTTTTCTTATGAGCATGATTCACCGATAATGATAAACCATAACATACTTAGGTAGGTTTGTGTGTATGTGTCTGTAAATTCTAGCCCATTATGGCTTATTTAATAACCTTGCCTGAAGAAACAAAGTATAGTATGATGTAGACAAAAAATTACTAGCTTATATTTTGTTTCCTGTTTTAAGAGCTCAAACACATTTGCTGCTTTTAAGTCGTATATGCAGAAACTCAAAAGATGGAACTGTTGGCATCTCCATTTCAAAAGGAGACTGGGCAGAAAAATATATCCTCAAAGACCACACTTAAATTAGAAAACTTCATCATAACTAGGATTTGGCTAAGTATTCAGCAGCAACATTAATTCATATTACTAACATCAGTGGCAGCAGCCACAAAAATAGAATAGGACTGACCGGTGGTGAAATCCAAATATTTTTAGTACCGGTTCTGTGGGCATGGCTTGGTGGGCATGGCTTGGTGGGAATGGGAAAGGATACTCCAAAATCTTCATTCCCACCTCACTCCAGGGGAAGAATACTGCAAAATCCCCATTTCCTCCCCACTCCTCGTGCAAGGATATTGCAAAATCTCCATTCCCACCCCACTCTGGGCCCAACCAGAGGTGGTATTTGCTGGTTCTCTGAACTACTCAAAATTTCCACTACCAGTTCTCCAGAACCTGTCAGAACCTGCTGGATTTCACCCCTGGGACTGACTAATCTTTCAAGCTTTAAATGCTGCAAGACAGAAACCATCGCCTATTATAAATAAAGAACAATCTATTGGGATTTTGCTGAGCTCGGTTTTCTTTCTGCAAACATTTTATTACCACTCTAGGTAAAATGGCCAGGGGTTTGATATGAAGGAATGGAGTTTGCTGCTTTTTTATGTGTGGCAGCTTGTCCTACCTGTTTTGATCAGGTATAACGTGTTCTAATTAATGTGCTTGTTTCTGATTCTGAATAAACTGAAATAATGCAGCATGAGACTTCATAGAGACCACATGATGGCACCATAAGTAAACAAAAAAATAAAGAATACAAAGATGCTGAGACTCTAGAAGAGCAAGAAAGATGATTTGGGGTCTGGAGGCTAAAACATACTATATGGTGATCGGTTGAAGGAACTGGGTATGTTCCAAGAAGAGGGGGACAACTTGTTCCCTAAAGCAACTGAAGGCAGGAGAAGAAGCAGTGAATGGAAACTAACCTAGGAGAGATCCAATCTAGAATTAAGGATAAATTTTCTGACAGAACAATCAGTGAAACAGCTTACCTCCAGAACCTATGGGTGCTCTATCACTTGCTATTTTTAAAAATAGATTAGACAGCCGTTTGTCCAGAATGGTATAAGGTCTCCTACTTGGACAGAGGGTTGGATTAGAAGACCCCCACGGTCCCTTCCAACTCTGTTATTCTGTATTCTTTATATTAATGGTTTAATTCTAATTTGATTTTCAGTTAACACAATTTCAATATTTCAGCAGCATCACAAAGCCTTAAATTATACCCTTTACTTCACTAACAATATATGAGGTTTATGAAGGCAGCTATGCTACACAGGACAACATGGAAGTACAAGTACAAGTACAAAAATACATTTTATATTCACAGAAATAGTAGTCCTATCTTTGTGCCAGTAGATGTGCCAATGAAATAGCCAATATGGATTGAATAGTGGGTGACGAAATGAGCAATAAAAAAGAAGAAACATACTACAGTCTAGAGCAGATTTTTCTTACCTAGAGGAAAAGGAAGGAAATCATATTGGAGAAAATTTAACAATGATTATTCACTTGGTTAGTGACTCCAGTATAATCCATAATCCATCTATATATCTGTTTCTGGTTTACTCATCATTAAATATATTGGTGGTTAGACAGCAAATGGCTCAACTGTGTAGCTTCAGTGAGGCAGCTTCTGTGTAGCTTCTCAGGGCACCATCAATATATAAACTACAGTATATTACTTAATATATTACCTGACAGTTAATAGTGTGATATCTCTCTGATCCCACATAATAAACCCTTAAACAATTCTTACATGTTATACTACTATAGATTTGAGAAAATGAAACTTGGTAAGAAAAAAGTCCCCCCAAAAGAAAGCACAACATAGTCTGATCTCACAATTTTTATTTTGTTTGTGTGAGGACCTTACTCAAATGCTACTATTTCTCTGTCTTAAGCATTCACTTTGGGATCCAGAATCTCAGGCAAATGCATCATGCATCATTTTGTTACATAATGAATCCATGTTAGGACAAGAAGTAATGGATGGAAACTAATCAAGGGGAGAATCCACTTAGAAGTAAGGAACAATTTCTTGACAGTGAGAACAATTAATCAGTGGAACAGCTTGTCTTCAGAAGTTGTGGATGCTCCATCACCGGAGGTTTTTAAGAAAAAATCAGACAGGTATTTGTCTGAAATGGTATAGGATCTCCTGCTTGAGCAGGGGGTTGGACTAGAAGGCTTCCAAGGTCCCATTCTACTCTTCCTGTTCTATTATGATCTCTGTGGGCATAATGCGACCTCAGATACCTCTTGTTTGAAAGAAAATTACTGGTTTGGCAAGAGAACTTGTGAATAAAGATAATTGGTTTGTTGATTGTAAACAGAGTATGAGTCAACAGCCTGCATCAATAGTATCATTCAAATCATGGAAAGTATTTGCTCTATCTTATGTTAGGCAGAATGTTCACCTTGAGCATTATGTCCAGTTCTGAGCATCACACTTTAAGGATTCAGATGATCTGGAACAGGATCTGTAGTGTAATGTATTTGAATTTCAGGAGGGAAATTTGGGCGGGAAATTGCACGTTGCTGATTGGCTGATGCCTCAGCCAAAATACTATTTAAAGAGGGGTTTTGCCTGTTGGTTGTTGCTGGGATCACAATAAACCAAAGAGCTATTGTCACTTGTATCGTCTCCTGCCTCTTCATTGCCCGAACTTAACATTGGCGACGAGGATGGGATATTGAAGGCAGTGAGACTAGGAAAAGAGCTGAAGGAGCAAAGTAACTTCAAACCCAGCCAGTATCAAGGGCGGATACATAGCGATGTCTAGCTTTACGCCGCCAGCGCCATTCGACCCAGCCAAGGAGAAATGGGGGTCGTACATGGCTCGTTTCGAGTGTTTCCTCGAAGCTAACGAACTGCAAGAAGTATTGGATAATCGGAAGCGAGCCTACTTCCTGAGCCACTGTGGGCCAGAAGTCTTTGATACCGCCGAATCGCTGTCAGAACCAACGCCGGTACAGTCAGTGCCATGGCAAACACTACAGACGACGCTACGAGCACACTACGCGCCGGTGCCATCGAAGTTTGTACAACGGTTCGAGTTGAGGCAAAGAGTTCAGCGAGAGGGCGAATCGATAAGCGTGTACATGGCCGTATTAAGGAAAGCCGCAAACCACTGTGAGTATAGAGACTTGGAGGACTCTTTATTAGAACAACTCATTTGTGGGGTCAGGGACATCCGACTACAGAGGCGGCTGCTGTCGAAAAGCAACCTAACCCTGGCGATAGCCCTGGATGAGGCCAGGGCACACGAGATGTCCACCAAAGCGGCGGAAACCTTACAAAAGCCGAACATGCCAAATGCCGCAGCGAAAGCAACGCCAGTCCACAGTGAAGAAATCCAGACCGAATCGGACGGTGAAGAAGAAGAAGAGGTCTTCCACACCGGGAGGCCGGAGAGAGGCGACTGGGATGAGTGCGTGAGTTGCGGAGGCCAACACCAATGACAGAATTGCAGGTTCAAAGACGCAATTTGTCGGCGGTGTGAAAAGAAAGGACACATAGCTCAGGCCTGCCGAGCCTCTCAACCTTCCTGCCCAAAATTCAAACCGGCCAATCAACAGGGCGCCGGATCCGCAAGGCGGCCAGGGATTGGTCAGTTCAAAAAGGGCGCGAAGTTGAATCAGACCACTGTGAGAGTGGGCCACGCATCGACACGGCTAGAGAAGAAAATATTCACCAAGACACACATTGAAGGAGTGCAGTGTAAAATGGAGGTGGATACCGGCTCATCAATCACGATTATGTCTTGGGACACAATCGCAAGGGACCTACCAGACGTCGCGAAACGCCAGCTGCAACCCCAAAAGCTGAGAGTGCAAGACTACCAGGGGAACCGAATCCCTGTTCGAGGGGTCACGTCCGTCAGAGTGAAATATGGACAATTCAAGAAAACCCTGCCGATCACCATCGTAGTTGGAAACCTGCCCAGTTTGCTAGGTCTGGACTGGTTCAGAGCCTTGGGCATGGAAGTAACCGGGGTTCACAGAAGCGGAGTCAACCTGAAGGACGAATTGTTGAGAGAGTTCGAGGACGTTTTCCAGGACTGCCTGGGCAAGTACGTGGGGACCCCCATTTCATTCAATTTGGACCCCCAGGTGGCTCCCATTAGATTAAAAGCTAGGAGGGTCCCGTTCGCCCTAAAACCCAAGATTGACAGGGAACTATACAAATTAGTAAGCCAGGGAATACTAGTCCCCGTTGACCATGCAAAATGGGAGACACCAATAGTGACCCCAGTCAAACCGGACGGATCAGTCCGGATTTGCGCTGACTATAAGGCAACGTTTAACAAAGCATTGCAAAAGAGTGCTCACCCCGTTCCCGTAGTGCAACATCTGTTGCACTCGTTAGGACAGGGACAGGTTTTTGCCAAACTCGATCTGGCCCAAGCCTACCAACAATTACCAGTTGACGGCGAAACGGCCGAAGCGCAGACGATTGTCACACATCGGGGCGCTTTTAAATGCACTCGACTTCAGTTCGGAGTTAGTGTAGCCCCCGGGTTATTCCAAAACTTAATGGAACGACTCCTACAAGGTCTACCGGGAGTAGTTCCATATTTCGACGATGTACTGGTATCAGCAGAAAACTTGGAAGAATTAGGGGTCAAATTACGGAAGGTTTTGGGCATTTTCAGGTCTGCGGGGCTTAAGGTTAAACTCAACAAATGCCAGATAGGAGTTGAATCTGTAGAATTCTTGGGTTACTGGATAGATAAGGAAGGCATCCACCCAACTGAGAGCAAAGTGCGAGCCATTAGAAAGGCCCCAACCCCAAAAAACAAAACAGAATTACAGGCATTTTTGGGGCTCGTAAATTTCTATGCGGTATTTTTAAAAAATAAGGCAACGGTAGCCGAACCGCTACATAAACTGCTAGCGAAAAAATCTGTTTGGACTTGGGGCAGGGTTGAGGCTAAGGCATTTGAAGGCGTTAAGAATCTCTTATCTAGCGATAGCCTTCTAATTCAGTACAATGGGACGTTGCCATTAGTACTAGTTTGTGATGCATCACCCTACGGGGTAGGGACTGTCCTCAGCCACAGGTTACCGAACGGTTCAGAAGCCCCTATCGCATATTTTTCCCGCACGATGTCTGCAGCGGAAAGGAACTATAGCCAACTAGACCGGGAAGCCCTGGCTATAGTTTCTGGGGTTAAAAAATTCCACGAGTACCTGTTCGGGCGGCAATTTGAAATAGTCACAGACCACAGACCTTTATTGGAACTCTTGGCGGGGGACCGTCCAACACCGGTTGCATTATCACCCAGGCTGACCCGTTGGACTATTTTCCTGGCAGCATATTCGTACAAACTGTCTCACCGACCGGGCAAAGATTTGGGACATGCGGACGCTTTAAGTAGATGCCCGTTGCCAGAGACTATCGAAGACCCGACCCCAGGGACGCCCGTCTTGTTAATTGACTCCTTGGACTCTGGCCCAGTCACATCTACGGAAGTGACTAGGGCATCTTACAAAGACATTGTCGTGAGAACTGTGATCGGTTGGGTGCAGAGGGGATGGCCCACTGCACCGGGGGATCGTTTCAAAGAATTTACAAAAAAGCGTTCGGAACTGTCGGTACAAGGGGGTTGTCTGTTATGGGGGGATAGGATGGTTATTCCGGAGAAATTATGAGGGCATGTGTTGGAACTATTGCATGTGGGCCACCTGGGGATTGTGAGGATGAAGAGCCTAGCGAGAAGTTACGTGTGGTGGCCACAAATGGATAAAGACATTAGCGACCGGGTAGGGAAATGCCAAGCATGTCAAAATCAAGGCCACTACCCCCAACAGCCCCATAAGGGATTGGGAGAAACCCCAGGGTCCTTGGTCCAGGATCCATATAGATTTTGCCGTTCCATGGGCAGACTTTCTTAATTGTGATAGATGCCTACTCGAAGTGGTTAGAAATTTTACTCATGAAAACCACAACAGCGGAAGCTGTAATCACAGTATTGAGGCATCTATTTGTGACACACGGGTTGACCGACACTCTAGTGTCCGATAATGGCCCACAATTCACGGCCACCCAGTTTGAGGGGTACTTGGCAGAAGAGGGCATCTGACATGTCCTCTCGGCGCCTTTCCACCCGGCGACGAACGGACTTGCAGAATGTTTCGTACGCAGTGCCAAGGAAGCGCTATCTAGAATTAGCCCAGGAGATTGGCAATCCAAAATTGATACCTTCCTGGCAGTCCAACATAGAACTCCCTGTGTGACCACCGGCCGCAGCCCATCGGAGTTACTAATGGGTAGAAGACTCCGGTGCCCCCTAGATCGGTTAAACCCAACATACTCCCCTGATGGGTACCAAAACACAAAGGGAAGAACCAGAACAATGACAACAGGTGACCCGGTATGGGCACATAACTATAGTGAGGGCCCAGCATGGCTAAAGGGAACAATTGTAGGAGTGATGGGCCCAAAGTCATACATAGTGGACATGGGGGATGGCCGAGTGTGGAGACGCCACATAGATCAATTACGAAAAAGAATACAAATCAATCCAGAAACCAAACAGCCAGACCCTGACTACCCAATATTTGAACCAACAGCTAACTCAACCCCGAGGTGATTGGAGGACTTAGCTGAGTCTGAAGAAGTCCAGCGACGCCAACCGGCTCCTCCAGAGGACAGCAGGGACGACTCTGCCAATAATCCAGGGCTGGAGGGCCCAGAGGAGGAGCTGGGAGGAACAAAAAGTCCCTCCGACCAGCTCGACTCACTCCCAGGGAATGAATTGCGCAGGTCAGAAAGAGTTAGGAGACGCCCTGTCTACCTGCGTGACTATGTGGAAAAATAACATGCAAATGTTATGCAAAAAACTATGTAAATATGGTACGGGGTGGCGGTTGTGATTAGGGAGAGTCTAGAGCCGAGGGAGACCACTGTACCTCAGATGGCCGGGTGTGAATCCCTCTTTGTGAGGTGGGGCCATAGGTGTCAGATGGGCTTGTTTGTCACGTACCTGGCTCCTTGCTGCGTGACAGCTGCCCTGCCCGAGCTCCTGGAAGTGCTTGCTGGGGTGGCAGTTGAGACCCCCAGACTTATTGTCATGGGGGATTTCAACTTGCCATCAACCGGCATGTCATCTTCAGTTGCTCGGGAGTTCACGGCTTCCATGACGGCCTTGGACCTGACTCAAGTAGTTGACGGCCCTACTCACAGTGGGGGTGGCACACTGGATTTGATTTTCATCTCTGGTCAGTGGTCGAAGGATCTGGATTTGAGGGATTTAGTCATCGAACCTTTGTCATGGTCAGATCACTCTCTCCTTCGCCTGGACTTTCTGACCACCACTCAACACCGCAGGGAGACGGAACCAATACGTTGGTTCCGTCCCAGGCGCCTGATGGACCCGGAGAGGTTCCAGACGGAGCTTGGGCCGTTTCCTGAGGGTCTGGCTCACGGCACGGCCGAGGAACTTGTCGCGGCTTGGGAACGGGCCGCGGCGGGGGCCTTGGACCGTGTCGTGCCTTTGCGGCCTCTGACCCAGCGTAGGTCTCAACCAGCTCCCTGGTTCTCTGAGGAGCTGAGGGGGATGAAACGCCGGAGAAGACGCCTAGAGAGTTCCTGGAGGTCCAGTCGTTCGAAGGCTGATCGGACACTAGTTAGGTCCTATACTAGGACCTACCTAGTGGCAATGAGGGAAGCGAGACGTTGCTACGTCTCCTCCCTCATTGCGTCGGCAGATAACCGCCCGGCCGCCCTGTTTTGGGTCACTCGCTCTCTCCTTCAACAGGGGGAGCGTGATGACCCGTTGCAGGGACGTGCTGAGGAGTTTAGTGGTTATCTATACGACAAAATCGTTCAGCTTCGGGACGGCCTGGACCAAAATTGGGTAGATCCGGGTGGGATGTCAGAGAGCCGTCTTGTTGAGACTATTTGGGATGAGTTTGACCCTGTGGCTCCCGAGGACATGGACAGGTTGCTGGGTAGGTTGAACGCCACCACATGTTTACTGGACCCGTGTCCCTCCTGGTTGGTGCTGGCCGCACAGGAGGTGGCACGAGGCTGGCTCCAGGGGATTACGAATGCTTCTTTGTTGGAGGGGGTCTTTCCGGCCGCCTTGAAGGAGGCGGTGGTGAGGCCTCTCCTCAAGAAGCCTTCCCTGGACCCAGCTGTTTTAGGTAATTATCGTCCGGTCTCCAACCTTCGCTTCGCGGCAAAGGTTGTAGAGAGTGTGGTGGCATGTCAGCTACCCCAGTACCTGGAGGAAACCATCTATCTAGACCCGTTCCAGTCTGGTTTTCGGCCCGGTTACAGCACTGAGACGGCTTTGGTCGCGTTGGTTGATGATCTCTGGAGGGCCAGGGATAGGGGTTATTCCTCTGCCTTGGTCCTATTAGACCTCTCAGCGGCTTTTGATACCATCGACCATGGTATCCTGCTGCGCCGGTTGGAGAGATTGGGAGTGGGAGGCACCGTTTATCGGTGGTTCTCCTCCTATCTCTCCGATCGGTCGCAGACGATGTTGACGGGGGGGCAGAGGTCGGCCCTGAGACGCCTCACTTGTGGGGTGCCTCAGGAGTCGATTCTCTCGCCCCTCTTGTTCAACATCTATATGAAGCCGCTGGGTGAGATCATCAGTGGTTTCAGTGTGAGGTACCAGCTGTACGCTGACGACACTCAGCTGTACTTTTCCACACCGGACCACCCCAACGAAGCTATCGAGGTGTTGTCCCGGTGTCTGGAAGCCGTACGGGTCTGGATGGGGAGAAAACAGCTCAAAGCTCAATCCTCCAAGACGGAGTGGCTGTGGATGCCGGCATCCCGGTACAGTCAGCTGCAGCCGCGGCTGACTGTTGGGGGCGAGTCATTGGCCCCAATGGAGAGGGTGCGCAACTTGGGCGTCCTCCTGGATGGACGGCTGTCTTTCGAAGACCATTTGACGGCCGTCACCAGGTTCGCCTGGTTCGCCAGTTGCGCCCTTTTCTAGACCGGGATGCCCTATGCACGGTCACTCACGCTCTCGTGACATCTCGTCTGGATTACTGCAATGCTCTCTACATGGGGCTCCCCTTGAGGAGCACCCGGAGACTCCAGGTAGTTCAGAATGCGGCTGCGCGGGTGATAGAGGGAGCCCCTCGTGGCTCCCACGTAACACCTCTCCTGCACAGACTGCACTGGCTGCCTGTGGCCTTCCGGGTGCGCTTCAAGGTTTTGGTAATTATCTTCAAAGCGCTCCATGGCATAGGGCCGGACCGTCTGCTGCCACCGAATGCCTCTCACCAACCCGTGCGCTCTCACAGAGAGGGACTCCTCAGGGTGCCTTCGGCCAGGCAGTGCCGACTGGCGACACCCAGGGGAAGGGCCTTTTCTGTGGGGGCCCCCACCCTCTGGAACGAGCTTCCCCCAGGACTTCGCCAACTTCCTGACCTTCGAACCTTCCGCCGCGAGCTTAAGACACATCTATTTATCTGCGCAGGACTGGACTAGAATTTTAAATTTTTAAATGTTTAAATTTTAAATTTGGTTTTAAATGGGGTCTTATTATTTATATCTCTATTTTAAATATTCGGCCTATGTAATAAGTTTTTTTAAATTAAATTTTTTAAATTAATGTTTTATCCTGTAAATTAATGTTTATCCTGTATATATATATATGTTTTTTAAGTGGCTATAAACCGCCCTGAGTCCCTAGGGAGATAGGGCGGTATAAAAGTGTGAATAATAAATAAATAAATAAATACAATGTGTTCTGGGAGGGGAGGAGTGTAATGTATTTGAATTTCAGGAGTGAAATTTGGGCGGGAAATTGCACGTTGCTGATTGGCTGATGCCTCAGCCAAAATACTATTTAAAGAGGGTTTTTGCCTTTTGGTTGTTGCTGGGATCACAATAAACCAAAGAGCTGTTGTCACTTGTATCGTCTCCTGCCTCTTCATTGCCCGAACTTAACACGTAGCACTGGAGATCCTTAGAGATTAAAAACTTGGGGTACTTCCCACAGGTCTGGTGCTGTCCCCAGCTGAGGGCCACACCCCAGTGAAGTCATTGTATAGTCCTGGGGCAGGTGAATCAATTTTCTTCTTGCATGGTTGTGGCATAGGTCAGATAACAAAAATGTTGCGACCTGCAACACTAGGTCACCAGAAAGGAAGAGAAGAAGATGAATGCCAGCAGAGTGAATGGACAACAAAAGAGTGCAGTGTTGGAGCACAAGAATGTCGGGATGAAAACAAATCATCCTAGAGAAGATCTAGCTATGTGTTTGCTAAGAGTCGACACCAACTTGACAATCAGACTTCCACAACTGATGTCAAAGCCACTGTGTACACCAGACCAAGAAAGTAGCTCCAAAAACTAATTCATTGTATTGACTATAATCTTGCAAGTCTGATTGTGTTTTACTGCCTCCTCCTCTCCCCTTATACGCCTCTGAAATTCAGAAGATGTCTGAGTCATTTCCTCCTCTCCTCGAATTGTTTTGGGATTGAGTCATATTTTTGCATTGTTTTTCCCAGATTCTGTGAACTGATCTGGCTTACTTGTGTCAAGGCTATCTTCTTTTCTCTCTATACGAGGTGGTCAGGTAGGGTGCTCCTGGAGGTTTTTAAAAAGAGATTGGACAACCGTTTGTCTGAAATAGTATAGGACTTTCTGCTTGAGCAGTGGGTTGGACTAAAAGACCTCCAAGGTCCCTTCCAACTCTGTTATTCTATTATTCTGAAAGAGTGCACCATTGGAAGACCTGAAAGGCAGGATGGGGAGAGGTCATCCTGCAGAAGCTCTATCTAAGTCAGTAAGAGTCAGTGCCAAGTTGATGACAATTAATTCAGAACATAGAATTCTTTATTGGCCGAGTGTAATTGGACGCACAAGGAATTTGTCTTTGGTGCATATGCTCTCAGTGTACATAAAAAGACAAGATACATAAAATAAGGCAGGAGTGAAGAGAGCATCTTCTAATTCAGTCTCAGCCACAAAAACTCCCTGAGGGAACATCCTACCCTACAAGTTTGTTGTCGCAGGAGGAGGATACGTTATGTGTGCTGTCTTTTTCTTCTGTGTAAAGTGTGAGATCAGGAAGGAAGGATACCAAAAGGCCATTTCTTTATTAGCAATTTGTAGCATTGTTCAACAGTTCTGATTGCAATGACAGATAGTAATGAAGTTTATTTCACCACCAAAATGGCTGGCTGAATCATGAGTGAGGAAAACACAAAGGATTTAGCATCACCTCACAAAAATAGCAATAACACTTAGACTTAATGGACAACACATGCCTCATTTCCTGCTAAATGTTTACTCTCCTAGATATTCTTTACCTTTCTGTGTTAAAATTATTTTTTCAGAATTCTGGGATAAATCCACTTTACATTTTTTTTTCTAAGAGTGGCTTTGGGATCCATATAATTAAACCCAGCATGTGAAATGGGAACTTGGCAGTATGCAAAGCCATTAAGAGAAGAAGGGAATATGGTGGCTCGTATTTTGCTTTGTAGCATGTTGATGTGTCTATTGATAGAATATAATATTTGTAGCTCAGGGTTGAACTGTGGGGTCCTTGGTAATCTCTGAGCTCCATTGTTTTCTTAGAGACGTTTCATTATCTAACCAGGTAATATCATCAGTGCTAGAAGCCTTAGGGTTAGAGTGGGCAAATCCCATTCCCTTTTAGCACTGATGATGTTATAATAATAATAATAACAGAGTTGGAAGGGACCTTGGAGGTCTTCTAGTCCAACCCCCTGCCCAGGCAGGAAACCCTACACCATTTCAGACAAATGGCTATCCAACATTTTCTTAAAAATTTCCAGTGTTGGAGCATTTACAACTTCTGCAGGCAAGTTGTTCCACTGATTAATTGTTCTAACTGTCAGGAAATTTCTCCTTAGTTCTAAGTTGCATGTCTCCTTGATTAGTTTCCACCCATTGCTTCTTGTTCTACTCTCAGGTGCTTTGGAGAATAGTTTGACTCTTCTTTGTGGCAACCCCTGAGATATTGGAACACTGCTATCATGTCTCCCCTAGTCCTTCTTTTTATTAAACTAGGCATACTGAGTTATAATATAATAACAACAGAGTTGGAAGGGACCTTGGAGGCCTTCTAGTCCAACCCCTTGCCCAGGCAGGAAACCCTACACCATCTCAGACAGATGGTTATCCAACATTTTCTTAAAAATTTCCAGTGTTGGAGCATTCACAACTTCTGCAGGCAAGTCTTATTAATTGTTCTGTCAGGAAATTTCTCCTTAGTTCTAAATTGCTTCTTTCCTTGATCAGTTTCCACCCATTACTTCTTGTTCTACCCTCAGGTGCTTTGGAGAATAGTCTGACTCCCTCTTCTTTGTGGCAACCCCTGAGATATTGGAACTCTGCTATCATGTCTCCCCTAGTCCTTCTTTTTATTAAACTGGACATACCGAGTTCCTGCAACCGTTCTTCATATGTTTTAGCCTCCAGTCCCCTAATCATCTTTGTTGCTCTTCTCTGCACTCTTTCTAGAGTCTCAGCATCTTTTTTACATCGTGGCGACCAAAACTGAATGCAGTATTCCAAGTGTGGCCTTACCAAGACATTATAAAGTGGTATTAACACTTCACGTGATCTTGATTCTATCCCTCTGTTTATGCAGCCCAGAACTGTGTTGGCTTTTTTGGCAGCTGCTGCACACTGCTGGCTCATATCTAAATGGTTGTCCACTAGGACTCCAAGATCCCTCTCACAGTTACTACTATTGAGCAAGGTACCACATTTTTTTTTACTTGCATTTATATCCCGCCCTACTCCGAAGACTCAGGGCGGTTTACACTATGTCAAGCAATAGTCTTCATCCTTTTGTATATTATATACAAAGTCAACTTATTGCCCCCAACAATCTGGGTCCACATATACAGTACCTGTGCATTTTGTTCTTGCAACCGTTCTTCATATGTTTTAGTCTCCAGTCCCCTAATCATTTAATTAAAGCATGTGTAATGCTTTAGTTAAAAAAATCATTTTGCGAAAATCTATATCTAAGTGTAGTTAATATCAAGGAAGATATATATGGGCACATCAATACTAATAGGATACTAATACGAATACTTCCCCATTCATAGAGACACGTTGACTCATTCAAAGAGTTCACCCAGGAGTAATGAGTGTCTGGCCTGCATCAGAAACCAGCAATTATGAGCTGAATTATCAGTTATTACTTCCACCCTCTGCAAACTGAACAGTACTCATAGTATGCTATGTATTTTATTTTAAATACTAAGATTAGTATTTAGTATTCTTAGGTGGCACTCCTTAACTATTGTAGTTAAGATCTGTTGGTAGCACTGATCTCTTAATCTCATATTTAATGCAGTAAATCAGTTTTTAACAGCTTCCCTTTATAATAAGGGATGGAACAGAAATTACACAATATGGTTCCCAAGCATGGAGAATTCCAGTTTGATTGCAGCAATTATATATTCCTTAGTTGCTACCTGGAAATAGCTTTGGGTAGTCATCCCAGGCCTTTATGGCTCAGTCCTTGGGGGTACTTGTTTGATGAAGAACTACGTAACCCAGCATTTTCTAATTTAATGAATTGCAATTCTTAAAATGCCGACATAGCCTGGCTATTGGAAGACATCAGTCTGAGGCAGATTGTGATAGTCAGAATATATCTTTAGATGGCCCAAACTCTGTTGTCTTCTCTTATTTGTCGAACTTCACTTACAGAACATTTCCTCCAAAGAAGATGACCATATTCAAAGGATGATTAGTTCTCCCACAATTTCTGGTAGACCAACAAGCACTAGTGGAGGGCAGAGTTGTAATATGGCATACTGAACAATTTCTTCTTTCATTGTGTCATCAGTAACCTGAATACTTTTATGTTTTGTTTCTATGTTTGGAGGAGGGGCTGCCCCCCCGCCCCCACCCAATGATTGTTGGACTTGGGAAGCTATACCAAATTGGATAAATAAAATAAAATAGTTATTTTCAGAAAACAGGTGGTTTCTAGCATGACTACAGAGAAAAACCTAGAAATATAACAACGACCTGGAGGCTATGTAAATATTTTTTTTATTAATATAAATAGAGCAACATGTTCCAAATCCATATAGACAGTGTGTTGTCTGGTTACAATTCTTTTGAGTAATATTCATCATAGTAATAATAATAGTATTCTCTAATAGTAATCTCATAACAACAGTGCTTTTCCCTCATAATAGTAATACATATTAAGTGTTAATACTAACCAAAATTAATTGAAAATTAATAAGTTACAATGATCAACCCTAGTAATAAAATTAATCTTTCTCTTGTAATTTTCTCTTATTTAACCATTGATAAAACAGATCCCATACCTCAAAATATTCAGTCTTCTTTTTCTTTAATTTCAAATGTTAGTTTATTCATTTCTGCACATTCTAAAATTTTTGTTATCTTTTCTTCTGTGGCGATCTCCTCACCCTTCCAATGTTGTGCGAACATGATTCTGGCCGCTCTTAACACAAGTATTATTAAATATACATTCCTTTTACTCTGTGTGTCTGATATGATGCCCAACAGAAATATTTCTGGTTTTAAATCTATATGTTCCTTTATCATTTTTTTCTAACCAGGTGTGTATTTTAGTCCAGTATTTTTTTTGCTTTTGGACATGTCCACCACATGTAGTAATACGAGCCCAGGGGTTTGGTTGCACTTCCAACACTTGGCAGACGTATTCTTAAACATTCTAGCTCTGTGATGGCAAACCTATGGCACGTGTGCCACAGGTGGCACACAGAGCCCTCTCTGTGGGCACGCGAGCCATCATCCCAGTCCAGCGCTGCCGCGCATGTGCACGCCTCCCACCAGCCAGCTGATCGACTGATCTCTGCACAGGGGCAGGGCACATGCCGGGGGGGGATGTGCACATGTGCAGGGGCAAGGCACATGCGGGGAGGCCGGTTTAGCTCACGCTGGTAAAAGCCTGTTATTAAGAACACAGTAGCCTGCAATTACTGCAGGTTCGAGCCCGGCCCAAGGTTGACTCAGCCTTCCATCCTTTATAAGGTAGGTAAAATGAGGACCCAGATTGTTGGGGGGGCAATAAGTTGACTTTGTAAAAATATACAAATAGAATGAGACTATTGCCTTATACACTGTAAGCCGCCCTGAGTCTTCGGAGAAGGGCGGGGTATAAATGTAAACAAAAAAAAAAAAATGCTTGGGGGCAACACATGTACATGCACGGGGGCAGGGGGCATCTGGGGCCTCCAGATGTGCATGCATGGGGGCGGGGTGCATGCACAGGGCCGTGCATGCATGCATGCACAGGAGTGGGGCGTATGTGCGGGGACCACGCACACATTGCATTTGGCGGGTTCGGCCATGCACACGTGCACGCTTTGGGCACTTGATCTGGAAAAGGTTAGCCATCACTGTTCTAGCTAATCTTGCTGGGGGGAAGTGCCATCTATAAAACATTTTATATAAGTTTTCTTTATATGCAGTGGACATGGTCAATTTATAGTTTCTGTCCCTCAACTTTTGCCATTTGTCCAATTCTATCGAATACCCAAAATTTTTAGCCCATGCTATCATGGTTTCTTTTACTTGCTCCTGTTCCATTCTAATAGTCAATAAATAATTATAGATTTTTTTAAATCAGTTTCTCCTCCAGTCCTGTTAAGATTTGATCCAATTCTGTTGGTTCCTTGTAAAAACCATACATGTTAACATCTTTATTGTATCTAGATTGTATCTGTGCATGCAGCCACCATGCTAAATTTATCGCTTGGCTATTCAATTCCTGTTTGTTTTTCAATTCCCCCTTCTCATTTAAAATATCTTTGTATTTTACAATTTTTCCCATATCCATCACATTTGGGTATGTTAGTGCCTCAATCATGGAGAGCCAGACTGCTATTTTCAAACAGTGTTTTTCCTTGATTTAGACTATGTAAATATTGATAGGAAGGGAAGCTGCCAGTAAGACATGGAGAATCTGGAAGTTTGAGAATAATGAAAAGTAAGAGGCAAAATGGCCAAGAGACAAAATGCAAACAAAAGTGGGAACTTTGTCATTTTAGTATAATTTAGACCAAAATGAAAAAATAGAATCAATATTCTTGATGTTCTTCAATTTGCTTCCTATCTTTCTTCCCAGTTTGCTTTCCCATCTTGATATCTCATACTCATATGTTCACACCAAAAAAATCCCCTCAGAGATGTAGGATCTTTTGTAGGGAGGGTTCCCAAGGTTCATCAAATTCCATTTTGTCATGGAGAAAGAAAAACAGCACAAAACTGAGATGGATAGCTCACCACGTACTGTACAAATAATAGTTGGGTTTCAAATTATGGGGAAGGTATAACGTTGCTAATGAAGAAACGAAGTTTATATAGAAAATTGAATTCTTGGTGCAAATCATGTGATTGGTTATCAATTGGAGGAACATGATGTTCGATTTTGATTTTGCCAGTTCCTAGACAAGTCAGTCCTTTTCCAGGAAATTGTTCACCACTGTGGTAAAATGAGTTTTTCCAGTTAAGCAACTTCAAAGGAACTGCAGCGGATATCTTTTATTATCAGTTTAATGATGTTAGCATTTAAAATGACTTAGGAATCTAGGAGTTATCCACGCATCTTCATGTTGCCAAGGTTGAAAAATACTGAGCAAGACTATAAAAGATCAAACAGAAAAAGTTCCAGTAGAGCTTTTCTCTTCAGATTGAGGACCCCTTGCTCTTGAACTAGACGTTTGGCTAATGCTGAATTGCAAAGCCAGATGAGTGAAAAAGGGAATGAATATTTAAATGAAAGTGGAGGCAAAGGACATTCTATTTCATTAAAGCTTTGGAAGCTGTGGAGTATTCATAACTGAAAGATTGCAGCTGCTCTTCTAACTAGTACTTAAATGAAAATAGGGAAAGGAGTCCCATTGTAATGGTCTGTGAGAAAGTCCTTGAGAGACAGGAAGAGGAGTCGCAGATAAAGCACCTGTTAGCTAAGAGGCAGCTTAGCCCACAGAAGGAACGAGGCAAATGTGTCAGAAGGGACCCTCCCTAGTTTCTTGGTCTGTAAAGGTGAGGGGAAAGAAATGCACTTTCAGAATTGTAAGTTTTCTATTACTGTAACTTTACAACAAAGTTGTCAAATTTGATCATGTCACGTGACGTATAGTCATATTTTTTGCCTTTGTGAAGCTGGGGTGGGCATGTCCTGTGCATGACGCATCCAGCCCGTGGGCCGCCAGTTTGACAGGCCTGTTACAATATACATTGTTGTGTCTTCGGCTCCCGAGCCTGGCTTCTTGGCAGAGAGTGACTCAAAGAGTGAGGGGGAAGAGCTGACAGGGCTTCCCTCTGCAGGACCTTCCTCTCTGGCTCCGCTCCAGGATCCAGAGGCAGGCCAGGTGGAGGAGATGACGAGGCCTCTTTCTCCCGCACCTTCCCCCTCCCAGGAAACGCCTCAAGACTCAGCTGCTGACAATCAGTCCTGGTTAAATCCCAGGCATCGCAGAAAGGAGAGGCGGGAACAACAAAAGAAGGGGTGGGGCAGGCCTAGAGAGTGCTGAGTCATGGAGCCACACCCCACAGGGTATAAAAGCAGGAGGAGTTGCTCTATATCTTCTTGTGACTGACAAAAACTGACTCTTGGAAACTTTGGCTGCAATATTTTGGCTTCTGGATTTCTGTTTATTCCTGAACTGCAGTTACGCTGGTCTGAGGAGATAAGAGAACTTTGCAGGCAATCGCAGGTTCGTTGCCAGAACTGATATCTGTCATAGGAGTAAATTGCTGGCAAATATAGTCAGCTCACGTGTCTTCTTGGTTGTGGTTGTGGGGGACAGAACATACATAGTGTTAATATTCATGGTCGGGGTTCCATGTCTGGACTGCCTCAAAGGGCTGACATCCATTTTGCAAGTCAGAAAGTACACCTCTCCTCCTTCACCTCCTCTCCTCCAATAAAATAGGGAGGGTCCCTTCTGACATGTTTTTCACACCTCCATTCCTTCTGTGAGCTAAGCTGTCTCTTATCTGACTATTATCTAGTCTGTGGCTCCTCTTGTAGGACTCGTATGGCTGTTCTGGAAGAATCATGTGATTTTCATCATCAAAGAACTCGTACCCAGGCCAGCAGCTGTTTTGCATACTTCATTACCAGTCTTATCAGGAACAGAAAAGTGAGGGCTGTAATATTTTAACAATGAACCTACTGGCATGAGCTTAAATGGACTCCAGAGGATGGTAGAGGACAGGAAGGCCTGGAGGAACATTGTCCATGGTGTTGTGATGGGTCGGACAGGACTTCACAACTAACAACAACAACAACCTTCTGGGAAGGCTATCCTCTACAAGGGATGTGAATAGTTTATTGTTTGTTGACTATTGTTTGCTAATGAGCAAGTGCCTTTGTTTTCCAAAATTTATATGAAAGCTATGCTAATTTGTATATTGGGGGCTCTGAATTTGTGATCTAGTCCTGAGAGCACACCTCTTTACGTGCTCTCATGACTAAATAAACAGGTTGAAATTTCCCATCATCCTCTTCTTTTAACAACTCATTATGGGGTGGAGTCTGGGCAGCTGAATGGAGCTGAGTGTTTACTGGCTGGATGCCCTTCCTCTTGTCAACACGAAGTTATATTCAGCAGATACATTCTCATTGTGCCCAGAGAGAGAAATATTTGCTGCTACCTACGATTGAACTCACAGCCTCCTATTGTGAGGCAAGAGCTCCACCTCTAGGCCACCGCATCACTCAGATTGCAATTTCCCATCTTCTGTGATAATTGGCTACTTCGCACTAAGGAAAAAGAAAGCCAGCATATGGTTGAGTCAGTTCAAGGTTTGGCCAACATTGCTCTTCCTCCCATGTCCCAAGGACATTCTCACAGACCATTACATCCATTGAGTGGTGTGTGCATGTTATCACTTCATAAAATCACCATCTTCTCCAGCTGAGTGGTGCAAAAATTAGCTCCTTCAAGGCACCAGGTCACTGTCACTTGTGAACAGTTAATAAAAGTCAGTCTGAGAAACCTCTGTGGGTGCTGGAAGAAGAGAGAGAAGGTGCCTGGCTATAAAGCAGTCTTATAAAACCACCCAACTAGTAAGAATTTCACAGAATTGTGTAAGAAGTTACTTCCGCTCTGATTGGTCCCAGTGGCAATTATCCTAAGCACATCTAAAAATTTGACTTCTTTGTTTGAACATACCTAATTTGGCTGAGGTTAATTGAAGTCCCCCTTTTTAATTTATAAATGAAGAACTAAAATGGAGATATAGCATAGATTATTTTAATACAAATATTGGACCATCAAGAATACAAAAGTCTTGGCTTCCAGTGGCATAACAATATAACACAAGAAAGGGCAGGGGTATTAACAGTGATAGGCAGAGATTAATTTCCACTGCATTCCACTTCTAAATGAGATGGAGAATGATTTGGCTGAGGCACCATAAGTGACAATAAGCATGCTGTAACCACAAAGCAGAGGGGAGGAAGGCAATTTTTTTAGAGCCAGAATGCACAGCTCTTCTTCTGACAGATAGCTAGGATAGCCATCCAGGTTTCGCCTAACCTAGCCTCCTCCAATCTACTGATCTTCAGATGTGGAATCCAGCGGCAGTATTAGTCTCAACACATTAGTAGGGCATTAGGTTTTTGGTGCTCTCTGAACTTCGCTGTTTTCTGTCAGATGTTTCATTACCCAAAACAGCACTGATGATGTTACCTAGTTTGGGTAATGAAACATCTGCAAGAAAACAACCAAGCTCAAAGAATGCCCAAGGATCCCTAATTTCAACCTTGAACTACAAATATTCTCCTTTATTGGCATTAAGTTGGAAGAAATATACGAGCTGACCAAGAGGAGACAGAGACGGAGGTGCATGTAATCTGGAGTTTCATTTCAAAATTATTCCTAACACTAAAAGATGTGAGAGAAAGCACAGAAGAATCACTGCTTGAAAATGTATGTCACATACATGTTGTACAGCTAATTTCACAAATTTCCTGGCCTGTTTGGTGAAGCCTAGACACCACTGTCCCATGTGCCTTCTCTTCCTTCCTCCTCTTCTGTCTCCTGATTGACAGAGCTAGAAAGGTTGGTTTTCACATGTTGGCAAGCTGGCTCCAAAGGACACAAAAGACATCCTTGTATCAGTTCTTAGTTCTGGATGTCTTCCTTCCCTACATCCAGAATAGAATAGAATAGAACAATGGTGGGTTTTAAACTTTTTTACTACCAATTCTGTGGGCGTGGCTTGGTGGGCATGGCAGTAAAATCTCCATTCCCTCCCCAATTCAGGGGAAGGTTACTGCAAAATCCCCATTTCCTCCTGATCAGCTGGGACTTGGGAGGCAGAGAATAGATGAGGGCGGGGCCACTCAAAATCTTTATTACCGGTTCTCCGAACTACTCAAAATTTCCACTACCGGTTCTCCAGAAATGGTCAGAACCTGCTGAAACCCACCTCTGGAATAGAATAGAAGAGAAGAGAAGAGAAGAGAAGAGAAGAGAAGAGAAGAGTTAGAAGGACCTTGGAGGTCTTCAACCTCCTGCTTAGGCAGGAAACCCTACACCACTTCAGACAAATGGTTATCCAACATCTTCTTAAAAATTTCCAGTGTTGGAGCATTCACAACTTCTGGAGGCAAGTTGTTCCACCGATTACGGTAATTGCTCTAATTGTCAGGAAGTTTCTCCTTAGTTCTAAGTTGCTTCTCTCCTTGATTAACTCAGGGGGACCTCATATTTCTGAAATTTGCCTCTCAGCCACCCACACACTCTTGCTTAGGAGTTTTTGCTAATCGTGTCTGTTGGACTGTGATTCCCATCAATCCTTAGGCAGGTCGGCTATGGGATATCCAGGGTGGAAGTGATGGGAACTGTAGGCTAATACATTTGGAGGGAAAGTCCTGCTGTAGATCATGTTTATGAAGTGAAGGATGTGCAATTATCCAATCTGAGCAACACTCTGTGTTGGACAGCTGTGCAAAATGTTGGCATTGCCACTTGATCATCACCAGCCAAGATGGCTGAGCCTTTCTCAAAGTAGATTGAGAAATCTGCATCCTCTTAGCTGTAGAGCTAGTATAGGCCCCTGGGAAAAAAGTATGCTGTTTAGGAGAGTTACTCCATACAGCTAACATTGCATTGCCATGGCTATCTTCTCGAGAGTTCTCAGGTTGGAACAGTCCTACACATTTTAATTGGCACTCTTAATGCCAAAATAAAACTTTCTAATGTATAATAGTCTATCAGCCATAGTAATAAACTTAGAAATGCCTTTAATTTGTAGGTCCAGGTCCTCAGTTTTTAAGACTGGCCCTGCTGTGCTCATATTCAATTCTGACACGTATTTATCTCCCTGCCATAAAGTTCTTTGCCCAAACATGATGGAAAGGAAACCAAGGCCAATTCAACCCATCTCCAGGACACAGAGTCGAGTCTAACCTCCCTTCCTTAACACTTTGGAACACAAGGGTTTGTAGGAGGCTGATTGCCCCTCCCCTGTTCTTCCCATGGCTGCAAAGCCTCAGGTATGGGGCCATAACTGCCATCATCTCTCCCCCTTGGGCCAGATGCAATGGATTCCCCATCATAGAGTTGGCCTGAAGCATGGGAACCTGCGCCACCACCATATGGAGTGCCATATGGTGCATTGGGCCTAGCCTTAGGGGGTGCCTTTGAAGCTGGGACATAGGTTCCTCCCCATTCCTTAGGGGTTGGGATGTAAGGGATACCAGGTTCCTTCCATGCTGGCCGTGGGTGGCCATTAGGAGTGTTGTGTCTGATGATAAAGCCAGAAGGTGACTTTTCAGGAGTGCCGCCATCATGTTGTGTAGCACCCCAAGGTTCGTATGGTCTTGGTCCGCCGTCCTGACCATGATCTCCAAAGGTAGGCCCCATGGGGTTGCCAGGCTGCCAAGGTCTACTTGGCCTGCCAAACTGAAAGGGGTTGTCTTCTTGGGAATGGGGTGCAGAAGAGCCTCCTCCATAAGGTCGAGGTGCGGAAGGCCTGCCACCCACTATCCGAGAGTCTCCCCCTTCAATGCTGTTGCCTCCCATTCCAGGTGGTGAGATGTCCGGTTTGAGAATCCCGCTTGGGAAAGAGCACCTCTCCACTCCTGGGGGCAGCGGCTGAAGGTCTTCCCCAAAGACTGTGTCAACACATCTGGAGGCTATGCCTAGAAAGAGACACAAAAAACACAAAGTTGCCACTGAGTCCTTGGCTGAGGTTCACCATGGTACCCCCAATTCCAGCAGGTGCCACTAGATGGCTCAGAAGAGCTTTATTATTAATATTGGCTACAGTAAGAATCTTTCAAGCCTGTGCTATCTCCCACCCACCTACTCAACCTTATTATGTGGATTAGGGAGGTGTTTGCCTGAGTTGCTTATGCCTACAGTACAGAGGTGGGTTTCAACAGGTTCTGACCAGTTCTGGAGAACTGGTAGTGGAAATTTTGAGTAGTTTCGAGAACTGCTAGTAAAAATTCTGACAGGTTCCACCCCCATCTATTCTCTGCCTCCCAAGTCCTAGCTGATCGGGAGGAAATGGGGATTTTACAGTATCCTTCCCCTGGATTGAGGTGGGAATGGAGATTTTACAGTATCCTTCCCCTGACACGTCCACCAAGCCACGCCCACCAAGTTATGCCACACTCACCAAGCCACACCCACAGAACCGGTAGTGAAAAAATTTGAAACCCACCACTGCTACAGTACTAGCTGTTTTGGACTTAAACCATGATTTTCCCCTTGTTGCTTCGATAATGGATCTGGCCTATTTCTGCCAAGGTCACCTTCCTTAGTTCCTACATCTCCTCCATGTTTACCAATAACAATTGGGAGGCAGGATGGGCTGAGAACATGACAGATCCAAGCCCCCCAGGTTGTTTCTTCGAAGGGGAGGTCTATACCTTGGATCTGCTCCTCCTATCCAGGGGTATCCAAACCTCTGAGAGTCACAGTGAACATTTTGCAAATATTTGAGAGCCAGAGGGAAAAAAAATCAAATTTATAAATGAGCAAATAAGATTTGCTCCTCTCCCCCCTCCCCCACTCGCAAGCAAGGAAGTAACCCACCAGTCAGCTTCCCTTTCCTTGTCCTGAGACAGTTTAGATCAGGGGTCTCCAACCTTGGTCCCTTTAAGACTTGTGGACTTCAACTCCCAGAGTTCCTCAGCCAGCTTTGCTGGCTGAGGGACTCTGGGAGTTAAAGTCCACAAGTCTTAAAGGGACCAAGGTTGGAGACCCCTGGTTTAGATGGGGCTTTCTTTGTGGGGAGGGGACAGCAGGGGAGGAAGGCTCCAAGGGAGCACAGCACATGGGAGGAGCTGGTGGGCCAGAAGGAACCTTCTGGAAGGCTGGATTTAGCTCTCAGGCTGTAGTTTGGAATCCTAATCCAATCCTACCACACCACCATATGGGCTCTCATTGACACTTGATATAATGCATCCCTCATAAACAGTGCCATGAAGACACCTCCAAATTTTTGTTTGTTTGCTGCTGACTGAAACCTAGAGATTGGCAAAAGTCCACCTGTCCTTTTGCCAAAAGAAAAGGTGTGGAACAGCTGCAGCCAAGAGCTTCCCCATCTGCCAGTGTCACAACTGCTAACAGACTCAGTCCTGCCTTTCTGCCTCTCAGGCACCTCCCCAAAGTTTCATTGATTACATTTCTCTTTGTCAAGCTCCGGAAAACATTTGAAACAGCACCCAGGAATGCCAACTCCCTACAAAAGCCTGCATAAACAAAGCAAAAGGAGGATTCCACCTGGAATCTGCCAACCTGAAGGAACAGGGCAAACAAGAGGCAGATGTGGTGGATTGTGTCTATGAAACAGGAGGTGATGTGAAAGACTAAAATGAAGTGGCAATTTCATTGGAGAAGCACATTCCAAAAGGGGGACATTGTGAGGCAACACAGTGCAGAACTAGATCAGATACAAATGAAGAAATTTAGGATAGTCACTCCCTAGAAATTTTCAAGATATATCCTTAGGCTTAGAGTAGTATAGCTTTTAGTATATGGTAGTAGAGTTATACTACTACTGTCTATATTTATTTATTTGTCCATTCATCCATTCATTCGTATCCCGCCTTTATTATTTTTACAAATAACTCAAGGCGGTCAACATATCCAACACACCTTCTTCCTCCTATTTTCCCCATAACAACAACCCTGTGGGGTAAATTGGACTGAAAGAGAGTGACTGGCCCAAGGTCACCCAGCTGGCTTTCATGACTAAAGCAGGACTTGAATTCACGGTCCCCTGCTTTCTAGCCTGGTGTCTTATCTATATGGTGTGAACAATAATGAACTTTGGCTGGATTGTTCTATATTGTCCTAGGGTTGGGCCTGACAACTGATGGCTTCTCTGGCAATTTACCACTTGATACAGCTCTCAAGTTTCTAGGTCTCTCCACCCATTCCCATTCTTCATTCTAGGGCATAAGCTAATTATCATTTGTTGTGATACTATGACATATTCTAAACTAATCAGTAAACAGCTGGTAAAATGCTATGAACCTTGGGAATAAATAATGTGTATATATCATACGATCCAAGTTTTGATCTTTTGGTTTCTCCTCTGCCTCCTAGGCCAATCCATGTGCCATTTCATAGCTTAGCCAACTATTTCCTTCTTAAAGGCTATTGTCAGCCAGAATGCAGTTTATACCTTGCTTGGGGTGGGGAAGTGAAGTGTTCCTGTGAGAATTCAAAAGGAGTTTGCTACCCATCAACGGAGTGGAGTTGTTTGGACTTTTCCAAGGACAACCGTCCTGGGCCTCCGGAGGCATTCAGCATCTGCTGAAGAGGTTTCCCATAACACATTGGACACTGATTGGTCCTTATGGGCTGGATCCTGGGGGGGCGGGAAGGGCTTTGGTGTGACTTTCAATTTGTAACTTTTGGGTGGATTTTACTCAGATCTTGCCATACTTCTGCTGCTATCAGTTCTTTCTTAGTAAGAGTACCTTTTCTCTATGTAAATCTATGGAGTTGGGGGTTTTCTTTCTTAAGATTTGAACAGAGGCAAACCTGACAGCTATTCTGCATAGAAATAGAAATAAAGAATAGAATAGAATAGAATAGAATAGAATAGAATAGAATAGAATAGAATAGAATAGAATAGAATAGAATAGAATACCTGGCCAAATGTGATTAGATACATAAGTTCTCAGCTTACATATAAATAGCAAGTAATAAGCCATAGATCATAAATCATAGTTACAATCATTAATCATAAATTACAAACAATTGATAAATCATAAGAAATCAATAGGAGAAGATAGTAGGAAAGATGAGAAGATGAGAAAAGATGAGAAATGAGGCTGTGCTGTGTGAATTAAGTGTTCAGCAGAGTGATGACCCAGGGAAAAAAAACTATCTTTGTGTTTAGTTGTTTTGGCATGTGGTGTCCTGAGGGGAAAAATTGAACTAGATTATGTCCAGGATGTGAAGGATCTGTAGATATTTTCTCAGCCCTCTTTCTGTTCATGCAGTAAGATTGGTAATGGTAACTTTTCTAATATATGTGGCTCATCCAAATGTTTTGAATATATCTTTCCTGTATTTATTCAATTGTCCTCTACTGAATTAGAATTAGAATTCATATGTCAGATCTTTCTTTTCGGACTGAGTAATCTTTAGAAATCATTCACATAAGTCATAGCTTAAGTGAACCTAGTCAAATCTTCTTCCTCCTCCTCTATCATCATCATTGTTGTTGTCATCCTAAATCTTTAACCACTTTCCTACAACGATTCTCTGGACAATAAACCATGATTAGGTAAGCCATGGTTTAGTGCAATAATATCATATAAGTTATTAGCATTAGAACTTCAGAAATTGCTATGTATAAAATTAGCCCATTTTTCCATCCTGTCCAATATTTTCATGCAATTATCTAAAATTTTAGCCAGATTTTTTTCCACCCGGTCATAATGGGATTTCAGCCTAATATCTTCTAAGGCCAAAACAAGCTTTCAAACTGACTTAATAATGCAGTACTTTAAATCCTCTGATTTAAAGTGGTCAGGAAGCAATTTTTCTTTCAATCATATCCAATTCTCTATTTTTTTTCATATACTTATACTATCTAACCGCTTGACCCTTGTTGACTGTATCACAACATACTTTTGGTTTCTGTGAATTCTGTTTTAGAGATGGGAGAAGTACAACTTGAAAAAGAGCACCACTGACACAACGCAGATTTTGAATCCATTTTAGTCTTGGCAGCCTTCGCCTGAAGTTGATGGAACCAGCCAAACTTTTCAGGACCTGCTACATCCTGCCTCCTTTCTTAGACCAGAAAGGATATACAGAGCAGAGTGCATGCACTATTTACCAAGAGTTGTAAAGCACAGCTTAGACATCACCTACACTTTCAGTCCTAAGGAGCAAATTCAGAATTATGGGGATACCACACAGCTTTTACAAAGTGTCCCCACATCTGAGAGGTAGACATCTAGATGTCCACTAGTGCAGGGGTCTCCAACCTTGGTCCCTTTAAGACTTGTGGACTTCAACTCCCAGAGTTCCTGAGCCAGCTTTGCTGGCTGAGGGACTCTGAGAGTTGAAGTCCACAAGTCTTAAAGGGACCAAGGTTGGAGACCCCTGATCTAAATGTTTCCTGGATCTGGTAATATTATGCTAACGGAAATGGCAAAGAATTTTTTGGCACCTTAAAGACAAACAACTCACTTAAATGTTGGCAGTCTATTTCATCATTTGGCCAAGGCCTAAATAAAAGGGGTAGGGTGGGGGTCAAAGGAGTCATTAACAGTAACCTGGATGGCGCAGATTTAACAATGGTTTGATAAATATCCATTCCTGAAGAGGGAATCCCTCTGTCCCATCATCCCCGACATACCTTGCAAATGGAAACTCAGGATTAAAGCAAAGAGCAGTGGCATCGTGCCAGGATGGGACTTGCAGTTCATCCTGGAGGACCCCAAAGATCAACACATCTGCTTCCAGTGCCGCTCCCTACTTTAGAAGACTGTGTCACCTGCTCTGCACTTGAGGATTTATATCTCCGGAATTTTACCCTGCCCTGCCCCAAGGACAGGCGGGAACAGCCCAAATTGCAGCTGGATTAGGTGTCTGCTTTCCACATACTGTGTCACAGCAGCTTGGACTTCAGATGACAGCCCATCCATCAATACAGCACTGCAAAATGGGTGGACTTGATGTTTGGACAAAGAAATGGGGAAAGCCATGTGAGATAAAGGGTAGAACAAAAGGAAGCTGTGTAATCAGACAACAGAAATGGGACCGGGCAACCAAAGTACAATATGTGGAACTGAAATAGTCATCAACACTGAACAGCAGAATAGCAGAGTTGGAAGGGACCTTGGAGGTCTTCTAGTCCAACCCCCTGCTCAAGCAGGAAACCCTGCTTGATTTTAGACAAATGGTTTCCTAAACTCTTCTTCTTAAAAACCTCCAGTGATAGAGCACCACAACTTCCAGAGCCAAACCGCTAATTCGTTGTTCTCAATGTCAGAAAATTTCTCCTTTGTTCTAAGTTGGTTCTCTCCTTGATTGGTTTCCATCTATTGCTTCTTGTCCTGTGTTCAGGTGCGTTGGAAAATAGGTTGATCCAGTGGTGGGATTCAGCCAGTTCGCACCACTTCGGGAGAACCGGTTGTTAACTTTCTGAGCAGTTTGGTGAACTGGTTGTTGAAAGAAATCATTAGGGCAGAGAACCGGTTGTTAAATTGTTTGAATCCCACCACTGGGTTGATCCCCTCTTCTTTGTGGCAGCCCCTCAAATATTGGAACACTGCTATTGTGACACCCCTGGTCCTTCCCATTAAACTAGATATACCCAATTCCTGCATCTGTTCGTCATATGTTTTAGCCTCCAGTCCCCTAATCCTCTTTGTGGCTCTTTGCTCTCTTTCTGATTACAGGCTATATGGGCTGTGCATGATGGGATTGGGGAAGATGTCAAAAAGCAGCAGGAAGACGTTGGGGTGCACCTGTGCTTCGAAAGAGAAAGAATGTGACTTGACAACCTGAAAGGAAGGGCACCTGATTGCCCCCTTTAGAACAATCATTACAGTATAGGTCAGGGGTCTGCAAACTTGGCTCTTTTAAGACTTGTGGACTTCAACTCTCAGAGTTCCTCAGCCAACAAAGCTGGCTGAGGAACTCTGGAAGTTGAAGTCCACAAGTCTTAAAAGAGCCAAGTTTGCAGACCCCTGGTATAGGTAATCCTTCACTTCCGATTGTAATGAAGCCTGGACATTACTGTTGTGAGTCGTAACGATTGTAAAAAAAAAGATCCAATTTTATGACTTTTGTTATTGCAGTTGTTAAGCAAACAATGGTTTACTATCAGCAAGGTTTGTCCAATCACACTTGGCCAATAAAAAAAATTCTATGTGCTTGAAGTGATTGCGGGCGGTGGAGAAGGAGGTGGCTACTTGAATCTGAGTCATAAGGGGTAGCTTCCAGATAGATATGCTGGAACTTCGAACAGTCACTAAATGACCAGTCATAATTTGAGGACCAGCTGCGTCCTTCTTAGATCGATGTTGTGCTTTTAAGGACTATTATATCCCTAGGGGAAAAAATGTTATTTGTCAAGGTAGAATTCTCCTGCAAGAAAAGTGCTTGTTTGGTGCACAATTGTAAAACCCACTCAGAAAGGAACAAATCGCCACCATACAGGGCCCTCAACCTCCAAGCTAGACAAGAAGAGATGTTGCAGTTGATGGTATTGAAAGCTGCTATGAGATCTAATAGAACAAGGAGAGTTATTCTTCTTCTTGTGCCTTATCCATCATCGGACGTTGGCGATCATGTGGGCAATCCTATTTTTGTCAACAGCTGCATGAAAAAGTGCTGCTATGTTTTGTCCAAACCAGTCCCTTAGGTTTTGAAGCCATGATGTTCTTCTTCTGCCTGGACCTCATTTGTCTTCAATCGTTCCCTGGAGGATTAAGTGAAGGATGCCGTATTTTTTTGGGTGTCAGATCACATGTCTAAAATATTCTAACTTTCGCTTTTTAATGGCTTTGATGATTTCCCTTTGCTTTCCCAGACAGCTTATCACTTCCTCATTTGTTATAAGGAGAATTATACATCCATCAATTCCTCCCATGAGTTGTCCATGTATTTTAGTATAGTCCTGTTCCCAAAGCTGAAACCTGACTGCCATGGGTCCGGATAATCTATTACTTCCAAAAAAAATTGCCATTTTCACTTCATCGCTTTATTTTATTTTTTTCTGTTTTACATAACAATCCTCTTATTCCAGTTTTCTGTGATGTGTTTTGAGTTTAGCAGTCCCCGATTCAAAGACAGGGAAACAATAATTGCTCAAAACTGTCCAGGAAGCTCCCAACTCTTTTTTAAAATCCAGATTAAAGTGCTAAGCACCTATCTTTCGCCTGGCAACAAGGTATACTGGCATGAAATTTGCCACCATCCTTGTCAATCTCTGTGTCGCCACAGGCTGCCAAATAGTGGTGTCTTTATTTACTGCATGTAAAAAGATAAAGGTAACGGTTTCCCTCGCACATATGTGCTAGTCATTTATGACTCTAGGGGGCCGTGTGCTCATCTCCGTTTCAAAGGCGAAGAGCCAGCGCTGTCCGAAGACGTCTCCGTGGTCATGTGGCCGGCATGACTAAATGTCAAAGACGCACGGAATGCTGTTACCTTCCCACCAAAGGTGGTCCCTATTTTTCTACTTGCATTTTTTTTACGTACTTTCGAACTGCAGAAGCTGGGACAAGCATCAGGAACTCACCCTGTTACGCGGCACTAGAGATTCAAACCGCTGAACTGCCAACCTTTTGAATGACAAGCTCAGTGTCTGATCCACTGAGCACTGTGTCCCTTTGCATGTAGATACCAGTACCTTAAAAAGCAGGTTGGGTAGATTTTGATCCATCCTACCAGCTGTTTGGGAAAAATTCTATTAATCATTCTTTAATGTTGGCTTCCAGTGCGGAGGAGGTGACTTTTGATATATGAATTGACCAAGTGGTTTTGACATTTACTGTATGTTTCTGATTCTGGAATGGCACTTTCCTGAAATAATACAACATGGGATCATACGTAAATTGATACCCAAAAGAGCATTAAATCTATGTTCAAGTGCAACTTGAGAGACAGTTACTTTGGTGTAGTGGTTAAGGTGCTGGCTTAATCTAGGAGACTGTGAGTTCTAGTACCGCTTTAGACATGAAAAGCTGACTGGGTGACCTTGGGCCACTCATTCCCTCTCTACCTATCCCACTTCACAGGGCTGTTGTTGTGGGGAAAACAAGAAAATTGCCTTGAGTGATTGAAAAATACTGGAGGTAGAATTTTTTAAAAATTGAACTAAGACTGAAAGATCCAGGGAGAGCTACTCCATGAAGCAGCAAAGATGCAGGGTGATCTTCCCCTGGGGAGATCACCACAACTTGAGCTGCCCATCAGTTGGAATCAGGTGGCATCAAAATCCATTACAAATAATTTTCGTCTTAGGTCCCAATTGTTTTATGATCGTTAATCATTCAGAGTTACAATGGCCCCAGAACGGGTGTTTATAGCATCGGGGTGTTGAATTTGCAACCGGCTTGCCTTTATGACCAGTTGCAACATCGTGCAGTCACGTGACTGCAATTTGCCATGGGTTTTTTGCTGGTTTCCGCAACAAAATGTCAAAACAAGGTTCAGCCGTGTGGGTGCTTACAACAGAACAACAGGGTTCTGAATGGTTGTGGGAAAAGGTCAGAAAAGAATAGGAATCCCCCATTTCCCAAAGGGGAATGGCTCTGGAAGACAGCGTCCAAGAACGCCAAGAGAGGGGACACAGTTACCCCAGCCCAAGGGACTGAAAGGTGCCACCCTTTGAGGTCATCTGACTTGACCCACTGACCAAGTGGCTGATGAAGTATTTATTTATTTATTTATTATTTATTTACATTTATATCCCGCCCTTCTCCGAAGACTCAGGGCGGCTTACAGTGTATAAGGCAATAGTCTCATTCTATTTGTATATTTACAAAATCAACTTATTGCCCCCCCAACAATCTGGGTCCTCATTTTACCTACCTTATAAAGGATGGAAGGCTGAGTCAACGTTGGGCTGGGCTTGAACCTGCAGTAATTGCAGGCTGCTGTGTTCTAATAACAGGCTTCTTACCAGCCTGAGCTACCACGGCCCAAGTAGGCCTGATAGTGCCCAGAGCAAAATTGCTTTGGCTTATTCCTTGCTTAAAAGGGAAAACACAGTACAGGTAAGTCCTCGACTTACAACCATTTGTTTAGTGATCATTTGAAATTACAACAGCGCTGAACAAAGTGACTTACGACTGTTTTTCCCCCTTATGACCATGGTCATGTAATCAAAATTCGGACACTTGGCAACTAGCATGTATGTATAGAGCAGGGGTCAGCAACCTGCGGCTCTGGAGCCGCATGTGACTCTTCACCCCTCTGCTGCGTCTCCCTGGCATCACAGCCACCAATGTGCGACACTTGCCGGTATGTGATTTATTGAGCTTTTCAACCCCCAGCAGGCCAACCACGAATAAATCCAACAAAAGAAAAATTTCAGAAGAAAACAGAATGTTTAATTCAACTGTACTGTACACCGCCCTGAGTCCTTCGGGAGAAGGGCGGTATAAAAATCAAATTAAATAAATAAATAAATAAATAAAATAAACTACATATGCTAGTTTTGTGGCTGCTCAAGAAATAGTCAGGCACGGGAATGATTTTGTGGCTCCCAGTGTTTTTTTTTCTTTTGGAAACGGGTCCAAATGGCTCTGTGAGTGTTTAAGGTTGTAGATCCCTGGTATAGCGGATGGTTGCAGTATCTCGGAGTCATGTGATCACCTTTTGCAAACTTCTGACAAGCAAAGTCAATGGAGAAGCCAAATTCACTTAGCAACCGTATTACTAACTGAACACCAGCAGTGACTCACTTAACAACTGTAGTCCTAAAATGAGGCAAAAACCACTTAACTTGGCCACAGAATTATTGGGCTCAATTTTGATCAAGGACTACCTATATTTTCTCATCCACAGTAGTAATTTGGATTGTAAGACTTCAAAGCATGATAAATACTGTTTTATTACAACTCGGCCAAACTGCAAAAAGTGTATCTTGGGGCCCAATGTCACTTGTCAGCATCCTTTTTTAGTTCCCAAAGTTTGCTCAGAGGGGATAGGAACCAAATTGTAAGCTTTTTTTTTTTTTTTTTTGCATTTTGGGGAATGAGGGGGCTAATAGTCAAACGCTCCACTTGCCCTACTTCTGGAATTCGGTCCTTGGCATGCTGCTGCACAAAATCTAATAAGACTTCCAAACCAAAGGAAGTTACACATTTATGAGGGACAATAATGGATGTTATAATCATTACTTTCATACCTTCATTATAATCATATAATCATTACTTTCAAGCCATTGATCTCACCCAACTGTGCAATGATCTAAATACTGTAGTGACTTCATCACTGAATACTAATGAAAGACTGAAGCACAATAGGTTGCACAATGGAAATTTGGGAAAGAATTTTCCGTTGCTACATTTTTCCTAGTTAAGCGAGAAGTCATTACCAGTAGGAATCTCATGGACATGTCCAGGGCTTGATATCTATTTCATCCATCTAATGGGAAAGTATTTAAGTGGAATGTGGAAATAATGGAAAAGGAAAAAGCAAAGTAACTTGTCAGTCTTGTTTCCTTGCTTTGTTCTGTTCCATATTTCCCTTTGACAAATTGGTGACGAGAGCTGTGCATTGGACTTTGGGGTCCCATCCCTTTTCCAAAAGAGAAGGAGGAAGAGTCATTGGTGCTCTCTGAGCTTGGTTATTTTCTTACAGTTATTTCATTACCAAAACTAAACAACATCATCGGTGCTAGAAGGAGGACTGGTGAATGTTCACAATTTGTGTGAGACACAAATTCTCAACTGGAAAAAAAAAGACTTGACGGCTTCAATACAGAGGATCGCTCTTTAAGGCTGCTCAATCGTTAAACACTGCGTAGCTTCCACCCTGACACAGGTGGCCCAGAAAACTTGTTTGCCCCGCCCACACGCCTCATTCCAGATGAACACTGGATAAAAACGGAAGAAGGAATATGATTTACCTTGGCAGTGTATTCATCGTTAGTTATGTGCCTGAAGGAAAATTATGAGTCAAAAAATAATGTTTAAATAAAGGTCCGTAGATACTGAAGTGGAAATATTGACGTGGAAAAATCAAGGGGAAATGGAGGCTGAGTATTGGACAGGTAATCTAGATAATAGATTGTTTGAGCGGTTTATCACGAACACAAAAAGCAAGGCGTTTTGACTTGTCTTCAACAATCAAGTTGTAATATTGCTTTCTCTTCCATAATGACTATACTTCCAGAGCATTCAGCAGCAATGATCCAACATCTCTTGAGCTGGGCTTCAGAAATATCTTTGCTGTTTTGTATTTCCACCCACTTCCACAGTTAATCTATACCATACCTTTTCCAAGGAAAAATCTTATATGATAAGATTATCTGGGTAGATTCCATAAGATGTTAACAGAATAAAAGAACTGGAAGGGACCTTGGAGGTCTTCTAGTCCAACCCCCTGGTCAAGCAAGAGATCCTATACCATTCCAGACAAACGGTTGTTCAATCTCTTAAAAACTTCCAGTGTTGGAGCATTCAAAGCTTCTGGAGGCAAGTCGTTCCACTGATTGTTTTGTCAGGAAATTTCTGTTTAGTTCTAGGTTCTCTCTTTGATTAGTTTCCATCCATTGTTTCTTGTCCTGCCTTCAGGTGCTTTGGAGAATAGCTTGACTCCCTCTTTGTGGTGGCCTCTGAGATATTGGAACACTGCTATCATGTCACCCCTAGTCCTTCTTTTCATTAAACTAGATATGCCCAATTCTAGACTAGCACTAATGATTTTACCTAGTGTGGATAATAAAATATCTACAAAAAAAAACAAAAAACAACCAAGCTCAGAGAGCACCAAGGACCTCTCATTTCAATCCTGAGCTACAAATATTCTCCTTTATTGGTATCACTAAGGATGCTTTGGGAACTTCTTTACTGCTGCTGCTTCTTAATCTGATGCCTCTAGAAGTGTTGAGGTGATGGCCCCAAAACTCCTCACCAAATCTTAGAGTTGTATCTGCAGTTGTGTCCCCAAATTGGGCCAAAGGAACATTCCAGAGTCATGCAAACACACTTCTCACAAACATAAAATATTGCTAAGGTGCCAGAACATGTGTTTGTGGTTCAAGCTTCTGGCTCTATCAACTCAAACTATTTCCTCTTAGCTAATAAGCCCTAATTAAAGTATATTTTTAAATGGCTGAGCAATGTGTCTTGTGTTCCTCGGACAAAAAGAGTTACTGAATGGGTTGGCACAGTTGCTAAACAACAATGAAGCCTTTATATTTGGCTATGCTTCTATTACTCTGATCCTCAGTTTTAATTTTTAGGGCATGAATCACCATTAAACCCTGACATGAAACTGTGAACTTACTTCCAGATAAACAATGCAACTTGGCAGGACACTGCCCAAAAGAACTGAAGCAATGAGGAAGAAAATATTTTGAGGCTATAATTCAGAAGATTTATCCCTATGTTGTTGCCCCAGAAAGCCAAACCAAACTGCCTTACTGTAGAGTTGCTCATACTTGGTAACTTTTTAAAATATTGCTTTAGAGCAGGGGTGTTGAACTTGATTTTATTGAGGGCCGCATCAGGGTTGTGTTTGATCTTTGGGGGCTTGGGGGGACATGACTAGTGTGGACGTGACCGGTGTGGGCATGGCCAGCTCAACATCACACCTGTGGGGGCCCAAGCAGGGCTGAGAGGATCCTCCTGCAGCCCTCTGGCAGCAAAAAGAGAGGTGGGTTGCATATGGCCCTCCCGAGCTCCATTTTTGCTGGCAGAGGCATCGCAGTCCGACTCCGGTCCTTTGCTGTTTCCAGAGCAGCCCTGTGGGCCAGATCTAGGCACCCCATGGCCAGATCCAGCCTGCCAGCCTTGAGTTTGACACCCCTGCTTTAGAGCCACAAAACATACCAGTATGATTGTAACTCATTATAAGTTGAGGAGGTGTAGTCCATTATATGTTGCAGATAAGTACTATTCAACCAGGATGAAATTAAAATTTGTTATTACCGGTTCTGTGGGTGTGGCTTGGTGGGGGATAATTTGACTAGGTGGGTGCGGCCAATTTTTTTTATTGTTTATTACTTTTAAAAGCATTTTTTCTACAACCTCTTCAGCTGAAGAGGTTGTAAAAAATGCTTTTAAAAGCCTCTGATGATCCCAGCTGAGCCGCACGATCATCAGAGGCTTTTTTTTTCACTTTTAAAAGCATTTTTTCGGCCAAAGAAAAAATGCTTTTAAAAGTTAAAAAAAACCAAAAACCTGATGATCGCAGGCTCAGCTGGGCATGGCGGGAAGCAGGGATTTTTGCTACCGGTTCTCCGAACCAACCGCCACCATTGCTACCAGATCGGGCGATCCAGTCTGAACCGGGAGCATTTCACCTCTGTCCTCAACTTATAATGACTTACAACTATAATTATGGATTCAATTACAGTCATAAATCAAGGATTTCCTATATCTGATTATTGTCACTGGGGGTGGGTAACTGTTTATGTGGTTTTATATTTGGGGTTTCACTTTTCTGTAAGTCTAGCTGTCAGGGTTCCAAGTAACACCCCCAACAAAAGAAGACTCTGAGGCTAGAAGTTCCTCAAAGTTCCACTTTATTAGAGATGTCATATTGGCACATGTGGGAAAACCCGAATGTGAAAGCTTCCAGGTTTTCCACACCCAAAAGAAAGTCCAAGTCCCTTCCCCTGCACCCACATGTCCATCACATGGTCCAATCAATGCAGAAGATGCCTCCCAGTCACTCCACTCCAGGTGCAAGCAGAATGTCCTTGACTCCCAGAGAAAAGAATGTTATTATGGCTAGATATCTCTGCAACTCCACTCCATGCACTCCCCACTCCCAGTTTCCCACAGCACTAAGTGTGACAGCCCATAGAAAAAGATGGCCTCCAGGGCTGATAGTAGCTTACAGAAGCTACACTTGGTGGCTATCTACATTTTCTTAATACATTAGTAGCTTAAAAAATAAATACCAAATGGCAAGACCAGGAACATAGGCAGGGATCAGAGGTGGTATTGAGCAGGTTCTGACCAGTTCTGGAAAACCAGTAGTAGAAATTTTGAGTAGTTCGGAGAACCGGTAAATACCGCCTCTGACTGACCCCACCCTCATCTATTCTCTGCTTCCCAAGTCCCAGCTGATTGGAAGGAAATTGGGATTCTGCAATGTCCTTCTCCTGGAGTGGGGGAGGGAATGGAGATTTTACAGTATCCTTCCCCTGCCACGCCCACCAAGCCATGCCCACAGAACCGGTAGTAAAAAATTTTTTGAATCCCATTACTTTTTTTTTTTTAATTTGCATTTATATCCCGCCCTTCTCCGAAGACTCAGGGCGGCTTACACTATGTCAAGCAATAGTCTTCATCCATTTGTATATTATATACAAAGTCAACTTTTATTGCCCCCAACAGTCTGGGTCCTCATTTTACCTACCTTATAAAGGATGGAAGGCTGAGTCAACCTTGGGCCTGGTGGGACTTGAACCTGCAATAATTGCAAGCAGCTGCTGTTAATAACAGACTGTCTTAGCAGTCTGCGCCACTCAAGGACCCTTACTTACATTACTGGCAGGGATATAGCTACACTGCAGGGAGCAAAAGAAGTAAGCAGCAATCCCCACTGATCCCAATGGAGAAACTTCACAAAGAGGGTCTCACATCCGGTGGTGTCTGGCGTAGGGGCCCAGGACAAGAACCACAGACAACAACCATACTTCCACCCCTGCTCTGGAGTCACAACTAATGCCACACTCAAAGTGCAGGAGGCACATTTCAGAGAAGAGAATCCGCCCTTCACATTGCCATGAGATGCCAACTCCATCAGCCTGAGATCTGGCATGGCCTGAAGTCAGGGATGATGGAAGTTGCAGCAGAGAAACAGAGATGCTGTGTGTCTAATATATGCAGGTATTTATCCAGGGGTGAAACCCAGCAGGTTCTGACAGGTTCTGGAGAACTGGCAGCAGAAATTTTGAGTAGTTCGGAGAACCGGCAAATACCACCTCTGGCTGTCCCCTGAGTGGGGTGGGAATGGAGATTTTGCAGCATCTTTCCCCTGCCACGCCCACCAAGCCACACCACACCCACCAAGCCATGGCCACAGGACCGGTAGTTAAAAAATTTGGATTTCACCACTGTATTTATCCCTCTGTTTATTTGCATTTATTTATGCATGTATTCAATTTCTATAGTCGCCCATCTCAACTCTGGGCAGCTCACTGTCCCTAAACTATTAAAAATAATTTAAGAAGCATTTAAAACAATAAAAACATCCAAAATAAATACATACAGCTGCCAGGATAGTTAACCAATTAACAGTAAAGTCAAGAAACTAGGCCACGGGTAGCCACACTTGGCAACTTTAAGACTTGTGGACTTCAACTTCCAGAATTCCTCAGCCAGTTGAAATCTATAAGTCTTAAAGTTCCCAAGTTTGAACACCCCTGAATTAGTCCCTTGGTACATTCACAGCCCCAGACTCAGGTACAGAGCCAATTTTTTAACAAAACATCAGCAACATTCCTGATGAATCTGAAAAAGTTTGAGGAAAGGGGATGTGGGATCAATTTTTTATGCAGTACTAAAGAACTCATTCCTAAAAACAGTTGGAAGCAAAAAAAAATGCCATCACGTTGTATACATTAACTTATCTCAAGAACTGGAGCTGCCAAAGACTGCCAAAATAGCTCACTGTTATCTTAAAGAGATGAGTCACATCCCTTTGTTAATGTGTGTTTCAGTTCCAAATATTTAAATATTTGGAGCATGAACCCATTTCATAACAATTCAAATTGAAACTATGCATTACACCTAGATAATCAAGATATGGTCTCTTGCATTCAAAGGTAAATATGTCTTAATGCATATCATAGAGACAGCCTGTTTATTTGATCACTAATCTCTGATTTATAATATAAAATTACATCAGATACGTTTTATATAACCAGATGCAATGATAGGTGATTTCATTATTAGCAATAATCTCTGGCTTTATTTTTTTCAGAGCAATATCTGCTTTTGAGGAAGGGCTGTGCCAGTCCCTCAGAAACCAGGAAAAGGGAAGGTGTGTGAGCTGGCATCTCTTTTGTAGATTAGGTCCTCCTTCTTTGGCGATTTTAGTAATATTAATAATAATTTATTAACCGTAGATTGCCTGATTGCTAATGACTGCGCCGCTCACGACTATGAAAACAAAGACAATAAAACCTAGAAAAGAAAAGAACTGCAGAAAATAATTGCTACCAACCTGCCTTCCATTGAAGACCTGTGTACTGCATGAGTCAAGAAGAGGGCCGTGAAAATATTTACAGATCCCTCACATCCTGGACATGAACTGTTTCAACTCCTACCCTCAAAATGATGCTATAGAGCACTGCACACCAGAACAACTAGACACAAGAACAGTTTTTCCCCCGAAGGCCATCACTCTGTTAAACAAATAATTCCTTCAACACTGTCAAACTATTTACTAAATCTGCACTACTATTAATCTTCTCATCGTTCCCATCACCAATCTCTTTCCACTTATGACTGTATGACTGTAACTTTGTTGCTGGCAATCCTTATGATTTATATATGATATATGATATATTGACCATCATTTGTGTTGTAAATGTTGTACCTTTTCTTTTATGTACACTGAGAGCATATGCACCAAGACAAATTCCTTGTGTCCAATCACACTTGGCCAATAAAATTCAATTCAATTCTATTCTATTCTATTCTATTCTATTCAAACCCCCAAAACTTTAACCTTAGACTGTCTACTGTTCCTCACCCCATTCCTAAGAGGTCTGTAAGGGGTGTGCATAAGCGCACCAACATGCCTACCGTGCCTGTCCTGCTGTCCCCATTTATTCGCATCAATTTCCTGTATTTATCATGTTTGTACTTATATCTTATACATGCTTGACAAATAAATAAATAAATAAAAGACCTGGGGACATCAGTTTTTTTGTCTTGTTTGTTTTTTTAAATAACAGAAGAAGGACCATGATGTTTAAATGGTGCCAGTGACACCCAACTGCTGTAGGGTTTCTTTTTTTACCTCATAACTTTTAAAAGAAAAGTGGAAGGCAAGAAAAGAAAGGGGGCTGGACCCAGTTACAGAGGCCACGAGGCCATCATTGGAAGGCCTGAAAGAATCGGTGAGGGACAGATCAGCATGGAGAACATCTGCTTATGTGGTTGCAAGGAGTCAAAGAGGACATGATGAGACATAGTCAAGTTTTAAAACTGATGGCTTGGATAACTGCATTAAATACATTAATATTAAAAGATTCCTTGAACCAGGATAGTCACAATACCTGGCACTGCACCCATCCAGTTTTCCTGCCACAGAGAAGCTTGCCAAGGTGTTCCCCCTCTTCTCACCGCCTTCCCAGCCTCCCTCAAGAAATCCCAGGCTTCCCCTCCCAAGGAGCAGCTGGTTAACATCTGGGATAGCAATAGACTTATATACTGCTTCATAGTGCTTTTACAGAGTCAGCATTTTGCCTCCAACAATCTGGGTCCTCATTGTACTCTCCCCCAGCTGGTGAGATTTGAACTACTGAACTGCATCTAGCAGTCAGCTGAAGTAGCCTGCAGTACCTTGCACTCAAACCACTGTGCCACCTCGGCTCTTATAACACTAGACGTTACTGCCCCCTGCTGAGGATCTCAAAGCCTTCCGTGGTTTTGTAGGACCTGTAATATAAACATATATTTGACATTTAATGGCCTGGAAACAGATGTGTGAATTCTGCTGTTAAAAAGCAAGCGGAGAAAATGCCCAGCAATATCCTATGCTGCAAAAATATGTCCAGGCAGCAGGAACACAAAACAACTGTCTCTCTCTCTCTCTCTCCCCACCTCTCCCTCCCTCCCTCTCTCCCTCCCCACTCCCCATTCTGTCTCCCTCCCTCCTTCCCCCTCCTCTGAAAAACCGAGGTAGGATTTACGCAGCTTTTATTTTGGCGTGATCCCGGGATGGGAACGCGAGAAGTTATTATTTTATTTGTTCTAGCGAATGGATTCCTGGCGTGCTGCCAGGGATCCACAAAAGTGCCTACCGTTCCTGTCCTATTGTTCTCTTCATTATAGTATTATATGCATACTTTTACTTATACTTTTACTTATATATACTTTTTCTCTCATGATGGGTTATTATTTATGTTGATGATTGTATATACTGTTGTGACAAAATAAAATTAAATAAATAAACAAATAAATATAATATATATAATATATATATATATATAAATATATTATATATATATTATATATATATTATATAAATATTATATATATATTATATATATTATATATATTATATAAATATTATATATATATATATTATATTAATATATATAATATATATAAGCTTCGACGTCACGGGATCCCTCAAGAAGGGCTCTCCCCCAACCACGCCCGAAGTGTGTGACGTCCTTAGAACAAAGGCGGACCTGAGGATTCTAGGGAAGCCCTCTCGCTCCGGGGTGGGACGGAGGTAGAACGCCGCGATTGTGACGTCACGGGAGGGCGTGCAGATTCCGGGGAAAGCCCCACCCGCAGCTGGGCGTTCCTTCCAAGCGGCGGGAGAAGCTCTTTTTTTTTTTTTTTGAGCCCCGCCATGGCTGCTTTGCAGTTCCTGCTGATGATCCCGGCCTTGGGCAATTTCCTTTTCACCTTCGGGACTGGCGTGGAGCTGATCCGTTTTATTTCCTTCCGTGCCGTCTTTTTGCAGCTTCCCGCGGGGGCTGCGTCTCCTCCCCACGGAACCGGCGTGAATCCAGGTAAGAACGGGGAGATCCCGAAGCAGGACCTCCGTTTTGGAGTGCGGCTTTGGGGTTGTTTCCAAGACATTTGGAGGGTGGGTTTTGTTTTGTTTTTTTGGATGAGTTGATCCTCTCTGATCGAAAGGCTTCCCGTGGGAGAACGATGAGCAAACCGATACCGCGGATAGTGTTTAAAATAGGGAATTAAGACGAGAGCGCCAGGGAGATTTCCATGCTGCAAACTACCCTTGCGTGGCTCTGTGGCAACGTTTCGAGCTTCAGCTTGCCTCTGCCCAGAGGCCCTTTGAAAAACATGGCAAGACTGGAAATAGAAATGAGTGAATGCTTCTCCCTGCTGCCAAAAATTTGCGCTTGGGCACACACACTGCACGAATTTGATTTGATTTACAGTAACGGATTGCATAAGAATTGAGCTTTGCTGGCTGGGGAATTCTGGGAGTTGAAGTCCGCCAGGCTTAAAGTTGCCAAGATTGGAGACCCCTGCCTTGGACTGCAAGGCAATCAAACCAGTCAGTCCCAGAGGAGATCAACCCTGACTGCTCTTTAGAAAGCCAAATCCTGAAGATGAAACTCAAAATGTTTGGCCACCTAATGAGAAGGAAGGATTCACTGGAAAAGAGCCTAATGCTGGGAAAGATTGAGGGCAAAAGAAGAAGGGGACGACAGAAAAATGAGGTGGCTGGATGGAGTCCCTGAAGCAGTAGGTGTGAGCTTAAAATCAGTGGTTCTCAATCTTTATAGTGCTGCGACCCCTTTAATACAATTCCCCACGATGTGGCGACCCCAACCATAAAATTATTTTCGTTTTGAATTTATCGCGCCTGAAGCCATACTGGCTAGCGATCTGAACTGCTTGCGATTGCCTTGAGGACGGAGGCATTAAAGCGGAGACTCCTCCCCTATTAAGTTTATCGCGCCTGAAGCCAGATTAGGCTAGCGATTGGGAGTGATTGCAGCTGGTTTGAGAGGGAGACATCAGAGCAAAGATTTCTCTCTTTCTTAATTCATCGCGCCTGAAGCCGAATTCGGCTAGCAATTTGAAGAGCCTGCAGCTGGCTTGTGAAGTCAACCATTGGAGTGCGATTCTTCGACTCGCAAGTATACTTCCCATATTTCCGATGGTCTTAGGCGACCCCTGGCAAATCGTCATTTGACCCCCAACGGGGTCCCGACCCACAGGTTGAGAACCGCTGGCTTAAATGGTAGAGGACAGGAAGACCTAGAGGAACGTTGTCCATGGGGTTGCGATGGGTCGGATATGACTTCACAACTAACAACAAACAATGGGTTGCATCAGCGAACTTTATCGATGACAGTATAATAAACCCAAACAGGAAATCCACATCATGGCTTAGACTGTTGTGTGAAACCAACCAGTGAGTGTGTATTGAACAAATCATTGCCAAATCGTAGCCACATAAGATGTTGAAAGCAATCGAACTGTCATTCAGCTGTCCTCTGCTAGGAATGTTTGGCCCTGCTGCATAAGCTGTTAGATCAAAACTTTGCAGTAATATTAGAAGTCATCTTTGGCAGAATTCTGCTTCTATCACTTAAGATCCTGGGCATTTGATCAAGGATTAAGGCTGGTTTTGAGGCGATAGCGTCAGCCCACGCTTAGTCCCAGAAAGCTATTCCTATCCCTAAGGCTTGCACATAATTTTCATGCTCATCAAAGGGAAAATTTTCCTTTGTTTTACTGTCTTTGGATTGCAAATGTTACAGTCCTTTTATGCTTTCTGCAGGATATTCGGGATGCTGAGTGAGTTGTGTCCATCAGATTTAGAAGTGCAATTTGGAAAATATAAGCGGGGGGTGGGAAAGCAGATGTCTAAATGCCAGTGTCCTTCCACTGCATTCCCAACAGTTCTCCAGACTGGGTTGGGCAGACTATGGACTGCCTTAGACTTCAGGATTTCATTTTGTAGCCTCAAAGCACCCCTCTTTGCCAGCTGCAGATGTAATATTTTTTATGAAGGAGTTCCCTAAAACCCCAAAATTATTTCAGGGGTTCCTCCAGGGCAACGGTCTCCAATCTTTCTGGCTCGGTGGACCAATGGAGGCAGCGATGGTAGAAGGGGAGAGAGGATGGTTTTACTCGTGTGCCATTTTTACAAATGCAGCTTTGTGCGTGCACGCATGTGCAATGGCCCAGCACTTCCACAGCCCGGTTCCGCACCATGGACTGGGGCTTGGGGACCCTTGCTCTAGGGCAGTGTTCATCAATCTCAGCCATTTTAAGTCAGGTGAACTTCAATCTCTCAGCTGACTGAGGAATTCTGGGAGTTGAAGTCCACCCATCTTAAAGGCGCAGTTAATTTAGAATAACTTTATTGTCACTTTGAATCAATGGTGAAATCCAGATTTTTTTACTAACGGTTCTATGGGCGTGGCTTGGTGGGCATGGCAGGGAAGGATACCGCAAAATCCCCATTCCCACCCACTCCTGGGGGAAGGATATTGCAAGATCTCCATTCCCACCCCACTCTGGGGCCAGCCAGAGGTGGTATTTGCCAGTTCTCCAAACTACTCAAAATTTCTGCTACTGGTTCTCCGAACTGCTCAAAACTTCTACTACCGATTCTCCAGAACCTGCTGAATTTCACCCCTGCTTTGAATGTACACTAATCGGTATACATTAAAATGAAATTTTGTTGCATACAGACAAACTCTACTCTCAGCTAAAAAGGTTGAAAAAAGTCGATGTAGACCTTTATAAACCTCTTGGTAATTCTTGTTTTATGTCCTGTGATATACAGAGTGTAAGATGCCTCAGTTTTTCTCTTGCAGATGACACCTCAAATCCTCAGTGGAACACTGCCCTAAGGGATCCCAAGATTCTGCACTCACTCACAGTGGATGTGGGCCTGATCGTCCTTTTTATCCTGCAACACAGCCTGATGGCTTCTGATCGGGTCAAACACTGGACCTGCAGCTGCTTTGGGGTCTTGCAGAGAACAGTCTATGTTTTTTGCACAGGCTTATCCCTTCAGGTAGGCAGACTGATTTAGATCAGGCATCATAATCCTTATGATTTATATAAGGCAATCCTTATGATTTATATTGATATATTGATCATCAATTGTGTTGTAAATGTTGTACCTTGATGAATGTAAATGTTGTACCTTGATGAATGTATCTTTTCTTTTATGTACACTGAGAGCATATGCACCAAGACAAATTCCTTGTGTGTCCAATCACACTTGGCCAATAAAATTCTATTCTATTCTATCAGGGGTCTCCAACCTTGGTCCCTTTAAGACTTGTGGACTTCAACTCCCAGAGTCCCTCAGCCAGGTTTGCTGGCTGAGGGACTTTGGGAGTTGAAGTCCACAAGTCTTAAAGGGACCAAGGTTGGAGACCCCTGATTTAGAGTAATAAAGTGGGAAATTGTACAGGTACAGCTCGACTTATGGATGGTGCGCCAACTGAAGTTACAATGGACAATTTTAATTGTAACTTCAATTAGTTACCAACTTTCCTTGAAGTTCCAATTGCTGCCCCATCCATCCCATGGTCACTTGATTGCTTTTTGTGATTTATTTATTTATTTATTTATTTATTGTCATTTTCTGGCAAAAACCACCCATTGGAAAAGCTGGATTCAGACTCATGACGGTGTGATTTGCTTAACAATCACAGTGACTTGCTTGGCCACAGTAGTAAAAATTGAGTGCGGTCACAGGGTGACTCGACTTACGACTGCAATGACTTATCATCAAAATCCCAGTGTCAATTGTGGTCGTATGTCAAGGACAACCCGTAAAAGCTTGAACCTTTAATTCTTCATTATGTTGTAAAGTACAAATTGAGTTTCTTTCTCAGCTAGCAGAAATGGGATTTTTTTTTTAAAAAAAATAGATAATAATGAAGACTATAATTTTAACTTGCATTTAAACTTGGGTTGTTTTGTAAAACACAACTTGCCTCCAAAAGTTGTGGGTGCTCCAACACTGGAGACTTTGAAGAAGAAATTGTACAACCATTTGTCTGAATTAGTAAAAGGTTTCCTGGGGTTGGACTTGAAGACCTCCAAGGTCCCTTCCAATTCCATTATTTTGATTTATACCCTGCATGACCTGGAGTTTCTCACATGCAGTCATGTAAAATATCTTTGCAGTGCCTACTACTGTGTTTTCCCAAAAATAAGACCCTGTCTTATATTTTTTGAACCCTGAAATAAGTGCTTGACCTTATTTTCGGGGAGGGCTTATTATTTTGGGGCGCATGGAGCAAGATGGGGATCCTCTTGCCTTCTTACCTGATTTCCAGCTCTGTCTCCCTAACCCTAACCCAAGGAAATGGTGGGGACCAGCTGCACATGCATTTAAATATTTTTGGGGAGGGCTTATTTTCAGGGAGGGCTTATTTTAGCGAATGCGCTCAAAAGCCCGATTGGGCTTATTATCAGGGGATGTCTTATTTTCGGGGAAACAGGGTAGTAATGTAATTTTTTTTCCTTTTAACATAGTTGCTGATGAGGTATTGGCAGCCAGTACAGGATGGTCCTATGCTGTGGAACACAAACACTGAGCCATGGACCACTTGGGTTCCACTCATCTGCTTTATCCTCCATTTCATCTCCTGGCTAATCATCTTTAGCATCATTCTCATCTTCGATTATGCAGAACTGATGGGAGTCAAGCAGGTACTGTGTTTGTATTTGTTTTCCCCCTTCATGTTTCTCCATTTGGTGAGCAAGGCTGCAGGCAGTACGGTGTAGTTTGAGAAATAAACACATGGTGAGCCTAGCATCTGATGTAGTCCCATTTATCTTCTGGGGGAGGCAACCTTTCCCCCCCCCCAACAAGCATCACTTTTATTTATTTAATGAAATTTAGAAGCCACCCTACTCCAGATGCCTCTGAGTGGCTTACACTTAAAAAGTGAGAATGAATAAAATAATAGATTGTGCTCATCCAGAAGACGAGTTCTCTGTAACAGACAGTACATCCAGGGGTAGGCTTCAAAAATTTTAGCAAGGGGTTCTCTGCCCGGTTGCTGCGTGGGCGTGGCCATGGTGGGTGTGGCCTAGTCAGCCTCCTGCACCACGATGAGGGATGGGGTGGGGCTTTTTGTCCTCCCTGGGTACTTCAAGCCTCCCGGAGAGCAAAAGGGGCCTTCCCAGACTCTAGAGGCCTTCTGGAGGCCAGAAATCTTCAAGTAGGCATGTTTTTCATCCTTCCCCATCCTCCGCGCACGCACTGCGCTTACCTGGCATCCAAAACGGGCTGTGTGGAGACTCCTGGGAGGGGAGGGGGGCAGGCCAGCCAGGAGTGGGATTTGTGGGTTCTCCAAACTGCACAGAATCTCAGCTAGAGGTTCTCCCGAACCCCCGGCAGCCCACCCCTGAGTACTTACCAATAGAAGAGAATATTTGTAACAAAACTTTGAACTGTAGGGTGCTTAGTGCTCTCTGAGCTTGGTTGTTTTCTTGCAGACAGTCAAACAGTATACACAACAGCTAAGTAAGGAACTACCAAGAAGAAAGCGCTCCCACCAACACTGAGGGCATATATATACAGAGTAAACCCCACTACCTTCTAACACTGAAGATGTTACCGAACTAGGTAATAAAACATCTGCAAGAACACAACCCAACTCAGAGAGTACCAAGGACCCCGCAAACAATACATTTTGAAGGGAAGGAAATTGGATCAACTATGAACCTGCCCTAATGCCTTGGGCTGGGGGGAAAAGTACAGATAGTCCTCAACATATAACAGTTCATTTAGTGATCGTTCGAAGCACTGGTGAAATCCAAATTTTTTTTACTACCGGTTCTGTGGACGTAGCTTAGTGGGCGTGGCAGGGGAAAGATACTGCAAAATTTCCATTCCCATCCCACTTTGGGGCCAGCCAGAGGTGGTATTTGCCGGTTCTCTGAACTACTCAAAATTTCTGCTACTGGTTCTCCAGAACCTGTCAGAACCTGCTGGATTTCACCCCTGGTTCAAAATTACAATGGCACTGAAAAAGTGACAGGACAATTTTTCACACTTATGACCATTGCAGCATCTCCATGGTCATGTGATCAAAATTCAGACGCTGGGCAACTGATTCATATTTATGACAGTTGCAGCATCCCGGGGTCACGTGCTTCCTTTTACGACCTCCCGATAAGCAAAGCCAATGGAGAAGCCAGATTCACTTTAACGACCATTTTATTAACTTAACTGCAGTGATTCGCTTAACTGTGGCAAGAAAGGCTGCTAAATGCAGCAAAGCTTATTTAGAAACAGAAATTTTGGACTCAGTGGTGGTCGTAAGTCGAGGACTATCTGTACTCAGCGTTGTGCTATAAATGGGAAGCCATTTGTTCTTCTGTAGCAGGGGTCTCCATCCTTGGGAGCTTTAAGACTTGTGGACTTCAACTCCCAGAATTCCTCAGCCAGCTTTGTGGAGTTGAAGTCCACAAGTCTTAAAGTTCCCAAGGTTGGAGACCCCTGCTCAGTAGCATCTGCAGGGAGCCCAAGGTTGCCTTGGACGTATGTTTAAAATCTGGGAATGCCTCTACAAGTAAACAGGTGTTGCTCTCATTTCAACCCCAGGTTTATTACTACTGTTTGGGCATGGGAGACCCTTTGGTTATGAAGTCTTCACGGGCCCTCCGTCTCTACGCCCACCTTCGTCATCCATTGTACGTGGAATTCCTCCTTATCCTCTGGGCTGTTCCCTGCCTCTCCCTTGACCGCCTGCTTCTGGCCTCCCTCTTCACGGTCTATCTTACCTGTGCTCACAGCCTGGATGAACAGGATTACCTCTACCTCCGTGCTCAGCTGGATAAGAAGTTCCAAATCTTCTCCCGGGAAGAGGCAGCTTATGGGGGCTTGTTGGCTCAAAATGGCCCCTCAGACTACAAGGACAACTGAGTAAGGGCGGGATAGGTACCGGTTTTGGTTGCAGGGGTGGGAGCTGACTTTGGGGGGGGGGTGTCTGACTGCCAGGTCCCTCCTTGCAAAGCACTGAATAATACGCCATATCTTATCTTGATTGTGCTTTTACATAAAAAGGACTTGAAGGGCTACTTCCCAAAAATTTGTTATCTATTTAGGCCCAGTCTCTTGTAACTACCTAAAACAATCTTTCCTAAGCTACTGTTCTCCATTGTTACGGACTTTGTCCTCAAAAGCAGTATTAGATAAAGATGTTGGGGATTTTAGTCTGCACACATTTGGAGAATGTCAGATTGGGATATTTTTTCCAATTGTTCAATTTTCTGGATTGAAACACACTAAGTTCTACTCGTATTATAGATCATGTAACAGAGGTGCTGTTTAGGATCTTATTGGAGAAGGTTGGAATAACCGATTGCCTGGGTTGATCCCACCTTAGAATATTAAGGAGATCCTTTTTGATCATGAATTTTTCTCTTACTCTGAGAATCCTTAATACTGGTTGAAATCTAGCTATAATTGGCCATTTTCATGGCAGCCTCTAGATTGGATGGTTGTGGGGAGAGCAAAGCAGTTGGTTAAACAAATGTCAAACTCTGGAAAAGAGGCATCTCTAGAATCTTTTCAAGAGCATAGCAACCCCTTCTGAGTTAAAAAAAAATGGGGGAAGTGACTCTTTAGCTCTTTAATGGCCTGCTTTGACTAAGAGAATGTTTAAAAGGGTCCTTTTAAAATTAATAGCATGCTTTTATTTATTTCAAAGGAGCTTTTACTGACCTCTTGCCATAATTTTTAATCATAGCATTTTAACCTCAACATGCAAATACTTAAATTTTTAAAGAAATATTAGCAGCCAAGTGCACTTATTTGGAGGAATATGTTACAAGGGAATTATAGATTTCTTCAATATGATTTAAGAGTATACAGTATGTGTGTGATGGTTTAAGCTGCTTAATTACTGTTGCAAAGGTGCCTTGTTTCTGAGGTGAAAATGTCTTGGATCATAGAAGAAAAAACAGAAATCAAGAAGCTTTCAGTCCAAATGCTAATACTAATATCTTGGTATTAGATTTTCCTAAGGGATTTCCAAATCTTTCACTCATGCTGTTCTTTTAAAAGATTATCTTGATTAATAGAAACATTGCACATGTTAGAGTTCTCAGATACAGCTATTCTTGTTATTCCAAGGCATGCTGGCTGGGGAAGTCTGGGAATTGAAATCCAGACATCAAGTTGCCATGGTTGAGATATGTTTCTATAGACCAGTTTTGGTGAACCACTGGCACGGGTGCCGCTTCTGTAACGAATGCACGGCCTCGCCGGCTCCTCTTCCACATTTCTGTGCTCAAACATGTGCCGGTCAGCTGGCCGTCGCGCACGCAGGGATGACGGACCCTGGAAAAGTGGCGTTCCGGCACACATGCGCAGGCCAGCACCCAACCTTCCAGGTTGACATCAGTGCATGAACGATGGCCAGCTGTTCATTGGATGTTTGGGTGCCGGCTCGCGCATGCGCGATGGATCACCACACTTGCAGGTATCACCGCTCCCACGCGCGTGAAGGCCAGCTGACCGGCGCGCGTTTGGGCACAGGAACGCGGAAGAGGAGCCGGCGAGGCCACACATTCGTTGGGAGATGGTTTCGTGTGCCGCTTCCGGCATGCAGGCCAGCATGCAGGAACGCCAAAAGTTCACCGACACTGCTATAGACCATTGAATTATGGCTCCCCTCCTCCCTCATCATCATGTCATAGAGTCACATCTGGGGGCCATCCAGCAGCATCAATAGGGAGAGTTAAAAAAGCTAAGCCCTTTTGTATAAAGATGTATAAAGGGACAGGACTTTTATTATAATGCCCTATGGAAATCTTGAACTCCACCCCATAGGAAGCCACGGTGGGCACCAGTTTGGGGAAGTTGTGGGCAATGGAAGACCTGCACTTTAACTGCTTAGCAGAAAAACCCTTCAACTTTCTCTATGGAACATTACAATGGAACATATTTTTTTATTATAAACTGCACCGATGTGAGGAATAAATAAAATAAACATGTTCCATCACTCTATGAATAGAATGTCTGATTCCTCCTGTCTATTTTGTTATAATTCTTACTTTTGTTAAAGGTACAGGAACCTTCTACATATAGCAGGAAGAGGAAAGTAAAAATTTCTAGCCTGTTGCCGCCTAACATCTATTTCTGCTGCCTTATTTTACAGTGACCTGAAACACCATCAATATTTCAAAACTTTTGTTCTGTCCTTGTAAATGTATATTGTAATTCTGTATCTTAATACTAATGAAGCTTTTTTAAAAAAAACAATATTGGATTTCAGTGCAAAATAAATGTAATCTATTTTTTTAAAAAGATAAAATTTGTTTGCCTGTGTTCTACTTTGTCTTAAAAAGTTTGGTAAAGATCCTTTTTTTTTTTCCATCTCCAACTTCAGCGGTGCTCTGTAGGTTGAATGCTGAGTAGAACTTTCAATAATATGCACAAGTTTCCACGTGTAAAAGCCCTTCCAGCTTGTAAAACCTTTGGAAATCAGGTTGTAAAAGATGAGTCCACAACAAGGTTCCTATTTGGAGGACAAGAAAAATATCATTGGGTTTCTTGCACAATGCATCATCGCCCTGTCAATGGAGAGACAGGCATAGTGGCCCTGGAGGCATAGAATTTACTGTTTTTTTCAGACTATAAGACGCACATAAATTTAGAAGAGGAAAACAACAGAAAAAGATTTTTGGCCTCCCTTTTTTCGGGCCTTTTCCAGCCTTTCTTTGGCCTGTTTCTGGGGCTTTTTTCAGCCCATTTTTGAGGCCTTTTTCAGCCCGTTTTCAAGGCTTTTTGTGGCCCATTTTTCGGGCTTTTTTGAGGCTTTTTTGGGGGGTCATTTTTGGAAAAAACAGGCCAAAAAAAGCCTCAAAAATGGGCCAAAAAAAGGCCCGAAAACAGGGTGTGTGGAGCCCAAAAAATGGCTGGTGGGTGCGTGGGGTTTCAGCAATATTCGGTGTATGACGCACAGAAATTTTCACCTCCTTTTGGGAGACAAAAAAGTGTCTTATAGTCCGAAAAATACGGTAGCTCATATTCTCTTTATTACCAAAGAAAACAGCTTTTCTTCATTCCTATTATACCACAGAAATACTGTGAGGCTCATTTTTTATCGTTAAATGTTGCCCTTGTACTGATAGTCCTCGACTTGCAACAGTTCATTTAGTGACCATTTGAAGTTACAAAGGCATTGGAAAAAGCGACTTCTGTCCATTTTTTGCACTTATGACCATTGCAAATCCTCATGGTCACGCGATCAAAATTCAGATATTCAGCAACTGACTCATATTTATGACAGTTGCAGTGTCCTGACGTCATGTGATCCCCTTTTGCGACCTGACCAGCAACGTTATGGTGAAGCCAGATTCACTTAACCATGTTGTCAACGAAATACCTGCAGTGATTCACTTAACGAATGTGGCAAGCGGGGTCATAAAATGGGGCAAAACTCACTTAACAACTGACTCACTTGGCAATGTAAATTTTGGACTCATTATGGTCGTTATTTGAGTTACGAACACAATTGAGCGCAAAGTTGCCATTGCTAAGCAAGAATGTTGCTAAATGAGTTTTGCCCCAGTTTACAAATTTTTTGCCACGGTTGTTAACTGAATTATGTGATTGTTAAACAAATCTGGCTTTCCCTATCGACTTTGCTTCTCGGAAGCCAGCTAGAAAGGTTACAAATGGTGATCACATGACCCGGGACATTCCATTGTTATAAATACATGCTAGTCTCCAAATGTTACTGAAGGGTCACTAAACAAATGATTATAAGTTGAGGACTACCTGTAGTACATACAGTGGGTCCTGGACTTACGACCACAATGGAGCCCCAAATTTCACCTATCTTGTGAGTTTTGCCTCATTTTTCTTGCCATGGTCGTTAAGTGAATCACTGAAGTTATTAAGTTAGTAAAAGGCTTGTTAAGTGAATCTGGCTTCGCCATTGACGGGTTGTCAGAAGGTCGCAAAAGGGGATCGATCACACGACCTCAGGACATTGCAACCGGCATACATAGGAGTCAGTTGCCAAGTGTCTGAATTTTGACCATGTGACTATGAGGATGCTGCAACGGTCATAAGTCACTTTTTTCAGTGTCATTGTAACTTCGAACAGTCACTAAATGAACTGTTGTAAGTCGAGGATTACCTGTGTCGCATGTGAACGTCTTGCTAAAACACTCCCAACACACACACACACACACACACACACTATTTTACGTATGTATCTAAAGGTTAGGGGCAGACAACCAACAGCAAGTAAAGGATCAGTTGGTTACTCCTCAGCTGTAAAATGGAAACACCAATGTGTGGAAATGAAGGCTGCTTCATTCAAAACAGTCCGTCAAAGCCTTTTTCCTTCCTTGCTCTTACCACAGTATGAGAGAGAGTACGTGTGTAGAGTCCCAATGCAAGAGTCCCATCTGCTGTTAACTTTCATTTCAGTCATAAGATAAGATCCAAGAGTTGGCGCACTTATGTTGGTGATGGACAAGTGCCAGCTCTCACAGCCACTAAGGGAGCCTTTCCTAAGCTGTGGCACTCCAGGTGAGTTGGATTACAACATCGATATTGCCTATGGAGACAATGAGAGGAGTCCAATGCATTGGAAAACCCTTGAGGTAAAAATGCTCAAATATGAACAGAACAAGATTCTGATGATCTTGTTGTGGTCCGCCAGCAGCCCGCGGACCTGGCAACGGAGTCACAGTGAGGAGGCTGCGGAGGACAATGGGCCAGTTCTGGAGTCAGGGGAAGGCCCGGACGAGGGCTCTGTGTCGGAGGCAGAGATGGGGCCAGGGCCATTGTTGTGTCTCGTCCAATCTCACCTCAGCCGGGGTCTTCTTATCTGCTTCCGAACACGGAGGAATGTTCTAGTATGCCTCCCGGCCCCAGCCCTGGCTCCATGCCCAGACAGGCTGAAGTGGAAGAAATACCTCCAGCCCCCAGCTCTGGCTCCATGCCCAGGCAAACGGAGCAACTAGACCCCTCCCCCTCCTCCACAGCATGTGAGCCTGAGGGAGGTCTATTACCAACAGCTGCCGACTGGAGTGACCTCGTCAGAAGACTTGATAGGCGGAGGCAACAGAAGGAAGGAGGGCAGGCCTGGATAAGTGCTGAGTCATGGAGCCACACCCATGGCCTATATAAAGGATCTGCTTTCTGGCATTCTCTGAGTCAGGCAAAGTCTAACATATCTTGCTGAAGTCACTTTCTGGTCTCCTGCCTGCCCTGAGGACTTTGCTAGGACTTTGGCAGAGCTGCAGAGGCACACCTGATTCGGATTTCCCTGACCCGGCCGTCAGCAGAGGAGTGGGACACGACAGCCATCTGGGAGCGATGCGCAAACTCCGGAGCCTTCAGAGGCAGACAGCAGAGAGGCAGCGGAACAGGAGGAGGCTGTTCCTAGTGCACGTATGCGAAGAGCTGCCAGAAGGCAAGAGCAGCTGAAGAAAAAAGGACATTTGGGGAGTAAGGCCAGAAGATGATTGGCCACTTCCATAAGGCTTAAAAGAGCAGCAACGAGCCATTGGCTTCTTAGTAGAAAAGCAAGGTTGATTTCTGTGCTTCTTGTCAGCGTCTCTTGAACTTTGTGGTGGTTTTGCCAATAAAAGCCTTTGACAGGTTGCCAAAGACATCAGAGGTTGGTGATAACACCAACGGGCTGGTTATTAAGAATTTTATTTTGGCCTAAGCTGAGGATGAATTAATTCTCAGATGTTTTAATAAAATAAGTTTGTTGCGGACTGAATTGTGCTTAGTAATCACAACTTAGGCCTTGGTCACAACAGATCTATCTTAGACCAGTAATGTAAAGTGACCAGATTTCAGCAATGGCAAAGCAGGACACCATTGACCGGGGGGGTGGGGGTGGGCCTGCGCATGCGCACTGAGTCTTGCCACCTGCCTGAAGGAGGAGGAGCGGCTGCTGCTTCTCGGCTCTTCCAGGCAGGCTCGGCTCTCCTCTCAGCTCTTCCAGGCAGGCTCGGCTCTCCTCGGCTCTTCTCTTCCTCTCGGATGAAGTCAAGGGCGTCTCTCCTCCCTCTCGTGCCCCCTTCTCCGCCACTCCCCCTTCTCCGTCTCTTCTTCTTGCGTTGCCACCTCCCATTTTCAGAATGGGAGTGAAAACAAAAAAAAAATCAGGACTTTTTGGAATTGCTACGGGACGCGGGACAAATTATTAAAAAGCAGGACTGTCCCGCCAAAAGCGGGACATCTGGTCACTATACAGTAATGGCAAAACATTTGAACTCCGCATGCCCAAAATTCAAAAAATGCCTTATTCTGCTGCCCTGTCATCACACACATACACAGACACCAAAAAAATCTATTCCCTCTCTCCCCCTACCCTTTTAGGCTTTTAGGAAGAGCGATGATCAGTGGCTATTGAGGTTGGGCCAGAAGTTAAAGACCTGGGCCTCTACTTTAGCTCTAGCATCATTGCTACGGTACTTCTCAAACAGGCTGCCTTGCACTATACCCCAAAGGTTTTGGGGAACAGCACATGGTCCAGCATTCTCCAGGATCTGCCGCAGGCCTTACCTCCAGGAACTGTTGTCTTTCTGTTAAGAAGCCCGTACGACCTACCTAAGGCTACTCCGGGTTGCACAAGATCTTCGTTCTTGAAGCAGTTTTGGAGAATATGCTTCTGCAGCCTCTAAAAACTGTGCAAAAGCACACCACGTTCTTGTGTTATTTGGGGGGGAGGCTCCAGAGGCTGTACTAGAGCACAACTCTCCTGAGTAAATTCCAGAATGTCTAATGGCCACAGAAGAGTGCAACTCATTCTCGCAGGGCCTCTGCAGCCTCCAAAAGTCATCTGAGAATAGAGTATGCTTTTGAGAATAGATGTTGTTGGGTGTTATTGAAGTCATGTCACCCAAAATGATATGGCATGTGGCACCTGTGTTTTAGGTCCACCATTGTTGTACTTAACAATTGGCACAGATTATAGATAACAACGCTCAGTGCGCCTTCAGCATTGAGTCATGCGGCCACATGACCATGGAGACGTCTTCGGACAGCGCTGGCTCTTCAGCTTTGAAAGAAAAGAGTACTGCCCCCTAGAGTAGGGGTCTCCAACCTTGGCCACTTTAAGCCTGGCGGACTTCAACTCCCAGAATTCCCCAGCCAGCTTTGCTGGCTGGGGAATTCTGGGAGTTGAAGTCCGTCTGGCTTAAAGTGGCCAAGGTTGGAGACCCCTGCCCTAGAGTTGGGAGCGAATAGCACTTACGTGTGAGTGGAACCTTTACCTTTACCTATAGATAACAATGTATAGATTTTGAAAAGGGTAACGTGAAGTTTTTGCAGTAATTAGGCTAGCGCTGAGTTTAGAAGACCTCTGCCCCTGTGGTGGGTTTCAAATTTGTTTACTACCGGTTCTGTGGACGTGGCATGGCTTGGTGGGTATGGCAGGGGAAGGATACTGTAAAATATCCATTCCCACCCCACTCCAGGGGAAGGCACTGCAAAACCCCATTTCCTCCCGATCAGCTGGGACTCGGGAGGCAGAAAATAGATGGGGGGGGGGCAGGCAGAGGTGGTATTTACCGGTTCTCCGGTTCTACTCAAAATTTCCGCTACCAGTTCTCCAGAACTGGTCAGAACCTGCTGAATACCATCTCTGCTCTGCCCTCTATCCAGGCAAGGCAGAAGACAAAAGATAATAGTAATGAATTATTTACCTGGCAATCGTTGTCAAGACAGTTCAAATGAGAAAATTCAACCTTTGGAAAATTCACTTGGTTACAAGCATTTCATCTGAGAATGGTTAGCAACAGGTATAAGAAAGATAATGATCTGTTATCACTTTTGTTTTAACTTGGGGTGATGAAGGACTTAACTCCATTTCACATTCTTGTAACTCACTCAAGAGTCAGGCCTGCTGAAAATTGATTCACACAAATAGATTTTTTTTAAAAAATCTAAGAACACAGAATTAATGCCATTTGACCCGTAATCTGGTTTTATCTTGGTTTTGCATTTTAGTCTTCTGGCCTAAGATCACACTAAGTAATGCCTTCATTCCTTTAGCCTCATTTGGCAACCAAATACCATCATTTGGGATGGAAACTTTTATGCATATAGCTTGCACTAAATTTGAGATATAAAGTCAGATTATATGGCAGTAACCACCAGACTAATCTCTTTTCCATAAATTGAACCATGGATATGCTATATTAAATAAAATAACTGCCATGGAAAATAATGTAAGTGAAATTGGGTATTCTCACTAGATTTGGAATTTGGAATTCCAAATTTATTTCAATTGGGAAGGAATTAGTATGTCTAGTCTAGTGAAAAAGTCTAGGAGTGACATGATAGCAGTGTTCCAATATCTAAGGGGGCGCCACAAAGAAGAGGTCAACCTATTGTCCAAAGCATCTGAAAGCAGACAAGAAGCAATGGATGGAAGCTAATCAAGGAGAGAACTAGCCTAAAACTAAGGAGAAATTTCCTGACAGTGAGAACAATTCACCAGTGGAACGTCTTGCCACCAGAAGTTGTAGGTGCTCCATCACTGAAGGGACTGGACAGCTGAATCCATCACTGAAGGGACTGGACACTGAAGGGACTGGACAGCTGCTTGTCTGGAATGGTATATGGCCGTGATGAACCTATGGCACATGTGCCCAAAGTGGCATGCAAAGCCATCTTGCCAGGCACGCATGGCCTTGCCTGTTTGTCTTCCAGGTTTCTGGTGCGCATGATACAGGGCAGGGGTCTCCAACCTTGGCAACTTTTAAGACTTGTGGACTTCAACTCCCAGAGTTCCTCAGCCAGCTTTGCTGGCTGGGGAATCTGGGAGTTGAAGTCCGTCTGGCTTAAAGTGGCCAAGGTTGGAGACCCCTGCCCTAGAGTTGGGAGCGAATAGCACTTACGTGTGAGTGGAACCTTTACCTTTACCTATAGATAACAATGTATAGATTTTGAAAAGGGTAACGTGAAGTTTTTGCAGTAATTAGGCTAGCGCTGAGTTTAGAAGACCTCTGCCCCTGTGGTGGGATTCAAATTTGTTTACTACCAGTTCTGTGGACGTGGCATGGCTTGGTGGGTATGGCAGGGGAAGGATACTGTAAAATATCCATTCCCACCCCACTCCAGGGGAAGGCACTGCAAAACCCCATTTCCTCCCGATCAGCTGGGACTCGGGAGGCAGAAAATAGATGGGGGGGGGGGCAGGCAGAGGTGGTATTTACCGGTTCTCCGGTTCTACTCAAAATTTCCGCTACCAGTTCTCCAGAACTGGTCGGAACCTGCTGAATACCATCTCTGCTCTGCCCTCTATCCAGGCAAGGCAGAAGACAAAAGAAATAGTAATGAATTATTTACCTGGCAATCGTTGTCAAGACAGTTCAAATGAGAAAATTCAACCTTTGGAAAATTCACTTGGTTACAAGCATTTCATCTGAGAATGGTTAGCAACAGGTATAAGAAAGATAATGATCTGTTATCACTTTTGTTTTAACTTGGGGTGATGAAGGACTTAACTCCATTTCACATTCTTGTAACTCACTCAAGAGTCAGGCCTGCTGAAAATTGATTCACACAAATAGATTTTTTTTAAAAAATCTAAGAACACAGCATTAATGCCATTTGACCCGTAATCTGGTTTTATCTTGGTTTTGCATTTTAGTCTTCTGGCCTAAGATCACACTAAGTAATGCCTTCATTCCTTTAGCTTCATTTGGCAACCAAATACCATCATTTGGGATGGAAACTTTTATGCATATAGCTTGCACTAAATTTGAGATATAAAGTCAGATTATATGGCAGTAACCACCAGACTAATCTCTTTTCCATAAACTGAACCATGGATATGCTATATTAAATAAAGTAACTGCCATGGAAAATAATGTAAGTGAAATTGGGTATTCTCACTAGATTTGGAATTTGGAATTCCAAATTTATTTCAATTGGGAAGGAATTGGTATGTATAGTCTAGTGAAAAAGTCTAGGAGTGACATGATAGCGGTGTTCCAATATCTAAGGGGGCGCCACAAAGAAGAGGTCAACCTATTGTCCAAAGCATCTGAAAGCAGACAAGAAGCAATGGATGGAAGCTAATCAAGGAGAGAACTAGCCTAAAACTAAGGAGAAATTTTCTGACAGTGAGAACAATTCACCAGTGGAACGTCTTGCCACCAGAGGTTGTGGGTGCTCCATCACTGAAGGGACTGGACAGCTGAATCCATCACTGAAGGGACTGGACACTGAAGGGACTGGACAGCTGCTTGTCTGGAATGGTATATGGCCGTGATGGCGAACCTATGGCATATGTGCCCAAAGTGGCATGCAAAGCCATGTTGCCAGGCACGCATGGCCTTGCCTGTTTGTCTTCCGGGTTTCTGGTGCGCATGATACAGGGCAGGGGTCTCCAACCTTGGCAACTTTAAGACTTGTGGACTTCAACTCCCGGAGTTCCTCAGCCGAATTCTGGGAGTTGAAGTCCACAAGTCTTAAAGTTGCCAAGTTTGGAGATCGCTGTTATAGGGTCTCCTGCTTGAGCAGGGGGTTGGACTAGAAGACCTCCGAGGTCCCGTTCAATTCTGTTATTTTGTTAAATCTGAAGCAGCACGCTTACAGGTGGGATGAACATTTCAGTCTGAATGCCAACCAATCATGTCTAATCTATTCTATTCTATTCCACCCCACCTCTCTTTCCTGCCACACTTGGTGAAGCTAGAACAGGTAGTTCTCGACTTACCACAGTTCATTTAGGGATCATAAAAACTTACAATGGTCCTGAAACAGTGGCTTATTACTGTTTTTTCACATTTAACAGTGTTACATCCTCATGATCACATGATCAAAATTCAGAGGCTTGGCACCTGGGTCATACTGTGTCCCAAGGTCATGTGATCCCTTTTGGCCACCTTCTGACAAGCAAAGTCAATAGGGAAGCCAGATTCCCTTAACAACTGCATTATTAACTTAACAACTGTGGTAAGAAAGGTCACATAAAATGGGGCAAAACTCACTTAATAACTGTCTCACTTCACCATTGTGGTCACCATTGTTAATTGTGGTCGTTAAGTCGAGGACTATCCCTACGAAGAGCATACTTCATTTTCACGGGAATATTTTGGGTAATATGAATTATAAAAATTCCTTCTCTCCAATATATTTTTTAAACCTGAAGACAGTTGTACTTTTGCAAAGCTTGCTATTTCCTGGAGCTTGGGGCTATTTTTGCTGAATGTGCAGATGATCCTGGTTGGACTACAAAAGGATGTACAGGTAGTCCTCGACTTACGACCACAATTGAGCCCAAAATTTCTGTTGCTAAGTGAGACACTTGCTGAGTTCTGCCCCATTTTATGACCTTTCTAGCCACAGCTGTTAAGTGAATCACTTCAGTTAAGTTACTAACACGGTTGTTAAATGAATGTGGATTCCCCATTGACTTTGCTTGTCAGAAAGTCACAGAAAGTACTGTATTTTTCAGACTATAAGATGCACTTTTTTGTCTCCAAAAAGGGGGCAAAAATGTCTGTGTGTCTTATAGACCAAATATTGCCGAAGCCTGCCCACTCGCCAGCCATTTTTTTGGCCTCTGCGTGCCCTGTTTTTGGGCCTTTTCTCGGCCTTTTTTCAGGCCATTTTTGCCCCATTTTTAGGCTTTTTTCGGCCTGTATTCAAGGCATTTTTCGGCCCATTTTCGAGACTTTTTTTCAACTTGTTTTCAAGGCTTTTTGAGATCACTTTTTTGGAAAAAACAGGCCGAAAAAAGCCACCAAAATGGGCCCCCAAAACCTTCAAAAATGGGCAAAAAAAGCCCTGAAAACGGGCCACAAAAAGCTTCGAGAACAGGACAAAAAAAGTCTTGAAAACGGGCCAAAAAAAGCCTCACAAATGGGCCGAAAAAAGGCCCGGAAACAGGCAAAAAAAAAAAAAAAAGACTGGAAAAGGGCCAAAAAAAGGCCTGAAAAATGGTAGGCCAAAACCATTGTTGTTTTTCTCTTCTAAATTTAGGTGCATCTTATAGTCGGAAAAATATGGTAATCACATGACCCCGAGACACTGCAACTGTCAAAAATATGAACCAGCTGCCAAGCATCTGAATTTTGATTGCATGACCCTGGGGTATGCTGAATGGTCATATGTGTGAAAAACAGTCATAGGTCTCTTTTTTCAGTGCCGTTGCAACTTTGAATGGTCACTAAATGAACTGCTGTAAGTCGAGGACGACCTGTACATTTTTGAGAATGATTCCACAATCTCCAACAGTGGTCAACCTGTCCAAGTGATAGGCAACAACTCGCTGTTCTGCTTGTAGCCATGGTGGGGCGGTGGTTAGAATGCAGTATTGCAGGCTAATTTTGCTGACTGCCAGAAGTTCGATCCTGACCCATTCAAGGTTGACTCAGCCTTTCATCCTTCCGAAGTCAGTAAAATAAGGACCCAGATGGTTGGGGCGCAATTTGCTGACTCTGTAAACCACTTAGGGAGGGCCCTAAAGCACTGTGAAGCGGTATGAATGCTACTGGTATTGCAGACGTCCCAGCATCTCCCAGCCAACAGCTATTACAAGAGTTCAGAGCAAACAGGCTACGGATCCTCCTGTGTTCCTAATTCATCTCTCCACAGCCACAAAGGTGGGCCAGGAAATAAACATCACCTTTATTGATATACAGCGGCAGCTCCGGAGCTGGGGAATGCACAACGGGGAAGGCGGCTGGGTTGGGCTGGGCAAATCTATCGCCCGTCCCTTAGTCCAAAAGGGGAAGCTACTAACATTCATCTTCCCCAAGCAAAGCAAACAAGTTCTGAGTGGGTAGCTTTCCCTTTCTGGGAGGGGCGGACTGGCTGGGCCCGCTCTTGGGGGCTGAGAGGGGTTCCTCCTCCTCTTCGCCTTCTTCATCGGCATCCCGGTCTTTCTCTTCGTCCTCCTCCTCTCCCGAGCTGGAGATTTCGTCCTCCTCTTCTTCCTCCCATTCGTTTTCCTCCGCAGAGCCTTGCTTGTCTTCTTGGCGGTGAGCTTCCTGCAAAGCGGCAATCTCAGCCGTTTCGGGGTGATGGTCCCACATGCCTGCAGAGGGAACAAAAACATGGAGCGGTGAGAAAACAAAGCATCCATCGCTGGGGACAGTCTTAGGCCAACTTCTCTCTAGCCTAAGCCACTATTCCTAGCAAACCCCTGATCACTTCAGTAAAGCAGTCTTCTGGAGTTCTCTATGGAGTAAAGAGCTTGTAAGAGAGAGACTTTCTGCTGCAGAAAAAGGCCGGAAAATTAGCATTTAGTAGAAAGTTAGCATAAATATCTATGCTAATACTGTGCAGAAATCATTCTGCATGATATGCTTCTGATAGTCCCAGCACGTAGGAAGACATGTCGAAATGACATCTCTTTTGCCAAGCGTTTAATGGTTCATTGTTTCGAAAGCTGATTCTAATTTTGGTTTTCATTGCAGTAGTTATAAAAGCTAAAGGTTCCCCTCGCACATACGTGCTAGTCGTTCCCGACTCTAGGGGGCGGTGCTCATCTCCGTTTGAAACCCGAAGAACCAGCACTGTCCGAAGACATCTTTGTGGTCATGTGGCTGACATGACTAAACGCCAAAGGCACACGGAATGCTGTTTACCTTCCCACCAAAGATGGTCCCTATTTTTCTACTTGCATTTTTTACATGTTTTCGAACTGCAGAAGCTGGGACAAGTAACGGGAGCTTATCCTGTTATGCGGCACTAGGGATTCGAACCGCTGAACTGCTGACCTTTTGATCGACAAGCTCAGAGTCTTAGCCACTGAGCCACTGCTCAGTCCCTGTTGCTGTAGTGCCGCCTTGAACATAGTCCAGAAGTTGGGGTACACATTGAATAATGAAGGCAAATATGATAGTATATTATAAATAAAACCGGACAGGATGATGGTGCCTCTGAACACAAATTCCACTTTATACTCACTATCAATATTCATTTTTGAGATTTTGCTAGCACGGCTCAAATCATGACCACCCCTACACAGGGGTCAACATCCAGAAAATATATATGAAGGAATTCCATGGAAGCTATTCCCACTGCTTGCATGGATCTCCTTCACATTTGGCAGCTAAGCATTATGCTGTTCATACTATGGCTGTTGTGTCTCGCCCACTCCCCCCGCCGCAGCCGGGCCCCTCTTATCTCCTGCCAGATGCTGATAGTCCTGGCATGCCTCCATGAAGAATGTCCTGGCATGCCTCCAGCCCCCAGCCCTGGCACCATGCCCGGACAGGCCGAACAAACAAACCTCCCTCGGATAGCATGTGCGCCTGAAGCCAGCCACGAGCTGAGATTACCAACAGCTGGAGACAAAACGATGCAATGGATAGACCCACACTTCCGGAGAATGGAGAGGCGACGTCACCAAAAGGAAGGGAGGGGCAGGCCTGGATAAGTGCTGAGTCATGGAGCCACACCCCATGGCCTATATAAAGGATCTGCTTTCTGGCATTCTCTGAGTCAGGCAAAGTCTAACTTGGATTGCTGAAGTCAGTTCCTGGTCTCCTGCCTGCCTTGAGAACTCTGATAGGACTTTGGCAGAGCTGCAGAGGCACGCTTGATACGGACTTCCCTGACCCGGCCGTCAGCGGAGGAGTGGGACACGACAATGGCAAAGTTAGACAGCATACTAAAAAGCAGAGACATCACCCTGCCAACAAAAGTGCGCATAGTCAAGGCTATGGTTTTCCCAGTTGTAATGTATGGTTGTGAAAGTTGGACCGTAAGAAAGGCTGAGCGCCAAAAAATTGAGGCCTTTGAACTGTGGTGCTGGAGAAGACTCCTGTATGTCCCTTGGACTGCAAGGTGATCCAAACGGTCAGTTCTAGCGGAGATCAACCCTGACTTCTCTTTAGAAGGCCAGATTCTGAAGATCAAACTCAAATACTTTGACCACCTAATGAGAAGGAAGGACTCAGTGGAGAAGAGCCTAATGCTGGGAAAGACTGAGGGCAAAAGAAGAAGGGGACGACAGAGAATGAGGTGGATGGATGGAGTCACTGAAGCAGTCGGCGTGAGCTTAAATGTTCTCCAGGGGATGGTAGAGGACAGGAAGGCCTGGAGGAACATTGTCCATGGGGTCATGATGGGTTGGATACGACTTCAACTTTTAACGGACATGAAATAATGGATTTTTAAAAGACATGAAATCAATACCAGTATAGGTAGTCCTTGACTTACAACCATTCTTTTCATGACTGTTCAACCGTGATCACGACACTTAAAAAAATATGACTTATAATCAGTTTTCACGCTTACAACTGCTGCAGCATCCTCATAGTAAACCGCCCTGAGTCCTTCGGGAGAAGGGCGGTATAAAAATTGATTAAATAAATAAATCAAATAAATAAAAATTCAGGTGCTTGGCAACTGGCATATATTTATGACATTGTCCCAGGGTCATGTGATCCTCTTTTGCAACCTTCCCAGCTGGCTTTTGACAAGCAAAGTCAATGCGGGAAGCCAGATTTGTTTTAACAACCACATGATTCACTTAACAACTGTGGCAAGAAAGGTCATAAAATGGGGCAAAACTCACTCGACAACCACCCTTGTGCTTAGCAATGGATATTTTGGGATCAACTGTGGCTGTAAATTGAGGACTACCGGCATTGAGAAAAGCAAGAGATCCCTGCTCCCATTTGGAAGTGATGGAGAAACTGCTAAAGAGGCTTCTTGTCGATGGGATAGGAATGTAAAAACCAAAATGTCAACCGCTTATAAGGAAAATCTGTATAAAAAGTTTTACAGATGTCACTTTGCACTGGCAAGGTTGGCTAAAATGTGTAAAGACAGATCAGCAAAACGCTGGAAATGTAACCAAACACTGGGCTCATACTACCACATATGGTGGACTCGTCCCAAAACTAAAACACACTGGTCCAAAATACATACCTGGTTGGAAAAAAATGACAAAGCAGCATATTGAACTGAGACCAGAGACATTTTTGTTGAGCATCCTACTGGAAAAATATGATAAAAAGACTACCTATTTGATTTTACATGTACTGACTGTGGCTAGGATTGTATTTGTGTTGTGTCTCGCCCAATCTCACCATAGCCGGGGCCTGCTTATCTGCTTCCAAACGCTGAAGAATGTCCTAGTATGCCTCCCGGCCCCAGCCCTGGCTCCATGCCCAGACAGGCTGAAGAGGAGGAAATATCTCCAGCCCCCAGCTCTGGCTCCATGTCCAGGCAAACGGAGCAACTAGACCCCTCCCCCTCCTCCACAGCATGTGAGCCTGAGGGAGGTCTATTGCCAACAGCTGCCGACTGGAGTGACCCTCGCGTCAGAAGACTTGATAGGCGGAGGCAATAGAAGGAAGGGAGGGGCAGGCCTGGATAAGTGCTGAGTCATGGAGCCACACCCCATGGCCTATATAAAGGATCTGCTTTCTGGCATTCTCTGAGTCAGGCAAAGTCTAAACATATCTTGCTGAAGTCACTTTCTGATCTCCTGCCTGCCCTGAAGACTTTGCTAGGACTTTGGCAGAGCTGCAGAGGCACGCCTGATTCGGATTTCCCTGACCCGGCCGTCAGCGGAGGAGTAGGACACGACAATTTGCGCAGCAGTGGAAGAGTGAGGAGATCCCGTCAGGCGAGATAGTAATTCAGAATATAATGGAATAGGCAGAAATGGACAGATTAACGTTTATCATTAAGGACAGAGAAGATACTGAATATTTTCTGACGTGGGAGGTATCTTATCAATGGCTAGAGAATAGAAACAGAAGTTAGGAAGGAGGAGATATAAGAAAAGAAAATGTTACTATGGAGAGAAGTTTATGACAATGTTATGTACTATTGTAAATTGTATTGATAAATAGTTATATTATGAATGTCATTATAACGATACTACAAATATGCAAACTATGAATTTTTAAAGAATTGTACCCAGTTCACGCACTGTTCAATGGCGATGAAAAGTATTATAAATAAAACAAATAAAACATGAAAAGAAAAAAGAGATTTCTTGTCAGAGACCTTTCTGTGATGTGTAGCCTGGAGGTCGCATACAGATACAGAGTCGCCCGTCGACTGCGAGGCGTAGAAGACTGTTGGCTGCTCGGTAAACATCATTCCGGGCTCCTTTGGCTGTCTTGTAACCTCGTTTCTCAGCCCAGGCTGAAAAGACAGAGAAGAGGATAGGAGGGTTTAGAGCCACGTTGAACATCGAAACTCAGCTGGACAAGTTGCTGCTTCAGCACTGTTACCTTCACATACATCCCAGGCACACCAAGGAGGTTCAGGTTTGCCGTGTTCGGCGTCTGGATGCCGCAGCTTGAGCAAGGCCTGCACCGGAATCCGGCTAGCCAAGTACCCCACAGGAGTATAGGGTTCCTGGATCTGGGAAATAGGGTAGATACCAGCCAATATCTGAAAATTGAACAAAAATAAGGAGAGCTTATTGCAGTGATGGCGAACAAATGCTGCGCACCTGTGCCCTCGTCAGGGCAGCACTCCGGAAAAGCCGAACTTCTGGGTTCTAGCGTGAGTGCGCATCCGATGATCAGCTGGCTGGTGCGCATGTGCAGGCTGATTTTCGGCACTGCCGCGCGCGAAGGGATCGCGCTCCGGAAAAGCCAAACTTCCGGGTTCTAGCCTGCATGCGTGCCCAACGATCAGGTGGCTGGTACGCATGCGCAGGCCGGTTTTCGGCACTGCCGCGTGCACGGACAGCTGACTGTCACGCGCACATGCGCGCCAGAAACCCAGGAGACAAACAGGCAAGGCCCCACATGCCAGGCAACATGGCATCATGTGCCACTTTAGGCGCACCTGCCATAGGTTCACCATCACGGATTTACTGCTTCCCAGGGGCTGCTATTGGATTTACTCTGCAGCAGGGTTAAAATGCTCCCGGTCGGACTGGATCGCCCAATCCGGTAATAATAATAATAATAATAATAATAATAATAATAATAATAATAATAATAATAATAATAATAATAATAATAATAATAATAATAATATTTTAATTTGTATACCACCCTTCTCCCGAAGGACTCAGGGCGGTTTACAGCCAAGATAAAATACAATAGAAACACATACAATACTAAAAACAGGCATTAAAAAACTTATTAAATTTGGCCCAATTTTAAAATACAATCAAACCCTATAAAATTAATAAATATTAAAACCCATAAAATCAACTAAAAAATTAAAATTCAAGCCAGTCCTGCGAGACGGAATAGATAAGTCTAAGTTCGCGGCGAAAGGTCCGAAGGTCTGGTAGTTGTCGAAGGCCAGGGGGAAGTTCGTTCCACAGGGTAGGAGCCCCCACAGAGAAGGCCCTTCCCCTGGGGGCCGCCAGTCGACATTGCTCGGCTGACGGCACCCTAAGGAGTCCCTCTCTGTGAGAACGCACAGGTCGATGGGAGGTACAAGATGGCAGTAGACGGTCCCGTAAGTATCCCAGTCCTAAGCCATGGAGCGCTTTAAAGGTGGTAACCAATACCTTGAAGCGCACCCAGAAGACAACAGGCAGCCAGTGCAGTCTGCGCAGGATGGGTGTTACATGGGAGCTCCGAACCGCTCCCTCTATCACCCGCGCAGCTGCATTCTGGACTAACTGGAGCCTCCGGGTGCTCTTCAAGGGGAGCCCCATGTAGAGAGCATTGCAGTAATCCAAGCGAGAGGTAACAAGAGCATGAGTGACCGTGCATAGGGCATCCCGGTCAAGGAAGGGGCGCAACTGCCGAACCAGGCGGACCTGATAAAAAGCTCTCCTGGAGACGGTCGTCAAGTGATCTTCAAAAGACAGCCGTTCATCCAGGAGAACGCCCAAGTTGCGTACCCTTTCCATCGGGGCCATGACTCGCCCCCAACAGTCAGCCGCGGCTGCAGCTGACTGTACCGGGGTGTCGGCATCCACAGCCACTCCGTCTTGGAGGGATTAAGCTTGAGCCTGTTTCTCCCCATCCAGACCCGTACGGCTTCTAGACACGGGGACAGTACTTCGATAGCTTCGTTGGGGTGGCCTGGGGTGGAAAAGTACAGCTGCGTATCATCAGCGTACAGTTGGTACCTCACCCCAAAACCACTGATGATCTCACCCAGCAGCTTCATATAGATGTTGAACAGGAGAGGCGAGAGAATCGACCCTCTGTGGCACCCCACACGTGAGGCGCCTCGGGGTCGATCTCTGCCCCCCTGCCAACACCGTCTGCGACCGGTCAGAGAGATAGGAGGAGAACCACCGATAAACGGTGCCTCCCACTCCCAAACTCCCCAGCCGGTGCAGCAGGATACCATGGTCGATGGTATCGAAAGCCGCTGAGAGGTCTAATAGGACCAGGGCAGAGGAATAACCCCTGTCCCTGGCCCTCCAGAGATCATCAACCAACGCGACCAAAGCCGTCTCCGTACTGTATCCGGGTCGAAAGCCGGACTGGAACGGGTCTAGATAGACAGTTTCATCCAGATATTGGGGTAATTGACGTGCCACCACACTCTCTACAACCTTCGCCACAAAGTGAAGGTTGGAGACCGGACGATAGTTTCCTAAAACAGCTGGGTCCAGGGAAGGCTTCTTGAGGAGGGGTCTTACCACCGCCTCTTTCAAGGCAGCAGGAAAAAACCCCTCCAACAAAGAAGCATTTATAATCCCCCGGAGCCAGCCTCGTGTCACCTCCTGCGTGGCCAGTACCAACCAGGAGGGGCACGGGTCCAGTAAACGTGTGGTGGCATTCAACCTCCCCAACAACCTGTCCATGTCCTCAGGAGTCACAGGGTCAAAACCATCCCAAACAGTCTCAACAAGACGAGTCTCTGACCTCTCGCCTGGATCTACCCAATTTTGATCCAACCCATCCTGAAGCTGAACGATTTTATCGTATAGATAACCATTAAACTCCTCGGCACGCCCTTGTAATGGGTCCTCCCGCACCTCCTGTTGAAGGAGAGAGCGGGTCACCCCAAACAGGGCGGCCGGGCGGTTATCTGCCGACACAATGAGGGAGGAAACGGTAGCAATGGCGGTGGGTGGTTCAGAGAACCAGTAGCAAAAATCCCTGCCCCCCCCCCCCAATGCCGAGCTGAGCTGCACAATCATTTTTTTTTTAATTTACATTTATATCCCGCCCTTCTCCAAAGACTCAGGGCGGCTTACAGTGTGTAAGGCAATAGTCTCATTCTATTTGTATATTTACAAAGTCAACTTATTGCCCCCCCAACAATCTGGGTCCTCATTTTACCTACCTTATAAAGGATGGAAGGCTGAGTCAACCTTGGGCCTGGTGGGGCTTGAACCTGCAGTAATTGCAGGCTGCTGTGTTTTAATAACAGGCTTCTTACAGCCTGAGCCACCACAACATCATCAGAGGTTGTTGTTTTTTTTACTTTTAAAAGCATTTTTTCTTCAGCCGAAAAAATGCTTTTAAAAGTAAAAAAAAAGCCTCTGATGATCGCGTGGTTCAGCTGGGATTGTTAGAGGCTTTCAAAATCTCTTTGGCTGAAGAGGTTGTAGAAAAAATTCTTTTAAAGGGCTCCTCTGATGATCCCAGCTGAGTTGCCTGATCGTCAGCTTTTTTTTTCTTTTAAAGGCAAAAAAAATGCTTTTGAAAGAAAAGAAAAGCCTCTGACGATGAGGCAACTCAGCTGGGATTGTCAGAGGAGCCTTTTAAAAGCATTGTTTAACAACCTTTTCGGCCGAAGAGGTTGTAGAAAAAATGCTTTTAAAAGTAAAAAAAAAAAAAAAAAAAGTTGGCCACGCCCCTCCAGTCACATTACCCCACCACCATCAAGCCACGCCCACAGAACCGGTTAGTAACAAATTTTACATTTCACCCTTGCTTTGCAGGTGTTGGCAGACTTTAAAAACAAAAAATGGAGAAAAGGAAGGAGGGTATTTTTTTTTGTGGTATTTTTTTTTTGTTTTTAGAAAAGACACAAGCCCAGCTCAAAACATCATCTCCTGCAGCACAAGATTCATCTCTCAGCTTACAGCAGTGTTTCTCAATTGTGACAACTTGAAGAGGTATGGACTTCAATTCCCAGAATTCCCCAGCCAGCACAGCTGGCTGGGGAATTCTGGGAGTTGAAGTCCACACCTCTTCAAGTTGTCACAATTGAGAAACTCTGGCTTAGAGCAACATTGAGTCATCAATGTCTCTTCCAACTAACACCCTTGAGTTGCATAATAGAAGCTCAGAAACAAAACCTCTCCTTCGAGCTATTTTTTCCCCCCTCGTCTTTATAACATTATAGAATAAAATACAAAAATACAAAAGAAAATAGTAGGATCCCATGGGGGGGTGGGGGAGGAGGGAGAAAAGGAAAGGAAAAGCGTTGACTTCCGACTCCCTCCGCTACGGTTGAATAATAAACCATGAACCTCAAACCTCAAACTTTTTTTTACTTTTCCATAATAAACTGTCCATTTCGATAACGACAAATGAATCTAATCAGTAAACAAAACCCAAAATCAAAGTTTCGTTTTTAAAATCTCTCCTTCGAGCCTGATTAGGAAGCATGCAGGGAGATGATGATGATGGGGAAACGTCACACTCTGTTCTATGATGATGATTAGAGAAGAACGTCGGTCGCTTCCCTTGTTAAAAATTAGTACTCTGCCCACCAGGCTGCACTGCTGGGGCTGGGAATGTTTCATGGCTGCAGAAGATGAGGCGCCCGGAGGCTCTTTGGTCAGAGTATCACAAACTTGGATCTCCTGTGCTGGAGCATCTGCTAAGAAAATGAAAAAATCAGACTGAAATCAACGTTTTTCATTTTCTTAGCAGATGCTCCAGCACAGGAGATCCAGGTTTGTGGTACTCTCACCGAAGACCATCTGGGTGTCTCCTTTTCTGCAGCCATGAAACATTCCCTGCCCCAGCAGTGCAGCCTGGTGGGTAGACTATTGATTTTTAACAAGGGAAGGGACATTCTTCTCTAATCATCATCATAAAACAGAGCATGATGTTTTTCCATCATAAATCTCTCTGCATGCTTCCTAATCTGTCTTGGTAGAAATATATTGAAGTGGCCTTACATGAGCCTTCATGGGCTGAAAGGGACATTGATAAGAGACTTGCATTGGTACTTGAGATCTCCCAACTGTCTTTTAAGCTCTTTCCAGTTGATTCACACACATACAGTATTTTTTGGACTATAAGACGCACTGGCGTATAAGACGCACCGAGATTTTGAAGAGGCAAACAAGAAAACAAGTGCCTTATACACTGTAAGCCGCCCTGAGTCTTCGGAGAAGGGCGGGGTATAAATGTAAACAAAAAAAAAAAATAGTTCTTGCCCTCCCCAGTCTGCAGGCCTCCCAAACCCTCTGCGCATCACGTTTTTGTGAAAAAAGGGCCTGTTTTTGGTGAAAACGGCTTGTGTGGGGTGGGGTTTCAGGAGGCCAAAAATGGCTGTATTCGGTGTATAAGACGCACCAACACTTCCACCCCCTTTTGGAGGGGGGGGAAAGTGTGTCTTATACTCTGAAAAGTACGGTATGTCCATCACTCAGATCTAGAGGTATCAACAATATAAATGGGCTTTTTCAGTTTTAACATCCTCTCAATTATTTTTCCTTAGTTCTCAGCCAAGGAGTTAAGAGAAGCACAGAGTTGCTCTCTCTCTCTCAGGCCAATTCACCTCACAGGGTTGTTGTTGTTGTGGGGAAAATAGGAGGAGGAAGGTGCATTAAATATGTTCACCGCCTTAAGACATTTGTAAAAATAATAAAGGCGGGATACAAATAAACAAATGAAATTGCCTTCAATTGTGTTTTTCATCAAACGCTACACTAGCATTGGAATCGCAAGCAAACTTTCCAGTTAGCAAACTAGGGCTATGCAGCCCTTCAGTGGCAATTCAAGAAAAGTGCTTCAAAGCTCGAAAAAATATCAGCAAAGCAACCATCTGCAAATTTGTTGCTGCAGTCATGCCTTTAAAGAGTTGAAGGTAGAGGGGAGCGGGACAAGCCTGAAAAAAGACATGGCGACTTGACATAATTGCAGATAAGTGATAAGACCACACCTAGAGTACTGCATTCAGTTTTGGTCACAACACTATAGAAAAGATGTTGAGACTCTAGAAAAAGTGCAGAGCAGAGCAACCAGGATGATTAGGGGACTGGAGGTTAAAACATATGATGAATGGTTGCAGGAACTGGGCATGGCTAGTCTAGTGAAGAGAAGGACTAGAGGAGACATGATAGCAGTGTTCCGATATTTGAGGGGCTGCCAGAGACAGGAAGGGATCAACCTATTTTCCAAAGCACCCAAAGGCCAGACAAGGAATAATGGATGGAAACTGAACAAGGAGAGATTCAACCTGGAAATAAGGAGAAATTTTCTGATAGTAAGACCAATCAACCAATGCCTTGAAATATTGCATCCAGTTTCGGTCATCACGATATAAAAAAGGATGTTGAGACTCTACAAAGAGAGCAACAAGAGAACAGCAACGAAGATGATTAGGGGGCTGGAGGCTAAAACATGCAATGAACAGTTGCAGGAATTGGATGTGTCTAGTTTAATGAAAAGAAGGACTAGGGGTGATATGATAGCAGTGTTCCAATATTTGAGGGGCTGACACAAATAAGAGGGTGTCAATCTAGTCTCCAAAGCATTTGAAGGCAGGACAAGAAGCAATAGATTGAAACTAATCAAGGAGAGAATCAACCTAGAACTAAGAAGAAATTTCCTAACGATAAGAACAATTAATCAGTGGAACAGCTTTGCCTTCAGAGGTTGTGGGAGCTCCATCACTGGAAGCTTTCAAGAAGAGATTGAACTGCCATCTGTCAGGAATGGTGTAGGGTCTCCTGCTTGGGCAGGGGTTTGGACTAGACAACCTACAAGGTCCCTTCCAACTCTATTAATCTGTTAAACTTCTGTTTGTGCCTCTGCAAATGTCAACGCCTCTTTTCTGGCATCAAAACTGACTTTTCCACAGTTGGACCAGAGATAAGATCAGTCAGCAATGCTCTCTACCAGAATTGGCTGAATGATCGAAGGATGTATGAACTCACAGTTATAATACCTGCATGTGAAGAAAGCTGGGACATGACCACTGAAGTAAAGACAAGGGTAAGAGGAAGCTCGAACAGCATTCTTCAAAATGAAAAAGGTCTTCTGCAGTCACGACATAAGCCTATGATTGAAAATCAGGCTTGTCAGATGTTACATCTTTTCTATCCTCCTCTATGGAATAGAGAGTTGGTCTCTGACAGAAAGCCACTTGAACAGACTAGAAACACTTGAAGTGTGGATTTACAGACGGCTGTTATGTATAAGTTGGGTTGACAAAATCAGAAATGAAGTGATGATAAGCTGCCTGGGAAGGCATCAAAACCATTAAAAAGCTAAAGTTAGAATATTTTGGACATGTGATGCCACATCTGGAAAAATATACCATTCCTCATTTAATCCTCCAGGGAAAGATTGAAAGCAAACAAGGTCCAGGCAGAAGAAGAACATCATGGCTTCAAAATCTAAGGGACTGGTTCGGTCAAAACTCAGCAGCACTTTTTCGTGTGGCTGTTGATAAAAATAGGATTGCCAACATGATCGCCAACGTCCGATGACGGATATGGCACAACAAGAAGAAGAATGTGAAGAAACCCTGGGAAAAATCACTTAAAATTCTCACTATCTTGCATTTTGCAGCATGAGTTGGAAGTAAATTCAGCTCAAGGTTTGGTTGGAGAACCTCCTTTCTAGAGAAACTAGAGAGGTCCTACTGCACAGAAAAATAGAAAAATAGTCCACCTATTTACAGTATAAGGAAACTTCCTATGTTCAATCTTTTATGCGTTTCCAACTCTTACCTGTTGTTTCTTGTCAACAAGAGATGGGAAGATGAGCCCTGGACAATCGCACAACTTGACTGTGGGTGTAAGGAAGTAGGTCTGGAAGTACTTAGTATGACCGGGAGTGCGGGAGACGCTCACAACTTTGCGTCCTACCAGCCCATTAATGAGGGAGGACTTGCCCACGTTGGGAAAGCCTGTAGGGAGGTGGAAAGGGAAGGACAAAATCAAAATGGCTCTCATTATCATCATCAACATCTCCACCGTTAATCAAAACTGTTGCCATGAAAGGTTTGCTGCTTGGGAGACCCTCCAGTTCTTCCACAAAACAAAACGCTGGGCCAGATAGTTTACCTCAGCTTCCTTGCTTATTTATTATAACAAACTGATATAGCAGAAATCAGCTTCTCTCTCTTTCCCATTCCTGCATGACCAGACCAACTAAACCAGGGGTCTCCAAATTTTAAGACTTCTGGACTTCAACTCCAGGGGTGAAATGCTACCGGTTCGCTCTGATTCGGGCAAACAGGTAGCAGTGGGTGGTTTGGCGAACCGGTAGCGGCAGCACCGTGAGGCTCCGCCCACCCGCCCGGAGTTACTTCCTGGTTTTAACCAGGAAGTAACCTGTTTTTGATGGCTTTGTGCATGCGCAGAGGGTCTAAAATCAGATGTGAGGATGGCGCGCGCACTTCTGAACCGGTAGGGAAGATAAGTAGATTTCACCCCTGTTCAAACTCCCAGAATTCCCCAGCTAGACATACCTTAAAGTCCCCAAGTTTGGAGACTCCTGAACTAAACCATTGGCAAGTTACCTTTTCATCCATTCAAAACCTTAGCCAAGAACAAAGGACAGTAGCTATATTTAGCATACCTAATCAGCAATTTATAATGCTGTACTGCATTCCAGATTTTTAGCTGTTATTAAAGAAAACTTGGATTTAATGGACTATTCCAGGGAAGAAGTGCCTATTCATCCCAAATGGCCATTAAATTTGAGAAGATGAAATTCAAATCAATCCGCAGAACGGTGTCATGACACAAATTATGCAAAATAGTAATGTGGGTCAGCCTGCTTGATTTGCATCTGGAAGCCATGACGTAAATCAATGTCATTTGCATCATGATGCAATGCTGCAAATTATGCAAAACAGAGCAAATAAGAAATGTAGCTTTTTTATTTTATATATTTGCTGAGCGTCTTGTCTGGACTACTTTAAGTGCCATGAACATGGCTATTAACAGTATTTCAGAGGTGGGGGATGTCTAGACAGAAATTCTGTCCACCATAACTGAAATCTCCTAAATAGGAGTCTGTTAAATTGAGGGTTTGTTACCCTAGAGTCTGATTTCACCTTTCCTTCTGAGGGGCTCATGGTGGTTATCCTCGTAACTATTCTATGAAATTAATTAGGTCAACAGAGAAAGCTGGCTGCAACTTTTAGTCAAGAGATCCATGAACAAGGGAGAACTTGAAGTCAAAATCCCACCAAAAGGAACCCAACACTTTAGCCAGTTCCTTAAGCTGCCATTCAAAATTGGTTTACTTTGAAATAACCGCTGTGAATTCAGTAGGCATTGGAGGTAATTCTCAACTTACAACAGATCATTCAATTGCCCTTCAAAGTTACGACACACTTTTAAAAAGCTACTTACGACCCTTTCTTAAAATAATTGTCACTACCATTCCTGCCTCACGTGATCACATTCTGGGTATTCGACAACCAGCTTCCACTTATGACTGGTTACAGCGTCTGTGGAGAAGCTTAATCATCCAGGTCATGGTTGTTCCAAAGGTGCTTTTTCAAGAGGTAACCGAACTTTCTTGTTTTTCTTTGAAAACATTTCCCTTCTCATCCAAGAAGCTTCTTCAGCTCTGACTGGATTCTAAATCCTTCCATTCCATTCTTCAGTCAGAGCTGAAGAAGCTTCTTGGATGAGAAGGGAAATGTCTTCAAAGAAAAACAAGGAAGTCCAGTCGCGTCTGAAAAAGCACCTTTGGGATTGGTTACAGTGTTCTGCACTCATATGAACATGATGTGCAATGTTTTTTTGCCATTTCCTGGCCAGAAAATGCAAAAACACCATTGGATATGCTGGATTTGTTTAATGACCACATGGTTGACTTATGTGATTCAATTAACAACTTTGGTGAGTTGTTTTAAGACCATCATAAAAACAGTCAAAACTTCAAGCCCGGTCAGATGGTGCTTCAACTTACAACCGCAACAACATACAACCAAAATTCCAGGCTCCACTGTAGTCAGAAGCAGTGGGACTACCTATCCTTCCAAAATGTATGTATGCCACCCTATCAGTAATACACCGCTAACTTTGGTTTTGTAAGCAAATCTGGACTTGTTGTAGTTCATGTCCTTCTTCGGCACCTGGGAAGCAATTCCGCCAAGACTCCTCCTCAAAAGTAGACCCGGAAACTCTGCCCTGCTGAGTGACTTTGAGGGCTGACTCACCTACGCAGCCGACTGTCAAGATTCCGTCTTTGTAGAGTTCCTGGGAGATTCCACCGCCCTCCATAGCTACATCTGTCTGATGCTCCACCAGCACGGTCATACTTCGGTCATCTTCCTCATCTTCCTCAGAGTCATCCAGCAGCAGGCCAGCGCCGGCAGCATCCCGCTCAATCTTCTCCTTCCAGCTACTCAAGTCCACTGTTAAAAAGAGAGGGGAAATTACGATAATAGCAGAAATGGCCAGCTACTTAAGTGTAGTGGAGGTGAAAGTGCTGGATTAAAAACCCAGGAGACAGTGGGTTCGAGTCCTGCCTTGGGCCTGAAGCCAGCTGGTTGGCCGTTGTCCTTGTCTATCACACCAATCCACCTCATAAGGGACCTGCTATGTGCAGTGCCTTTCTTTTATGTACACTGAAAGCATATGCTCCAAGAAAAACTCCTTGTGTATCCAATCACACTTGGCCAATAAAAAATCTAATGTAATGTAATGTAATGTAATCTATTCTATTCTATTCTTGAATTGTGCAAATACTGAGAGAAGGGGAAATAGAAATCTAGAAATAAATAAATGAGAGCCAGATTGTTTTTAAGGTGCTGGCCTAGAAACTAGGAGACTGTAAGTTCTAGTCCTACCTTAGGCGTGAAAGCTGGCTGGGCCAGTCATTCCCTCTCAGCCCAACTTACCTCAAAAGGCTGTTGCTATGAGAAAAATAGGAGGAAGGAAGGAAGTACTGGGTATCTTCCTCACCTTCAGTTGTTTATAAAAATTATAAAGGGGTAAAAAAATTAAATTAAAATGGGCACTTTGCTGCTTAATATGTATGTCAAATTAAATGGAGGCAATCGGAACGCACGTCTGTGACCTTGTTGAAACCATTTTACTCCAAATTTAGTGACAGACTGGGGAATGCTTCTGAGGATATGAGCTAAGCCAAAACTTACTCTTCAGCCAACTGAGCCAAACTGGCTGGGTTTCAAGGAAAAGAAAATGAACCATAATGATGCTGACTTTTAGGAGAATCCCAGGTCAAAACAGGCCAGGCCCAAATGTGAGAGCAGCCATACCTTTGCCAGCTGTGATAGTCTCGCAGGAACTCAGTAGCTGATTGGGCCCCATAGCTGTGCTCCAGCCCTTTCGACGCTTCCGACGTTTTTTAAACACTGCAAGGAGAAAGAAAGGCAGAAGGTTCCAAGGTTGAGATTCGAAGCCAAAACTTTAGATTTGGATTACTGCAATGCTCTCTACATGGGGCTCCCCTTGAAGGGCATCCGGAGGCTACAGTTAGTCCAGAATGCAGCTGCGCGGGTGATAGATGGAGCCCCCCGTGGCTCCCGCATAACACCTATCCTGCGCAGACTGCACTGGCTACCTGTGGCCTTCCGGGTGCGCTTCAAGGTTTTGGTGACCACCTTTAAAGCGCTCCATGGCATAGGGCCGGGTTATTTACGGGACCGCCTACTGCTACCGAATACCTCTCACCGACCTGTGCGCTCTCATAGAGAGGGACTCCTCAGGGTGCCGTCAGCGAGGCAATGTCGTCTGGCGACGCCCAGGGGAAGGGCCTTCTCTGTGGGGGCTCCCACCCTCTGGAACGAACTACCCCCCGGACTTCGTCAGCTTGCGGACCTTCGGACCTTCCGCCGCGGGCTTAAAACACACTTATTTAATTGCGCAGGACTGAGCTAGATTTTAAATTTATGGGTTTTAAATTGGGTTTTATTTCTATATTTTTAATTATTGGGCTTTTAGAATAAGTTTTTTAATTGTTTTTATATTGTATTTATGTGTTTTTAAGTGCCTGTAAACCGCCCTGAGTCCTTCGGGAGATAGGGCGGTATATAAATATGATTAAATAAATAAATAAATAAATAGATAATATCTGTGACATGTGAAGTGGTGGATAGGGGAGGAATCAAGGCCACAAACTACCCAGGGCAGTGGTGATATGTAAAATTTGTTACTACCGGTTCCGTGGGCATAGCTTGGTGGGAGGGGGTTAATGTGACTGGGTGGGTGTGGCCAACTTTTTTTTTTTACTTTTAAAAACATTTTTTCTACAACCTCTTCCGCCGAAGAGGTTGTAGAAAAAATACTTTTAAAAGCCTCTGACAATCTCAGCTGAGTTGCCTGATCGTCAGAGGCTTTTCTTTTCTTTTAAAAGCATTTTTTTTTGTCTTTAAAAGAAAAAAAGCCTCTGATGATCAGGCAATTCATCTGGGATCGTCAAAGACTTTTAAATGCTTTTAAAAGCCTCTGACGATCCCAGCTGAGCCACGCGATCATCAAAGGTTGTTTTTTTTTTTAACTTTTTAAAGCATTTTTTCGGCCGAAGGAAAAAATGCTTTTAAAAGTAAAAAAAACCCAACAACCTCTGATCGCGTGGCTCAGCTAGGCATGTGGTGGGGGCAGGGATTTTTGCTACCGGTTCTCCGAACCACCCGCCACCATAGCTACCGGATCGGGCGATCCAGTCCGAACCAGGAGCAATTCACCCCAACCCAGGGTTCCTGGGAGTTTGTGATGGTGGTGGGGGCATATAAGTGTAACAACCTATTAATTGCCCTCTGTCAGAAATGGTGTAAGGTCTCCTGCTTCGTGGGCGGCTGGATAAGATGACCTACAAGGTCCCTTCCAACTCTGTTAAACTGTTAAAACGATCTTGATGTTGTTTACATTGTTTGCTGCCCAGTTATTTTGAATACTGGCCAGAACGTAGAGAGGTCCAAAATATCCCAACAAACCCAGTTGCTTTTCCCCTGCATCAATGTTTAAACATCTTGACAATGTCAGGACATAGCACTTCCCTGACCCGGACTGGTCAAAGAGAGAAACTAGAGAGAAAATCTCGAGATGCGGTTAAAGAAATATTCCAGAAAAAGTAGAAGGCAAACGACTTCAATGTACAGGGAGTCCTTGATTTATAAGCATAATTGAGCCTGGAATTATGGTCATTAAGTCATGCCAATTGTAAAGGGAGTCACCATGTCATTAGGCCCAATTTTATAACTTTTTTTCTTCTTTTTTTTTCAATTAAGCAAACATGATAGTCGATAAGCAAACCTGTTGAACTTAATGGGCACTTTTTGCCAAAAACAGGAAGTAAATGCTGATTTCTGACCCAAAAAAATTCATCACAAATCACAGTAATGTGACTGTGGAATGCTGTAAACAGCCACAAATGGGAGCCAACTGACAACTGTCCAAAATGCAATCATGTGCCTGCTGGGGGATGGGGGGGGGGGTAGGGCAGCTGTCTACACTTTGAAATTGAGTCATAAGTAACTCTGAGGTGTTTTCTTTATAACTTATAGCAGTCGCTAAGCAATCTGTCATTAGTTGAGGACTACCTGTATGATTGCAAAGAAGGCATCCTGAACATTTCATGTGGGTATCAGGAGTCATTTCGACCCGAGGGAATTCATTGTTCCAGAGACGAAACTAACAAAACACCTCAGATTTGGCCAATGGCCCAAGGACCTTTTCTACACACTTTGGCCTACAATCTTCCTCTTATAATAAAAAGAAAAAAAAAGAAACCATTACAGCTAGTCCTCGACTTATGACCACAATTGAGCCCCAAATTTCTGTTGTTAAGTGAATTTTGCCCCATTTTACGACATTTCTTGCCGCCATTGTTAAGCAAGTCACTGCGGTTGATAGGTTCGTAGCACGGTTGTTAAGTGAATCTGGCTTCCCCATCGATTTTGTTTGTCAAAAAATCGCAAGAGGGGATCACACGACCTCGGGAAACGGCAACGGTCGTAAGTATGAAGCAGTTGCCAAGCATCTGAAATTTGATCACACGATCATGGGGATGCTACAAAGGTTGTAAGTGTGGAAAATGGTCATAAGTCACCTTTTTCAGTGGTGTTGTAACTTTGAACGGTCACTAAATGAACTGTTGTAAATCGAGGACTACCTATATAATTCTGCTATTTCTCTCATAGCATACAGTGCTATGCTAAGCCTATGACAGCTCAACCAATGCTGAACTACACTGAACAATAACATCCCCTAGTAGCCATGAAAATGTATGAATATATTTCAGAAAATACCTGCACTGGGATCTTGGTCTTGCTGTGGGTAAGAAGTGAAACAGATCACGTGGATCTCAGGGAACCGACTCTTGAAATAATACTTCCAGGCCACCACCAGGGCTGGTGGGGCCAGATCAATCTTATTCAGTACCAAGATGAGGTTTTTCTTCATCTGCTTGGTGACAAACTCATAGAGGGCCGGGGAGAAGTTGATGACCTGAACAAGAAAGGTTTGAAAAAAAAGGGAAAAGATATAATGGGGAGATTTAGAAAAACAGGCCATCATCCCGATTTCAGTTTTCTAGAAAGGATTTTTTTTTTGTTTGGTCTTTTAATGACTCTATAATCCCTTACATCGGGGTGGAGTTGGGGCAACTGAAAGGAGCTGAGTGTTTACTGGCCGGATGCCCTTCCTGTCACCAATGCAGAGTTCACAACCTCCTGATCGTGAGGCGAGAACTCTAGGCCACTGCACCACTCAATTTTCTAGAAAGGACGGTTTGCTTAATTTGCTATTGACAGGAAATGGAAGATGGATTTAAAGAAATATAGTCTCATCTCTGTTGGCGTTTATTTCTTTCCAAACAATGAATACAGGTAGTCCTCGACTTACAACAGTTCATTTCGTGACCGTTCGAAGTTACAACATCACTGGAAAAAGCCACTTACGACCGTTTTTAACACTTACAACCGTTGCACCATTCCCCCATGGCCGTGTGATCAAAATCTGGATGCTTGGCAACTGACCCATATTTATGATGGTTGCAGTGACCCAGGATCATATGATCTCTTTTTGTGACCTTCTGACAAGCCAATAGGGGGAAGCCAGATTCACTCAACGACTGTGCTACTAAATTAACAGCTGCAGTGATCCACTTAACAACGGTGACAAGAAAGGTTGTAAAAAGGGGGCAAAATTCACTTAACTATCTCACTTAAGCAATGTGGATTTTGGGCTCAAGTGTGGTTTGTAAGTCGAGAATTACCTGTACGGGACAGCTAAACTAGATGTTGCGGTATGCCTTTCCCCCTTTCTAAAGGTGTGAAGGGGACAATGCCCTGGGATCTGCATGCATCTGCATTCGGTTCTCTAGGCACAGCCTGGACTTATGGAAAATTAGAATCCCGTATGTGGGATGCAGTGGCTCAGTGGCTAAAACGCTGAGCTTGTCAATCTAAAGGTCGGCAGTTCAGTGGTTTGAATCTCTAGTGCTGCATAACGGGCGCCCATTACTTGTCCCAGCTTCTGCCAGCCTTGGAGTTTGAAAGCATGCAAAAAATGCAAATGGAAAAATAAGGACCACCTTTGGTGGGAAGGTAACAGCGTTCCGTGCGCCTTTGGCGTTTAGTCATGCCGGCCACATGACCACGGAGACGCCTTCGGACAGTGCTGGCTCTTCGGCTTTGAAATAAAGATGAGCACCAACCCCTAGAGTTGGGAACCACTAGCACGTATGTGCAAGGAGAACCTTTACCTTTACCTTTTTTATGTTAACATGAACACAAATGTGGCTCTTTAGATGTAGTTAGTATTTTAAATCTATGCTTCTATAAAACAGTGCCTGGAAACAATGGTTTCATTTTTCTTTTGGCCTCAAACAATTAGCCTTTATTATTTTTACAAATGATTCAAGGTAGTGAACATATCCAACATACCCTCCTCCTCCTATTTTCCCCAGAACAACCATCCTATGAAGCTGAAAGAGAGTGACTGGCCCAAGGTCACCAGCCGGCTTTCATGGCAAATATGGGACTTGAATTTATGGTCTCCCACTTTCTAGTCTTGTGCCTCAACCATTGACCAGACTGGCTCCCTTCCTTAACCATTTGTCGTCTTTGTTGAGACTGATTAACGTTGCCATCCAGCAACATTTCTAAGGACAAAGATCAACCTCCCTGGCTTTAATTTCAGCTAGACAAACCGTGACTCATTGGGGCATCAGGTCATCCTTTTTTAGATATTTCCTTTCCAGATACGTCAATGCTTTCAACCGTGGCAGAGCTTCTAATGTACTAGAAAGGTTCTAAAAAATTCAGAGAGACATGGATTCAAGGCAGAGATGTCTGCTGGCTGAGGGATTCTGGGAGTTGAAGTCCACCAGGCTTAAAGTTGCCAAGGTTGGAGACCCCTGCTCTGTAACACCTGCTGAGCAATTCTGGGTGAGTCCAAATCCACACACACACAAAAAAAAAACCTGCAACAGTCATCAACAGGATTCTCACCGGATGTCGGATGTCTGTAATAAGCAACACGATGTCTGACATCTCCAGGACCCGCCATAGCTGCCTCCACGTCTAGAAAAGAAATTAGAACATTTAAAAAAAAAAAAAGGGTAAATTCTGTAGAATTTATCTTCTCCCAATGAGTCAGACACAACACCCCTGACCAGACTTCGTGTTACTAACGGAAGAGGACATTCGTAGCTTAGGGCTTAACTGCTCTCTGAACTTCTGTTGTTTTCCTGAAAATGTTTCATTACCCAAACTAGGTAACAGTGTTAGGACTTCCCCAATCAAAGAACTGCCAACTCAGACAATCAATAGAATAGAATAGAATTTTATTGGCCAAGTGTGATTGGACACACAAGGAATTTGTCTTGGTGCATATGCTCTGAGTGTACGTAAAAGAAAAGATACGTTCATCAAGGTACAACATTTACAACACAATTGATGATCAATATATCAATATAAATCATAAGGATTGCCAGCAACAAGTTATAGTCATACAGTCATAAGTGGAAAGAGATTGGTGATGGGAACTATGAAACGATTAATAGTAGTGCAGATTCAGTAAATAGTCTGACAGTGTTGAGGGAGTTATTTGTTTAGCAGAGTGATGGCCTTCGGGAAAAAACTGTTCTTGTGTCTAGTTGTTCTGGTGTGCAGTGCTCTATAGCATTGTTTTGAGGGTAGGAGTACATACATACATACAACAGTAAACAACAGCCTAATCAAGGAACTACTAAGAACACTACTAATTTTCCTGATCGCTTATTTCTACCTTATGACTATGATTAAGTGTTGTACCTTATGGTTCTTGATGAACAAATCTTTTCTTTTATGTACACTGAGAGCGTATGCACAAAGACAAATTCCTTGTGTGTCCAATCACACTTGGCCAATAAAAAATTCTATTCTATTTCTATTCTAACACTCCCACCAAGCCTGTCAGTATGTATATAAACAGGGAGCAAACCTTAACCCCCTTTCTAAATTGATGATGTTACCCAGTCGCATAATGAAACCTCTGCAAGAAAGCAATTAAGCTCAGAGAGCAGCAAGGACCCCACAGATTTTTGCGCCCCTTTCAACTTTCTTTTCTTGGAGCCGAATAATTAGTATTACCCAATTAATCCTAGTCTTCAGACAGTACAGGGTTTCTTCGAAGAATCTACAAATACCAGAATAGACATCCCCAAACTGATGCCTCTCCTCCAAATGCATGGACTATCAAGACTTGATGGGACAGTCTGTGACAACTGCAAGTTAAGGGAACTGAATCCAGTGTCCCAGGTTCGTGAAGGGGCAGAATCAGCCCAGGGATACCGAATAATTTGGCGTGTGTGACATGTTGTTGTTGTTGTTGTTGTTGTTGTCGAATAATTTGGCGTGTGTGACATGTTGTTGTTGTTGTTGTTGTTGTCGAATAATTTGGCGTGTGTGACATGTTGTTGTTGTTGTTGTTGTTGTTGTTGTTGTTATTATTATTATTATTATTATTATTATTATTATTATTATTATTATTATTAATTGAATTTCTAGACCGCCCTTCTCCCGAAGGAGTCAGGGCAGTGTACAGCCAGGCTAAAAAACATACACAATATACAATTTAAAAACTAAATTAAGAAACTTATTACACAATTGGCCGAAAAATGAAAATATTAAAATCTAAAAACCCCAATTTAAAACATAAATAGAATTTAAAATTTAAAAACTAAACCGTTAAAAAAATTAAGCTAGCCCCGCGCGAGGAAACAGATACGTTTTCCATTCGCGGCGAAAGGTCCGAAGGTCAGGTATTTGGCGTAAGCCAGGGGGAAGTTCATTCCAAAGAGTAGGAGCCCCCACAGAGAAGGATCTTCCCCTGAGGGCCGCCAGCCGACCTTGTTTGGCGGACGGCACCCTGAGAAGTCCCTCTCTGTGAGAGCGTACGGGACGGTGGGAGGCATGAGGTAACAGCAGGCGGTCCCGTAAGTACCTGTAATGTATGCATTGTACCAGCTTTTTGTTAATATGTCTTAACACTTGCGCTTATCTATGAAAAAAAGCCTACATCCAAATATCCAAGGGCCGGGATGGTGAACCTATGGCACGCGTGCCACTGGTGGCACACAGTGCCCTCTCTGTGGGCACGCGAGCCGTCACCCCAGCTTAGCTCCTCCATGCATGCGCGCGTGCCTCCCGCCGACCAGCTGGTCTTTGGATCTCTGCTGCGCATGCAGGGGGACACACATGCAGGGGAGCGCACGCACATGCACAGGGGTGGGGTGCATGCAGGGGTTGCGCGCATGCTGGTGCGCACACAATTGCATTTTGGTGGTTTGGGCACGCACACACGCTTTGGACACTTGGTCCAGAAAAGGTTAGCCATCACTGTCCAAACATGCAAAGGCCATGAGATTTTCCATTTTGCTATATTGTAGCTTCTTGTACAGAAACTGAAAAATATATCCCACAGAACAGCGGTCACCAACTGGTGATCTGTGGACCACTGGTGGTCCATGAGAAAATTTTGACAGTCCGCAGAAAACTGATTTGCATTTTTTATGTTGCACTAAATCAGGGGTCCACAAACTATGGTCCCTGGGACAGATATGTGCAATGAATGTTTGTGTTGCTGCAGAGTCTCCCCCTTTGTCTTTTTGTGTGGGTTGGAGGGGGACAGAAATCCCAATTTGGGGTCTGCTTCAGGCTTTGGGTGAAGGCTGGAGGGAAGTGCCGCTGGTGGCGAAGAGCCGGAGGGCCTTGTTCCAGTGGGACTGTATCATGGCCTGGAACTGGGACAGGTTGCTGGGTAGGTTGAATGCCACCACGTGTTTACTGGACCCGTGCCCCTCCTGGCTGGTGCTGGCCACTCGGGAGGTGACACGAGGCTGGCTCCAGGCGATTACGATCGCTTCTTTGGTGGAGGGTATCTTCCCGGCCGCCTTGAAAGAGGCGGTGGTGAGGCCCCTCCTTAAGAAGCCTTCCCTGGACCCGGCTGTTTTAGGTAATTATCGTCCGGTCTCCAACCTTCGCTTCGCGGCGAAGGTTGTAGAGAGTATGGTGGCATATCAGCTTCCCTTGCACCTGGATGAAACTGTCTATCTAGACCCGTTCCAGTCCGGTTTCCGACCCGGTTACAGCACGGAGACGGCTTTGGTCGCGTTGGTAGATGATCTCTGGAGGGCCAGGGATAGGGGTTGTTCCTCTGCCCTGGTCCTATTAGACCTCTCAGCGGCTTTCGATACCATCGACCATGGTATCCTGCTGCGCGGTTGGGGGATTGGGAGTGGGAGGCACCGTTTATCGGTGGTTCTCCTCCTATCTCTCCGACCGTCGCAGTCGGTGTTGACAGGGGCAGAGGTCGCCCCGAGGCGCCTCACTTGTGGGGTGCCGCAGGGTCGATCCTCTCGCCTTCTGTTTAACATCTACATGAAACCGCTGGGTGAGATCATCAGTGGTTTCAGTGTGAAGTATCAGCTGTATGCGGATGATACTCAGCTGTACTTTTCTACACCAAACCACCCCAACGAAGCTATCAAAGTGCTGTCCCGGTGTCTGGAGGCCGTACGGGTCTGGATGGGGAGAAACAGGCTCAAGCTCAATCCCTCCAAGACAGAGTGGCTGTGGATGCCGGCATCCCGGTACAGTCAGCTAAATCCGCGGCTGACCATCGGCGGCGAGTCATTGGCCCCGATGGAGAGGGTCCGCAACTTAGGCGTCCTCCTGGATGAACGGCTGTCTCTAGAAGAGCATTTGACGGCCGTCTCCAGGAGAGCGTTCTACCAGGTTCGCCTGGTACGCCAGTTGCGCCCCTTTCTGGACCGGGATGCCCTATCCACGGTTACTCACGCACTCGTGACGTCTCGCCTGGATTACTGCAATGCTCTCTACATGGGGCTCCCCTTGAGGGGCATCCGGAGGCTACAGTTAGTCCAGAATGCAGCTGCGCGGGTGATAGATGGAGCCCCTCGTGGCTCCCATATGACACCTATCCTGCGCAGACTGCACTGGCTTCCTGTGGCCTTCCGGGTGCGCTTCAAGGTTTTGGTGACCACCTTTAAAGCGCTCCATGGCATTGGGCCGGGTTATTTACGGGACCGCCTACTGCGACCGAATACCTCCCACCGTCCCGTGCGCTCTCAGGGTGCCGTCAGCGAGGCAATGTCGTCTGGCGACGCCCAGGGGAAGGTCCTTCTCTGTGGGGCTCCCACCTCTAGAACGATCTACCCCGGACTTCGTCAGCTTTCGGACCTTCGGACCTTCCGCCGCGGGCTTAAAACATACTTATTTAATTGTGCAGGACTGAGCTAGATTTTAAATTTTGGGTTTTAAATTGGGTTTTATTTCTATTTTTAATTGGACGGGCTTTAGAATAAGTTTTTTAAATGTTTTATATTGTATTTATATTCTATTTATCTGTTTTTAGTGCCTGTAAACCGCCCTGAGTCCCTTGGGAGATAGGGCGGTATATAAATATGATTAAATAAAATAAATAAATAAATAAATAAATAAATAAACTGGCTGACCATCTCAGCCCGCTGAGCCTCCAGGCGCCAGTACCTGGCCTTGCACTCCCGCAGGTCTTCCCTCTGCTTGGAAAGTCTATGCTCCTAGTCCTCAGTGAGGTGCTTCTGCTGAGCGTCCTTCTCAGTCAGATCCAATTTGAACTGAGCTGTTTTGCCAATTCTTTCTCATGGTGGCTGCTTAGCTCCAACAACTGCTTCCTGTTGGGCCCCTAAGGAGCCTGGGTGGGCAGGAGGAGTGGGTGGGAGGGGTGAGTAGAGACTGGCAAGGCACCCCTCGGCGTGAGTGACATCGAGCTGGCTACGCCCACCCAGTCACATGACCACGTAGCCACACCCACCTAGCCAGTTATCAGACAAATTATATTAGTGGTCCGCGGAATCAAATATTATGAATTTAATGGTCCCTGAGGTCCGAAAGGTTGGGGACTACTACTACAGAACATATTCTACAGATACAGAAGAAAAATGAATGGATTTCACTAACAGGATGGAATACTTATCTATTTGTTTCTAAATCACCACCCCAGTACTTCCCACGCACCCCGAAATAGTGAGAGATGCAGCAAATAGTGTTGATATAAACTAAATGTAGTTACATTTTTCCCCTATTCTATTCTGCTCTGTCTTTAATTCCTGGTTACCGCTTTGTTCTGTTTCTGTGTTTTGGGTGTCACTGTTTTCCCAAGAATGTGCATGCAGTTAGCTAAATAAAGCAGTTAGACTTAGAGTAATTTTATAGTCACTTTGAATGTACACTAATCGGCATACATTAAAATGAGATTTTATTGCATACAGCTCTCAAAGGGTCACCACCTTCAATATACACTACATAAACATGACAAAATAAATAAGTAAATACAAAATTATGCACATTCCCACATATATTATATGACACAGAGAAACAACATAGTTTAGTCCAGATGTATGCATGTACATGGCGAGAAAAATGAATCTTTTGAGTTTACCAGATGGATGGCATAGGGAACAAAGCTATTATAGAATCTGGTAGTCGTGCTAGAAATACTTTGAAACCTCCTTCCGGAGGGGAGCAACAGAAACAGACCGTAAAATGGCTGTGTGGGGTCTCTAACAGTGCTTCGAGCTCTAAGCACATAGTGCTTATAAGCAGCATCCTGAATGACTGGAAGCGAGATTTCTATAATCTTCTCGGCTGTCCTTACCACTCTCTGTATGGACTTTCTATCTGAGGCACTGCTGCCACCAAACCCCAAAGTGTTGCTTTTTGTTAAAACTGCTCTCAATCGTGCCTCGTAAAAAGCAGCCAGGACAGAAGGAGAAAGATGCGCTCTCCTCATCCAACGCAGGAAATGCAGATGCTGGTTTGCATGCTTCACTAAGTATGACGTGTGGAGAGACCAATTCAGATTGTTAGTTATCTGCATCCCCCAGATACTTATTACTGTTGACCACCTCTACGGCTGCATCCTTGATCCTGAGTGGAGTATGACCATGCCGGCTCTGTCTAAAATCTAATTATGTATCCTATACATAAGAAGACATTATACAGCTTTCACACAGTCCAGATTCAATGCTCCCCCAAAATAGAAAAGGGAAGAGCATTTTTCAACCCAGGCAGTGCTCTGTGTCCTGCCAAAGGACACGGAGCACCTAAGGAGCCTCTTGGGCTTTGCCATGATACCATGTCATCACTGGCAGGTGGACAGCTGAAATACAGGTAGTCCTTGACTTAAGACCGGTCACTTAGCAACCATTCAAAATTACAACGGACTCACACACACTCACACACACACACACACACACCCCCACACACCCAAAAAAGATATTTACAACTCAGATTTGAAATCCTGTTGGCTGCCCCATGTTCCCCCTGACCCAATTACAAGATGGCATTTTAGGCACTTAGCAACTGGCCTGCATTTAGGGCTGTTTGCAGCATCCCACAGTTACGTAATTATGATTTACACTGATTTTTACCAGAACCTGGCATATATTTCCAGTTTCCAGCAAAAAGCGCCCATTGTGGCCAATGGGTTCACTTAAGAAGCCATTGTGGCACAGTGGTTAGAATGCAGTATTGCAGGTTAACTCTGCCCATTGCCATGAGTTCGATCTTTTATTTTTATTTATTATTTATTTATTTATTGCATTTGTATACCGCCCTTCTCCCGAAGGACTCAGGGCGGTTAACAGCCAATTTAAAAGATACAATAAATATACAATAAAAACAAAACTAAAATTTATATAAATAGTGGCCAAAATTAAAAAACTAAGTAATATAAAAACTAAAACCCCATTTAACATTACTTAATCAGGCTAGCTTGACTGGCTCAAGGTTGACTCAGCCTTCCATCTTTCCGAGGTCGGTAAAATGAGGACCCAGATTGTTGGGGGCAATATGTTGATTCTGTAAACTGCTTAGAGAGGGCTGTTAAAGCACTAAGGAGCAGCGTATAACTCAAAGGGCTATTGCTATTGCTATTAATGACGGCGCCATTCACTTAACTGCGGCATTCACCTAACACTGTAACATTCATTTAACAACCATCATGTTCACTCTCAACAACCTCTGCAAAAAATGTCAGAAAATTGGGTTGGTCACGAGGGTGGCCTCAACTTATGACTGGGGTTTTTTATTTTTTGTTTTAGCTTATGGCACGTGTTAGCCAGGGATCACCAAGATGGCTGGCTGCCTCTGTGAAAGGTTTTTTTCGGACGGTGTTATCTTTACCCGCAGGATACCTGAATGCCAGTAGGCATTCAGAGGAGGCTCCTTTCTTGTCCCTACGTGATTTATTCCCTCACGAGAATCGAGCCGCCAACCTCAGTGGTGTGCAGGCCCAGCAGCCTACCACGTGAGCAACCATGGCCCCCTACTTATGACTATTATAATGTGTGACAGAAATTCCAGGGTCCGTTATAATTATTTAGTCAAGGAGTACCTGTACTCAGTCTTGCCTTGCATTCTGAGGTTTAAGGAATGTGTGTGTGTATGTGTATATATATTCGTAAGTTTTCACGGGTATAGGTATGTAGGTCTTGGCGTATTCGGATCTTTTCCCATGTAAGGTTGAGAGTATCTTGGCGACGTTTCGACGAGGTCTCACTTGTCATCTTCAGGCTGGTGCTTACAGCTTTGTGCTTTGCTCGCACAAGCATGAAGCCGTAAGCACTAGCCTGAAGATGACGAGTGAGACCTCATTGAAACGTTGCCAAGATACTCTCACCCTTACACAGGAAAAGACCCACATACACCAAGACTTACATACTTACATACATACATACATACATACATACATACACACACACCGTGTTTCCCCAAATATAGGACCCTGTCTTATATTTTTTGAACCCTGAAAAAAGCGTGTGGCCTTATTTTCGGGGACGTCTTATTATTTTAGGGCGCGTGGAGCAAGACGGGGCTCCTCTTGCCATCTTACCTGATTTCCAGCTCTGTCTCCCTAACCAGAGGAAATGGCAGGGACTGGCTGCGCATGCGGTTAAATATTTTCGGGGAGGGCTTATTTGGGAAGGGGGCTTATTTTCGGGGGAGCGGGTTATGTCAACGCATGTGCTCAAAAGCCCAATTGGGCTTATTATCAGGAGATGTCTTATTTTTGGGGAAACACGGTATTATACAGGGGCCTTAAATCTTTTGGAGGGTCAAGGCATTCATTTCCTTCCCCAAAGGAGAAATCTGGTCTCAAATGCATTATGGGGGCTTCAACTGGGCTGCCCGGGGGGCGATGCAGCTTAGACCTTCCAAGGGCTTACCTCCAGATTGTGCTCAAAGTAACTCAACTGGTTGGGCTGGAATGTACTATAGATATTCTCAAGATATTCCCGGAAGCACTTCTCCTCTCGGGCCAACAACTGATCCTTGCTCATTTGGTAATTCCAAGGGGGACGCTTAGGAAAATCTAGTACTATTGGAAAAAGAAAAACACAAGAAGCATCAGGAAAACCTGCGAGCATCACGAAGGAAGTGAGAATAAAGTCCTAAGAGGTTACAAATATTGTGAATCGAGAAATGCACACAACCTCTTGTGCTCTTTCCTTCTCTAAGAATGCATCTGAAAATCAGGCAATGCAAGTCAAGTTAGAGAAGGAAGAGAAATGTCTTGACAGCAGTTCTGTGGTTGCTACAGTAACGGCATTAAATTAATATTGATTTGAGAAGCAAGGAGGGACCTTATCACAAGAAGGATGACACCAGTGGTCCTCGACTTACAACGATTCATTTAGTGACTATTTGAAGTTACACAATGGCACTGAAAAAGGTTATTTGTGACTGTTTTTCACGCTTACGACTGCTACAGCATCCTCAGGGTCACTTGATCAAAAATCAGACACTTGGCAACTGGCTGGTATTTATGACGGTTGCAGTGTCCCAAGCAAAGTCAATGGGGAAGCCGGATTCACTTTACAACCACGTTACTAACTTAAACTATTGCGGCGATTCACTTAAACAGCCGTGACCAGAAAGGTCGTAAAACGGAGCAAAACTCACTTAACCACCGTCTCGCTTAGCAACAGAAATTTGGGGCAGAGTTGTGGTCATAAGTCAAGGACTACCTGTATTAAGAATGGAAAAATTATAAAAGACTCTTAACTTGGCCTCAGCGCAATTGGGCAAAAACAGATCTGGGTATCCAAACCAGCCGTCCCCAACTTCATGGGGGGAGCCTTCAGATACCTTGAGTGTCAGGGTTCCAAGTTAACACCCCCAATGAAATCAAACTCCAAGGCTTGAAGTTCCTTAAAGCTAACTTTTATTAGAGACGTCATATTGGCACATCTGGGAAAACCCGAATCTGAGTGTTTCCAGGTTTTCCCCACCCACGAGAAAGTTCAAGTCCTTGCCCCTCACCCACATGTCCATCACACGAACCAATCAGGTACCCTCCGGAACAGAAGATACCTCCTCATTCTTCTCAGCCCAGCTGCAGGGCACAACGGCCTTGACTTTCTAAAAGAATTCTATTTTGACTACCTATCTTCTTCCCTCTATACAATCCCCCATTTTTCCCACAGCAGAATTTGTGGCAGGCCTGATGGCACAAAAGTAGAAAGATGGTTTCCAGGTCTGACATTGGGATTTTTGAACTCCCAATTTTTTTTTTTTTCAGCCAGCAGGCCATTTGTTGGAAAAAACCCAGGAAGAAGATTGATGCTACGTTTAGAAACAGATGGAGGAGCAGATCGTTCGTGCTGAACCTTCAGACTCGTTCATGCATTTCAGGTAATTAAAAGCTCCTCATCGTAAATGGATCTCCTGCCTGAAGCAAGACCTCTAGAGACCAGGAAAGGAGTCTGTTAAGAACAAGAAATGGCAGGGGGAAGGCAGGGGGCCGAGAGAGGGAAGCCCTTCAGACTCACCCACCCTCCAAGAAGCTTTTTCTTGATCATCTTCACCAGAGGTGGGTTCCAGCAGGTTCTGACCTGTTCTGGAGAACCGGTAACGGAAATTTTGAGTAGTTCGCAGAACCGGTAGTAAAAATTCTGACTGGCCCAGCCCCCATCTATTCTCTGCCTCCAGAGTCCCAGCTGATTGGGAGGAAATGAGGATTTTGCAGTAACCTTCCCTTGGAGTGGGGACAGAATGGAGATTTTACAGTATCCTTCCCCTGCCATGCCCACCAAGCCCCACCCACAGAACCGGTAGTAAAAAAATTTGAAACTCACCACTGATCTTCACCTACCTGAGCCAGTCTTGTAAACATCTTCTATGTCCACCTCTGTTTCCTTTTCTGACACCGGTTCCAAGATTTTCTCCCGGGCAATCTTTTTCCTCCGCTCCACTTCCTCTCTGCTTTCCCGCTCAAAGTGCAGCCGGTATCTAATCAGTAGAGAAAATAATAATAATGACTTAGTGGGGGGGGGGTGTCATTTGGGGGGCGGGATGAGCCTGGAGGGAACTTCCATTATAACTGAGAACTAGGAAACACTGCTTAGCTCAGGATTACAAGGAGCCGCACAATCCCTTGGGCATAACATTGGGCATGCTGATGCTTGAAGGAAGGGCCACATTTGAACTGGACTATTAGACACCAATAACAATAAGAGGTTCAGCCTTATTAATTATGAATTTACCATACTTTTTGGAGTATAAGACACACTCCCTTGCCCCAAAAGAGGGTTGTGCAACTTATACATCGAATACAGCCATTTCTGGCCTCCCGAAACCCAACTCTGCGCATCCCGTTTTTGCAAAAAACGGGATGCGCTCAGGGGTTGGGAGGGCAAAAACGGGCCCTTTTTCACAAAAATGGGACACACAGACGGTTTGGGAGGCCTGCAGAGTGCTCCTGGGGGCCAGGGAGGGCAAAAACTTTTTTCTTCTTCTTTACCTCTTCAAAATCTTGGTGCATCTTATACTCCGGTGCGTCTTATAGTCCAAAAAACACGAGTGTACTCTTGAAACCAGTTGTCTATGGAGATTCTCAGTCATCCAGGTCATGGTTGTCCCAAAGGTAAAAAGCACAGCTGGTCATTTGCTTTCTTTTAGCAAGTCATTAAGGTCACCTGGAGGTTCATCTGGGTAGTGCAAATAAGTGTGAGTTTTCTTGGAACTGCTGAAAGGACTGTGTTGTAGACTGGAGATAGATGACCTCCCCCCACTCTGTTGCTGACAGCAAAGTCCACACTTTGGACAGAGAGGGACGCTGGTTTGAAAGAGGGGTGAAAGAAGCCATCTATGTCAAAATTGAACAGCCTTCTCTCAACAGAGGGGGAGGGATATGACATCATCTATCTCCAGTCTACAACACAGTCCTTTCAACAGTTCCAAGGCTTCACACCGATTTGCACAACTCAGGCGATCCTGACCACACAGATAACCCCCAGGTGGCCTTAACGACTTGCTAAAAGAAAGCAAATGACCAGCTGTCCACAAGGAGTATAAACACAGCTGGTCATTTGCTCATCAACCCTTCCATTTCCCCACCATCCATTCAGAGCTGAAGAAGCTTCTTGGATGAGAAGCGAAACGCCTTCAAAGAAAAACCAGAAAGTCCAGTTCCCTCTTGAAAAAAAGCACCTTTGAGACATTTCACCAATTAAAGATTAGACACAAAACAGGTGATTCTATTTGTAAACAGCACAAAAATATACTATTTTAGTAGCACATAGATTACAAAGTAGGTTGCAATATTGCTTTCAGACCACAAACACAAAAAGAAGCTGGATACTTCATGAGAACTGTAAGTGATGCAATCATAAAAATACAATAAAACCAAAGTAAAATATTCAATAAAAATCTAACAACATCATGAAGTCTGATCATCACTTCAGAGGTAAGACTCAGCCAATATTTAGAAGAGATCAAACTGATCTTTTCTGACACTGAACAATGAATGCCAGACCAGAAATCAAGCAAACAAGCCCCAAGGGTTTCATCTTTCCATAACTAGATGTTCTCTCTATATGTTGGAATGATGGCTCCAGGAGTTCCAACCAGCAGAACCAAGCCTGTGAAGATCTGCAAGCACAAGGCTTCTAGTGGCTCAGACTGGTAAGACAGTCTGTTATTAACACAGCTGCCTGCAATTACAATTACTGCAGGTCCAAGCCCCACCAGGCCCAAGGTTGACTCAGCCTTCCATCCTTTATAAGGTAGGTAAAATGAGGACCCAGACTGTTGGGGGCAATAAGTTGACTTTGTATATAATATACAAATGGATGAAGACTATTGCTTGACATAGTGTAAGCCGCCCTGAGTCTTCGGAGAAGGGCGGGATATAAATGCAAATAAAACAACAACAACAAGTGAGATAGTCCTTAACAGAGAACTTCAGATGACTGGGCATCAGGGGTGGTATTCACTTACTTTCCCTACCAGTTTGCAAATGAGTGTGTGTGCATGCCCACGCATGCGTCCGGCCTTCTGTGCATGTGCTTTCCTGGCATGTGCACGTCCGGTCTCAAAAATGCACATGCGTCCAGCCTCAAAAATGTGCCTAAATAGGATGGCACTGTTGTGACCCAGGCCCAAGTATGTAGTAGGAAAATCAGTCCGTGAAAAAACAAACTTTATTTGAACAGCTGAGAATTACTTCATTCCTAGCATCGTTCATCTCAAATTAAAACAAATTCCTCCCAACATAAATTCCTCAGTCCTACTGCAAACCTTGGTCCATCAAGCAAACTGCCAAAGGTCTTTCTTGGCAAACGTTCAGAAGTCACAAAAATAAGCAGAAGACGGAGCTACCAACGTTGTTTTCCGGCAAAGCCCAAACGCCGTTGCTGGTCTGTTTTGAGCCTTATGGGAGGGGCCAATCATCTCTTGGCCCTACTCCCGAGTTGTCCTTTTTGCTTGAGCTGCTCTTGCCTTCTGGCAGCTCTTCTCATGCGTGCATTAAGAACAGGCTCCTCCTTTTCCTCTGCCTCACTACTATCAGTCTCTGGAGGCTCTGGAGTCCGCACATCACTCCCTGATGGCCCTGGCCTCACCTCAGCCTCATCACTGTCCAACTCCGTTGCCAGCTCCACAGGCTGCTGGTCAACCACAACAGGCACAAAGCTGGGGAGAGTGGGCAGGCCCACCCACTATTTCCATTACTGGGTCGAGTGAATATCACCTCTGCTGGACATGTTTTGCTCCTTTCCAATTGCCTTATAATACAGGTATCAACTCGCGGCATCACATTGCTGTCACATGACGTATCGCAACGTTTTACCCCTTCGTGGAGCTGGGGTGGGCGTGGCCTGTGTGTGGCACATCCGGCCCATGGGCCGCCAGTTTGACACCCCTGCTTTATAGCTAACCTTCTCAATAGAGAGTGGCAGACTTGGGGGTGGGGAGATGGCCTTAAATCCTGGGTTATTACCTGTTGGGATCGTAGCCCCGTTCACCCGGCTTGCGGATCTGAGGCTGCTGGTTGAGCTTGCGAACCTGCAGAGAGAAAGACTCGCTATCCGACGTGTCTGTGTGCTCCTCGTGTCGATCATGACTGCCACTCCGGCTGTTTGAACTTGACCTCACGCCATCTTGAAAGCCTGGAAAGACAACAAAGGGAAACCCAGCAAAGAAAGTTAGCCTATCTCACATGGCGGTCATAATGGTTTTCTTCAAGAACGATTGCATTTGGCACTAGGGTAAATTACAGGACAGATGCAGGCTATTTAGTACTCTTCAGATTTTCAAAGTCAGATCCCAATCAGTCTTAGCCAGCTTTGGTTTTGTATGCAAGCTGCACAGCCTAGTCCAGTAATGGCTAGCCTTTTTGTTGTCATGTGCTATAAGTGGGGGGGTGGGGTTCATGCATGTGTGCCCACACCCATAATTAAATGCGCCCCCCCCCATGCATGTGTGTGCAACCCCTCCGCGCTCCCCCTGCTTTTAGCACACAATGGCACGGTGGGCCCAGGAGGCCTGTATTTCGCTCTCCCCAGGCTCCAAAGGCTTTCTAGGAGCCTGGGGAGGGCAAAAACGGCCTCCCCACCCCCCTGGAAGCCCTCCAGAGGCAGGAAACAGCCCGTTTCCTGACTTCCGGTGGGCCCGGAAGGCCCAAAACTCAGCTGGCTGGTGCACGCATGTGCACTGGAGCTCAGCTAGGGCAATGCTCGCGTGCCCACAGATATGGCTCCGCATGCCATCTGTGGCACGCATGCCATAGGTTCACCATCATGGGCCTAGTCTAATCTGCTCCTTTTGCCCGTTTTTGGTGCCTCCTTTCTATATAGCCAAGGGAAACGGCTTGAAAACACTGTCTGCCACTTCAGTTATCTGCGTCTTCCTGTGCCATGGAAAGTCAAGATCTCTATTGGATAGTACTGTGGGTTTTTCAATCTCAGCAACTTTAAGGCCTGTGGACTTCAACTCCCAGAATTCCATAGCCAATTGTAAATTATTGTAACTAATTGTGACTTATATTCTGTTTCCCACCCTTAAGAAGAAAAACATCCACACTGGTAATAACAAATACAGCAATAAGACTATTCAGGAGGGCTCAAAAATATGCTGAGAGGAGTCGGAATGTTCTTTCAGCTAAGCAGCATAGAAGTCCTATAAATCTCTGAGCACAGGAAATCTAGAAATCTTCTCAACCTCGGCCTCTTTTAAGATGGGTGGACTTCAACTCCCAGAATTCTCCCAGCCAGCATGCTGGCTGGCGGAATTCCGGGAACAGAAGTCCACAAGTCTTAAAGCGGCCAAGATTGAAAAACACTTGAGATGGACTAGGCTTTTCTTAGGCAGAAACAGCTTCAGAAACCAACTCACAGCAGCAACAACTGTTTGTGGCTCCAAATGTTACTGCAATCTAACAAGAGGTCCCAGCTGCTTATGAGAAGATGAAGAGAACACGCAAGCTGGGAGTAGTTTAGACTTCTTTGCATAATGCTCAAACAAGGTTAGCTAAATGTCATGAGAACTTGGGAAGAAGATAAACCAGGGGTGTCCAAACTTGGTAACTTTAGGACTTGTGGATTTCAACTCCCAGAATTCCTCAGCCAGCTTTGCTGCCTGAGGAATTCTGGGAGTTGAAATCCGCAAGTCTTAAAGTTGCCAAATTTTAGACTTGTGGATTTCAACTCCCAGAATTCCTCAGCCAGCTTTGCTGCCTGAGGAATTCTGGGAGTTGAAATCCGCAAGTCTTAAAGTTGCCAAATTTGGACACCCCTGGGCTAAACCTAAGTACTTAGACTAGCATTGCTGGGGGAAATAGATGTCAGGGCCTGACAACAGCCTTAACATTCATGACCTCTAGATTCTAGTTCAAACTTCAAGAATCAGGGATTGAAGCAGGAGGAGGAACCAAAAAATGAGAACCTAGATACAGACAATAGAAAAAAAATGGAATCCAGACTGCCAGAGATTCTACCCATATTTTCGGGGGTTGCAAAGTGATACTGAAAGCAAGGAGACAAAACTACTCCAGAATAAAAAAATGCTATTTGTGGCAGGGGCAAGGAAACTATTAGAGAGAGAGGGGAAAAAATCTAGTTCCAAGAAATACAAGGAAGGCTAGTGAGGAAGGGAGGGGGATGCGACAATCATTGGCAGATTGTTTGGATTTGCATTGTAAGATTCTGGATGAGCTCAATACTTCGACCTTGACAGGAGAAGCACAAAGAATCATTGTCAGAAAGATTCCGTAATAGGTTTCCTTGACATTATGATTTTTCCACTCAGTAGAAAGAGAGACGGGGCACAGCAAAGAAGGAGGGGTGAGTGAGCATTTTTGCCCTCAGCTACTCCCACCCCTCCATATAGCTAGATCAGTGTTTCTCAAGTTTGGCAGATTTCAGCTGTGTAGACTTCAACATGGTTGGCTGGGAGATCCTGGGAGTTAGGAGTCGACACATCTGAAAGCTGCCAAGATTGAGAAACACTGATCTAGACAGATTGCAGGTAAGGAAAACACTTGGCAGACTAAGGGTTCAGGACACAAAGCAGAAGAAGCACAAGATTCATTTCCTCCTTCACTGAGGGCTGTAAAGGTAAAGATTCCCCTCGCACATATCATCTCCGTTTCAAAGCCAAAGCCAAAGCCAGAGCTGTCCGAGGACGTCTCCGTGGTCATGTGGTTGGCATGACTAAACACTGAAGGCTCACGGAACGCTGTTACCTTCCCACCAAAGGGGTCCCTATTTTTCTACTTGCATTTTTTACGTGCTTTCCAACTGCTAGGTTGGCAGAAGCTGGGACAAGTAACGGAAGCTCACTCTGTTACACAGTGCCAGGGATTCAAATCGCTGAACTACCGACCTTCTAATCAACAAGCTCAGTGTCTTTGCCACTGAGCCACAGCGTAGATCACCCTAAATGAGACATCCTCCCAAACCATTTACACACATAAACGCAGTGTGTGCATATGTAATATTGATGCACTTTTGTCTCCACTGGGTGATTCTCTAGCACGTAGATTTCTGCTCTTGAGAATGCTCGGAAATGGCCATGTTGCTCCATATAGCTACTGCGTTACCCACGTTAAAGAAGGTTAAAACAGTAAGAAAGACAAACAGACATCCATCATCCAAATATAATTTGAACTAGTTTCCTTGATACCCAATTGAGCTTGTTGTCATTTGTCAGGCTGCTAAAACACTTAACAGGTAGTTCTTGACTTACAATAATAATTGAGCCCAAAGTATCTGTTGCTAAGTGACACATTTACTAAGTGAGTTTGGCTCCATTTTATGCTACAATTGTTAAGTGAATCACTGCAGTTGTTAAGTAATGGCAAAATCGGTCCATAGTGAACTATTGATTTGCTTAACGACTGTTGCAAAAAAACCCTCACAAAATCATGTTGTTCATGTGGGTGACCTGATTTACGACCATCACGAATTACGACCATGATGGGCAGACTCCATTATGGTCATAACTTGAGGATTATCTGCACAGTCTCTAGAAGAGGGGCAAAAGAGTCGTTAACGTCCAAGAAAGAATGCTCCATAGGCATTTTTTTTACATATTCACAAAGCATGCCTTGATAAGAAAATACAGGTAGTCCTTGATTTAACAACAGATCATGTAGTGATCATTTAAAGTTTTTGTTGTTGTTGTTGTTGTTTACATTTACATCCCGCCCTTCTCCGAAGACTCAGGGCAGCTTACAGTGTGTAAGGCAATAGTCTCATTCTATTTGTATATTTACAAAGTCAACTTATTGCCCCCCCCAAACAATCTGGGTCCTCATTTTACCTACCTTATAAAGGATGGAAGGCTGAGTCAACCTTAGATCTGGTGGGACTAGAACCTGCAGTAATTGCAGGCAGCTGTGTTTTAATAACAGGCTTCTTACAGCCTGAGCCACACTGCGGCCCTGAAGTTACCACGACACTGAAAAAAATGATTTATGACTGCTTTTCACACTTACGACTTTTGCAGCATTCCCAAGGTCACGTGGCTAAAATTCAGAAGGTTGACAACTGACTCATATTTATGACGGTTGCAGTGCCCTGGAGCCAATTTATCACCTTTTGCAACCTCCCGACAAGCAAACTCAATAGAGAAGCCAGAGTCACTTAACAACCGTACTTAACAACTTAGCATTACTTGACTCTGAGACACGGCAACCGTCATAAATATGAGCCAGTTGCCAAGCAGCTGAATTCTGATCACGTGACCCTGGGGATGCTGCAGCAATTGTAAGTGTGAAAAACGGTTCTAAGTCACTTTTTTCGGTGCCATTTTAACTTTGAATGGTCACTAAACGAATGGTTGTAAGTCTAGGACCACTTGCAGTCACTTTGGTTCAGCAAGATTTCTGTTGGCAGGTAAGTAATGAGTCACCTTGTAGGGAGATGGGTGGCATAAAAAAATTAATAAAATAAATAAATAAAACACTAAAGGAAACTGCTCAAACTCTACGTGTCTTTCTTGGTTCTTGGGGCTTTACAATTAACAAGAAAGGATAACTAGCAGATTTTAAATTCTTTTAAAAAGTACCGACGGATACTTTTAGTGGTGAAATCCAATTTTTTTTTTTACTACCAGTTCTGTGGGCGTGGCTTGGTGGGCATGGTGTGGCTTGGTGTGTGTGGCAGGGGAAGGATATTGCAAAATCTCCATTCCCACTTCACTCTGGGGCCAGCCAGAAGTGGTATTTGCCGGTTCTCCAAACTATTTCTATTTTGAACTATAAATTCAAAATTTCCGCTACCGGTTCTCCGAACTGCTCAAAATTTCCACTGCCGGTTCTCCAGAATCTGTCAGAACCTGCTGGATTTTACCCCTGGATACTTTGCTACTTGGGGGAGAAACCAGGTGGCCTGAACAGGTCAGCATATGTCCTTTCAAACAAAAATAATAGAAGATGACATCCACATATCACAAACATTATGTAGACTTGTCTTACTTATAGATGAGAAGAATTATAGTAAGCCATTGCATTCATTCAAATCACTTCTGGACTTGCATGGGAAGTCAGCCATCTTGGTGTAGTAGTTAAGATACCAGCAACTGGGAGATTGTAAGTTCTAGTGCCACTTTAGGCACGAAGCCAGGTGGGTGACCTTGGGCCATTCACTCTGTCTTAGACCTAGAAAGGATGCAAGGGCAAATGACTTCCAAAATCTCGCCAAAAGAATTATAGGGATTAGACCAGGCAGTTGCTGGGAGCCAATACTAACAACAACAACAAAAGGATGGTAACAGTTTAATTAAAGGAGCCTTCAAGCATTAATTGGTTAGCTATAGATGGCAAGATACTCCATGTGGATCAGGACTATAGTATCTGGCTTGCAAAATTTCATTTAGCCATGCATGGCAACAAAGTGCTGATATTTTGCTGTATCTCTTTGCTGCCATCTAGGGATCTTCTGAAATATTACAGCACTGATCTGATACCTTCTGTATAAGTGGGCAAAATAGGAGGGGAACCGTGTTTTTAAGGGGAAAAAATCAGCAGGAGCTAGTAGCACCTTTTCCAACTAACGTAAGTACTTTTTATTAAAAGCCATAAGGCCTTATGAGCTGGAACTCTCTTTATGAGATGCACAGATGCATCTGATGATAAGTTACAGTTCGTGAAAGCATATGTCTTTTACGGTAATAAATTTTTGTACAGATGAGCAAGTAGGTTATGATACCATGAAAATGAAGTAAACTAATAGAGAATGGAAATACTCTCAACACCTAGCCTTCAAATGCAAAACTTGGCTGCAGGAACTACAATTATAGAGAAAGTAGACAGCCAAGATTGCTTCTAAATAAAAACTCAGCTCTTTCAAATCACTGTTTCCTTTTTAATTCAAACACTGCCGTGCCATTCATTTTTGCTTTAATCAGAATGCCCATTTTGAGAAATCAAGGAAACTCTGACAATCTTGATTTATGCAGATCGACTCATCAAAGAAATGTAAACTCTTTTTCAGCAAAGATATGTAAAAGAATAAATTCAGTTGTATGACAGGGATATTTCTTATGATGAAGATGTGATAATAAAGACTCCTACAAGTTGCGCTCAGCTCTTTAGAACAGGATCTTTTAAACCTGAATCTGCCAGAGGTTGATGGTTGCCATGAGAGACTTAAAAAAAGAAAAGTCCATCATTAGAGTTTTTGCCTCCTTTTTTCTTTTTTTGTAAACTAAAAGGTTCTGCTGCCTGAAAAAATTTGAAAATCCTCGTCTTAGACATTTCATGGACTAACCCATCACTTGGGGAGGAGGGTAAATAATACAAAAAAGTTACCCTTTTTTTGTGTGTGACTTCCCAAACTAGTTTTCAATTATGAGATTTCTCAGTGGCCTCCCCTCCTCGTACAAACTACGCCTGACCTTGCTCGACTTTGTGGGCTTGGCGAAAGCTAGTCTGGCGCTATTCCCTGTAATACAGGAGCTATCAAAGCTCCTAATCATGATGACATTATATAAAGCCACGCTGAGCAATGTGTCTCTCTGAATCCTTCTAAATATGTCTGTTAACCAGTTATGGCTCTGAATTGTGGAAATATCTCTGCATCTCTACACCCTTTCCAAATTCCCTGGATTGGTAGCAATGCGACTGCTAGCTACTCTGACCTAAAAAGCTTAAACTTTTTAAAAAGTTAGGCACTGGAGAAGTTGCCTTCTCTGGGTGGCTCTCAAACTAGGATGAATTGCAAGCAACCTACAGTTCCAGCTCTCTCAAAGGGCTGAAGATCTACGTGTATTCAAAAGCCTTTTAGCCAAGATACTCTGCTATTTTGGCAATTACTGTCTTTTTGGTGTCTGGCCTTTTTTAAATTTAATTAATTTATTTATTATTTTGATTTATATACCGCCCTTCTCCCGAAGGACTCAGGGCGGTTTACAGCCAAATAAAACAGAGATACAAAAATTAAAAACATTATTAAAAAACTCATTCAATTAGGCTAAAAAACTAAAATTCTATAAAAAACTAAAACTCTATTAAAAGCCCCCATTAAAACTATTAGGCCAGCCCTGCGCGATGAAACAAGAATGTTTTTAATTCACATCGAAAAGTCCGAAGGTCAGGGAGTTGACGTATCCCTGGAGGTAGCTCGTTCCAGAGGGCAGGAGCCCCCACAGAGAAGGTCCTCCCCCCCGGGGGTCGCCAGCCTTAACTTGGACCTTGCTGGAAACTAAGCAAATATTGCTTAGAGTGTGTTTTTTTTCCTATAAAAAAATGTTATTTGAGGTTTTATATTACCGGAATTGACACGTTACCATTTTATCTATTTTGAATTGCCCTGGAAGGACACAGCTCTGAAAAGCTGCCCAAAGATCTGTTCTTGGCACCGTTTGAATTGAATGTGATGCACTTGCTAGACTCTAGTGTACTACCGAAAAGAGATTATTATGATCATCAGTTAAAGGACACACGCCTACTTTCCCTCTTTCTGTTATGTGTTTGAAAGCTGCCAGACAAAAGTTTTGCTCCCAGCCAGCTGCCCATTTAATTCCCTGCAGTGTTATTTCAGTACTATTAGCACACAATTCATAACCCTCCAAAAGCTTTTGTCATCCTACTGCCGGTGGTGAAGGCTTAGCTTTTTCCAAAGTGTTCTGCACAGTAACCATTTACATTCCCCCATTTCTCTCTCTCTCTCTCTCCTAATTGCAAAGGCCTTGCTCTCCTTTGCAAAATGCCCTTGGTTACTTTACCCAACTACATAAAGAGGCTCCGATGCTTCTCTTTTGCTTCCTTCCAAAGATGCTAAAGTCAACAAAATCTCCCAGGCAGCCTGGACCACTCCTATTTTTAAATATACTCACATCAGAAATTATTGCATTATATGGTTATGAATGGCTCACAGTTCTTCAGTTATACTACCCAGTGACATGGTCACTCATGCAAATTCATTTGTAAGTCACCTTTTTTTTAATTGATGCCCACACGTCTGTAGGTAGAAAGCCCCATGTTTCTGTAGAATATCATTACCGCAAGACCTGACTCTGGAATGAAAGCTTAGGCCCATAAATGCATCGCCGTCAACCGTCATGAGGAAGAATATGGAACATGCCTGTGCAACTGGCAACCAACCACACTAAATACAGAACACTTGTCATGCACGGCAGGCCATGAACGACTCAACACACCTCTTGATTCTGTAACCCCATCTGCTTTCCTTCCTGCCACTCAGATCCCCACTCAGCTTGGCAGGGAGTTGCAACATACACGGGTGGCCATATGAAATCTAGAAACTGCAATCCTAAACAAAATTCCATGCCACAGACACATTGCGCAGCAGGATTCAGGATTGCTGCCCACATAAAAATCTTGGATTTGTGTCAACCGATCCAGTACAAATGACATTCTTATCACTGCTATTTTGTTCATTACATTTTTGTCCCACCCCATTTTCAAGGTACTTTGAATAGTTTCTCTCATCTCTTATGCTGTCAGGCTCACAAAAACTCTACAAAGTAGGTCTACTTCAAATCTTTGGCCCAAGGTTACTTAAGGGGGTTTATGACTCCGCTGACATTTGGACATGAGACTTGACATTTCTAACACATTTTAATTATTGCACCATACCTGTTTTCTCTAATATTAATTCCGCCTGTCTTCTAAACAAAAGCCTTATAGAAGGAGGTTGGGAGATATTTAATAAAAACATATAACTAGGAAGAAAATCAAACAAAAGAGGAAAAGTAGAATACAATGAATGCCTATGGTCTCCCATATATATTTCTAGAGGTAAATGCTGTTTCCCATGTCTGATATATATTTCTTCTGCTCAGTTTCAGGGAAGAGGTTGTACCTATGAATGGGATAAGTAGTAGTTCTAACAAGCAGTTTAAGTGGGAAAAAAAGAGAGTGATATAATACCCACTGCATTGCAGATATTAGGGCAAAGAAATCCAGCTTTACAAAGAAAACGGTTATCTTCCAAGTATAGCTTAGAGGCCAAAGGAAAAGTCGTTCTGCAAAGATTTAGGAAGATGGCCTGGATTTCTTTTGACCGAGATTAAAGCAGGAAAGTAGGAGCCGGAGACTCCTGCTTTTTCTAACGTGCTCAAGAGGTGGATCCTCTTAATTTCGTCATTAAACGGAGAAGGGTTAGCTGCTTCAAGAAAAAAGTTGACGTTTATGTGCAATTGCACTGCCGCTTCCCTAGCAGTCATCTTAGTTAAATTTGGGCCACCTTTCTTTTTTGGGGGGAGGGGGTGGGCACTTAGCTTCAGAAGACAAAAGGAAGAGAGAGTGCTTTCTAAACGTTTTTTTGTGGAAGGCTTTTGTTGTCTACAAATAATTTCTCTCCAAAATTTCCCCCAAAAGGAGGGAATGGAAAGGTCACACTTCTCTCCCCGCCCCTCCATTAACCAATACTGCTTTAAGAAAAAGAGCCCCCCCCCCCTCCATGGGTGCCTATGGATGATCATGAGATAAGGGGAAACTCCCCCCCTCCAAAACGTGATGGGATATCCGAGGGAGAGGAAGGGATGTGGATAATCCAGGTGCTAAGGACAGCATATTCTCCTAAGGAGGAAGGGGAGCTAGGAAGATGATCCAGATGTTTCTTGGAAGGAGAGGCGCCCCGCCCCCCTCTCGATTCCCCCCACTCCACCCCCGCTCTCACCCTGCCGCTTTCGCTCGCGTTTATCCTGCAGCTGCTTCTTCTTCTGCTTAGCGCTGAACGGCCTCTTGCGGGGCATGTCCTGTCCCGGCTGCCGTCCCCTCCTCTTTCCGCTCCTCCAACAACACCGAACTCGCAGTCACGGAGTGGGGGAAAGGGGAGGAGCTTAAAAGAAAATTACTCCTTCGGCGGGGAGAAAAGGAACCAATAAGCTCGGAGGAAGGGAGTAGAAGCACAGTGGAAGGGGCGGAGCCGGCTCGAACTAAAGAATGAGAGAGCGTGACGCGAAAGCTAGCTGGAGGACGGGGGTGATTGGGGCGAACCATTAAGGGCAGGCGAATGGGGGGGGGAGAGAAGAGATTGGAATGTGACGTGCTTGGAAAAGAAATGACAGCAACGATTATGGATTGTACCATCGAAGGCAAAAAAAGCCTTGAGTTCATCATTCCTCACCCCCCCCGCGGAATGTACCATTCCGGTCGGGGGAGGAAGGGCTAAACCAAATTGGACCGTTCCGTTTATTCTATTCGTGGGTTGTTGGAGGGCCGGGAGTATGCATGACGTAGAAAGGCATAAAAAGTCATTACAGGGCAGGCACGTTAGAATAGAATAGAATAGAATTTTTTATTGGCCAAGTGTGATTGGACACACAAGGAATTTGTCTTGGTGCATATGCTCTCAGTGTACATAAAAGAAAAGATACGTTCATCAAGGTACAACATTTACAAGGGGTGTGAGGGGGAGATCTAGCTGGCAATGCTTTTTTTTTTTTAAATAAGGATCAAGAAAATTTGGAAAAAGTGTATGTAATATCTGGTTTTATCAGAAATCCTTGTCAGGCAGAATAGCGCTGCCCTTTATCAATAGGAAATAAAAGAATAGACTCTCCATCTTTATTGCACATTCATCTAGCTTTAATATATATATCCATTTCTACAAGTCAAGCTATGAAAGAAGAAAAGCTCACTTTTCCTTGGGAATACCTACATTTTTACAGGCTGGTTAATTCAGCCTGATGCCAAAGATCAAAGACCTTTCATGGTTTGATGGAATTTAATTATTAATAACTTTTAAAAGCATATATTGGCCTTTTAAAAATATGTCAAAATTATACATACAACACTATAAATATATCATGAGATTAATTATCACAATAAAATTACAAATAGAACTTCAAAAGATTTTAACATACTGTTTAAAAGTCTTCCATGATCCTTTATTTAAAAAAAGAGGGAAATCAGTTATGACCCACAAACCATATGAATAATCCATTCATATAGGCAATTCATATATGCATTTTTCTTTCCAGTATTAAATAGTAATTTTTAAGTCAGGTTTAGGATCAGAAAACTGTATACTTATTAATATCTTGATCAGTTAATTCCAAATGCCAACCAAGGGCATTATCAGCATCTTTTAACACACAGGAATTGATCCAAAGCCATATTAGCTATATTTTGTTCTTCAAAGAAAAAAAAACATTTGCAATTTTCTTTAGTACAAACAATCACTAGAATATAGTTTATTTGCTTAATATTTTTATATCCTTTTAATATACAAACAATTCCTAGAGACAGGTACATTATACATTTAAAATAAGAAATCAACAAAAACTGTACAGATAATCCTCCACAGATAATCACTATTTATTTAGTGATCATTTAAAGTTACAGGGGGACTGAAGAAAGTAACTTATAACAGTCTTCACATTTATGACTGTTGCAGCATCCCATGGTCACATGATCAAAATTTGGGCACTTGGCAACATGCCTCTATGATAGTTGCAGCATCCTAGAGTCATGTGATCATCTTTCATGCCAGCTTCCAACAACAAAGTCAATGTGAGAAGCTGGACTTGCTTAACAACCATGTGATTCATTTAATAACTGCAGTGATTCACTTAACTGTGGCAAAAAAGTTTGTAAAGTCAAGCACAAATCATTGCCTTGCTTAGCAATGGAAATTGTGGGTCCAGATTGGATCATAAGACATGGATTATCTGTGTATCAACAACAAAAACGGCACGGTAAAAGTGATTGGTCCAAAGTCACCCCACATAGTCATGAAGACTACACTATGTACCTGGAGTCTCCAATCTTGGCAACTTTAAGCCTGGCGGACTTCAACTCCCAGAATTCCCCAGCGGCTTTGGAGACCCCTACTATATGCAATATAGTTCTTGTGCTAATACGCATAAGTCCGCCAGGCTTAAAGTTGCCAAGGTTGGAGACCCTTGCTATATGCAATATAGTTCTTGTGCTAAAACGCAATAAAAAAGACAAGAACTATAAGTGGTTAGTAAAAGACTACAGTACACCGTTGAAGAAATGCCCTTAGTTTATTGGCGAGTAAGAAGCTCCCATCCTTAAGTCCAAAGAAAACCTATATTTTTTCTTTACCAGGTGACTTTATTTACTGCCCTTCGACTATCTCTAAAACGGGGGTCTCCAACCTTGGCAACTTTAAGACTTGTGGACTTCAACTCCCAGAGTTCCTCAGCCAGATTTGCTGGCTGAGGGACTCTGGGAGTTGAAGTCCACAAGTCTTAGTTGCCTAGGTTGGAGACCCCTGCTATATGCAATATAGTTCTTGTGCTAATACGCAATAAAAAAGACAAGAACTATAAGTGGTTAGTAAAAGACTACAGTACACCGTTGAAGAAATGCCCTTAATTTATTGGCGAGTAAGAAGCTCCCATCCTTAAGTCCAAAGAAAACCTACATTTTTTCTTTACCAGGTGACTTTATTTACTGCCCTTCGACTATCTCTAAAACGGGGGTCTCCAACCTTGGCAACTTTAAGACTTGTGGACTTCAACTCCCAGAGTTCCTCAGCCAGATTTGCTGGCTGAGGAACTCTGGGAGTTGAAGTCCACAAGTCTTAGTTGCCAAGGTTGGAGCCCTTGCTCTAGTCTAAAACGACTTGTTTGCTCTCTATGATAGCAGGCCTTAAGGGCCTTTCTAGGAAGTGTCCCGATCTCTATCGCTCGACACTTATAGGGCGATACTATTCGCTCCTCCTCAGCGTGGTCGGTCTCGCGCAGGCGCAATAGAAAGGAGGCGTGCATGTGGGAAGCCTCTTTTTCCGGGCGTCGGAGGCGCAGGAGCCAAGTGGCGGCGGCGGGAGAAAACCGGAGGGCTGAGCCATGCCTAAAGGAGGAAAGCAACACCACGCCCAGGAGGAATGGATCGGGGACGGGGAGGAGAAGACATGCCCCGCGCAAGGAGCTGGAGGTGCGATTTTGGGGGGCTGGGGGTGGGATTCAACAAGGATAACCTGGAAGTGTTGGGAAGCAGAGCTCGGGAACTTCTCGGAATTTGGGGTGGAAGGGTTTGAAAATTTGGGGAAATAAAAAGTGGGGAGAATAATTGTCCTGCAATCCCTCTCCTTCCCCCCTCCCTGCTTTATAAATAATTTTGCAGCCATAATTTAAAAAAAAACAACACCGAAATAAGTAGCCTTCTTTCGAATAATTATACATTTATTCAGAAGTTAAGTAAGTTCCTCCGTAGGTCTTCCTAGAGAATGGAAATGTTAAAATGTCAGTAGCATTTCTAATATAGACAGAGGGTGAATGCCTAAGGAGAAACTTAAGTAAATCTAAGTATGAATGTATTTGATTGTCCTGACATTTTTCTTCTCTCCATATGTCTAAACCAGCTTTCTCTCTCTCTCTCTCTCTCTCTCTCTCTCTCTCTAGTTTGGTCCTCCTTTTCACTTACCTAATTCAGTTTTCTCTAGCATATGTCTTGGAATGTAAATGCCAATTGTCGAAACCATATTCACTGATCTGATGAGTTTTAGTCAAGGATGGGAAGGGATGATTTGAATGTAGGTATCTTAGACAAGGCATATGACTATTTTAAGAGTGCTCCTGATAAGTGAGATGATAGTATATATATTTTTACCAATCGCACATTTATACTGTTTCCAAGAAAGACACTGAAGGGGCTAAAAGTGAGTTGTATGTATTGTTATGTTGGAAATGCACCTGCAGTGACCGTAGCCTAAATAACAAACTGGGATAACTGCTTCGCAGAAAAGGCCAGTACACTTCTCATCGTTCCCATCACCCATCTCCTTCCACTTATGACTGTAACTTTGTTGCTTGTATCCTTATGATTTATATTGATATTGATTGTTTCCTGATTGCTTATTTGCACCCTATGACTATCATTAAGTGTTATAAGTGTTCTACCTTGATAAAGGTATCTTTTCCTTTATGTACACTGAGAGCATATGCACCAAGACAAACTCGTGTGCCCAATCACACTTGGCCAATAAAAAATTCTATTCTATTCTATTCTATTCTATTCTATTCTATTCTATTCTATTCTACACAGTATGTCCTTTAACCAGTGGAGCTTAATTAATGTATGTTACTTAATTGATACTTAATTAAACTTTCTTCTTTCCTAAGAAAAAAGAGTAAGGAGTCAAACATTATTTTGGCCAGGCTGATAAATATCCATAGTACTGTAAGTGAATAAATATTGCAGTCCACCTAACCCAGTGGTTCTCAACCTTTATAGTGCTGCGACCCCTTTAATACAATTCCCCATGATGTGGCAACCCCTTTAATACAACTCCCCACGATGTGGCGACCCCAACAGTAAAATTATTTTCATTTTGAATTTATCGCGCCTGAAGCTGTATTGGCTAGTGATCTGAACTGCTTGCGATTGCCTTGAGGACGGAGGCATTAAAGCGGAGACTCCTCCCCTATTAAGTTTATCGCGCCTGAAGCCAGATTAGGCTAGCGATTGGGAGTGATTGCAGCTGGCTTGAGAGGGAGACATCAGAGCAAAGATTTCTCTCTTTTTTAATTCATCGTGCCTGAAGCCGAATTCGGCTAGCGATTTGAAGAGCCTGCAGCTGGCTTGTGGAGTCAACCATTGGAGCGCGATTCTTCGACTTGCAAGTATACTTCCATATTTCCGATGGTCTTAGGCGACCCCTGGCAAATCGTCATTCGACCCCCAATGGGGTCCCGACCCACAGGTTGAGAACCGCTGACCTAACCAAAAAGTTATGTTTGTTCACAAATGTGGCTGTATAGTAACATTTTTGAGATTTTGTGTTACACTGTAGACAATCAGAGTGCTTCACATGCCCATTTTTTGTTGGTACGATTAATTCCAGTTGGAATTAATCCCAGTTGGATGGATTGTGATAGCAGTTTGTCGCATCCTTTGTTCATAGCAGTTGGAGAGATATTTGTCGATTTGTAGGATAATCTTTCATCAATTTGTGCTAAGATCTTCCATATGTTGTTTTTAACTCTTATCATTGTCATTCCTACTTGGGAGGGCTGCACAAGTCCATCCCAAATAGTATATATTTATAATGAGAGGATGAGAACTTCCAGAGGGTAGAATTGGTACACCAAACTTCCTACTTCCTACTAGCACAGGGGTCTCCAACCTTAGCAACTTTAAGACTTATGGACTTCAACTCCCAGAATTCCTCAGCCAGCTTTTCAGTTTTCTACTGAAGCCCCAAATACTTGAAATTCAGCATATGGCCATCCTAGCGTCCCTTAAATCTCCTTGGATTTGGTTCTATAGAGCCTAAATTTCCCTCTTTTGTCTCCTATTCTCTTCTTGCCAAAACCACATAGTTCCTTCTGATCCTAATTCTTGTGTAAGGTATCTTTCTCAATCTTTTCGCTGCTCTCTGTTTGCTTTATTGGGTTGCCTCCCATACTCTTTTGCTGTTAAATTTCTTCCATATGTACCCACAACTTCCTTAGAATCTCCCTTTTTACCTTTCTCTGTCTTTCCTTCATTTAATCATCTCTAATCCTGGAGCCCCTTTTTCTAGCCTAGTATACAAAGTTATTTCCTCATCCTTAGCACAAGATACAAGTTTCATCATCCGTAGTATGGCTGATAGGAGTTGTAGTCCAGTGCATTTGGGAGGTGCCGAATGAGGGAGGTTGCTATGATTGCTTCCTGTTGTGAAGAAAGGGACAGAGTCCTTGACAAGATCTGAAGTATCAACTCCATTGATTCAGCATTTTTAATGCAAACCAGAAACCTGTTTACTGAACAACTACCCAAATTCCTCACCACTGGCCATTATAGCTGTCATTGGACTGTCAGCAGCTTCTGGAGATTCAGCAGATTCCCTGGAGAGCCATGCCTGTTTTGCGTGGTCCAATGAAATCTCCTTTGTTAATTTCATCTTGAGCTCATATTGTAATGGCCTAATATTGCCCTGGAAATTTGTTAGAACATTCACAAATCTTCAGCTCAACACCCAGGCACTTGACTAGGAACAGAGCTGGCAATTATATTTATTTTCCAGCTGGGCTCCTGGGGATTTCACAGCTGTCATTGTCCTAATCTTTTTCCTAAGTCTGGGATGGGGGGGGGGGGAAAGTTTCAACGCTTCTGCATGCAGCTATTAAAAGATCCTGGAAGCAAATACATATAGATCGTCTGCTACTTGCAAACTTTCAAGTTACAAACTTTGGCTGATACAAACAAATCTGTCTGTAAAAAATCCTGGAAGATGGGAAATAGTTTATGGTGCACCTCATTTTCGTATGCTTGGCAGCACCAATGCAATCCTGAGAGGCTGAGCAAAGGCCATTTTGGACACTACCCTTTTCTGTCTGTTTACCAATCTTGTGTTTAGTTTTCATGGTTCAATTTGGACTGCTCTTCCTTTGGTGACTGTGATTTACAGGTAGTCCTCGACTTACAACGGTTCATTTAGTGACCGTTCAAAGTTGCAACAGCACTGGGAAAAGTGACTTACGACCATTTTTCACAGTTGTTGTTGTTGTTGTTGTTATTATTATTATTATTATTTATTAAATTTGTATACCGCCCTTCTCCCGAAGGACTCAGGGCAGTTCACAGCCAATAAAATCCGAAAATACATATGAAACAGGGTAAAAACAGTATAAAAAACTAATTCGATATATGGCCTAAAAATTTGAATACAATTAAAAACCCCGTTTAAAAAACCCCAATTAAAAACCCCAATTAAAACTACGTTTAAGCTAGCCCTGCACCCCGAAACAAAAGCGTCTTCAGCTCGCGGAGAAAGGTCCAGAGGTCGGGGAGTTGACGAAGCCCCGGAGGCAGCTCGTTCCATAGGGCAGGGGCCCCCACAGAGAAGGCCCTCCCCCTGGAGGTCGCCAGCCGACATTGCCGAAGGAGGCCCTCTCTGTGGGAGCGCACTGTGGGAGCGCACTGGTCGGTGGGAGGCTACTGGTGGCAGTAGGCGGTCCCATAGATAACCCGGTCCTATGTTATGACTCCCATGATCATGTGATCAAAATTCAGATGCTTGGCAAGCGGTTCATATTTTATGACTGTTGCTGTGTCCCAAAATCATGCGATTCCCTTTTGTGACCTTCTGACAAGCAAAGTCAATGGATAGGCCAGATTCACTTAACAACTGGGTTACTTACTTATCAACTGCAGCGTTCACTTAGCAACTGCGGTAAGAAAGGTCCTAAAATGGGGCAGAACTCACTTAACAAATGTCTCACTTAAACGACAGAAATTTTGGGCTGAATCGTGGTTGTAAATTGAGCACTATTTGTGAGGACCCAGATTGTTGGGGGCAATAAAGTTGACTTTGTATATAATATACAAATGGATGAAGACTATTGCTTAACACAGTGTAAGCCGCCCTGAGTCTTCAGAGAAGGGCGGGATATAAATTCAAATAAATAAATAAATAAATGCTTAGAATTAAGTGTAACAATGATAATGGGGAGGGGGGGTAGTGCTAAGAGCCATCAATCCATCAAGATGGAAACAAAGATGGAGAAACATGCCACATCAATTCCAGAGGATGGGCCTAAGCCATCACCCTCAGCTATTCTGACACACACTACAATTATGTAAATTGAGAAGCCTGCCCTAGATTAACCATCAAACAAACTAAGCATGGGGCTCAGGGCACCAAAGAAAGAGGGCATCACAGAGACTTGGAGAGCCATTTTGTTGTAGTGGTGATGAATATGGCAGCCTAGAAACTAGAACACTAGGCCTCCCTTAGGCCTTGAAAGCCAGCTGAATGACTTTGAACAGTCACTTTCTGTATATTGAACTCCTCTCACAATATTATGGTTGTGGGAGAAAATAGCAGGCAAGAGTACTAGACATGTTAGCCACCTTGAGTTATATATAAAAAGATGGGGTAAGAATTTAATACTATAGTAATAATTTAGGCACTTAGGTGACTTTGAAATGGGGGTCATGAACTACGGGTAGTCCTCAACTAACCATTCATTGACTGACCATTTGAAGTTAATAGCATCATTGAAAATAGCAACTTATGACCGGTTTTCACTTACAACCATTGGAGCATCTCCATGGTCACGTGTCCAAAATTCAGAAGCTTGTCAGTCGGCATGTAATTATGACAGTTGCAGTGTCCTCGGGCCATGTGGTCACATTTTGTAACCTGATAAGCAAAGTCAATGGGGAAGCCAGATTCACTTAACAGCCATGTTACTAACTTAAAAACAGCAGTGTTTTGCTTAACAACCGTGGCGAGACAGATTGTAAAACGGAGCAAAATTCACTTAACTGGCTTGCTTAGCCACTGAAATGTTGGACTCATTTTTATTTTCTAAATCAAAGACTACCTGTACTTGGTTTGGTGTTTTTTTTTAAAAAGTACTTAAATTTGGTTTGGACAGCAGTGTTTGTGAAAGTCCCTCTAATTTTATACATGTGACAGCGATTCTGGGAGGCACAGTCATTGTGGTTGATGTTACATCTCTGAGGTTCTGTGGTTCTTTTCAATTTTGATTCAAATAAAGATTTCAGCCTGCAGATCCCATCCAGTACTTTAATCTTTATATCACACTGGCTCATACGTTGCCAAGCATGAGAAATGGCTTTCAATTTGCCAGTACTCCCATCTTCCTGTTCTCACAGAGAAGTCTGTTTTTGGTTGGACCCAGAGCAGTGGTGAAATGTAAAATTTATTACTGTGGGCATGGCTTGGTGGTGGGGGTAATATGACTGGATGGGCGTGGACAATTTTATTTTTTTTACTTTTAAAAGCATTTTTTCTACAACCTTTTCGGCCGAAGAGGTTGTAAAAAAATGCTTTTCAAAGGCTCTTGACGATCCCAGCTGAGTTGCCTGATCGTCAGAGGCTTTTGTTTTGTTTTAAAAGCATTTTTTTTGCCTTTAAAAGAAAAAAAGCCTCTGACGATCAGGCAACTCAGCTGGGATCATCAGAGCCTTTGAAAAGCATATTTTTTATAACCTCTTTGGCAGGAGAGGTTGTAGAAAAAATGCTTTTAAAAGGTTCAAACGATCCCAGCTGAGCCGCATGATCATCCAAGGCTTTTTTTTTTTTTACTTTTAAAAGCATTTTTTTCGGCCAAAGAAAAAAATGCTTTTAAAAGTAAAAAAACAACAACACTGATGATTGTGTGGCTCAGCTGGGAATGTGGGGGGGAGCAGGGATTTTCGCTACCGGTTCTCCGATCCACTCGCCACCGTCGCTACCGGATCAGGCGATCCTGTCCGAACCAGGAGCATTTCACCCCTGACCCAGAGCCACATAGTGAAAATCTCGGAGCTTCTTCAGAACAATGGTACTTGTTAACTCTTGGTTTGATTATTTTTGTTTCTTTCAGACAAACTAGTAAAGAAGGGAAAGAAGGATAAAAAGACGAAAAAATCGGTAAGTTTTAGCCTTGTTGCTTAAAGGTTTTACCATAGCTTTTTTTAGTCAAGAGAAACTAGCATTTCTCAATAACAGTAGCACTTAGACTTATATACCGCTTCATAGATTTTCAATGTCCATGTGAGTTGCCATTTGCAAGTAGGCAGCAATATACATTTTCTAAATAAGATAAATAAATGATAGTGCTTTGCAGCCTTCTCGAAGTGGCTTACCGAGTCAGCATATTGCCACCAACAATCTGGGTCCTTGTTTTACCAGTCTTGGAAGGATAGAAGAGTGTGTGGTAGCCTTTAGGGGTTTCTGGAAGTAAAATTTGTGAAGCAGAATCAAGCCTGTCTTTAAAATGCTTCTCTCTATCCCTTAAGAAAAGTACCATTAGCACAGCTCTTTATATACGGGTCTGAGTGATCTGGTATATACTGAGTATATACTGAGTATATACTGAGAGCATATGCACCATGTCGTGTCCCACTCCTCCGCCGACGGCCGGGTCAGGGAAATCCGAATCAGGCGTGCCTCTGCAGCTCTGCCAAAGTCCCAGCAAAGTCCTCAGGGCAGGCAGGAGATCAGAAAGTGACTTCAGCAAGATATGTTTAGACTTTGCCTGACTCAGAGAATGCCAGAAAGCAGATCCTTTATATAGGCCATGGGGTGTGGCTCCATGACTCAGCACTTATCCAGGCCTGCCCCTCCCTTCCTTCTGTTGCCTCCGCCTATCAAGTCTTCTGACGCGAGAGTCACTCCAATCGGCAGCTGTTGGTAATTGACCTTCCTCAGGCTCACATGCTGTGGAGGAGGGGGAGGGGTCTAGTTGCTCCGTTTGCCTGGGCATGGAGCCAGAGCTGGGGGCTGGAGATATTTCCTCCTCTTCAGCCTGTCTGGGCATGGAGCCAGGGCTGGGGCCGGGAGGCATACTAGAACATTCCTCCGTGTTCGGAAGCAGATAAGCAGGCCCCGGCTGTGGTGAGATTGGGCGAGACACAACACACCAAGACAAATTCCTTGTGTGTCCAATCACACTTGGCCAATAAAAAAAATTCTATAAGTTGGGGGTAAAAGCTATTTTTTTTTTGCATGGTTTTATCCAGATTAAACTCTGAACTTTGATTCCTGTAATTTCAGTAAGACACAGAAAAGACATAGGGAAGGGACCTGAAACAAATTATTTTGCAATTGTTTGTTAAGAGCTGCCTAAGATCAGGTAGACATCAGCATGTGAGAAAGGAGGCCATCTACACCCTTTAAACAGGGGTCTCCAACACTGGCAACTTTAAGACTTGTGGACTTCAACTCCCAGAGTTCCTCAGCCAGCAAAGCAGGCTGAGGAATTCTGGGAGTTTAAGTGCACAAGTCTTAAAGTTGCCAAGGTTGAAGACCCCTGATTTAAATAATAAATCCCATAATTTTTTTGGTAGGTTAAGGAGCATGGCCCACACTGCTCCCTACAGTATTCCTTTTAAGTTCCTTTTCTAAGCCCAGAATGAGCATGGTCAAAATTCAGGTAATCCTCAACTTGCAACAGTGCATTTAGCGACTGTTCAAAGTTGAACAGTCACATTGAAAAAAGTGACTTATGACCATTGTCCACACTTAATGACAGTTGCAGCATCCCCATGGTCACATGATCAAATTTCTTGGCAACTTGACTCGAATTTATGACGGTTGCAGCATCCCAGGGTCGTGTGATCCCCTTTTGCGGCCTTCTGACAAGCAAAGTCAATGGGGACGGCAGATTCACTCAACGACCGTGTTACTCATTTTAACAACTGCAGTAATTCACTTAGCAACTGTGGCAAGAAAGGTCATAAAATGGGGCAACACTCATTTAACAACTGTCTCACTTAGTATAGAAATTTTGGGGCTCAATTGTGGTCGTAAGTCGACCTGTACATGATAGGGTTTTTTTGTAGGTGATGAAGCTAAAAAATAAAATCAGTGCCATAAATCTTGCAGAAATTTAATATGCACCCTTTTGTTACTTAAAAGCCTAATTCCGTTCCATCCCAAATTCTATATTGTCTATTTAGAGATTTTTTTAATAGGAACATAATGTCCCCATTTCTGTACTTTAACTTAGACACCAACCCCCAGCACCTAAACATTGTTCCATCCACCTTATAATCTCATGCTGTATATAATCTCCTGTAATTCCTGAAAGTTCCTGCGCCCGTCTTCTTACAGCTCCCAACGGCCAGAAAGTTAAACACCCTTGCAAGTAGGAGTGACTGGATTCAAAATACGTGTTGTTACCCAGGCCCAAGTACGTAGTAGGAAACTCAGTCAGTGTAAAAAAAACCAAACTTAATAGAACAGCTGAGAATTAATTCATTCACAATGTAGTTCAACTAAATTAAAGCAAATTCCTCCCAACAAAAATTCCTCAGTCCTATCACCAACCTTAGTCCAATTAGGCAAACTGCCAAACGCCTTTCTTGGCAAACGTTCAGAAGACGCCGATACAAAATAAATGCAAGAAGACAAAGCTATCAATGTTGTTTTCCAGCAAAGAGCCCAAACACCGTTGCTGGTCTTTTAAGCCTTATGGGAGGGGCCAATCATCTCTTGGCCCTACTCCCGAGTTGTCCTCTTTGCTTGAGCTGTTCTTGCCTTCTGGCAGCTCCTCTCATGTGTGCATAAGGAACAGGCTCATCCTGTTCCTCTGCCTCACCACTGTCAGTCCCCGGAGACTCTGGAGTCCGCACCTCACTCCCCGATGGGCCTGGCCCCACCTCAGCCTCCAACGCAGAGCCCTCATCCGGGCCTTCCCCAGCCTCTAGGACTGGCCCATGTTTTTCCTCAGCCTCATTGCTGTCTGACTCCAGCTTCGCAGGCTGCTGGTGGACCACAACAATACCTTACTGTGCTCTATGTTCAATCTTTCTGCCACTAATTCTCCCAAATTTCTTTCTCGTGCCCCAAGTTCTTCGAGGAACTGGCTGTAGAGGAGAAACACTCCAGCGAGAATCAAGCAGCAGAGAAAGAAAAGAAGGAGCCGCCACAGGCAAGTCATTTCCAAATGGTCTCGTTGGGTAGGTCCTTGTGGTCAAGACGTTACTCCATTGAGAGTAGCAGGTTGCCCATCCCTTGACCACCTATTTTTCTGTGGTGTTTGTGTGTGTGTGTCTTTTGCCTGCAGCAGCTGCAACAGCAAAAGAAGAGGCGAGATAAGAAAAAAGAGCAGAAGAAAAAACTGGCAGCGGAAGAGGATGAGGAGGAGAACCAGCTGGTCGAGAGGCTGAAGAAGCTGTCTGCCCAAGCCAGTGATGAAGATGAAGAAGGTGGGAGGCTGCAGTTTTCATTCTGCTTTTCGGACTCCTGTTAACCGGGGGTCGGCCCTGAGCGCTTGCGACACTCCTTGACCTGATGTTGACCTCCTATCATTTAAGTTTACAAATGGCTGAGGCTGAGGGACAGACTTCAAGGCTCCTGCCTGAGATCTCTCTCACAAGGTTTCAGGGATGAGGGATGCTTTCTTGCACAATTTCAGTCACGTTTTCCCAGAAGCAGATGCGTTCTTCAAGATCACCATCCTCTGCCAGTTGGGGTATGACTGGAATTGCAGTCCAAAGCAGGGGTCTCCAACCGTGGCAACTTTAAGACTTGTGGACTTCAACTCCCAGAGTTCCTCAGCCAGTTGCCAAGGTTGGAGACCCCTGATCCAAAGCACTTTGATTGGGGAAGGCTACAGCAAGGGTCCCTAACCTGTGGGCCACGGCCCAGTACCAAGCCGCGGCCTATTCACAAGTGGGCCACGTGAGGGTCTGGCGGGCGTGTGACACTTGTGCAAGCGTCATGGGGGCTTATGGCCCCACTCACGTGAGCGTCACGGGCTCGCATCCCCACTCAGGTGATCGTCGCGGGCACTCAAGGCCTTAGTCACGCAAGCTTGGATCCTCGGATCCGGGTGCTCGGATCCTCATATGCGCAAGCATCACGGGCACTCTCAGCCCCATTCGTGTGAGCAAAAGGTGCTCGTGCTTGCCCACTCATGCATGCGCTTACCCCTCCCACGAAACCATCCTCTCTTTCCCCCTCCAGCCACCAACCCGGAAAGGTTTGGGAACTCTGGGTTAGAGTAGGTCTTTCAGTTGGTGAGTTTGAACCTGCTTACGGTCTCTAGATCACAATCTGGTATGACTTTTTTTTTTTTGCTTCTCTTCCAGTGCCCATTCCTGTCGCCAAAACAGGCAAGAAAAATAAAGTAAGTCCCCAGATGCTTTCAAAGCACTTTGCTGGACAAGAATGAAAGGTGAAAATGGAATGAGAACAGAATTTGGACACAGTAAACCAATGCTTGCAAGCTTTAGCTCTCTCGCTCTCGCTCTCTATTGAGAAATGCAAAATACAGTATGGTGTGCTTCGAAGCTTATGCCCTCCAGTGAACATAGGGGTGCTGGAATGAGCTCCATCAGCAGCAGATATTTTACTGCTAAGACACACTTCAGTTTATATGGCCCTTAAAGCTGTTTTAAAAAAAACTGGGGAGAGGGTTAGGAATTATGAATACATAATCAGAATAAACATGACTGAACTTAAGCTGGGATGGGTATAATTAATTTAAGGAGATGGGCGTTAATATAATTTAAATAATCGAACATGCCTTCTAGATTTTGCTGAACTTCAACCCCAGCTGGCTGATGCTCAACCCCTCATTTAGATTAGTAGGTTTGCTTCCTATGCAACAGCGTAGATAATAATTTGGCAAGAAATTAATCATTTGAAAATTATTAAGTCATGTAATTCATTAAGATAATGATCTTATTGGAGGTTGAGAGCCATTTGATGATCGGGATTTCGTTACATCTTTAGGCAAAGAAAAGTGCTTCAGATCATATTCCTGACCTAACCCAATGCCTAGGCAGCCACTATGGGAGCCTTGTCAGACTATGTTCCTTGATGGTGTTTCATGGGTAACTAAGAGGAAAAAAAAGGGAGGAGGGGAATTCAACTAAATTTCTGTTGCTAGACCAGTGATGGCTTTTCTGGAATGAGTGGCCAAAGTGCACGCGTCCGAACCCCCAAAATGCGATGCGTGTGTGCCACCGTGCATGTGCCCCACCCCCGCACATGCATCCGCGGCCCCCCGCACATGACCCGCACATGCGCATGTGGTGCTCCACATGCACCCTGCCCCTCACATATGCACACGCGGGCCCCCACATGCCCCCCCACCCCTTGTCCATGCATGGCAGAGACCCGAAGACCAGCTGGCTGACGGGAGACGCTCGTGCATGCACGGTGGAGCTGAACTGGGGCGACGGCTCACGTGGCAACAGAGAGGGCGCTGTGTGTGCCACCTCTGGCACGCGTGCCCTAGGTTCACCCTCATGGTGCTAGACTATTGTGTCTTGATCAGAAGATCCCTGTAGTCTGAAAAAAAAATTGGAGTTAATTTACTCTGGTGCCTTGATGAGGAGATTCTGTTACCTGGTTCTTTTCTTGACATTCTCCTCCCTAGTTTTTTTTCTTTCTTTCTTTCTTTGTCACCTTCAGGGAGGAAATGTGTTTGCTGCGCTGAACCAGGAGCAGAGTGAAGAAGAGGAGGAGGACAACGATGATGAAGAAGAAAAAATATCAAAGCCCATCAAACTTGACAGGAATAAGAGCAACAAGGTGAGCTGCATTTGGGAATAATCTAACGGGAGTGATTTGACGGTTAATTTTCCAGATTCAGGGTGAGCAGCCTTATTTCATGTGGCCTTTAGCTGCATTTTTAAAATGTTGCAAGCAGTCCTGTCTGTCTCGCCCTGCTCTGTGGGGAAAGGGTCAGAAAAAGAAAATGGTTTGTGTCAAAAAACAATAATTATCTGAGGTAAAATGCCTTGGAGAAGACAGGCAGCTCCTTCTGTGTTATATGGTTCTTCTAGGAGCCACTCTTAAGGTGATGCAGGTTTCAGTAGTACATATTGCCCACCCTTATAATGGGTACACTTGAATAAGAACAACAAGGTGTAACGGGTGGGGTGGGCCGTGCCATGTGGCCACAGGAAAAAAAAAATCTGTATGCTTGCTGATCTTTTAAGAGTTGGATGTACCCTGGACTCCATTCGAAGGCACATAGCAATTGAGTTCAAAAAGCTTAACAGGATCACTAAGAGTTCTGCATATTTTATGACTCTAGTCTGTAAGAGTGGAAAGAACGGATAATTTTAACTCAAAATTCTGCCAGAGCAGTTATAAATCAGGCTACCCTCCCTGGTTAACCGTCCTTGTTAAAACCCCAAATCCTTCATCAACTGTAGCAATGAAGTGGGGATGCAGATTAGCAGGAAATGCACGCTTTTCTATTCCAGCCAACAATGCAGAAGATGCAGCATTGATTGGCTTCATTATGTAAGCCCCACCACTGCTTTCTACCTGGCCAAATAGCAAAGAGGCCATTCATGTAATGCAGGGGTCTCCAATCTTGGCAACTTTAAGACTTGTGGACTTCAACTCCCAGAATTCCTCAGCCAGCTTTGCTTTGCAGGGTGAGGAATTCTGGGAGTTGAAGTCCACAAGTCTTAAAGTTGCCAAGGTTGGAGACCCCTGATGTAATGGATCCCATGCTAGATTGGAAGAAGGGAAGGAGGCTTTATTCCCCCATATGGTGGCCCTTGCCCTCAATTATTAGGATTGTATGTTGCCAGATCTAAAAGTAAATGGGAGGAGTCCATGAGCCCAATAGATGCGCAACCCATGTTTCCATTTTTCCCCCTTGATTTAAAGCTAGCTGTAATGCCTGCATACAACCTTTTTTAATTCCTGGGAAAAGCGTGAAGGCTGAGGGCTACAGTGATTGATTAGAGTTTCTTCTTGCTAATGAGCGCAGCAAGAAGTCCTCAATTTATAACCATTTGTTTAGTGACCATTCTAAGTAACAACTTAGGGCCTCTGGTGGCTCAACAGACTAAAGCAGTCTGTTATTAACACAGCTGCTTGAAATTACTGCAAGTTCAAGTCCCACCAGGCCCAAGGTTGACTCAGCCTTCCATCCTTTATAAGGTAGGTAAAATGAGGACCCAGATTGTTGGGGGGGGCAATAAGTTGACTTTGTATATAATATACAAATGGATGAAGACTATTGCTTAACACAGTGTAAGCCACCCTGAGTCTTCGGAGAAGGGCGGGATATAAATTCTAATTAAAAAAAAAAACAGCACAGAAAAAATGACTTATGACTGTCTTTCAAATGACCATTGCAGCATACCCTCGGTCACATGATCAAAATGCAACTGGCTCATGCTCAATGACGGTTGCATTGTCCCGAGGTCACGTGATCACCTTTTGCCACCTTCTGAAAAGCAAAGTCCCTGAGGAAGCAACGGGGTTAGTAACTTAACAGCTGTAGTGACTCCCTGAACTGCTGTGGCAAAAAAAAAAAAAAAAACAATCATAAAATGGGACAAAACTCACTTAACAGCAGAAATTTTGGGCTCCGTTGTGGTCGTAAGTCAAGGACTGTTTAACTTTGTCAACTGTCTGGTTTTCTTTGGTCTTGACCGTTTCTTGAAAGCATTTACATTAAAGTCTCATTTTATGGAAAGGACAGAAGGGTTGTCAGTGGAACGAGATATCTTTTTTCAAATTCCTAGGCAGTGATAATGAAGCCCAGGCTCTTTCCCAACAGTCAAAATAATTCTTTTTCTTAATAGAAGAAATTGCAGATGTGTAGGTGATCCTCAGTTTTTCTTTTTTCCCAATCTTGGAAGTTTTAACCTTGCAGACCTTTTTGTTAACCATACTGGAAGCTGTAGCACGAGTGTTAGGGATGACTTTCTGGCATTTTTCTAAGTAAAACCAGTACAAAAATAATCAAAATCGAACTTTATTTCTCTAGGCAGCCTCTGATGATGAAGAAACAAAGAAACCAGGAAAAAAAGCCTCTAAAACCAAACAAAAGGTCAGTCTGGGTTGTCTGAAGTACAGGTAGTCTCAACTTACAACCTTGTTTCTGAGGTAAAAGCTTACGTGGATCAAGAAGAAAAACAACATTCAAAAACGCTATTCCAAAGTCCCAGTACAGGTAGAACTGAACATATCACAATTTGTTTAGAATAGAGTAGAATAGAATTTTTATTGGCCAAGTGTGATTGGACACACAAAGGAATTTGTCTTGGTGCATATGCTCTCAGTGTACATTAAAGAAAAGATACCTTTATCAAGGTACAACACTTACAACACTTAATGATAGTCATAGGGTACAAATTTAACACAATGATAGTCATAGGCTACAAATAAGCAATCAGGAAACAATATCAGTATAAATCATAAGGATACGAGCAACAAAGTTACAGTCATAAGTGGAAGGAGATGGGTGATGGGAATGATGAGAAGATTAATAGTAGTGCAGATTTAGTAAATAGTTTGACAGTGTTGAGGGAATTATTTGTTCAGCAAAGTGATGACGTTCGGGAAGAAACTGTTCTTGTGTCTAGTTGTTCTGGTGTGCAGTGCTCTATGGCATCGTTTTGAGGATAGGAGTTGAAACAGTTTATGTCCAGGATGTGAGGGGTCTGTAAATATTTTCACAGCCCTCTTTTTGATTCATGCAGTATACAGGTCCTCAATGGAAGGCAGGTTGGTAGCAATTGTTTTTTCTGCAGTTCTAATGACCAAAGTTATGATGATGCTGAAGTGACATATGACTGGTTATCACACTTCTGACTGCTGCAGCATTTCCCCCGTCATGTGATCCAAAATGGGATACTTGGCATGTATTTACGATGTTTGCATTGTCCTGGGGTCATGTGATTGCCATTCCCAGGGGGCTTCTGACAAGCAAAGTCAATGGGGAAAACTGGATTCGCTTAATAATTTCCTTTATAGCCTTAGTCATAAAATCAGGCATGGCTTGCTTAAACAACTGCCTTACTGAGCAACAGAAATTCTGTTCCCAATTGTCTTCAGTCAAGGACCGCCTGTGAACTGAGGCCAGGCAATACTTGGTGCAGAGAATGAGGACTTGCAAGGTTCCTATAGTGGATCATTCACTCTGGAGGAAGAGGTTAAGTGAGGATTGAGCTTGGAGTTCTTACACTGCCATAAATGGCATAAGCATGACCTCGCTCAGAATCTAGGAAGCCTTATCTGGCCATTCTTAGGGGAAGGCAAGCATCTGGTGAGATTCTTGTAACAGAGGAGACAAACAATAAAGTTTCAACCTGAGGCTTTTCATGAGTGGTTCTGGTTACTTGCACTTGACAAGAGGACCTTGCTATGATCACTGTATCAAAAAGGCTCAAGCTATAGTAGACATTGCTCTAAGAGATTTCTACATATTGTATATTTACCAGTTAAAGTGAAACGTATTGTCAGAGTATGAATATTCATAGACTGGAATAGGTCAGCCAATGAATAGGCATAGCAACTGGGTCAGCCAATGAGGGCTGTTTTGGAAACAGAAACTTAAGGAAGAAGTCTGGGTGTGGCTTAGCCCTGCAGCTTCTGAGTCTGTGCAGAAAAACTGAAACTTTTCTGCTCTGCTGAAATGAAACTAACTGTTCTCTCCTGCCTTGTGTTTTGCTTGTAACTGCTACTACATTGAAAAAGAATCTATATTGGTATTGTACATTTATCTTCATCTATTATATGTATATAAAGAAGTTAATGAATCCTGCTGAATCAGTTTACCTGTGTGTGCTTTCTGGATTTGATTTCTACTGCAAACTCTAATACATATAAATGAAATAAGCCAAGCACTTATCCCTTTAAAGTTAGATTTGTGGGAGCATTTTGTAGCTATAAGACAATGAAGGAAATAAAAATGGATTAGTTCCAAAGCACTTCTGTTGTTGCTTCATTCTTTCCAGGGAATTTTTCCGGATATTGAAAATTTGTCCGTTGCACAAATTATATCATATATAGAAACCAGGTTATATATGGAAAAGATTTCTCTTTCTTTGTTCATGTCTTGGAAGCTCATCATTCTGAAAAGGGGCCGGGCAGGGAAGTCTTACTCAGAAGTGCCTGCAAGGCATGGTCTAAAACTGATGACTGCAATGCTATGATCAAAACTCTACTTGGTTTGTTTAATGGGCATCAAACATACAGTGCATATGAAAACCAAGTGGAATTTCAATCATAGAACCATAATCACCATCTTAACTTTTTTTGACCTCACTGGAAAAATGAATAGAAATTGAATGTCTGCCTCTCTTACTCAGGAAGAGGAAGAGGAAGAGGAGGAGGATAAGGAAGACACAAAGTGGAAAAGCAAAAAGAACGAGAAAAACAAAGGAAAACAACAGGTTTGTGGCTTCAGTTGTATCCTTCATCCTTGATATGTAATGTTATTGGTCAATTTTGTAGCTTAGTATTGCTATATAGTGATGCAGGCTACTTCTGCTGACTGCCGGTCTGCCTGCAATTTGGCAGTTCGAATCTCACTGGCTCAAGGTTGACTCAGCCTTCCATCCTTCCCAGGTTGGTAAAAGGAGGACCCAGATTGGTGGGGGACAAAAGGCTGACTCTGTAAACCGCTTAGAGAGGTCTATAAAGCACTGTGAAGCGGTATATAAGTCTAAGGGCTATTGCTATTAGTATTCCCTTTCAATGCGGAATGGGACAATTCAGCAATTCAATTTAATTATTTCATATGTTTTTTTTTTAAAAAAATCATCATTCATATTTCATTCCGTTCCTCCTTTTTCATCCTTTCTTTAATGATTCTGTTCCACCATTTCTTTGATATTAGTGTAACTCTTGTCACATGGCAAGTTGCCCTGGCGAGTTGTCATACATCCTTTTCAATGTGCCTTAGTTTGTGTAAGCTGGAGCTCATTACTTTGATAAGCCGTTTCTACTGTATTTTTCGGAATATAAGATGCATCAAAGAATAAGACGCACCTTAGTTTTTGGGGAGGAAAATAAGAAAAAAAGCTAATTGGCAGGTGGATCAGCCTCCCGGAATACCCCCAATCAGCTGTTTCCAGGGGTGAATTTTAGCAACAGGTTCCTTGGTTGTGAGTTCTGTGCCTTGCTTTTTTTTGCTTTTTTTTTCTGCCTCTGAAACTCTGTTTCAGAAAAAACTTTTTTCTGCCTCTGAAAGCCTCTGAAGCTCTGTTTGGGAGCTTCTTCTCTAAAGCGCTGTAGTTCTATTTGGGGCTTTTTTTCCCCTGAAGCTCCATTTCTGATGCATTTTTTCAGCCTCTGAAACCTCCATTTGAGAAGCTGGGCGGGGCATTTTTGTATAAGATGCATCCAGATTTTCACTCTCTTTTTTGGGGGAAAAAGGTGTGTCTTAAATTCTGAAAAATATGGTAATTAATTTTCAACCACCATCATATTTGTCAAGGAGACTGATCAAATTTGCTAGTTTAAACATAGAAGAACATAGAGCTGAAATAATACCCTTGGACTGGAGTATCTTTTTTTTTTAATCACATGGTGAATCTTTTTCTTTTTTTCCCCAATTTTTTTTGAATCAGTTTTGACTGCTGGTTACTGCAGTTTCCTTGACAAATTCTGGAAAGGCTTGTCCGTGACTAGTCAAGTGTTAGTGAACCTTTTCAGCACAAAGTGCCAAAACGGGAGAGAGCACGCGGAGAAGCGCTGGAAACCAGAAGAGCAGCTCCCCCATTGTGCACGCACACGCTGCGAAGCTGAGCTTCCGGTTTCCAGCGTGCGCATGTGTTCCAGTCACCTGGTCTTCCGGTTTCAGGTGTGCATGTGTGTTCGAAGACCAGCTGGCCAGCGCACATGCGTATGCTGGAAACCAGAATGCGGCTTCCTGGTGCACACATGCACACCAGGGAGCTGCTCTTCCGGTTTTCAGCATTCACACACACACGAAGATGCGTGCCGGAACCGAGAAGAACACCGGGCGATGGCTGGAGTGGCCAAGGAGGTGGCTCTGTGTGCCACTTCCGGCACTCATGCCATATGTTTGCCATCATTGGACTAGCCTAAAGTCCCCCAGTTTGGCAATGGGACTACAACTCATGGTCTCTCAGTTTCTAGCCTGGTGCCTTAACCACTGGCTCTTAAACAGTTCAAATGTGCGCTCCCACAGAGTGGGCCTGCTCAGAGTGCCGTCGACCAAACAATGTCGGTTGGCAGCCCCCAGGGGGAGAGCCTTCTCTGTGGCAGCACCGGCTCTTTCGAATGAGCTGCCTCCGGGGTTACGTCAACTCCCCGACCTCCGGACCTTCAAACATGAACTGAAGACTTTATTATTTCATCGTGTGGGACTAGCCTATTTTAATTGTAATTTTAAAGGGGTTTTATGTCGGTCTATGACCGTTTTAGTTAATTTGGCCTACTAAATATTTGTTTTTAATTCTTTTTAAATTTGTTATTTATATTCTGTGTTTTAATATTTATTTATTATTTATTTATTATTCGAATTTTTATACCGCGCTATCTCCCAAAGGACTCAGGGCGGTTCACAGCCTTATTTATTTTTATTTATTTATTAATCGAACTTATATACCGCACCATCTCCCGTAGGACTCAGGGTGGTTCACAGGCATATTAAAACAGTACAATAAATAAACATTAAAACCCAATTAAAACTAGATAATATCATGGCCTGATCACTAAAAAATAAAAAACCTATAAAAACCCCATTAAGATATGCTAAAACCTTTTATCTTAGGCTAGTCCTGCACGCTGAAACAATAGCGTCTTCAGTTCCCGTCTGAAGGTCCGGAGGTCGGGTAGTTGTCGTAATCCTGGAGGGAGCCTGCTCCACAGGGTTGGTGCCGCCACAGAGAAGGCTCCTCTGGGGCCGCCAACCCACACTGTTTGGCCGACGGCACCCGGAGGAGGCCCACCCTGTGGGAGCGCACAGGTCGTTGGGAGGCAATCGGCGGCAGAAGGCGGTCTCGAAGGTATCCCGGTCCTAAGCCATGGAGCGCTTTAAAGGTGGTCACCAAAACCTTGAATTGCACCCGAAAGACTACCGGTAGCCAGTGCAGGCCGCGCAGGATAGGTGTTATATGGGAGCAACGCGGTGCTCCCTCTATCACCCGCGCGGCCGCATTCTGGACTAACTGAGCCTCCGGTGCTCTTCAAGGAGCCCCATGTAGAGAGCATTGCAATAGTCCAGGCGGGAAGTGACGAGGGCGTGAGTGACTGTGCGCAAGGCGTCACGGTCAAGGAAGGGGCGCAACTGGCGAATCAGATGGACCTGATAGAATGCTCCCCTGGCGACGGCTGTCAAATGGTTCTCTAAAGACAGCCGATCGTCCAGGAGGACGCCTAAGTTGCGCACTCCCTCCCTGGGGGTCAGTACTTCCTCCCCCACAGTCAGCGATGGTGTAAGCTGACTGTACCGGGACGCCGGTACCCACAGCCACTCTGTCTTGGAAGGGTTGAGTTGGAGCCTGTTCCTCCCCATCCAGACCCACACGGCCTCAAGGCACCGGCCCATCACCTCGACAGCTTCGTTGGGGTGGTTCGGGGTGGAAATGTACAGCTGCGTATCATCAGCGAACAGATGATAATCCACCCCGAACCCACGGATAACCTCACCCAGCGGCTTCATGTAGATGTTGAACAGGAGAGGCGAGGAACATAAGAATAAATACAAGTTAAAACAACAATTAAAAAACTTATTACATTAGGCCAAATTTAAAACTATTGTTAAAATAATAAAATAATACAAACCCCATTTAAAACTAACTTTAAAACTAAACTCTAGGCCAGCCCCGCACAAATAAATAGATGTGTCTTAAGCTCGCGGCAGAAGGTTCGGAGGTCCGGAAGTTGGCGAAGACCTGGGGGAAGCTCGTTCCAGAGGGTGGGGGCCCCCACAGAGAAAGCCCTTCTCCTGGGTGTCGCCAGTCGGCACTGCCTGGCGGACGGTACCCTAAGGAGTCCCTCTCTGTAAGAGTGTACGGGTCGGTGGGAGGCAGTCGGTGGCAGTAGGCGGTCCCATAAGTAACCCGGCCCTATGCCATGGAGCGCTTTAAAGATGGTAACCAAAACCTTGAAGCGCACCCAAAAGGCCACAGGTAGCCAGTGCAATCTGCGCAGGAGTGGTGTCACATGGGAGCCACGAGGGGATCCCTCTATCACCCGCGCAGCTGCATTCTGAACCAACTGAAGCCTCCGGATGCTCTTCAAGGGGAGCCCCATGTAGAGACCATTGCAGTAATCCAAGCGAGATGTCAACCTCCCCAGCAACCCGTCCATGTCCTCGGGAGCCACAGGATCAAATCCATCCCAAACAGTCTCGTCAAGACGGGTCTCTGACATCTCACCTGGATCTACCCAATTTTGATCCAAACAGTCCCAAAGCTGAGCGATTTATCGTATAGATAACCACTAAACTCCTCGGCACGCCCTTGTAACAGGTCATCCCGCAGCCCCTGTTGGAGTAGGGAGCGAGTCACCCGAAACAGGGCGGCCGGGCGGTTATCTGCCGACGCAATGAGGGAGGAGACGTAAAAACGCCTCGCTTCCCTCATTGCCACTAGGTAGGTCCTATTAAAAGACCTAACTAGTGTCCGATCAGCTTCCGAACGGCTGGATCTCCAGACACTCTCTAGACGTCTTCTCCGGCGTTTCATCTCCCTCAGCTCCTCAGAGAACCAAGGAGCTGGTTGAGACCTATGCCGGGTCAGAGGTCACAAAGGCACGACATATGGCTGTAAACCGCCCTGAGTCCTTCGGGAGAAGGGCGGTATAGAAATTAAATTATAAATAAATATTAAATAAATATTAAATAAATATTAAAATAAATAAATGAGAATACAAGCACACATATGCATACTATTGCAAAAGGACCATAGCCATTATACAGCCTGGATGGTAGACAGTTTCTGTGACAAGAGCCCAGGAAAAGAGGACAATCACCAGGGAGACTATCAGGAACCTATCAGGAAGGAGAAACAAAAACACAGATGTACATTCTGACATCACTTTTGCCTCCAGAAGAGCATGGAAAGAAATGTCAGAGAGACGGGTTTTTTTCCCCTCATTATGTGGAATTTGTGTTTGGCTGAATTATTCTATATGCATTTCTCTCTTCCTCCCTCCCTTTTTTTAACATTCAGAGAGGAGGCTCAGCATTTGCAACCCTGGCTCAGAGTGATGAGGAGGAAGCTGAAGAAACTGAGCCCAAGGAAAAACCTAAGGTATAGGACCGTGAAGGCGAACCAGTGACACGCAGAGCCCTCTCTGTGGGCAGGCGCACAGTCGCCAGCTGCTCTTCTGATTTCCAGCGTGCCCATGCACACCAGCCAGCTGATCTTCATGAGTGCCAGAGCGCTGGAAAACAGCCTGAAAAACGCCCAAAAAATAGGGCATTTTTTGGGTGTTTTTTCAGGCCATTTCCAGGCCATTTTTCAGGCTGTTTTTGGCTCAAAAAAATGACCTGGCCAAAAAACAGGCATGTGTGCGCCGGCCAACTGGTCTTCGGATTTCCGGTGCTCCGGCGGGCACAAAGACCAGTTGGCCAGCTCGCATGCGCGTGCCAGGAACCCAAAGACCAGCTGCGCACGCCAGTGCACATGCGTTCCGGTTTGGGCACTCAGTACCAAAAATGTTTGCCATCATTAGTATAGGAGAAGAGGATTGTGGAAATGTGAGTTGAAGTCCACAGAGAGCAGCCAATGGAGAGATCACTAACTAAGTTCTGATTGGGATTGCTTGTTGGATGGTCAAAATAGCTCCGTTGGGTAGAGTTCAGGATGTGAGCCCCATCTTTTCCAGGTGATGCTGAAACTGGAGCCTAAATATTGAAACACTGATCTAAACAGGGAGTGATCTCTTAAGTCTTCTCCTATTCAGTACGCCAAGGGTAACAACAGTAATATAATAAGAGTAATATAATAATAAGAGTAATATACATGTGGCACAGAATATGACGTACATATGGAAACATATGACTAGTTTTATTTCCCTAACTACTTGCTTAAGGATTGTTCTTTATATTATTCATGTTGTCTTGTATTCTTGTATGGACTAAACCAATTCCGTTGTATACATGATGTACAATGACAATCAAGTATTTAATATGAAGGCTGCATCTCTGTGGCATTATTCTGTCTTATCCCAGAATACAGATAGTCCTCGTTTACCAATCTTTCTAGATTAGATTAACAGAGTTGGAAGGGACCTTGTAGGTCATCTAGTCCAACCTCCCACCCACCCAAGCAGGAGATCTTACACCATTTCTGACAAATGGCAGTCCAATCTCCCCTTGAAAGCCTCCAGTGATGAAGCTCCCACAGCTTCCGAAGGCAAAGCTCTTCCATTGATGGATTGCTCTCACTGTCAGAAAATTTCTACTTATTTCCAGGTTGAATCTCTCCTTGATCAGTTTCCATCCATTATTCCTTGTCCAACCTTCGGGTGCCTTGGAAAATAGCTCTCATTCAATGGCTGTTCGAATTGTGATGGCACTGAATGAAAGGGCCATAAAAGAGCCATCATTCCTCCTCCCTGATCTAGTGGGACAGATAATGGGGTGCTTTCATCCCTGATGAGCAGAAAACAGATTATTTTGAATTTAAAAAATAGTTTCCTCTCTTAAGGAGGGATGCTTCCTAGTTTCTCAGAAGGCTGGTGGTTTTTAATGGGTTTATTTCAACAGTTAGATTATTTGCAAAACTGGGAGAGAGTTGGAATTGCTATTGCATTTCCGTTTTGTTTCTCTTGTGTAACAATGTTTATGCCTATTTCCTTGCTTTTCGTTTTAGGTTGGAGCCAAACAAGCGTCTCAGTCTGAAGAAACTACCACCAAGAAAACAAAAGGGAAAAAGAACCAGCCAGCCAAGGTAAGTAGTGTTTACAATCTAACGAAGAAGCCAGAATGCCCAATTTTGATGGTTGTGTGGAGAATGCAAGAGATTGCTTTACCGCTCTGTCTGCTGAGGTAAGTCGAGGTAGTCCTCGACTTCCAGCAGTTTGTTTAGTGACTGTTCAAAGTTACAACAGCACTGAAAAAAGTGACTCATGACCATTTGTAACACTTACGACCATTGAAGCATCCCATAGTCATATGATCAAAATTCAAATAGCAATAGCACTTAGACTTAACCCTGTTTCCCCGAAAATAAGACATCCCCTGATAATAAGCCCAATCAGGCTTTTGAGCGCATGCGCTAAAATAAGCCTCCCCCCCTAAAATATTTCATCTTTTGTACTGGCGTCTCCATCTTAGATAAGTCAACGTGGTGTCCCTCAGGGTCTTTGAATGCAGCTGAATGCAATTGTCAGGCAAGGTGGGTGAGATTGTTAGTGCTGCAAGAATATTGACAAAAGAAGCAACAAAACTGCAATTTCATACGATGATGGAATTATAGGATCGGAAGCCACCTTGGAGATCTTCTAGATCAAGGGTCTCCAACTACTTAACCATTAGACCAACCTGGCTTTCAGTCTAGACAACAATATCTTTTATATCATGCCCTTCTACAGGTAGTCCTTGAATCACAACCATTCATTTAGTGATCATTCAAAGTTAACAGCACTAAAAAAAGTGATATGACCGTTTTTTACACCCATAACTACTGCAACATCCCCAAGGTCACATAATTAAAATTCATATGCTTGGCAACTGGCATGTACCATACTTTTCAGAGTATAACACGCACTCCTCCCTCCCCAAAAGGGGATGGAAATATTGGTGCATCTTATACACCGAATACAGCCATTTTTTGCCTCCCGAAATCCCGCCCCACGTGTCCCATTTTTGCCAAAAACAGGCCCGTTTTTCACAAACGGTTTGGGAGGCCTGCAGAGTGCTCCTGGGGGCTGGAGTGGGCAAAAACTATTTTTTTTCCTTATTTACCACTTCGAAATCTTGGTGCGTCTTACACTCCGGTGTGTCTTATAGTCTGAAAAATACGGTATTTATGACAGTTGCATGGTCCCAGGGTCCTGTGATCACCTTTTGGGACCTTTGCAGTTGCTTCTCACAAGCCAAGTCAATGGGGGGAAACCAGATTCACTTTTTAACAACCACGTTGCTAATATAACAACTGCGACGATTGATTTGACAACGATGACAAAGAAGGTCGTAAAAGAGGGCAAAACTCGTTCAACTGTTTCACTTAGTAACAGAAATTTTGGGCTCAATTGTGATTGTCAATGGAAGGCAATCTGTAAACCTGAATGCAATCTGAGCTGGTCTTTATGAGGTGACCTGTGGAATTGCTGGAAATGAGCAGGTGAGAAATCCTTTCCAGTGTAATGTATAATGTATTCTTTTCTTTGATGTTGGCTTCGTCATCGTTGCAGAATATGTTTGCTGCTCTAGAGGCAGAGGAGACAGATGAGGAAGAGGATTATGGAGAGGAGGACTTCACTGAGGAGAATGAGAAATCCAAACAGGACAGCCAGCTGGTAAGGATCCAGTTCTCTATGGCAGGGGCCCCCAACCTGTGGCCTGTTCGCAATCAGGCTGTGTGAATGGCTGGCTGGTGCGTGCGTATGTGCATTGTCCCACACATGTGAGCATCGCAGGTGCTTTCGGCCCCACTCGCACAAGCAATGGGTGCTCACATGTGTGCATGTGCACCTGTCTGCCAGTCCCACAGAACCATCCCTTCTTTCCTCCCCCTCCTCCTCCGCTCCGGGGGGAGCCCCCAACCCAGAAAGGTTGGGGAACTCTGCTCTGTGGTGAAGTACGAATCCATTGGCTTCCTCTGTGCCACCCTTCTTACGTATGATGGGGTAGTGTGGGGTATTTGGGAAGAAAGAGCAGACCTCAGGAACCTGACCTGCGAGGAATTGCAGATGTTTGAATGCTCTAGTGCTGACACTGCTGCCTCCATTCTCCACCCACGTCAATCATGAACTGGGGAAAATGTCTTAAAATCAGATGAGGAATGGGGGAGGGTTATTGAGAAATGAAAAGGCATTTTTTTAAGCTTCTGCTCTTTAAAGGTCCCTAATTTCCCCAAAATGTAATTTTTTTTAATAAAGAAAGGGCTATTTTAGTCCTTTCTATTACAGACTCAGAATGTGTTACAGAAAAATAGTTTCTGGGGCACCTAGATATCAGAGATAGCAGGATAGCCTGTTTAATCATTGCTCCATAAAGCTCTCAGTCCCCATCCCCCCCCCCCGGGTTTTGCTCTCTGCATGGTAGAGTTTTCGTCTGGAGAAGGACTCTACTTGGGTGCGCCAAAGCTTGCCTTAACTGAGTTGGGCCACAATAAAATATCAGTGACAAACGGTTTGTTGCATCTCAGGAAGGCACTAGAACCGTGGTGGCAAACCTGTGGCACGCAGAGCCATATCTGCGGGCATGCGAGTTGCATTCGGTGGGGGGGAGGCCATTTTTAGCCTCCCCAGGCTCCAGGAAAGCTTCTGGAGCCTTGTGAGGGCGGAAAACGGGCCTACCGGAAGTCTGAAAATGGGCCATTTCTGGCCTCCAGAGGCTTCAGGGAGGCCTGCTAGGCCCAAAACAGGGCGCAGGGGGGGGCACACGTGCTTGCACAGGGAGCATTGAATTATGGATGTGGGTACTCACGCACGTGACCCCCCCCCTCTGCCCACTTTTGGCATGAGACGGCAAAAAGGTTAGCCATCACTGCACTAGAACTCCACTAGATTCCTGAAGGCGCCTCCACGCCACTTGCCAGGGGTTATTCCTCCCTGCCGAAGAGAGCAATATACAGTAGTGACCAAAATTGTGGCAACCTTTTGGGAAAAGTGTTTTTTCTAAAATTAGCTAATAACAGCACTTTTTTTTCAGTAGTACCATAAAATTATATATCAATGGAAAGATAATTTAATCAAGAATGTAATGCAATAACTTTTATGAAGATTTGCTATTAGAATAGCAGTTACAGTATAAAGAAGAAAAGTGAAACACGTCGAAAAAAATGAGATATACAAAAATTATCACTATAGAAAAATGAGATATACAAAAATTATCACCATGTCCACTTAGTTGGTTAACCTTTAGCATGAATTACGGCCTTACAACATCTTCCCATGAAGTGAACCAAGTCTTTTAGTTCTGCAACTGTTACAATGTGAAACCAAGATTGAATGATTGCTTCTATTAACTGGTTTTTATTGCTGGGTCGCTTCTGACTAAAGTTTCTTTAGTCGGCTCCATAGATTTTTCAATTGGGTTAAGGTCTGGGCTATTCCCAGGCCAGGCCAGCAGTGGCATATGATTATTTTGAAACTCCAAAAAAAAGTGTTATTAGCTATCAAACCTAAAAAATGCACTTTTCCTAAAAAGTTTCCACAATTTTGGCCACTACTGTATGTACAAGTGAATCAGTCTGTGAACCTGGGATTTAAACAGGAGTCCTAGCAATCAATGCACTTTCTAGTAAGATTGGAAAGATTGCATAGAAATGTCTCCTCCCTCACCTAAGACGAGTCACTTTTGATCCCAATAGAAGTTGAAACAGCCAAGTAGTCAAAGCAGCCTACTGAAGTAAGATGACATGATGGGGCTTAATTCCTCATCCAAGTTCCACAGAGATTTCACATAAACTCTTTTGGTTCCCACATGATCATGTTTGGCTACCGTGAACTGGATTCCTCTAAACTCTGTAGGCATCGGAGGAGGAAGACGAGAAGAAGGAAGATGATCCCTATGCAAACCTCAGCAAAAAGGAGAAGAAGAAACTCAAGAAACAGGTTAGATGTGGTCCTCCAGAGGAAGTACTTCCAACTTTTTTGTCACTTTGCTTGACTTGCAGTCATAACACACATTCTTTTTGTATACTCTCTTCTCTTCTTTTTACAAGGGAAGGTAGAAATAAACCTCACTGCAGTTGAGAATGGGAATAAACTCTGTGGTGAAAACTATCCAAAGTAGCTTGCAGCACATTAGAAATTGTAGTAGAAGCATGAATCCCTAGATCTCATCTGATGAGGAAATGAAAAAATGGATTTCTATAGCTTCATTTCTTCATCGGATGGAGCCTTAGGAGGTGTGTGTCTTCTGTTGTGATGCCTCCTTTTTGGAATGAAACACACACACGTACACCGAGATTTGGATGCTCCTGATCGTTTTCGCCTTCAGGAAAGCTTTTAAAATGAGTTTTTTGCCCAGATGTTGGGTCAAGACAATAGATGAGCTTGTCTTCCAGAAGGTGGAATGTATCTGACTGTTCATTGTCTGCTACACTGGTTAGAGCAGGGGTGTCCAAACTTTGCAATTTTAAGACTTGTGGACTTCAACTCCCAGAATTCCTCAGCCAGCAGCTTTGCTGGCTTAGGAATTCTGGGAGTTGAAGTCCACAAGTCTTAAAGTTGCAAAGTTTGGACAGCCATGGGTTAGAGGCTTCATGTTTTTATATTTTGTCTGGTATTTTACTTTATTGTTCCCTGTTTGGCTTATACCGGATGCACGTTGGCCAAAAATTAGGTGCCCAGTTATATGAATTAGGCAGTTATATAAATAGACTTACTAGCTCAGCGCCGATATGGCTTGGTGCAGGGGTGGGTTTCACTTAACTTTGCTACTGGTTCACTCGCGTGCGCATCACTTCTGCACATGCGCAGAGCGTATTTGATGATATCCAGGCGGGTGGGCAGAGCCTCCCACCGCCGCCGCTACTAGTTCATCCAATCGGGGCAAACAGGTAGCAACCCACCACTGGGTTGGTGGGTCTGAATGGGTAGGTGTCTTTTATTACAATTATTTTAAAAATGCTATAATGCCTCCTGAACCAAAAGTATTGTGAAACTGTTCACAGTAATAAAAGTATTGCAGTTTTAGCTTCTGAGCTTCAAGACAGCACATCTCTGAAAGCAGCATATCCCGTGAAACCATTGAATGATCTGATTTGAGCCTTCCTTTGCTCTACCAGCTGGAGTATGAGCGGCAGGTGGCAACCTTGAAAGCCGCCAATGCAGCTGAGAATGATTTCTCAGTGTCCCAGGCAGAAATGACCTCGAGACAAGCCATGTTGGAAAATGCCTCGGATATCAAGGTACCCCAGTCTTCTACCACACTCCCCTCCTCTTTGCTTCTCTGGCTGTTCAGTCTTCTTTTTTTTTCGCTGGTCTCATTTGCTTTCTATTATCAGCTGCACTTTTATTCCTTTCTCCCATTGGCATTGTGACTCAAGAGGGAAGCAGTCATTATATTTTTAAGAATTGTAGAATTTCGCCTACTCAGGATTGTAAATATAGGATAAGACATAGAAATTTAAATGTAATTGAAATGGAATAAGTACCATTAATATTGGTGATTGTATTAACATTAGTATTGTAAAAACTGAACACAAGGTAATGCAAAATGATAATTGAAATTATTTATTCAGAGGGGAAGATAAATGGAAATGAGGATACAAATTGTGAAATATAAAATGATCTATTTAGAAGGGATTTAGAAATGGAAATCTAAATGAAATTGAAATGGAATAAGATATTTATATTTTAAAAAGGTGGTGTGGAAAATAAATTTGCAGAAATATATTGTTTTTGGGAAAAGGGTAAATTGATGATATGATAAATTGGTTCAACCAAGAAAACAATTGATATTAAGAAATAATTGTGAAATACCAAGTTAAAAATTAGAAATTAAGGATGGAAATGATTGTGTTTAAATTAAAGGGTTTCGATAGGAAAAAGGTAATATTGAGAAATATATGTGATAAAGGGAGAAATAAGAAAATGAAATGAAGTAAGAGAGTAAGAGGTTAGGGTGGATGGCAATATTGATTAAATATTAAATAGAAATGGAAAATAAAAAGTAGAAAAGGAATAATATGGCAGAAACTGAAATATATAAATTAAATTTGGGGAAAATAAGCTGCATAAATTTTGACTCGGTCAATACTCTATTCAGAAAAAATGTATTGCTTGTGTGTACGTTTGTTTTGTTTTTTAAAAAAAATAAAAAAATCCATACAAAAAAAGGGATTGTAAATATATAAGCTTTGCCTTTTTAAAAGGAACTTTTTAAAAAAAAATATTTTAAAAAACTTCCTAAAAATTGACTGTAATAATTTCTCATTTTGCTCAGTCTGTTTCTGTAAGAGTAAGTGCAGATAAATGGTGATATCTTTGCTTAGCATGGGGGTGTTCTGTACTTTGTCACAAATATCTTCCAAGCTGATCCCTAAAATGATTAAAGCAATAAAATGCAACCTTGGAACCACCAGAGTAAAACAAAAAAAAACAACCAGATCCAGTGGGTAAAATAAGTTTAAAAACTCCAAAAGAAACCCTCTCTAATATTTTTCATTTTCTGTTACAGTTGGAGAAGTTTAGCATCTCAGCTCACGGAAAAGAATTGTTTGTCAATGCGGATTTATATATTGTAGCTGGGCGTCGATATGGCTTGGTAGGCCCGAACGGGTAGGTGTATTTTATTATTATTATTATAACAATTTTGTAATTCTTCCTGAATAAAAGTATTGCGAAACAGATAGACATTTTTAAAAGTGTACCCTAACAATATAGCGAGACCATGTTTTAGTGGACTAATTGGGAAGACTAAGTGTCCAATAATAAATATCTGTGAGGTTACAGAGCCCATAGTGATTTTCATCATTTATGTAATATTTCTATTCGTTTATTTAGAAAACTTATATAGCTGCCTACTCGCTCACAGTGACTATATACAGTACAGAAAAAATAAATAAACCCCCACCCTCCCCACAACAACGCACAATCAAATCAGCCATTTAATATCTTGCTCAGGGATGACTCACACCCTGGTCAGCACTTCTTTACCTTCCTACCATCGGGAAGGAGATATAGAAGCATAGCCAGCCACATAAACAGGTTGAAGAACAGTTTTTATCCGTGTGCTGTCAGACTCCTGAATGCGAAATAACATCATAAGTACGTACTACGGTGGACTGGCAGGGCCGGCGCAACGTGTAACATGTTCACACTGGTGCAATAGAACCGGGTGTTCGTTAATATGATTTATTGGGTTAGGGATTTTATATATTCACTGTGAGTTGTATTGTGTTGTGGGGTGGTGGTGCACTGAGGGAGTTCCACCAATCTCATTGTACATACGTTGTGCAGTGACAATAAAGGTTATTATTATTATTGATGGTCTCCATCCCACTCTGGGTTCCCTAGGCCCACTAGCAGAGCCACGTCTTCAGGGCCTTCCGAAAGAGTGTCAGAGTGGAGCCCAGTCTAATTTCTGGAGGGCTGATTTTACAGAGGGAGGAAGCCAACACGGAGAAGGCCATTCAGATGTACCTCCTTGGAGGACGGGATTCGCAACAGTTCTTGCTTCCCTGCTCTAATCAGTTGGGTGGATGTGACAAGCAAGAGACGGTCCCTCAGATAACACATTTGACAAGCAGAAATCTGAACTATTCTTCCAATTTTTCTACAGATAAGGCATGGAAGAAGAGAAAGGTCTTCAACAGGCATCTAAAACATTTAATAGCTCACAAATTAGATACAAGAATGTGTTACTTCTGTTTTATTTGATTACTCCCAACATTTGAAAAATAAATGTTCTGATTGTAATTTGTCCGATACTAATATCTTGCTAGGAAAACCACTCTGAAAGGGGAAATGGGTAGATTGTGTTTCTCCTCATACACCCTTCCATAATCCTCTCCATACTTGGGAGAGGCTTTGATGGTCAACTCCGGAGCCTCTTTCATCTGATTTCTATTGTTCTTTTTAGGAAGGGCAAAACCACTTTGCTGAAACATATCGCTAACCGGGCCTTGAGCATCCCTCCCAACATTGATGTGCTTCTCTGTGAACAAGGTAAAGGAACAACGGGGGGAAACCAGCTAGGCAACTCTTGGGCTCATTGGGCCCTTTCTTTTAGGAGGGGGGTGAACTCCTATGTTGCTGGGCTGAAGGGTAGAGGTAAAATGCACTTACCTTCACTACCAGATCGCAAAGGTGACCCTGTGCACCTCTTCTGCGCATGTGCAGAGGGTAAAAAATGGGACATCATGACATCTTGGCAGGTGGGTGGAGCCTCCCGCCGCCAGCCCTACCAGATTGTGTGAGCCGGATAGATCCGGCTGGATTTCATCGCTGATGATGGGGTTTGAAATGTAATACAGTTGGAGAGTGCCCGGTTATAACATGCCGGTCAGTCTGGTATTGTTTATCTTAGGTAGGGAAACTTTTTATTGTTTCTTACTTTAGAACAGGGCTCTCCAAACTTGGCAACTTTAAGACTTGGCTTAAAGCATGGCTGGCTTAGGAATTCTGGGAATTGAAGTCCACAAGTCTTCATTTTGCCAGGGTTGGAAGCCCCTGCTTTAGACCTTTGTGATTCAGGAAACCAATGACTTTTTTGGAACTTGTGAACCAGCACCATCATCTTTGTTTAAATGTGACATTAAGCTCAGATGTTCTGGTGGTTTGTCAGACCTCTTGGCTGCCAAGTTTCCCATTATTTGATGACATTAAAGTCCATAAACAAATAACCCACTGCATGTGGAAGACAAGTACATTATTTGTCTTTATTTCCAGGATTTGGTTTGCAAGGATTCAGAGATACTTTCCCTTTGTTTAAAACATTCTTAGCCTTTCCATTAAAATCATGCTTATTAGACTTAATGATATCCTGTTTATCCAGATTATTTTCTTTCCATTTTCTCCTCTTCTTCTTGTTCCTCACAGAGGTTATTGCGGATGAAACTCCGGCAGTCCAAGCTGTGCTCAAGGCTGACACCAAGCGACTGAAGCTGTTGGAGGAAGAGAAACATCTGCAGGCACAACTGGAGAAAGGGGACGATGCAGCAGCAGAGCGCCTGGAAAAGGTATTCAGGAACCACGATGGGCTTTTTACACTTGGTGTGGGAACGGGGTTGCCCATGATTCCTCGGCAGGTAGTCCTCAACTTATGACTAATACACTTAGCAATTGTTTGAAGTGACAACGGACCTCTCCAGGTCTGCTTATGACTCAGATTTGAACTTCCAGTACACGGGTATCAAACTCGCAGTATCACGTTGCCATCACATGATGTTTCACGATGTTCTCCCCATTAACGGAGCTGGGGTGGGCGTGGCCTGTGCGTGATGCATCTGGCCTGCCAGTTTGACACCCCGGTTCTAGCAGCTCGCCTACCCAGCTCAGCAACCAGCCCACATTTTTGACCATTTGCAGCATCCTGTGGTCACATTACCACAATTTATAAACCACCCCCCTTTTTCTTTTTTTTTGGCTGGAAACCACCATTTACTTCTGGTTTCTAGCAAAAAAACACCCATTGTGGATAATAGATTCCCATAGCAACTGTGGCAATTCACTTAGTCCCTCCTTAGCCATGAAAGCTAGCTGGGTGACTTTGGGCCACTCCATCTCTCTCAGCCCAACTTACCTCAGACGATTGCAGTTGTGGGAATAATAGGAGGAGGAAGATATGTGTCAGTGTTCCAAGTAACACCCCCAACAAAATGAAACTCCGAGGCTTGGATTTCCACAAAGCTATATTTTATTAGAGATGTCATATTGGCACATCTGGGGAAACCCGAATCTGAAACCTTCCAGGTTTTCCTCACCCAAAGGAAAGTCCACGTCCCTGCCCAATACTCACAAGTTCATCACATGGTCAAATTACAGCCTGGTCCCAACTGAACTGGGCTCCCAGTTCCAGCCTCCCAGGTGCAGGGCAAGATGCCCTTGAGTTTCTGAGAAAGGAATGTTGTTATCACCCATGCTCCATACAATCCCACCCCCCTCCCAGTTTCCAACACTAGGAAATTTGGCAAGCCTTATTTATTTATTTTATTTATTTATTCAATTTCTATACTGCCCTTCTCCCGAAGGACTCAGGGCGGTTTACAGCCAGATAAAAAGCAGAATTACAAAAATTAAGAAATATTTAAAATCTATATTCAATTAAAGGCCGAAGTAAATAAAAAGTAGTAAAACCATAATAAAAACCCAGCTTTAAAATACGTTAGGCCAGCCCTGCATGATAAAACAAGGAAGTTTTCAGCTTGCGTCGAAAGGTCCGGAGGTTGGGGAGTTGACGTATCCCTGGAGGCAGGTCATTCCAGAGGGCAGGAGCCCCCACAGAAAAGGCCCTCCCCCTAGGCGTCGCCAGTTGACATTGTTTGACTGATGGTACCCTGAGGAGGCCCTCCCTATGGGAGCGCACAGGTCGTTGGGAGGCTATTGGTGGCAGCAGGCGGTCCCGTAGATAACCCGGTCCTATGCCATGGAGCGCTTTAAAGGTGGTAACCAACACCTTGAATTGCACCCGGAAGACCACTGGAAGCCAGTGCAGCTTACGCAGGAGAGGTGTTACGTGGGAGCTTCAAATCCCTCCCTCAATTACCCGCGCAGCCGCATTCTGGACCAGTTGGAGCCTCCGGGTGCTCTTCAAGGGGAGCCCCATGTAGAGAGCGTTACAGTAGTCCAGGCGGGAAGTGACAAGGGCGTGAGTGAAACACAACGACAGAAATGGCTTCCAAGCCTGACAATATGTTGGATATGTTCGCCACCTTGAGGTGTTTATAAAAATAATAGGCAGGTTATTAAGTTTTCATGACAGTTAGAACAATTAATCAGTGGAACAAGTTGCTTCCAGAAGGTGTGAATGCTCCAACATTGGAGGCTTTTAAGAAGAGACTGGACAACCATTTGTCTGAAATGGTATAGGATTTTCTGCCTGAGCAGGGGGTTGGACTAGAAGTCCTCCAGGTTCCCTTCCAATTCTGTTAATTCAGTTCTATTCTAAATAAATAAATAGCAGCTTTAAACCTTGCTGGGCCAGTTTGATACCTCTGTGATGAGGAGACAGGGTGTCTCTCAACATCAGTTGCAGGAAATATGAAACGGGCAGGTTTTTTTCTTTCCATAATACTATGGGCATCAGTTGAACGGCTCTAGGGAAAAGAATGCTGGACTAAGTAATCCAGTCTTTTTCCAACCAAGTTGCCTCGGATGTGTTGAGATGACAACTCTCAGAATCTTCTAAGGTTTTTAGGGAATTGAATAGAAAACTCTAATAGAATTGAAGAACCCGTCTCCATCCTATCCTAAACCTGACCTTAACTCTAGCATCTGGAACAGCCTGATGTTCTGATATGCCCTTCCTATTCTTCACTGCCAGGTCTATGAGGAACTTCGGGCTACGGGAGCAGCAGCAGCGGAGGCCAAAGCTCGGAGGATCCTGGCTGGGTTGGGTTTCAACCCTGAGATGCAGAATAGGCAAACTAAGAAATTCTCAGGAGGTTGGCGCATGAGGGTCTCTTTGGCCAGGTAATTGTTGAAAGCTGAATATCAGCCAGAGGGACGGAAAATAACATTGCAACTTAACTACTCCAAAGCAATCTATCTGGTTCACCACTTTCCTTACGTTAGTCCATCCTAATCTAGTTCTCTCCAGATGGTTATGCTGTCTGGAGATAATGAACACTGCATTTTAACACATCTGGGGAAGACCAGTTTGGGAAGACCTCCTCTAGATAGACCCATGTTTGGGCTTGATAAGAAGCACCTTCCAAACCCCGGTTTCTAAAACTAATGGGAGAGATATTGCGTTATTTTACAGTAGTTGGTTTCACACGGCAACCAAATCCAAAACAAAAGAAGCCATTTTATGGCTTTGTATCCAATCTATAACTTCCAGTTATTTATTTATTTTTTGAGAGAGAGAGAAAAGACCCTAATATAACTTTGTCAGTAAGTTTGTGGTGATTGTTAATAGGTAGCCATTTGAGAATAATTGCTTTAGCTAGATTGCCCTGATTGGCTCAAATATTCAGACTCAGCTTAAGAAATCTTTGTTAATTCACAATAGTAATTTAAAAAGTACCTTAGCTGAAACGGATTGCCATTAATTTCCTCTTCATGCATCCGAGCATGCATTTGATAAACTAATGTTTCTGTGGTGACGCAGTGGTTAGAATGCAGTACTGCAGGCTACTTCTGCTGACTGCCGGCTGACTGCAATTTGGCAGTTCGATCCTCACCAGGCTCACGGTTTACTCAGCCTTCCATCCTTCTGAGGTCGGTAAAATGAGGATCCAGATTATTGGGGGCAATTTGCTGACTCTGTAAACCACTTAGAGAGGGCTACAAAGCACTGTAAAGTGGTATATAAAGTCTAAGTTCTATTGCTATTACTTTTCATCTTGCCTCTAATACTTTTCTTCTTCCCCATCCCTGCCTCTCCTTAAATGTCTGTAGAGATTTTCAGTCATCCAGGTCATGGTTGTCTCAAAGGTGCTTTTTCAGGAGGCAACTGGACTGTCTTGTTTTTTCTTTTTGAAGACGTTTTGCTTCTCATCCAAGAAGCTTCTTCAGCTCTAACAGGATAGAAGGATTTATATTCCTTGGAGGCAGCTGGTCATTTGCATCCTTTTAGAGGGTCATTGAAGCACTTGGAGGTTTATCTGTGTCCTCAAGATCACCTGAGTGGTGCTCCTGGTTCCTTTAGTCTTCATTTTTTTCCTCTGGAAATCCATTCCTACTCCCACACCATCCTAAGGGTGTTCATCCCAAATTGTATTGGACAGATTTTTAGCTCTACAGACATCTGTAGAGAATATAAATCCTTCCATTCCTCACAATCCTGTCAGAGCTGAAGAAGCTTCTTGGATGAGAAGCAAAAACATCTTCAAAGAAAAAAGCAAGAAAGTCTATTTGCCTCCTGAAAAGGCACCTTTGGGACTCTCCTTAAATGGATTTCTTTTTTGCTGTTTGCTAGACTTGAGATTCTGTAGCATTTCTTTTCTGTTGCTTCTGCTCAGTAAGGCATCAACACCCTTTGTGCTCTGCTCCCTCACTGCTTCTGTCTCCTTCCTCAAGTCTCAGTTACAAGTAGTCCTCAAATTACAACAAAGTGCTTACTGACCATTCAAAGTTATGATGGACTGGTAAAATGGGACTTCTGACCTGATCATTTCTTTTTTTTTCAGAGCCCTGTTCATGGAGCCCACATTGCTGATGCTTGATGAACCTACCAATCACTTGGATCTCAATGCAGTCATCTGGCTTAATAAGTAAGTCACCAGCTAAGCATATTGGGGAAGATGAAGGCCAGTTGCTCTGGCTTTAAGTCTCCTTCAAGTTATGGGACATTGTTACGGAGCAAATAAATACCTTGGCAAAATGATGTATGTCTGGGCCACATGTTAAATGATCTGTAAACAAAACTTCTTTTATTCTTACTTTTTGTTTCTTTTAATGACACTGGCAGTGGTTCTAGCAGCACGTAAAGAGATTGCGTACACATATGCAAAATGTATAATATATTATTACACGCAATCTTTTGTTCTATTAAATCGATTTCTAACCTGCCTTTCCATCTGTCAACAGATTTGGGGCAGCTATCAGCACAGTATGATAACAGTATTTAAAAACAAATTTATATATTTGAAAATTGTGCCAAATATACAGATGCTAATACTTTAGCTGAATGAAACAGAAATAATGAAATGCATCCCTTAATTATTCAGGGCTCTTTTCTTTAACACTACCTACACCATTCTCATTATTTACATTCTCAGTCACATATACATAACTCAGGCTGAGAGGAGTTAAGAGTTCCTGAAGTCAATCCTAACGTACTACAGCCCACTCTTTGTTTAGTGACTATCTCAGTGACATTTACAAATGCAACAGTAATAAATCATAATTTTTAAAAAAAACATTCTTCAACCAAGGTGTCTGACAAAAAAAGCCTTCAATGTGAAACTGATTAAAATCTGGCCAGTTTCAGGCAGTAGCTGATGGTTCTAATGAATTAAGATCACAGAGCTGAGGTAAATTAATTTAATTTACCCGTAGCCCTTTTTAGGGCCCCACTTGCACCATGGAAAAATGCAGCTCTTGAAGAGATATGGCTTGTCCACCCTACGAGGAGTCAAAAAGAGGAAAAAAAATGGCTAGGCACAAGACACTGTGAGGGATGTTTTGTCTAAATGAGATAACAGCAATCAATGATCTTTACATCTCTCAGGCAAGTGTTCAGTTAGTGACCATTCCACTTAACAACCAAGTGTGGTTGCTGAAAAAGGAGAGGCCGAAGTAGTAGTTGTAGCTGTTGTTATTTTAATTCCCTTCTGTTCTTCTTTCAGCTATCTGCAGACGTGGAAGAAAACCCTGCTCATTGTTTCCCATGACCAGGGATTCTTGGATGATGTGTGTACGGATATCGTCCACTTGGACATGCAGAAACTTTTCTACTACCGGGGAAACTACAGTGAGTGGTGATAGGGGTAGGGACTTTGTGAGATGGATATCCATATAAATCTAAATAAAATAAATAGATAAATAAAGTGAAAAATATAAGAACAAGGGAACCCAGCTGGCAAAGCATGTAAAATATATACTTCTTGGATTAATAATGTGAAAAATCTGCATTTCAAGCCACACAGTTTGAATGTTTGTTTTTAAAATCAATTTTAAAGAAATGATTTTAAAATCCAACGTTCAGGCTTCGTGATTTCAAATCTAGCTTTCTAGGTTATGGTCCCAAGAATTATTTATCTTAAAATGGCCCATCCGCTTTTAATGAAATGTCAAATGTGTTGAATTGCTGGGTGTTTTTGCTGAATGAGAAAATGCCCAGGGTTGCAAGCCACTGTGCTTCAGGTGGGCTCAGGCCTGGGTGAGGCTCAAGAGATGGTTTCTGAATTATTTCTAGGTCCTAAGGGTGCCCAAGAAAAATTCATTATGGGCTCATCAAATTTTAAACCTTTGCCAAATTCTCCGCATTACAGGTAATCCTCAATTTACAACCACAACTGAGCCAAAAACTTCTGTTGCTAAGCAAGGCAGTTGTTAAGTGGGGTTTGCCCCATTTTATGATCTTGTCACAATTGTTGAGTGAATCGCTGAAGTCGTTAAGCGAATCGAGTGGTCAGTAAGTGAATCCGGCTTCCCCTGTTGACTTGGCCTATCGGAAGCTGACTGAGAAGGTTACAGATTGGTGCCGCTGTCATAAACACATGCCAGTTGCCAAGTGCCCAAATTTTCATCATGTGACCATGGGCATGCTACAACCGTCGTAAGTGTGAAAATTGGTCATGTCACTTTTTTCGATGCTGCTGTAGCTTTGAACAGTCATTAAATCAACAGCAATAGCACTTAGACTTTTATACCATTTCATAGTGATTTACAGGCCTCTTTAAGCAGTTTACGGAGTCAGCATATTGCCCCCAACAATCTGGATCCTCATTTTACCCACCTCAGAAGGATGAGTCAACCTTGAGCCTGATGAAATTCAATCTGCCAAACTGCTGGCAACCGGTAATCAGCAGAAGTAACCAGCAGTACTGCACTCTAACCACTGCGCCACTGCGGCTCATAAAATGGTTGTAAGTTGAGGACTACCTGTAGTCCTTAATCCATTTTTTTCCTCAAACTTAGGAACTTTTAAGATGTATGGACTTCAAATCCCAGAGTTCCCCAGCCAGCTATGCTCTAGGAATTGAAGTCCGCACATCTTAAAGTTGCCAACGTTGAAAAGGATTGTCCTAATCAAATAGACTGATATTCCAAAAGAGGGAATTGTCATGGGTGAAACAAACTGAGATTTGGATCATAAAAATAAAATACATTAAGGAGCCGAAATAATCATCGGAATCTTCAGACCTTTAAATAAATAATATTTGTAGCTCAGGGTTGAAGTGAGAGATCCTTGGTGCTCTCTGAGCCTGCTTGTTTTCTTGCAGATGTTTCATTACCCAAACTAGGGAACAGCATCCGTGCTAGTAATGAAATTTCTGCAAGAAAACAAGCAAGGTCAGAGAGCACCAAGGATCCCTCAGATCTTCTAAATGCCTGAAGTCGCGATCTTGCACGGAAGGGAGATCTAAACTAAGCAGGAGTTCACCAAATATGTTCCTCGTCATCCTGTTCTTTTATTCTAAGCATTTGTCTTTTCTCCTTGATTCTGGTGGATGGCTCTTATTTTATTTTTTAATGGCAGATTTACTTGTTTTACTGGAGAATCGGGGCCATTGTCAATTAACAAGTAGAAATCTGCCTGGAGGATCCAATCTAGGTCAGTCACCGGGGCCAGAAATTTAGTCTTCCAAGCTTTCAGACTCCTGCTGGAGCTCATCCTCAGGGAATTTCTCTATAGCAGAGTGTCAACAGGAGTGCTGATTTACCGCCAGCTTATCAAGTACTTAGCCGGTGAGGGCTTGGCAGAGCAAGGAAGCAACAGCCAACAACTTAATAGCCAGCCATCAACATCTCAATCAACATCTAAAAAGCCACATACACCATATAAATACCACACACAGAATAGCACACGCTCTGCAAGAGAGAAGTTCCCTGAAGATGGGTTCCAGTACCGAGTCCGAAAACTTAGAAGGGGAAAACCTCTGGTCCCAGTGACTGACCCAGGTTGGATCCTGCAAAATTATCCTGGGCATGTCTATTCACCTTCATTTGTGAGAAATCTGCCTTTTCCTTTATTTTATTATTTTATTTATTTGTCAAACACAACAGTATATATAAGTGTAAGCATGAAATAACCAAACGAATTGGATACAATCAAAGGGAACATTAGGACAGGAACGGTAGACATGCTGGTGCTCTTATGCACTTCTTATACCCAGCTGTGCAGCAAGGTGGGGATGGAGAAATAGGCTTACCTCAGGATTGTATTTTGTCACATTCCCCGGCAGTGACTTTCAAGAAGATGTATCAACAGAAACAGAAGGAGCTGCTCAAACAGTACGAGAAGCAAGAGAAGAAGCTCAAAGATCTGAAGGCTGGGGGAAAGTCGACAAAGCAGGCAGTAAGTGTCTAGCTGTGCCAAGGTAGAGGATTTGCCGGCTGAGAAATGTTGTGCAGTTACTGTTTTCTCTGGGTTTCCTCTTAGCTGAAGTGACTTTTGAGGAAGCAGGACAGTTACGCTGAATTAAATCTGCGGTCCTAAACATGGCAGAATTTTGCTTCCTCCCATTCTCTGGATAACAAAACCATAACAAAGGTAGTCCTCACTTAGTGACAACCATTCGGACCGGCAACCCTGTCATTAAGCGAGGGGTCACTAGGTGAAACCACGACTGTGCTTTTGATCTTATTTCAGCTTCTTTGGCTTTACAGACCTGCAAAGGTCATATATGGAAGGACTGGCTGCAAAGTCACTTTTCCATTACTTTCATAATCACAAATGATTACCCCCTGAGGCAGTTAGCTAAATGGGGACTATTTGTAATGGTTATAAAAATCTCACCTTGAGTTTCAGGAGGTCAGGCCAATATTCTTCTTCCAGCAGGGAAGTTGAGAATAGGTTTACTGATAAGTAAATTTGCCATTTTGTGTGGATTTATTTGAAAGCAAGCATTTTGATCGCAGGGGCAGAATATATACACGAAGGAGTTCTTAGTGCTCTTTAAGCATGGCTGTTTGCTTGCAGAAGTTACCTAATTAGGTAACATCATCCATGCTTGTTGGTATTCTGACATCCTAGCTCTGTGATGGCGAACCTATGGCACGCATGCCACAGGTGGTACGCATAGCCATATCAGTGGGCATGCGAGCTCAGCTCCGGCGCACATGTGCGCCGGCCAGCTGATTTTCGGGCCTTCTGGGCCCACCAGAAGTAAGAAAACAGGCTGTTTCCTGCCCCCAGAGAGCCTGGTTGGTGGTGGGGAAGGCCCGTTTTTCTCTCTCACCTGGCTCCAGAGCCTCTCTATGAGTCTGGGAAGGGCGAAAATCGCTTTTCCCATCCCCTGGAGGCCCTCTGGAGGCCAGAAACAGCCCGTTTACCAACTTCCGGTTGGATAGGAAGTGACTTTTTTGCTGAGCCTCTCTAGGAGTCTCTGGAGGCTGGGGACAGCAAAAAAGGTCACTTCCTGTCCAACCGGAAGTTGGTAAATGGGCCGTTTCTGGCCTCTGAAGGGCCTCCAGGGGATGAGAAGGTCGTTTTCCACCCACCCCACCCCCTGACTCATAGAGAGGCTCTGGAGCCAGGTTGTCGTGTCCCACTCCTCCGCTGACGGCTGGGTCCGGGAAATCCGAATCAGGCTTGCCTCTGCAGCTCTGCCCAAAGTCCTAGCAAAGTCCTCAGAGCAGGCAGGAGACCAGTAAGTGACTTCAGCAAGATAAGTTTGACTTTTGCCTGACTCAGAGACTGCCAGAAAGTAGCTCCTTTATATAGGCCATGGGGTGTGGCTCCATGACTCAGCACTCATTAAGGCCTGCCCCTCCCTTCCCTCTGTTGCCTCCGCCTCTCCAATCTTCTGATGCGAGGGTCACTCCAATCAGCTGTTCTTGGGAGTAAACCCTCCTCAGGCTCACCTGCTGTGGAGGAGGGGGAGGGGTCTAGCTGCTCCGTTTGCCTGGGCATGGAGTCAGGGCTGGGGCAGGGAGATGCTCCTTCTTCTGCAGTTTGTGGGGGCATGGAGCCAGGACTTGGGCCGGAAGGCATACATTCCTCAGTATTGGGGAGCAGGTAAGAAGGCCCCGGCTGCTCTGAGGGCGGGCAAGACACAACACAGGTGAGAGAGAAGAACCGGCCTATCGAGCCATTGTGTGTCAGGAGGGGGGGATGGGGAGAAGGGGAGAGTCGGGCACGCATGTGCGGGGGCGCGCGCATCGAATTATGGATGTGGGCACACACACACGCGACCCACCCCGCCCACCCTGGCACACAATGGCAGAAAGGTTAGCCATCATTGTCCTAGCTTAATTGAGAATACTAACTAATACAGCTGTGCCCTGTTTAATCTGGAATACACTCTGTAACCCCTTCTGACTGTACTAGCAGAATACAAATAGTCTTCATGATCGGAATTAACAACATGCCAGTTGTTAAACAGGCTGTGATATGACCAACCTCATTGGTCATATGACGACTTGCTTAACATTTACATTTTTTTTGTGGTGATCATTAAGCAGATCACCATGATTTTCCTGCTTGAGCAAGGAGGTTGGATTAGGAGACCTCCGAGGCCCTTTCCAACTCTACTTTTCTGTTAGTTGTTACAACTTCAAAGTTTCTTTTCTTTCTTCTACATTTTCTGATTGTGAAGCGAATCCCTAGTCATTACCCAAACCCACTGTCTGCAATGGGCATTTTGCCAGAACCTGGAAGTAAACACTTTATTTTGATTTTAGAAAGTCATAAATTATGGTCATGTGACTGGAAAACTTCAAATGATCTGAAAACAAAGGCTAGTTGGCAGAGTGTGGTCACCAAAATGTGATCACGTGACTGCAGAGGGGTGGGGGGACCCTATCAGACGTGCTCTGGGTCATAAGTACCTTTGGGGAGGGAGAGGTGTCATCACTTCAAAAGGTTGGTAAGCAACCGGTCACAAGTCAAGGACTACCTGTAGGACAGGGGTGTCAAAAGTCAAGACCCGGGGGCCGGATCCTGGATGTAGGCCATCCAGGTTTCTACCTGTTTGGAGATTGGGAGATTTGAGATCATCCATGAGAAGAGCTCATTCCCACTCGGTCAGAAATCCTGAGTCCTGCCCGTTTGGTGCCATCAGAATCCCTGCCACGGTTTTGCAGCACTAAAGAGAAAACATTCTGATTTTTGAAAAACATGTTCCCGTCGCCCCTCTGTCTCCCCTCCGTGCCCCAAAGAAAAGAAGGACAGCCTGTTCCTCCTGTAACCTGTCTTTACTTGCTCCAGGAAAAGCAGACCAAGGAGGCCCTGACGCGGAAGCAGCAGAAATGTCGCAAGAAGAACCCGGACGAGGAATCCAACGAGGCCCCCGAGCTCCTGAAACGGCCCAAGGAATACACTGTGAAATTCACCTTCCCTGACCCGCCACCTCTTGCCCCACCCATTCTGGGCCTTCATGGTAGGGTTTCTCCTTTTGCAGGGCAAATTGTAAGGAAGGGTGTGGGGAGACTACAGGGGAAGGATTAGGAGCCTGAAGAAGAGTGAGTGGTTTTCTTGGGGAAAAGAAAAAAACCTCTTATCAATTGTTCTGAACTCTGTTTCCTTCAAGCATTAGAGGAGAGAGAGGGAAGTTTAATTTCTGGCTTTTGCTAAACTACAATTCCCAGTGTCCCAGACCAGGCTGACTGAGGCATCTGCGGGGGAGAGGAAGTTGAGCCCTTATACCTGGCAGCCATGTGATTTAAGTTCCTGCCTTAGTTTTTGCTGATCTCAGATGGCCGGGACAGGATTTTGCCCACAGATTGCTAATGAATGGAGAAATAATTGGGGAGATTTATGCTGTTTCTTAGCTTCCCCGGTGCTAGAAAACTGGAGCAATAACAAGACTGTCTGCATGTATCAAGGATTCTGTCAATAAGATGAGCATATAGTTTCTCCCCAACTTACGATTGTAATGGAGCCTGCTTATTATCGTCACAAGCCATGACAGTTGTAAAGTGGATCACCCATATGACTGACCTAATTTTTCGACAGTTTTTATGATAGTCGTTAAGCGGATATTACAGAAAGCAAATTCATTGCACGCTTGGAGTTTTGCCGAAAACCTGAAGTATAAACCAGTTTATACCAGCAAAAGTGTTGTAAATAGTGTTGACTACTGGCCACAGCAAACAGCCGTAAATGTAAGCCAGTTGCCAAGCAACTGTACTGTGGTCACGTGATTGGGGAGGGTGGGTGTCGGAACTTCAGAGCATGGTTGTAAGTACCTTTCGGGGGTGGGAGTCTGTTATCACTTCGGTTGTATTGGAAATGATGGGATGAGAGATCAGACACTGTAGCCGTGATGGTGAACCTATGGCACGTGTGCCAGAGGTGGCACACAGAGCCTCTGTGGGCACATGCGCCGTCGCCAGCTGCTCTTCTGGTTTCCGGTGTGCATGTGGTCAGCTGGTCTTTGCAAGCGCTGAAAAACTGCCAAAAACGGCCCTGAAAATAGCCCGAAAAACAGCCTGAAAACAGGTATGCACGTGCTGGCCAGCTGGTCTTTGGGTTTCTGGCGCTCCGATGCGCTCACATGCACGTGTATGCATGCGCATTCCAGTTTGCGCACTCGGTGTCGAAAATGTTCGCCATCACTGCACTATAGGATAAGCAGTCAGTGTAGTCTCCTGGTTTAGGATTCCTAAAGATTTCTTTTTATGTTGCTTTCCCATCATGTTTGTAGCTAGTAGCCCTTGCCCAGAGGGAGTAGCTGCCTTCAAAATGGCTGCAACACATAAACACTGCTTGGCAAGGAGAATTTTCAGGGGGGAGGGGAAGCTGGCAGCATCTTCAACAAGTTTGCAGCACTTTTCAGAACAGAGGGTACTGATCTCTTTAAGATTTCATTATCTGCTAAGGATAGGGCTCCCAGGGCAGCTTGTATACAATCTGTGGGTCGGTTCAAAGCCAATCACTATCCTTTGCTTTGAGACTCTCAGTCCAGAACTCAGGATCAAAAATGGGACGAAAGAAGGGTGAGGTAAAAAAAAATCCTAATAACTTCATTTCAAATTCTAATTGTTCAATCGAAGCTCTGCTATTTTAACCAGCTGGAGTAAGAACTGTTGTTGTTTTTTCAGACTGGCTGTTACTTGCTGTTATTCTATCTAAACTTTACTTTTGTGTTCTCAAGAAAACATTCCCCCCACCTTTTGATCCTTATCTCTTTGCTTCTCTTTTAGCTGTGGACTTCAGTTACGAAGGACAGAAGCCCCTTTTCAAAAATTTGGACTTTGGAATTGACATGGAATCACGAAGTAAGTGATGTGGAAGGAGAGAAGGTAAAGTTTTCATGCTGACAGACTTCTGTATACGGGTATCGTTTGTGTTTCTTGGTTTCTGAGAGGGAAATCCTCACCGGGAGTTTCTCCTTTTAAAAAATTTAAAAGAATGGTCTTTCTAGATTAAATTGAAAATGGACACCACAGAGGAGTGGGAAAGGAGAGAGTAATAGAGAGAGGGAAGGAGGGGAGAAGAGAGGAAAGGAGAGAGAGGGATAGAAGAGAGGGAAAAGGAGAGGAAGAAAAGGGAGGGAAAAGAAGAGTAGGAGAGAGGGTTAGAAAGGGAGGAAGAAGAAAGGAGTCGGGGAAGGGGAGGGGAAGGGAAGTAGAAGGGGAGGAGAGGAGAAACAAAGGAAGTAGAAAGGGACAGAAGAAGGAAAAGGAGGGAAGAAGAAGAGGAAAGGTTGTGGTAAAGCAAAGAAGAGGAAACGGTAAAAGAGCAGCCCCGAACAAATAAAAATGAAAGTTAAAGGATAAGATGAATGATCAATGATTAATGATGGATAAGAGACTGTACACTTAAATAGGTCTATGAGAAATAAAAATAAAAAATTTAAAAGTGCTGCAGCTGGGAAAAGTCGCTTCTGGTTCCTCAACTTGCCACTGCAAGTGAGCCCAAAATTTCCATGGGGAAACAAGACCGTTGTTAAGCAAGTTTGTCCCATTTTACGACCTTCCCTCCCACAATTGTACAGTGAATCACTGCCGTTGTTTAAGTTAGTAATCCAGCTGTTAAGTGAATCTAGCTTCCCCTTTGAATTCGCTTGTCAGGAGGTCGCAAAGGGGGATCAGGTGATACCCAGGACATGTCAATCATCATAAATACCAGACAGCGGTCAAGCATCTGAATTTCGATCACGTGACCATGGGGGTGCTTCAACGGTCATAGGTGTGAAAAATGGCCATAAGCCATTTTTTTTCCAGTTCTGCTGGAAACAAATGGTCATAATTCAAGGACTGTATTGAAAGATGGCAGTTGGGGGGAAATATGTCAGATTCTTAAAAACTTTGTCTCCCTGGCACCATCTTGTTACTAATGATAATCCCTTCTCTTCCCTTTTTCTTGCCCCTCAGTCTGTATCGTGGGCCCCAATGGAGTGGGGAAAAGTACACTACTATTGCTGTTAACCGGGAAGCTTACACCGGTAAGTACCATCTGTTCAAACTTTGGCTTTTCTTGGTGTGGATTGTCGTCCTGAGATTTCCTTTTCTCTGTTTTGGGCCCTTTTTGATTGAGCGCTAGATGAGTGCAATGGAATAGAATAGAATTTTTTATTGGCCAAGTGCGATTGGACACACAAGGAATTTGTCTTGGTGCATATGCTCTCAGTGTACATAAAAGAAAAGATACCTTCGCCAAGGTACAACACTTACAACACTTAATGATAGTCATGGGGTACAAATTTAACACAATGATACAACACTTAATGATAGTCATGGGCTACAAATAAGCAATCCGGAAACGATCAAATCAATATCAATCATAAGGATACAAGCAACAAAGTTACAGTCATAAGTGGGAGGAGATGGGTGATGGATATGATGAGAAGATTAATAGTAGTGCAGATTTATTAAATAGTTTGATAGTGTTGAGGGAATTATTTGTTTAGCAGAGTGATAGCGTTTGGGGAAAAATTGTTCTTGTGTCTAGTTATTCTGGTGTGTAGTGCTCTATAGCATTGTTTTGAGGGTAGGAATTGAAACAGTTTATATCCAGGATGTGAGGGATCTGTATATCCAATGCAAGTGATTATTGGGGGAAGATTTTAGGATAAGTCCATGAAAAATGACTTCTCTTTTAATCTGATGGGATAGAATTGAATTCTTTATTGGTCAAGTGTGATTGGACAAACAAGGAATTTGTCTTTGGTATATATGCTGTCAGTGTACATAAGGAGAGTAAAATACATTCATCAAGAATAAAAAGATACAACACTTAGGGATAGGCAAGGTTACTAATAATCTATCAAATTGTACTAGGAAACAAATAAAAACAATATAATTGAAAGATACAAGCAACATGGCTACAGTCATAAGTGGGAAGAGATAGATATTTATTTATTTATTTATTTATTATTTATTTATTAATTAATTAAATTTTTATACCGCCCTTCTCCCGAAGGACTCAGGGCGGTGTACAGCCAAAATAAAAACAAAGATGTATATAATTTAAAACAACAATTAAAAAGAGCAAATTTTAAAGGCTGATTATTAAAATTTAAATTAAGAAGTTAAAAATATTAAAAAACCCAATTAAAATACATCACCAATTATGCCAGTCCCGCTTTATTTTATTTTTTTATTTTATTTTTATTACTTTTTTTGCAACAAACAAACAAAAAGAAAATACATTATTACACCCTTGTGCTATACATAAAAGGAAGATTTGGGTCTTCGGATATATCCTCATGATTGCCAAAATCCACGTTCTCGAGGTACAGGTACTGAAGCGTCCAATGTTCCAAGCGCAAAGTCCACAAATGGTTTCCAAGTCTTCCAAAAAAATATCTTCTTTATACACACCACTTCTAATTTTAATATCACATGTCATTTTATCATTTAAAGCTAATTTCCACATTTCAGAATTCCACTCTTCTATTCTAAAAATCACATCTAGTTTCCAATATCTAGCTATTATAATTCTACCTATTATAATCATAATTCTAATCAATTCTTTTTCATATTTTGTTAATTCTATTTCCTTAATTACCAACAATAATATAGTTTCCACTCTCAATGTTATTACTTTCCCCATCATTTCAAATATCATTTTCTCCAATTGTTGCCAAAACTTTTAACCTTATCACAATTATACCACATATGTTCATAAGTCCCCAATTCCATCTCACATCTCCAACATTTTTACTAATTTTTTATCCATTTGTGACAATCTTACTGGAGTCAAATACCATTTCCAAACAACTTTATAATTGTGCTCTTTAATCCTTATAGATAAAGTTCTCATAATTCTACTCTTCCAATTCACATTCCAATCTGACTCTGGTATTTCAATATTAAGATCTTTTTCCCAATTTGTCCTCATCACTCTTTGTAATTTTTCATCAGAATTTATAATCTTATAAACCCTACTAACGAGTCCCTTTAGCCCAATTTCATCTTTCATAATCCGAGATACTAAATATTCAAATTCAGTTTCACATCTATTTATCGAATAATTTTCCTTAGTTTTTTGTCCATTTTTCTATCTGTATTTTTTCAAACCAACTTAACCCTAATTTTTCAATAATTTCTTTATTCCTCCTTTCATTTCCATAACTTTTATCCAATCTCTAATAATTTCTATATTTTCCTCTTTAATCACTTCATTCGTTTTATATTATTTTTAATTGGCCAAATTCCAATTGTCTCCCCAAAAGATTATATCCGAATTAAAATTTTAACAAATTTATTCCACATTTTACTTAATCCTTTAACCAATAACTTCTACTTACACATTTTAAATTTGCTTTATCTAAAAATTGTTCTTGTGTCTAGTTATTCTGGTGTGCAGTGCTCTATAGCATTGTTTTGAGGGTAGGAATTGAAACAGTTTATATCCAGGATGTGAGGGATCTGTATATCCAATGCAAGTGATTATTGGGGAAGATTTTAGGATAAGTCCATGAAAATGACTTCTTTTAATCTGATGGGATAGAATTGAATTCTTTATTGGTCAAGTGTGATTGGACACACAAGGAATTTGTCTTTGGTATATATGCTGTCAGTGTACATAAGGAGAGTAAAATACATTATTACACCCTTGTGCTATACATAAAAGGAAGATTTGGGTCTTGGATATATCCTCATGATTGCCAAAATCCACGTTCTCGAGGTACAGGTACTGAAGCGTCCAATGTTCCAAGCGCAAAGTCCACAAATGGTTTCAAGTCTTCCAGAAAATATCTTCTTTATACACACCACTTCTAATTTTAATATCACATGTCATTTTATCATTTAAAGCTAATTTCCACATTTCAGAATTCCACTCTTCTATTCTAAAATCACATCTAGTTTCCAATATCTAGCTATTATAATTCTACCTATTATAATCATAATTCTAATCAATTCTTTTCATATTTTGTTAATTCTATTTCCTTAATTACCAACAATAATATAGTTTCCACTCTCAATGTTATTACTTTCCCCATCATTTCAAATATCATTTTCTCCAATTGTTGCCAAAACTTTTAACCTTATCACAATTATACCACATATGTTCATAAGTCCCCAATTCCATCTCACATCTCCAACATTTTTACTAATTTTTTATCCATTTGTGACAATCTTACTGGAGTCAAATACCATTTCCAAACAACTTTATAATTGTGCTCTTTAATCCTTATAGATAAAGTTCTCATAATTCTAATCAATTCTTTTCATATTTTGTTAATTCTATTTCCTTAATTACCAACAATAATATAGTTTCCACTCTCAATGTTATTACTTTCCCCATCATTTCAAATATCATTTTCTCCAATTGTTGCCAAAACTTTTAACCTTATCACAATTATACCACATATGTTCATAAGTCCCCAATTCCATCTCACATCTCCAACATTTTTACTAATTTTTTATCCATTTGTGACAATCTTACTGGAGTCAAATACCATTTCCAAACAACTTTATAATTGTGCTCTTTAATCCTTATAGATAAAGTTCTCATAATTCTAATCAATTCTTTTCATATTTTGTTAATTCTATTTCCTTAATTACCAACAATAATATAGTTTCCACTCTCAATGTTATTACTTTCCCCATCATTTCAAATATCATTTTCTCCAATTGTTGCCAAAACTTTTAACCTTATCACAATTATACCACATATGTTCATAAGTCCCCAATTCCATCTCACATCTCCAACATTTTTTACTAATTTTTTTATCCATTTGTGACAATCTTACTGGAGTCAAATACCATTTCCAAACAACTTTATAATTGTGCTCTTTAATCCTTATAGATAAAGTTCTCATAATTCTACTCTTCCAATTCACATTCCAATCTGATTCTGGTATTTCAATATTAAGATCTTTTTCCCAATTTGTCCTCATCACTCTTTGTAATTTTTCATCAGAATTTATAATCTTATAAACCCTACTAACGAGTCCCTTTAGCCCAATTTCATCTTTCATAATCCGAGATACTAAATATTCAAATTCAGTTTCACATCTATTTATCGAATAATTTTCCCTTAGTTTTTTTGTCCATTTTTCTATCTGTATTTTTTCAAACCAACTTAACCCTAATTTTTCTATAATCTCTTTTTTTCTCCTTTCATTTCCATAACTTTTATCCAATCTCTAATAATTTCTATATTTTCCTCTTTAATCACTTCATTCGTTTTATATTATTTTAATTGGCCAAATTCCAATTGTCTCCCCAAAAGATTATATCCGAATTAAAATTTTAACAAATTTATTCCACATTTTACTTAATCCTTTAACCAATAACTTCTACTTACACATTTTAAATTTGCTTTATCTAAAACCACCTTGATCCAAATTTCTCTATATCCTTAACTCTAAGTCTCTCCAATAGTTATCTTCACCTTTATATATTTTTACCACTATCCGGATACCATACGCACAGTAATAATTAAATAATTTGGGGATTCCTAATCCACCTTCCTTTTGATTTTGATACCACATTTTCTTCACTAATCTAGGTCTTTTGCCACCATTACAAAATTTATCCAGTTTTTTCTGATATCCTTCAATATCTTTCTCTGTCAAATTTAGTGGTAGCATCTCGAATAAAAAGTTGAACTTGGGCAGCAACATCATCTTACACATTGCAATTCTACCAAACCAAGACAACTTTAAAATTTTATATTTATCTATCTTCTTCTCAATTTCGTTAATCACCACATCATAATTAAGTTTTTTCAATTCTTTAACCTTAAGTGAAAGCACTATACCCAAATATTTCAATGTGTTTTAATCCTTATCCCAAATTGCTCTTGCATATTCTCAGACTCATTACCATTACTATCCATCAATAATTCTGACTTTGACCAATTTACTTTCAATCCTGTCATTTCCTCAAATTCTATCAAATGCTTATATATCTTTTCAGATCTTTCTCTACATTTTTCAAAATAATTAAAGTATCATCCATACAAATTTATCTTATACCCTTATATCCTTCTAATTCTTCATCTTTTCTATCATTTTGTCAATATTTCCATAGCCAATAAAAATAATGTTGGGGACAGGGACATCCTTGTCTCGTACCAGCTTCTAATTTTATCTCTTCAGTTAATATTCCATTCACCTTCACTCTTGCACTGCTCTTTTGGTACAATTTTGAAATAACATGTATAAACTTATTACCAAAGCCTAAAGCCTCCACAATTACTTTAATTGTTTCCCATTGTACAGAATCAAAAGCTTTAAAAATATCCAATGATACTATACCAATTTTATCACCATTATATTCAGCTACATCTATAATATTTAATACTCTTCTAACAATATCACTCATGTATCTACCCTTCACAAAACCTACTTGATTATAACTTATATATCTATCTATAAATCTATTTAATCTATTACTTATAATAGCAGTAAATATCTTTGCATCCTGATTAATTAAAGAAATGGGCCGATAGGACTCAATCCTTTCTAAATCTTTATCTGGTTTAGGAATTAGGGATATCACCGTTCTATTCCATGACGGACGTACTTACCCACCATGTAATATACCATTGAATAATTTTTGCAATCTTGGTATTATTAATTCTTTAAATTCTTTATAAAACTCAACAGGTAATCCATCCTCACCTGGAGCTTTCCCTAATTTTAATTTTTGTATTATTCCATTAATCTCATCTTGTGTTATATCTTCTTCCATCAATTCCTTATATGTTTGATCAATTTTCACCACATACTTTTCTAAATAGCTTTGCAATTTTCCCCGATTAATTGGTTTCTTTGAATATAGATTCTGAAAAAAATTTCTAACCACTTCACATTTCTCTAATTTTTTATAACATCTTATACCTCTATCATCTATCAAAACTCCAATTTCTCTCTTCTCTCTTTTATCTTTCGCCATCTTTGCCAATAATTTAGAATTTCTATTACTAAATTCAAAAAAATTCCTATTTAAAAATCTCAAATTTCTTTTTACTAACTCTGTATCTTCTTCTATCATTTTATTTCTTAACATATTAAGCTCCTGAAGAATTTTTTTTCTTTAGTAAGCAAAATTGATTTTCCAATTCTTTAACCTTAAGTGAAAGCACTATACCCAAATATTTCAATGTGTTTTAATCCTTATAGATAAAGTTCTCATAATTCTAATCAATTCTTTTCATATTTTGTTAATTCTATTTCCTTAATTACCAACAATAATATAGTTTCCACTCTCAATGTTATTACTTTCCCATCATTTCAAATATCATTTTCTCCAATTGTTGCCAAAACTTTTAACCTTATCACAATTATACCACATATGTTCATAAGTCCCCAATTCCATCTCACATCTCCAACATTTTTACTGATTTTTATCTCTTTCCATTTTAATTTTTATAATTTTTATAACATCTTATACCTCTATCATCTATCAAAACTCCAATTTCTCTCTTCTCTCTTTTATCTTTCGCCATCTTTGCCAATAATTTAGAATTTCTATTACTAAATTCAAAAATTCCTATTTAAAATCTCAAATTTCTTTTACTAACTCTGTATCTTCTTCTATCATTTTATTTCTTAACATATTAAGCTCCTGAAGAATTTTTTTCTTTAGTAAGCAAAATTGATTTTCCAATTCTTTAATCTGATTTTTATCTCTTTCCATTTTAATTTTATAATTTTTATATTTCCTACTTGATAATTTAATACTCTCCTCTAAACACCGCTTTCATCGCATCCCAAACAATTTCAAATTTAACCTCCCGTTATCATTTAATCTCCAACTTTCCTCCAATTTTTAAGTATCCATTTTTATCCTTTTCATTTTATACAATTTCGTCATATCTCCAATAGCTTCTTTTTCTCAAAATTAAAATCTAAGTCCACCATAACTTCTGCATGATCAGAATCTTTAAAAATTCCCACATCTACCTTATCCACATTATTCAACAAATCTTTAGAAAGAAAAATATAATCAATTCTAGAATATGTATTATATATCTTAGAGAAAAAAGTGTATACTCTCTCAATTCCTTTAACCTCTCTCCACACATCAACCACGCTTTCAAGCATCCACATATTTAAAATCCCCATTTTATTTGCTCCTCCACAGCGGTGGGATTAGTACTGTCTATTTTATCTCTGATTAATTAAAATCCCCAGCCACAATTACTTTCCTACACTTTCATTCTCCAAAATTTTTGTTATTTTTTCAAGAAATTCTCTTTGTTTTTCATTCGGTAAATATACATTAACAAGTGTCACTTTTTCCTCATTAAGATTCCCAACAATTATTACATATCTTCCATCCTCATCCAAAATTACCTTATGTTCTTCACAGTACACCCTATCTGATATCAGTGTTGCAACTCCTCTAGCTTTTGAAGTTCCAAATGCTTTTTCATATATTTGCATACCTTTTATATACATTCTATTTGAATCATCAGATTTCTGATGGGTTTCTTGTAAAAATAAAATATCTGGTAAATCCCTTTTAATCTTAAGATCCAATCTTCTTCTTTTAATCTGATTCCTGTACCCTTCACATTCCATGACATTATTTTTATAACTCCCATTTAAAATATAAATTTTTAATCCTATCCCGCATCTTCCTTTCTGTGCCCCCACCACCCGACATTAAACTACCATATAAACAACAATAAGAAAACAGAAAAAAACAAAACAAAACAAACAATAAAGTACAAACAATCTTCTTCCCCACATCCTCATCGGTTTCGCCTATAAAGAGAATGGGGAGAGGGACGTGCCAATGCCCGGGCACTTCTTTCGGGCTGTCTATTTAAATTCATCACTCAAAAAAAGATAGCGATGACCCGCATTCAGCTTCATATTTTCCAAGACTCTTATCTGCTTCTTCTCCTACTGTATCCTCACGACTCTTCTTCTGTTCAACCAACACAGGTGATATTTCTTTCCTCTTTAACCCTTTAGAGTCTTGCCTCCAATAGCCCCTTTTTCTTCTTCTGAGATTGATGTTTCACGTATGTTCCACCCATCTGAAGCATTTGATCTTTTATCTCCATTAAATCCTCCATCTCAATCAGTCCAAGCTCCCGTAAATATAATAATGCATCTATATCTGGGGTGATTGTACGATCCTTCCTTTATAAAAAAATTTCAATTGTTGTGGTGGCCTCCAATTGTATTTAATTCCATTATCTCTCAAAACTTTTGTAATTGGTTTTAAAAAAAATCTCCATGCCCTTTCTTCTCTTGATATATCCGGGAAGACTTGAATAGTCTTCCCTTCAAACTTCAAAGCATCTCCCAACTCTCTTAACTTGGCCATAACTTCCAACTTATCACCAAGATTTGCGAACCTGACAAGCACATTCCTGTTAGAACCATTTTGCCTTCTATATCCAATTCTAAAAACACTTGCCAGGTCTGCTATTGTGAACGTAAGTTGCGTATCCAAATCATTAATCCATTTCAAAACCCGCTGTTTCAATTTATCCTCCCTTTCTTCCGAGATTCCTCTGATAACAAAATTATATTTCCTCATCTCTTCTTCCAAAAGACAAATTCTCTTATCTTGCTGCTCATTTTTATAAAATATTTTGCCAATTTGCCGATCTACTTTTGCCTCATGCACATGCAGCTGCTCCATTTCATCTTTAATCATTATCATTTCCTCTTTTTGTTTAGCAAAGTTATCATTCATATCTTGCTTTAAATTTTGCATTTCGGATGTCAGTTTAAATGTCAAATTATCTATACGCCTGATAGTCCTGCTATTTTTTCCCCAATTTTATTTAAAGCTGCAGCAATTTGCTGCTTTTCTGAAAGTTGTTGAGTCATTTTGAAAAAAAAAACAAAAACCAAAAAATTTCTCAAACTGGGATTCCAATTTTTCAAAGAGTCTTAGTGAAGATCAAAGGACAGCAGTCAAACCAATTTTACAGAGGGTCTTGATGAAGATCAAGGGACGACAATCTTTAATTGAGCGAAACGGCTTATTTGCACTCGTTAGTAGCTTATCAGTAACTTATGAGTCATATTCACTCCACAAAGAAACACAATTACCTCACAGCTTAATCAGCGCCATTTTTCTCCACATCGGCAGAGAAAAAAACAAAACAAAACAAAACAAACAATAAAATACAAACAATCTTCTTCCCCACATCCTCATCGGTTTCGCCTCTATAAAGAGAATGGGGAGAGGGACGTGCCAATGCCCGGGCACTTCTTTCGGCTGTCTATTTAAATTCATCACTCAAAAAAAGATAGCGATGACCCGCATTCAGCTTCATATTTTCCAAGACTCTTATCTGCTTCTTCTCCTACTGTATCCTCACGACTCTTCTTCTGTTCAACCAACACAGGTGATATTTCTTTCCTCTTTAACCCTTTAGAGTCTTGCCCTCCAATAGCCCCTTTTTCTTCTTCTGAGATTGATGTTTCCACGTATGTTCCACCCATCTGAAGCATTTGATCTTTTATCTCCATTAAATCCTCCATCTCAATCAGTCCAAGCTCCCGTAAATATAATAATGCATCTATATCTGGGGTGATTGTACGCATCCTTCCTTTATAAAAAAATTTCAATTGTTGTGGTGGCCTCCAATTGTATTTAATTCCATTATCTCTCAAAACTTTTGTAATTGGTTTTAAAAAAAATCTCCATGCCCTTTCTTCTCTTGATATATCCGGGAAGACTTGAATAGTCTTCCCTTCAAACTTCAAAGCATCTCCCAACTCTCTTAACTTGGCCATAACTTCCAACTTATCACCAAGATTTGCGAACCTGACAAGCACATTCCTGTTAGAACCATTTTGCCTTCTATATCCAATTCTAAAAACACTTGCCAGGTCTGCTATTGTAAACGTAAGTTGTGTATCCAAATCATTAATCCATTTCAAAACCCACTGTTTCAATTTATCCTCCCTTTCTTCCGAGATTCCTCTAATAACAAAATTATATTTCCTCATCTCTTCTTCCAAAAGACAAATTCTCTTATCTTGCTGCTCATTTTTATAAAATATTTTGCCAATTTGCCGATCTACTTTTGCCTCATGCACATGCAGCTGCTCCATTTCATCTTTAATCATTATCATTTCCTCTTTTTGTTTAGCAAAGTTATCATTCATCTCTTGCTTCAAATTTTGCACTGGATGTCAGTTTAAATGTCAAATTATCTATACGCCTGATAGTCCTGCTATTTTTCCCCAATTTTATTTAAAGCTGCAGCAATTTGCTGCGCTTTCTGAAAGTTGTTGAGTCATTTTGAAAAAACAAACCAAAAATTTCTCAAACTGGGATTCCAAAATACAAACAATCTTCTTCCCCA